>NC_073739.1:4952611-5552611 GCF_023634155.1 Falco peregrinus
AAACCCTTGTTCAAAACCTACACCCTGTACAAGTACTCCTTTGATCCTGAAACAGTACTGGCATTGGTGTGGCTTAAGTATTTTGCATTACCGGCAGAACATTTAAAAAGGTAACAGCAAGATGAACAGATGACTGAATTCAGAGCTGACATAACATACAGAAAAATTATAAACTTGCACTGCATTTGGCCTTTGCCTATTGTTAGGTTATTCAATTTAATGAAGTTTATTTCAATTATTTTAAAAAATAATGTTTATTTCAATTACCTACTATTACTTGGCTCCTTTTAAAGGAGTGAAAAGGGATGCCCACCAAATTTTGGGTATAGCTAGAAAATTATGTGTCTGTCTGCAAAATTGCCTATCAGCTTATCCAAACCAGCCCACTATTTTTGCAGGAAAGGGACTTTGCTGGTGCAAAGAGTGCTCTTCCTGAAAAATCTCAAAGTTACAACAAAACAGGCATTATTTTAAAATTTACATTTTCACTCAAGCTTCTTGAGAAACCATAGTGCTCACAATCAAAAGTGTTCATTGTGAAGCGAGTAATAAATCCCTAACTACTGGCTTACTCACCTATTCCCACAAGAAAGCCTACAGGAAGAAGTAAAGATAACACAGGAAACTTTTCCTGCTAAGAATATTCTGGCTTTTTGCCACTTCAAGAGGACAGGACATTATTTCAGGGACAAAATTTGAATTCTGCTGGACAGGATGTGGGCTTACCAGACCTAGGTGACAGGAAGGGCTTCATGTCTATATAGGAGATTTAAATCATGAGAGGAAAAGAGATGATGGAGAGGAGGAAGAAATTATGTACTTTCCTCTTAGTCTTAACTTGCATAAATTTTTGTTCTGCTGTCAGAACCTCATCCTCTCCTAATGGAGGAGAAAATCTGCTGGGAGATCATGAAGGAAGCAAACCAGTATCATCCTATATGTTGACACAAGATTAGACTGAAAGTGATATATATTCCTGGGTTGCAGTCTTTGCCAATCTGACAGAAAAATTATATATATTCCTGGGTTGCAGTCTTTGCCAATCTATGGTGGTGTGACTGTGACATTTTATAACAAGTGTAACGATGTCTATTATACAGTATTTTTTTCTCCATCAAAAACATTTTATATGTAATTCGCACACTTTCTTCCATTGCTAGTCTCAAATACATGACTAATCGGGTGAAGATTCCCAAACCAGTTTCATTTTAGACAACATCCAGATTATTTCAAAATCTGAAACTAACATCTTTAAAAAGATCTGAAGTAATCTAAGGGTAGAGGGCAAGGCATTTAGTAGCACTTACGGATAAATTTTCACTGATCTTTAAGGCAGGGCCTAATCCTTCGAATACCTTTTTAAATGATAGATTAAATATCTAATCACTTCGGTGCTTTGAAAACAGGAGTTGCAAGAGTCACATAACCAATTTTTTAGATATTGCTCTTGAATGTTTTGCTATTACAACAAAATCATTGGGAGCTTCATGTATTTTGCATGGCTTGAATCCCAACGTGATTTTAAAAGCAAACTGACTTTTCTGCAAATATTAGAAGCTTAAAATTGAACTTAAATTTTAATTTAAATTAATTTAATTTACATTGAATTTTAAATTGTAATTAGTATTTTTCAGCAACTGTAAATAGAGCTTGCCCTATATAATTATTTTTTTTTTTTAGAATATTTACAAGGTGTTTCTAGCATTCTGATAGTATTGCTTTGATACCATTATTGTTACAGTATGGTAACAGCATTCTGTGTAAGGTAGCTGAAATATTTGTTATTCTGCAGCTTGTAAGCAAACTTTTCTTGCATTTTATTAAACCTCCTTCCACTGTAAATAATGAAAAAACTAAACAAGTCAGTTGAATGTCTTTAAGCAGTAATTCTAAATATTTTTCTTTCATGTGTTTTACATCGTATTTTTCAGGTCCTCTGGGATGGAGGGCATTATAACTTTTGGAGTGAGGAGACAAGGCACACAGTGTTTTCTGGAAAGCATGTCACTGGGAGCAACTAGGAGACAAGGAGAAGATTCAGCTGGGAGGTAGTGGTCAAGGCATGGAGAAGACTAACAGGACAATGGGACAAAGCAGCACAGAAAGCTGGACAACAGGGAGTCAGAGATCCTATTGCAGCAGTTTCTGCTGAGCATGTGAGGGGCTCAGTGGCATAAAATTTTATGGCTCACAACAGACGCAGATTCCCTCCAGTCTCTGCTGTGCCATCCCCAACCCCAAACCGATATTCCAGGTGTCTCTGTTCTGCTCTCCCGCCACTCTCTCACCTCCAGGGTATGTTCTACAGCCCTCGAGGAGGATGATCAGTCCTCTTGTTTGAGCACCTCCACCTCAGAGCAAAGTAAAAAAAGACGCCTCACAGAACAGAAAATCTTACCTCAACAATATCTGAATTCGTTCGACTCTCGTGCGGCTCATTGTACTCAGTATATTTCAGCAACACTTTGTCCATGTCAGTGCTGGCATACTGGAACAGTTTGTTGGTGCTGTTGAAGATGATCAGAGCAATCTCACAGTCACACAGAACACTCAGCTCATAAGCCTTCTTCATTAACCCAAATTTCCTCTTTGTAAATGTCACCTGGAAAAAAGAAAGAAAGAAAAAAAAAAAAAAAAAGGTCCGTCAAAAATCCCCAAGCTGGTCTTTGCCATCCTTCTTTTTTTGGAAATGCAGTGTGTGACTGCTATAGGCTTTGAATTGAACATGTTCAGAACGCAACTGCATAAATATAAAGATAGTTCCAAAATAGAAAATAAGAATATGTGTGTGTTATGTATGTGAGGAAATATATCTAATTCTCACTGCACAAAACCTGAGGTCCAGGTAAAAAGCATTTTCCTTAAGCAGTGCTATGAACTGTTGATACTGCATCTTTCTCCGTAACTTTTGAATTCATATATTCCTCATACTGCATACACCTTTCCCACCAATATTTCAAAACTGCATCTTGGATTTGCAGCGGTAAATAGTTTGAACATGAGCCATCAGTTCTTATTTTTGATAGGGATTAACATTGATTCCCAACTCCTGTTAGACTTTTAGCAAAGAAATTATGTTGTACAGTGTTCAAGTTGTGCAAAAGATAAACATTGTTCATATAAACATACTCACAATAGTTGCAAAGGAATATCTAGTGTTAAAAATTCAAACACTCATGTAAGAAATGAGAATTATAAAGCAGGAATGAAGAATAAAGAACAGCTGGCCAGCAACAAATGGCACCTTTGAAACAAGGTCTTTTCTGAACTTAACATATGTAACGTAAATGTAACAGATGTAACACACTTCATTTAATTTCAAATTAGATGCTTGGAAATACGAACTGGCATTTTTTATACAAATGACTTTGGGTCATATTATATAGGAAAAAGTAGGGATATGCTTATAAGTTCTCAGTAGGCCAGCTAATGCCCTGACCATGCAAAACCCAGGCAGTACGAAAAATACCATTGCTCTGTACAAAACCATAATTTTCCACAGGGGCTGTTTTGACAGTGAAAGACCTGTGCATCAAATAAATGTGTTTTGGTTTTGTTTTTGGGTTTTTTCCTCTTCTTTTCTGCACTAGCTTACAAGTTCCAGTAAGACACGTGACTCAGAATAAGAAACTACTATGAGCTGTTTAAGCTAATTGTATGGTTAAATTTTTCTCCTTCTTCTTCTTCATATATGCAATTTCCACTAAATGTATACAATGGCTGTGATTTTTTTTTTTACATCTATATTTTTTACTGATAGTTTTCAGTAACAAGAAAACAAATTTACTGATAATTTTCAGTAACAAGAAAAAAAAACCAAGATGAAAATACAGTTTTGCTAAGCCCATTATTAATCAAATTTAACATGTAGTCAAGGTATTTGTTAAGTCAAGGGCAGGCACACAACCAAGTTCATAGGTATGCCTAATCCTGCACTTGTTGCTATCATTCCTTAATACCCACGAACAGTAGCACTTTTGAACTTTAATGCTGAGGCAAGAAGATTCATCTGTAACACAGTTCATAGGGCTGCTGTTTTATCTTGTCACACTCTTAATGCAAGTTAATGCTAACTGCGGCCCCAGACTACCTTAAAATCCTAGCACGTCAGGCCATGGAAAATGTGACCTTTAAGTATTGCTAATCCCTATTTGCTAGTCCATCTCAGAAAGACGAGGCTCTGTGCCAGTACTATGAACATTACTCTCCCAAATGTATACTGAATGTTATTCCTCTTATTGTCATTTCAATCTCTTTAACCTCTGTCAACATACTGTTAAGAAAAGATGGATTGCCATTAAATACAATTATTCAAGCATTTTAAAAACATGCTTTTCACAGCACTGGTCTCAAGTATGCATAATTGATAGTAAGTTCTCTCTAAAATTGTCTGTCTCAATGGCTTTTGATATTTGGGATGAATAACGAGATAGGCAACAAAACTTCATTCAAATTCTGAAAAAAACCCTAGTCATTCAAGTGGTCCTTTAATGTTTTCTCTGATTACAGAAAATTGCAATGCATTTGTTGAAACATATATATATATAAAAGCATGTTTTAGAAAAAGCTAAACATACAGAAAATAAAATGTACTAACTCAACATATTTTTCTGCATCTAAAGAGACTTTCAATCAACTTTTTGACCACAGTGCTGTAGGTGGAGTGTCTCTGTACAGTATGGTTTCTGTTGCACAGAAACCTCAGAATTTAGCATGTTACAGCTTCTTACCATCAAAGTACACTCTAGTACAGAAATATCTTTAAAGCCACAGTTTGTGTTTACTGTTAGGTGCTCCTGAACATTTAGAATAACCACACAGCTGTGCTGCACAGCACATACTTCATAATACTTATCACCAGAATGATACTAGTTAGAGTTCCTTTTTGTGGAAAGTGAAAAAAAGAACAACAAATCAGCTCGACTTTTTTTTTTTCTTTAAAATATAATCTTAATTGCTCTGAATTTGATTTGGTTTTAATTCTTTGAGCTTCCTAACTGCTTCTAAACCTATCAACTAATGCTTTCTGCCACTGCTGATAAATGCATTAAACCCAATTGGTTTTACTACTGTTTCTATGGTGATCTGGAGTAATACTTTTCTTTTAAAACATATCATTCATTGTGGCTTATCTTTACATATATATTACATACATGTATGTAAATTTATCATGCTTTTACAAAAGTTTATAGTAGGAGTGAACTTGTATTTTCGCATGTATAGTGAAAGGCCAGTAACTTCAGAAAAGATTAAGAATACTACTCAAGCCATTTAGAAAGAAATCATATTTCTGTATACTTTCTTCTATGTGGCTATATAAGGAAGATTAATATACTTCCATATGCTAAAATATTTTTGTGAGAAATATAAGTAGCACCTTTATTACTTAACTTTTTTTGGGTCTCAACTTGTTCATCCTTTGTTATGTTAACCATGGTCACCCAAATTAGAATTATCGAATAAATATTGTCTAAGGTAACAGATAATACCCTAGCACTGCAGAAATTTTGTTGAGTGGTAAAAATCAGCATAAATTATTTAAAATATTTGGTCTTTTTTGCCTAGGTGGAAGGCAGTGTCCAACCTACACTTAAGTTCTGACTACACTGGAACTGACTGACAAACCAAACCATTCCATGATTCTGTGATGACTTAGTGCTGAGAATGAGCAAGACACGCACATCTGCATGAACATAAGCTTTTGAGCAGCTGTAGCTACAGTAGCAAAAACCCCAGGTAGTTGCTCACATAGACTTATTATCATATACTGTGTTCAAAGTTCTCAGCCGTGATAGCATCATATAACAATGGACAATGTTAATTTGTTGTTTGACTTAAAGGACACTAGGGAGACTGAAAGAAAACACACATACAGTCAGAAAATTCATTAACGTATTTGAAAGAAGGACATCCAAAAAGGTGCATGCATTTCAACAGATGCTTAATATTTAAGTTCTTTTTCAGCAGCAAGAATCAAATCACTACACGTTCTTTCCTGACAATATTAGTCAAGATATGATTAATTATCCTTGTTGTCTAAACCACTGCTAATTTGTAGGTGGTTTTCAGTTCATGAATTGTCTCCTCTTTAGGAGAATGATAGGCAGTTTAGGAAGTCCGTCTCTTTTTGGGATGTAATATTTTATAATGACAGTGTGAGAACTGGGGAGAATGAAAGTGGAGTGGAAGGAGGAAGTGGAACAGATAAGAGCTCAGCATTCAACTGTCTTTAAAACCTTTTTAAGCATATTTATATAAAACACAAGGTTTGAAACACTGACACAATTTCTAAATACTGTTATGAGATGCTTTGCTGCACATTTTTATATTAATTGCAAAAAGAGCAGTGTCTGGAGAGTACCACATTTACCTCTGAAACATACCAAAAAATAACTTACTTCCATCTTGTCAATTAACTAAAACCCCACTAGTCTATTATATTTGTCTTAGCCCTATGGTTATTTTACTTATTTAAAGATTACTTTAAAAAAATTAAGAGCCAAACGGCCCTCATACCAGGAATGGCAGTAAGGAGAAGGTGGGTTACTAAAGCCTGTAGCATTTTTGTATATGAAGAAGTGCTGATGACTTTATAGGCTGTAAGAAAATCAGTTGTTGCTTTCAAGTATTGGGAAAACTGGAAAAAAAAAAAAAAAAAAGAAAGAAAGAAAAAAGCCCAAACAGTGAAGTAGCCAGCTTCCAGCCTTCTTGATATAAATCAAGGCAAGCCTGTTAGGCATTTTGGATGAATTTCTAACTAAAGGTGAAACCCACTGTATGTGCTAAAGGAAAGGCATTGGCAAAAGAGGATTGTTACAAGAATGTTTTTCCACTTCAATTCTGGCTCTTCTTCAACACCATGGAAACACCACTTCTTCATGCATAAAGCCAAAAGGGCCTTCTAGGAGATGGTTCATGGATTAGTTATTGCAATGTCAGTAAGCGGGGCTGTAGGTAGCCTGAGTTCAAGTGTGCATACCACAGGTTGTGATACATTCAACTTAAAGGGTAATTTGGCTCAGAGAAGACTTTCTTGGTAATCTTGCTTGGCTGTATAAATTCTTTCATGTGTTGAAATTAAATATGTGTGTGTGTAAGTGGTGATGCTGGCCCCTGGATATAGTCCTTATTTAGCTAACTTTGTAACAACAATTATATGCTTCTTATAGATAGATGTCAATGCATCAGTGGAGGAACAGAAACAGCCATAAATACTCCCCTTTAATGAATACAGCTTTCAGGATACATTATTTAGCCTTGTTGCAATGTAGGCTTTGTTTCTTTCTGTATTTTTTGGTTGGAGTTTTTCTGGGATTATTTTATTTTTGCTTTTCATTCAGGCCCTTCTAGTACTTTTTCTGAAATCTCACACACTCTGAGAGGCTGAACCATAACAGGACTCCATATTTGTCACCAGCAGTCACAGCATACGTACAAACATTTTATGTTTTCAAAGTAGCAGTCCTGTAATCTTTCAAGCAATTCAGTCCAGCCAATGGCAAAATATCAGTGTTCCCCTTACTTCTTCCTATCCTGATTATAAAGATATATAGCTGTTGACATAGGAAAATGAGAGAAACAGGGAATTTGCACATAATATAAATTTCCTGCCATTAAACATGTATGAATGACTAGTGAAAAACAGGGACCGCTGATGCACAGAAGTATGTGATACTGGCATTGCTTGGTCAAGAAGAAATATTGTTCTGTTTGTCCTTATTTCATCTGGAATGGCTAAATTTATGACACAGGGACTAGAGCAAGTATGGTAGATACAGTGTGACAATTATGGGGTGCTGCATGAGCAATCTACCTAACTTCAAACACAATAAAGTCAAATTGGCTATGTGTGAGCCAAGGGGCTCTTGACCAAAACGTCGCTGCCAGGCACCGAATCCTGTCATATGCTGAAACCCCAGATAACTACTGGAGAGGCATCAGCCCTTGTTGTATTTGCTCTTCCCCTTCCTCCTATTTGATTTCTGTTTAGATCTGTTTGTCATATGAAGAAGCCTGGCTGCAACAATCTGTAGAGTAACCCACAACCAGACTGGGAAGCAGCACCAGTGCAGGATTCACTCCGGACAAACCTTCCTTTATGCAATAGCTGGGCATGCCATATTAAATGAAAGACCCTTTAAGGAGCAGTGCAGAACCTTCAGCAGCCTGCTTCCATGTTCTTACAACCCTCCAGCGTAATTTACAGGGATGAGACAGCAGTGATTTATGCTGGTAAAAGAGCTATTGTCCCAGAAAGCCTCAAGCGTATTGAGCTACAGCTTGCTCAATAGTCCAGATAAAGAGGAGTTCTAAGTAGGATGCCCTAAAATTATGGCTATAACAAATAAAATGTTCATGATTAATCTGTATAAAAAAGAAGGGTTTGTACTTCTGTGTTATGGCCCATTTTTAGTATATTAGTCCATAAAGAGCAATCAGATACTTAGAATAGAGATATTATTGAATCTGCCCAGACCCAACACAGGATGGTGGATCTCTCATACGAGTTTTTTTCTTTGTAAGTAAAGAGAGGAGGGATAATTGGAAGATGTGTTAATTAACAGATGATATAGCAACTCAGAAATTAGTAGGTTAGGCAGTATCAATATGCTTCCCCCTTTAATTTACTAATCAAGAACTAAAACCAGAGAGGGATTCAAGAATAATAATGGTTAATCGCCAATACTTCATACCCTTTTGTTGAATTGGAGAGATAAGATAAAGTCCATTATATGTAGATGTGCAGATACCTACGTATTTTAGGCAAAAAACAATCTCTAGCAAAAACACAGTGGCTTATACAATATACAAGAAAGTCAACTTATTTTTTTCAGTATGCTATCATCAGTTCTGGCAGGTACAAATAGATGTTTAGGGTAAAAAACATGTTTACTAGTTCTGTGCTGCTAAAATGTTCATAAGGTAAAGGTCAAAGAATATTTCATTCCCTGCTGAGCAAATGGTCAGGAAGCACATTTGTCTGCATTTCCTGTCATAACAGGAAGAGTGTAACTTCTTCCTCTCCACAATGGCTTCAGTTCTGCTTCCCACCTCCAGCTCTTTCTCCCCCAGGGCTTTCCAAACCATTCCTTGCAAGACAGCAAGGCTGTGTCTGCGTCTGCACTGGTTTTCAGCTCTGCTGCGTTGGCAGATGCCTCATTCACGGCTGCACTCTCTTTACTTAGGCTTCTTGCTCACACTTCAAATTAAAAGTAATTTGACCTAAATATTTACCTTATGCTAATTCACTCTAAATTATGCTCAGAACATACATTTGTAATACAAGCACACTTAACCTTAAATATAATGCATTCTAGAAATTCACGGCTCAGTTCAGCAGCTCCCTTAAAACTTTGCTTCTCAGGTAGCCTGGCATAATGTGAAAAGTTCTGCCAGAGCTGTACAGACCACTGCAATTTAGGAGTCATGAAAATTTGGGGTGTATTCTTTGCTTAAAGAAACCTGATTTTCCTCTGAAAAAAACCCAGGACCAAGTAGCTAACTGTAATGCTGTTTTCCAAGTATATGTCTTATTATGTGCAATTTAATGTAAGCAAGAGAAGGAATTCAAATATGTGAATTGATAAAAAGTATGTGTTGTGAAAGATAAAAGTAAAAAGTGATAGATAAAAAGTATGTGACAGTTTAAGGCAAAGGTTCATTGAACAGGATGATGCTTAGTTGCATAGTTAAGCAGTTATGTTTTCATATGAAAACATTTCCCTATGGAAAAAATCATAGAATCTCAAATCTTGGATAAAATGAAGACACTTCAGGAGGGAAGACTAAAAATATCAGGAAACTGGTGGAAAAAGTTTTCTATCTATCTAACTGGTGCTCATGTTAGCATTAATATGCAAGACTCTTCCTACAGGGGAGTTTCTGATTCAGCTGATAGCCTCTTTCCTTTTTAAGAGAGCTGAAACACAGATAAAAATAGATACATGAGGCTGAAATTAGTTTTGAAACTAGCAGCATTAGGTATCGAAGTCAGTAGAACAAATCTAGGTCTTCCTGCAAACGGTCATTTCCCTCCAGGATATTCTTCCCCTGCCCCATAACCTCACTTTACTTATCTGCTTTAATTTGTTCTCTATTGAGCTGATAACCGCAGCAAGTCTCGGTTTACAGATTTGCTGGAATCAAAGAATGGCAAAAAGTCTATGCATGAAAAAGTTAAAACAGCAAGTATTTGTTACTGTCATATCCCATAGAATTACATAGACATGACACTTTAAAAAGGGTGTCTTACTGTTTAAGCACGTTAATATTGAAGTCTACACTTCCTGTGGTATTTAATAACACTTAAACTCCCAGCAGCTCATTACAAATTGAAGGAGATGTTTTAAACAGTATGCAGAATCACTAGCTAAGCTCAGCACTGTTTTAACTGTGAATCTGACAACAGCGTGCTTCACAAACAGGAAAAAAAATGCAGAACTAACGAGCAAGATGATCAGAGGAGCAAAAAAAAAAATGGTGGATTGCTAATGTAAGACCTGATATTTCTTAATACTAACTAGAAAAGAGTGGATTAAAAGGAAGGCGGTGTTCCGGACCCGATACTAGAATGTCATTGGGCCAAGATGCCCTCGTTACTGGGTCAATGTACCTCAGGATTTAGCTCACAGACCATGAATTTAATATGATATTTTGTAAGTGACCTTGTATAACAGTAATACAATATCATTTACGTCATTACACCTATTTATTTCAGGCCTGGGCAGCCCTGCCTGGACTGTTGCAAAGTGAGCTTCAGATGTTCCCAGTCTACAGAAGACCACAAAAGGCTTTCATTAAAATTAATGAAATATTTCAAACTGATGAAAAACAAATAGAAAAAAATATAAGGATTTTTCTGAGGGGGATGAATGCAATTTTTCCTTCATGTGTTGATCATAACAGAGCTAGTTGAATTATTTCTTTCAATTAAGAAAACACATGAAAATAAAGTTCACCCATGCTTTTGCAGATGTCCTTCCTCTTTTCTTTTTTGCTTTAAACAACCCAGAATTCTTCACAGAATCTTCACTCCAGTCTGCCTGATTGAAATTTCTGCACAAAGAACTTGTAGCAGTCAGGAGCTTTGAATGTCAGATGTCCATGCTAATATTTTTGGCTATCTCTTCTGTTGGTGGTGCAACTAATATCAAGTATGCAGCCCACTTGAATGGGCTGTTGACAAGGCTATGACAATCTCATAAGCCTTGGTGACACTACCAGAGATTCATTCCACATTAATGAAGGCTTTATTATCCAGTGTCGCAATAATAAAAAGAATGGTCACATCGGCTGCTTCTAACAGAATTCTTTTAGTTTTGATTTCCATTTAATATCGTCAAGGTAATGGAACTACACAATTAAATACACGTTTAATCTACCCCTGGAAGTTGTTCATGCTCCTTCTCCCTGTGGCTAAAAGCAAAGTGAAAGTGAATTTTTCAGATGACCTTTTCTGATCCTTTCGGAACTGGAGAGAATCTGTGACCGCTCAAAGATCCAAACATGCTTGCCACCTTTGTCACCACACAGTAACTATGAGGGCCAGAAAAATGCAGCCAACTGGCAGCTCACATGAAACAACATTAAATTAATGTTAAAAGCCTGAATTCTGCACTCACTGAAGTGAATGACGGAGCTCTTTTGCAGCCCAGGGTAAAAGGAGAAGGCCTTTAATATCTGGGTTGCAGTAGTTCTCCTTTAGCTTACCCCTAAATGTCAAAGTTTCAAATAGTTTTTGGAAAAGTTCAGATCATATCCCCATAACCCTACATGCATATTTCTATGAGATCTGCAGCCAGACATCTGACTCCAGGCAGTTTCAGCTTACAAAGCATGGTCACTAAAGTAGACAAATCCAACCAGCTAGACTTGGTCAGAAGAAATCCTCTTGAAGGAAGGTCAGTACTATTTTTGTCCTCCCCAATCCACTCAGACGAGTACTCTGAACAGTAGGGGAGCCTCCTGCAATAGCAGACAGCAGTGTGGAAGAAAACAGCTGTTATACTGATAGAACAAGTACTCCATTCAACAGTTAATGTAAATAGCTAGTCAGGACACTGAGCAAGTGGAAAAGACAAGGACAGAAATCACCTTCCACAGGCCTTGTAACAACTGAAACCCTTTTGCCGAATCTCTATTATCCAAACAGATTTACCTTTGCACTGGGAGAGGGCAGAAGAATTAAACTATTGCTGTATCCCCTCATTCCATATGCGTCCCACCTATTTTTTCCCTGCATGTGCTGTCCTGCAGAGAATTTATGTGCTTGAAAACAGCTAAGGATGCACTATCCATGTATATCATATTCCCATCTAACATGCCCTGCATTGAGTCTAAATAAGAGCAGTTTCAAGTCAACAGATTTCCTGCTGTTCTTGCAAACACCTTTTGGTGAGGTAAGAAAGAAAACAGGAGAGTCTCCATCCATACCATGATAAATGGTGCTACAAATAAGCTTCGTGGAACTGTGCTTCAGCTTGTATCTTAATGTTGTTAATAAAAAACTTCTACCCATTATTTCCCCTGGTGCAACCTTTTAATCTTTTCTGTGTGTTTAAATATATTTATGTCATCAAACAATAAAATAATATGGGAATATAATCCATTTACTATTTTAAGATTACTGGAAGTGTGTAAGTTGGAAAACAAACTGATGCAGCTTCAGCAAAGCAGCAATAGCTCATGGAATACATACTAAGAAACACTAAGGCTTGTGAAATAATACATCTCATGCAAATGGTTACATGATCAATCAGCTGTTACTGAAAATCCAGTTGTTTTTAATCACATAGATATCACTACAACTAAACAGTGCGGACCCACAATCCAAATGAATCAATGGAAATCTTTTCAATGGCTTCACTGAGCTTTAAATCAGGGCACTAAATGCAAAGAGGATAAACCCAGTAGAAACACTTTCTAAATTATGTTTCAATATATTAGTAGAAATGAAAAGCAGAATCATGCAAGAATCAAGCCAATTATACTATGTGGAGTGTAAAGTAACATAAATCTATGCCTTCAGCCTCACAGCCTCACTAACACTACAGTTATTATACTTTCATCATAATTATTGGTTCTGAAAGCTGGTGCTAGAAGTCTTGGAACTCTACTGTGAATGTCTTGGAAGACTAGCTGCCTTCCTTTTTTAAAGTAAATTCAGCCTCTTGAAAGATATCTGTGACAAAACTGGGGATTAAGTTATCCGTAAATCCTGTATTTAAGTAAGCAAGTTGACACTGAAGCTATTGTATGAACTGTTACTAATGGCAAAATTTTGCAGCTTCATTTACAAAATAATTGAGGTTCACTTCAAAAAGAAACCATGGTAGTATGGGCAAGTTCCAAACAACTAATGTCTTAATGTTTAAGGACAAATTCATTCAATAATTCAAATCCAATTTTAATTCCAAGCTATAAACCAATTAAAATAAATACTGTGATAGTTTTATGTTGATAGAACTATTGCTTTTTTGGCTTGGCCCACAGCAATAGGCAACCTTTAAGGAAAGCACAAAATGTCTCCATCATAAATATAATTTTTCCTTTATACGTTATTTTCTTCCATGGAGAACACAAGGGACTACTAATACAAAATTCAGAAATTCTTGGAAAGTGTATTTAAAGAATATAATTTGTTGTTATGCCTAGGCTGAGTTTTTTACTGCTTTATGAAATCCTTGAGGACTTAACAACGTAACTTCTTAAAAACCAACCTGAGTATATGAAGAAATTTATAGATAAAATGAATAGAACCAATATATTAATAGTAACTCACTAACAAGTTCTTCAAAAACAGCTACTGAAGACTACTCCTAAATTGCAGGCACATGTATAAAGAACACTAATCATAGTGTTAAATAATTTTATGGAGAGTTTCTCACACTTGTGAATCACCAGTTTCAACAAAACATTCATCCATTTACATCAAATGTAAACACCAGCAGCTTTTCACTGATTTTATTTTAAGATGCCAATTGTTGAATTTTATTTTTCTGGAAACAGGAAAGCAGTTTCTGTAATTTATGATGATATTTTGAATAGCAGAGATAGTGTTGATCATATGTGACAGCTACTCAGCCATTTTATCTAAAGCAGTGGTAATAATTAATTAACCATTCCTGCCGGGCCTATTTAGCCATAGCGACAGTAATGGAGACTTTGTTTCATAACTACAACATGCCAATATTATTGTATGTGGGTTTTAGAATGTGTTAGGCGACTCAAATGCTCTTTAAAATTCAGACAGGGAAAGATGAGAATTTTTTTTTGAAGTAGCGTCATTTTTATATGCAAGAGGTAAAAACAAGAACACTGCAAACATGTAGAAACATACATAATTTGGGTCTATGAATTTAAAGGCACATCCTCATGCAAGTAAACTCCTATTATAATAGTTCTCAAAACACAGTACTAAAAGCCTGTATCCTGTAACAACTTGCAGATGTGCTTAACCATGTCTATAATACACCGAAGTCAAAGTGAGGGCAGAGGGGGTACAAAGTACAGCACACACATCAGTCTTTGTAGAATCAAGGCCTCAACTAATAAATTCCTAACAATGCATGTTACTAAATTTGAAAAAATCTGTGTGTGAGGTTTCTGGTTGTTTCCATAAGTACTTTTTGTTTGATAATTTTCCATGTATTGTGTATATGTATGTGTACACAAAGTTATGCTCTTTTTAATCACTTATGAGAATAAGTCACCTTAGAAATACAATATGATGTGCAAACATGGTACTTTTTGCTACTCACCTGTCTGTTACGTTCATCCATAATCCTTGTAATCTGAATCTTTTTTCTCCCCATAGTCCCCGTTTTTTTTTCTCTCCTTCTTCCTTAAAATTATGTATTTTTCCCTTCTCTTTTCTTCCTCTTTCCCGTTTCCTCAAAACAAACCTCCTTCTTCAGCACTTGCACTACTCAGTTCACAGTCCCCTGCATCCGTTCCTGCTAAACACCAAAAAGAAATCAAATGTTAGTACAAAAATTGATAACTAGATGGAAGTTATTATACAGAGCTGACCAAGCATCCTTATAATTTAGTGTACAAGTAAATTATAATAAAAAAATACTGCATCTATAAAATAAGTAATGCTAGAGAAACGATATTTTAATTCAAAAGCTTCTTTTTATGGCCAAATCCACCGAAGTATCAGGAAACAAAGGACTGAAATACACGTTGCCAAAATTTTAACGGAATTAGGTGTCTCTAGTTTTAAATATCACTCACTGCTCTAATATGAAAAATTACCTAAATCAGAGAGTTAATGAACCTTTCTGTACCTATGTATGCTAAGTAGGCCAGCTAATTCATTTCTGAAGAGAAAACAATCTTGTGTTTTGACAGCAGAGGTGATAATGTCCCTCATTATGCAAATAGGATGGACCTTTATTAAAGTGTTACTTGATATATGAGAGATGTCAACTACTTTAAATCCAAAATTTTAAACTTTATTCTATAAGAATATAGCTTAGTGCAAGTACTGCTAAAGATACTTGAACAGTGGTGCATTTTCCCTCATTTCATTTCAAAGCAGATTCTAAAACATTCTGACAAATGATCTATAACTAGCAAACACGTATGTCTTTCCTTATAAAAATTCCTGCACAAATAGCTATACAGCACAGAATAATAGGGACAGATGATAATTTAAGAACGTTTTGAAAAATATTTTCACAGTTTTAGCAAGGCACTAATACTAGCTCTCTGAACTTTACAATACTGTGCCTGTCACAAAACCAAGGACAGCTAGGCGCAATATGTAAAAATACGTAATGCAGTACATGTTCCATATTTCACAAAATATCATAAATCACAAAATCAATTTCTATCCTATGCAAAGCATCTTTAGTAGTAAAAAACTTGATAGAAATAGAAGAAAATACATACATGATGTTTAGTCTAGCACTAAAGTAAAAGATGCATGGTTTTCCTTTTTAACCTTTGTTCACCTTATTTTTTTATTCACATATCAGCACAGAGTTCTTTAAAATACAGAAGTGAAAAAAAAACCTGAACAAGATTAATTTAGAATGATATTTAAAAATCTTTATGTTAGAAACATCATGTCTTAAAAATATTGTCTTGGAAATAAAAATTTAGTAATTTTAGAAGAGAGGCTGGTGTTTCCATATTTATTTTAAGCTTGTAGTCTTGCAGCCAACCTGATAAATTCTCACAATATGTTACGTAACACTAAGCTGATGTCCTGGCCACTTAATCCATTATTTGGCTCTGATTCAAAGCTACTGAGGTAGAAAAGCTAGACCTTACTCATTCCAATCTTCAATTCTCTCTTGATTTTCTTTGCATACATTAAACTTTAAGCTGCTCGAGTGTTTTATCGCTCTAAGAAAAAATAAGTTAACAAACGGGCAGTCAGTCTGAGTTCTCTGACTATTCACTATGATATAAATAATATGCTGGGCAAAACAAATGTTCATGTTTAATACTTACTTTTCTGTACATGAATGACTTCTTATATTATTTGCTAGGCAGATTTATATATGCCTAAATTGTTACCATAAGGCAGAACACAGAACAATTCAAATTGCCAGCATAATAAAGTGTAAAAGGCTGCAAAATTTTTTTGCTGCGTTTTACTTGTTAGAAAACAGTTCAGCTTCTCACTGCTTAAAAAGGCACAAAGGCCCTTGATCATATTTGCAACAAAAAAATACTAGAAGTCTAGAACTTTGAAATAAATTGATTAAATGTATCTATAAACCTTTTTTTTCCAAACAAAGCTAGGAGACGGTCTTATCTGATATTCAGTGTTGACAAACAAACCCAGCCTATTTTTAGAAACAGTTTTAAATTTCCTCGGACTGGGTCTCTTTCCTGTTTTTCCTATAGTCTTACCTCCGATACAAAGAGCAAGTTAGAGTGGTGTTTCCCATGCACATGCAGGACCCAAAGGAGTCTAACAGGCTTTCTCTGTAAGGTAAGCCAATACGCTAATCCACAGCAAATGCATATGGAACAACTTCCTTTCCTTTCATTCAGCTGAAGCCAGTGGCACTATCGGCTTACAGAACTACGCCTGCCTAAGCTCTTATTCATTGCAAGGTGGAAGGTCGGGGTGGACAGATTAGAGCATTGGTGACAGGTTAGCAAGGACGAGAGCTGCTTTGCAGATCAAGATGCTGGTGCTGAGCGAGCTCAGAAAAATCGTGAATACTGAGAAAATCTACCAGGAAGGACAAAAATCTTCGTGGAGCAGCAGTATGTTGAAGTCCCTCCCACACACTTTTCAGTTCCACATTTAAGACTGGTCTTCAAACAACAAAAGCTTTTACAGCCATTTTAAAGTCAGCGCACTTAAATTTCCTATGATGTACAAAAAATTATCTTGAAATAATTCATGCAACACTGGGTGAGCAGAATTTTGTTTTTCATTACCTGTAGCAATCCACTAAGTACAATAGTTTTAAGTGGAAAAACAGATGTGCGAGAAAATAAAGTTGAAAGTGGGCAAGGACTGTTTGGTTGTTAGATATTATCATACAGCCCGAGACAACCTGAAGGAGAAGACAGGACGTGCTAAGTCATATGTATCCAACATACAACTTGCAAAGAAATATAAATTTGCTTCAACAGGCAGCGGGTTAAGATTTCTTACACGGATGAAAATGATCACTTTCCTGTTCGTTTTTTGCTTACAAGTCTAATTTCAAACAAAAGCCTTTCAATTTTTCTAGAAAAGTTATTTCCTTTTTAAAAAGTAATTTCTGCTGTTTTTTCTGCTATTCAAAAGAAATGGGGATATTCTCTATATCTGGCTTACTCCTTTACACATACATAGGTATCAACACATACTGCCTCACATGCTATTCTTGCTATGTGTCTGCCTATCATTCTATTAATTTCATTAATATATATATAGAGCAGGTAGCTGGGTCGATTCCAAGTCAATTAGATTCAGATGAGTGAATCAAGACATATAATCAAGGGCTATAACCTTCAAAGGCTGTTGACTTCCGAGTCAAACAGAACGTAAAAAACTCTGGAAACCAACAAATCCCCGTGGATGCTTTAGGACCTTCACCAGTGTTCTCAATACTTTTAGAAAATTCTTGCAGGATCAAGGATTACAGTATTAGATATTTAAAGGTCATGTTAACTGAGAAATTGTATTTCTCTAACACTGATAAAGCACACTAGCTAGAAAAAGTGAAGGTACAATGAAACTCAAATACTACTGCAGGCTTTCATTATCCACAAGAATCTAAGAAGGAACTTAAAATAATTGCAGAAGCTTTGTTGAAGTGAGGCTCCACATAAAAGAAACCTTCCGACTTAATGACACGGTCACATGCAAACAAACTGTACTTAAAGAAACACATAGTTACATGCTATGGTGTTACAGTCTTCAGCATTTTTTCTTTTTGCAAACCCAAACATAAAAAAAACCCAAACCCAGACTGCTTACAAAAAGAGGAACTTCATTTTTGGCGGGCTTCTGTTGACTATATGATTTGGCAGAGGCAGCGGTAGCTGACAGAAGATTAATCTGAGCCTTGAGAAGGGAAAAGAGCTAATGGACAAATGACTGCTCCTGTCTTTCGTACGTTCACACACAGGCACATACACACGCGTGCACATACACACACACATGCACACCCACCACCCCTTCTCTGCAACACAGAAGAATCTTGACAGAATGGCAGGAAACACGCACAGAGCGGTCAGGGAAGGATGTGATGTCAGCAACCACGAACAATAAAAGGTGTAAAGGTGCTTCCTTCCCTAAACTGTTCCAGAAGTGCAAAATGGGAACCAAAACTCTCCACTTCCTTCTCCGAGCAGAACTGTCTGAATCTGCTCTGCTGCAACACCCCAGACAGAGAGTTCTTTGAACAGTCACACTGGGGGCAATAAGGAATATTAAAACAGGAGAGTCAAAATATTTAATTTATAAACAAGAAGGCAGCCAGCGATAAACTAAGTTAAAATGTGCTACAGTTTAGCATTTTCATGGTTGCTTTACAAAAGAAACAAACTTGCCGTAAAGATGTCCCTGTGCTGTTCGTTATGCAGCTTGCGTTCTGAGTGGATTAATTAGGTTAAGGCTAAAGAACCAAACTGAACTTTTTGTATTATCCTGACGTAAGGAAGCAAACCAAAAAATGCTGTGCCCATTCTCTTACCATTCTTATCTCGATAAATTAAAGTAACTTCAAAGATCTATGAAATCTTTTCATGCAAACCTGTTTACTCAAAAGAGTTTTGAATCGGATTCTAAATGAAAATCTAAATGTACTGAGTAAGAACACATCAGCTACTTTTCTGATCAAAAACTAGCTGCAAAGATTCAACATAACCATGAACAGCATGGAACATATATTCAAATAAAATGGTCACTCAAACATTTTCTGTAAAAGCCCTAGCTGACTGTGTTCCCTATACAGACAAAGGCAGCCACACAGTAAAGAAACAGCTGGGCATCCTTCATCAAATAAAGACATCAATCTTTTGGGGTCTGTCATCTTGAGCTGGATAAAGTTGAAGAAATACAGAAAAGTGTGAAACCAACGATCAGCTCTAATGTCATCCAACTGAAATCAGTTGACATCAAAGATAGAAGTGGTCCTTCACATTCAGTGTGGTTTGGTCCATTAACAGAAAGGTTATGATAAAATTATACATGTCATCACCACAGCGATACATCAGTAAAGCAGAAATGGCACGATCTACAGTATGGTTATCCAGGCAGAAAGCCATGCAACAAACGAATCTGAGTAATCTTAAGGTTTCAAACATCTGTCCACAACACTGATTTAGAAATTAAACATAACCTACATTTATGTGTTTTGATCTTATGGGCAGGCTGCCACATAAAAAGATTGGAAGGGAGTTCATTTTAATCTACTAAATTTAACTCTCAAGAGATCATGCATTTTGCTGCAGGAAGTATAAAACAAACATTTAAGCCATAATGGATGTCATGTAACAGATGAAATACTACAAAGGGAGAGAGTATGCCAAACTGAAAAAGCCTGTACATAAAAAAAAAAAATAAATATTTGTAATCTTTACCTACCCAAGCTTATTCATCTTTTAATTTATCTAATCTGATTCTTGATTTATAGCGTGAGTCTAATTTATAACAGAGAACCATCCAAAGGCAATGAAATTCTGCATCAAGGCAGGAGTAAGATGTTCACAAACTTGCAAACTGCAAAATCAAAATCATAGATGCAGTCAATTTAAGGTTTTAGAGAAAACTTGAATCACTTGATCTGAATTCATATTCCACTATTTTTACTACTGATTTTGAAAGCATCTGCTGAACTTGCAGGATTATTCCAACTGATACTCCATTTATTTATTTGTTTGGTTTTTTGTTTGTAAAGAATAGCAGAATGTGTTTAAGTCTGAACTTCAGGAGATATATCTTCTTTGCTTTTCACATTTATATTTTAACATATTCCTATTAACACTGACAATGTAGCAATGAATTGCTGAAAATACCTCTCTTTCAGCCAAGTTACTGTCTTGTAATCAATACCATTATTTGTATGCCTAAAAGGAAGAGGCATGAGAATACCTAGCACTGTGATTTTTTTAGAATTTGGAGTTAAACACTACTGAGGACTAGTTGCAAGAATGCTTCACCTCCTTTGCATCACAGAACTGTGGTCATGGTGGCTTACAACTCCAACACACTACCAAGTTATCTCAGGAGCAAGAGCTTATGCAATGTGGGTGGGAAAGTTTCACTCGCTATTGTTTTGCAAAGTTCCCCTGAAAAGATTTTTTGGGCAAGCTAAGCATCATTGCCAAAATAGCAGAGAAGATGGTAATTCGTAGTAGTAGTCCTCCTTCATCATGCCACAGACCCTGCTTTTCAAAAGCCTCAGTTATCCAGACCCTGAATACCCAATCTGTAGCCACCTATCGATTTATGCTGGCCCATGCTTGTATGAAAAGGAAAGGAGTGACTTCAGCTTACCTTCCAGAGGGTGTGCTGAGAGTCATCCATCAGGCATGGTGAAGGAGGGTTTTCTCACTAGTACATACATGTTACACCAAACCTGGACGTGCTGATAAAGATTCACGATAGGAGGCCAAAGGCCTTCCAAGTGATTGTGGCATTTGCCACAGATGTGAGTCATTCCTTGCAGTGGCGCACCAAAAGAGGAAGCAACCGCTGGCAATCTAGATGAAAACTGATTGCCTGCAGGCCAGTAAGAAGAGATACGTGTTTGCTATGCTTGATGAAGAAAGGAAGACTCAGCTATCTACAATATTTTTGAAGACTAGGTGAAGAACATTTGATTTGTAAAGGAAGGAAAGCAGATGCTAATGCTTATTTCAAGGAAAGCAATTAAGTGAAATGCTAAAAATCATACTTTGAAAAGTTGATTTTAAATCTACAGTGACGAGCGGGTGATATTTCAGTGTCTATGCATCACCCACTTGAAAAAAAATGGAAAGCAAATAGCATGAAGAAAAAGTTTACAGGTTTGTGATGAGGTTCATGATATACCTTTGGCAGCTAGACAGACATAATGGGACTCTGACCAATAAATATGGAATAGGATCCTTGAAGTGCCTGGGAGACTGGCTGAAGCACAACACT
The DNA here is from genome assembly GCF_023634155.1 of Falco peregrinus. Lineage (NCBI taxonomy): Eukaryota > Metazoa > Chordata > Aves > Falconiformes > Falconidae > Falco > Falco peregrinus. The sequence goes on from NC_073739.1 coordinate 4,974,204, forward strand.
TTATTGAATCAGACAAGCTAATAATACAAGGGAAAAAATAAAGGACTGAAAACTGAATCACTTAATTGGTCTGAAAAAGAGACAGTGACTAGGAATGGGAACCTGTCTGAAAATGGAGTAGGGAAATTGGACTGCTGCAATTTCAGCTAGGAGTCTTGAGAGTTTTTGGCTAATGATTCAATTGGATTGCATTATAGTTAATAGATACACAATAAATAATCTGGAAAGGTGTTTTACAAATTCAGTCATTTTCTGAGCCGGAGAGAAGAGGAAGAATTTCAGTGGTCAACAGAGTATGATTTAGTAACTTGTGTGTTCAAAAGGTTTCTTGGAACTACTCTCATCTTAGTCTACCTGTATTTAAAGACTTCGTTAATAGCAGGTAAGACACTAGCGCTTAAAGTTTGGGAGCAGTCTTATACACAAAGGGCTTTGAAGAATGTTAGCTTATTACACGAAAAGTCTAAGATCTCTAGAGTCAAGTCAATTGCATCACCCGAAAGCAGTCTCTGGTTGTGGTTAGATCTAGATTTACAGATTTGTTACTAGTGCTTGTATATGAGGAAGTCTGTGGCGAGAAACATAAATTCCACAAAGGCTTTTAAGATTCAGGGGACAACTCCAGGTATTGGAAAAAGCCATCTACTGCAATATAAAATCACAGTCTGAACCTGGGCACAAGTGTTTGGCAATGCCAATACCAGTGGCAGACAATTTTAGATTGTTTTCTATTGGAGAAAGTAAGGATTGATTCTCAAAATGATTCCTTGTTACTAGAAAAGATTTTTGATTACTTTCTGCTTATAATTTGCTGAATTGTAGAAATGCAAGGAATCTTGGTATGCACACTTAAGAGAAGAGAGCTGGAGACAGCAGTATCTGCGCTATGGTCAATGATCTGTCTTGAAGCAATAGACGGAGTAGATGGAGAAGAGAATTAAATTTTGTGTAAAGTGGGTGAACTTGTTCAGGTCTACACAGACCTGGTCTCTTTCCTCTTCATCCAACAATCTCCAGAGGAATTTTACACACTCTGACACAGGATCCTCCCTTTTCTCACTTGAAGGGCACCGTAATCATAACTATCTGTGTTTAGCAACACAAGCCACATTCTGCTCTTCTAGGTCTGTACTGCACCACCATTTCATCTCTGTGTGGAGGAACAAGGATTTTTAGTATAGAAACCTAATAATCATATTTTGAAAAGGCATACCGTACATGTTTGCAAAATAAACTCAGGAAGTTTTTATAGAAAAGAGATAGCTTCTAGAAAGATAATTTTGTGGCATGGATAAGCAGGACAAAACACAGTAACAAGCCAAAGGCTCTTTATAAAGTATTGAGCAAATAACGGAGGGAGTGCTATATTTCAAAGACTAAGATGAAAATTAGGAAGCTTCATCTAAGGAGGTAGAATAGGGACAAAATTGAGGATGACAGTACCTTAGAACTGGGAACGTAAGTGTAGAAATTAAGAGAAGAAAAACCAAGCCGTGAATAAGTTCCACATTAGAAGAAAACACATGGATCTGCTGGGCAACAGATCCTGTAGAAATATTGTGAAGGAGTTAATGAAAGGAATCCTTTCCAACATGACCAAAGTGAGTGACAGAAATTGTCAAGGTAAAGCCTGAATTAAGGTAAAACTGTTTTGGGTTAGTGATGGGAAATGTCTCAACTGAAAACCTGTACAAATATATTAAAGTGGTACAACATTTTTTTCCGGCTGGGAAGTGTTGCTCACGGTGTTGCCATTTTAAGAGTAATTTGAGTAATGGCTGAAGATGAAAGAAGGTGAAAGGGGTAAGATTACTGCCGGTAAGCATAAATTCTGTGATTTTATGGACCTGGATACTTAAATAAAAGGCAGCAAAGAACTTTGCTGGGTATTATTTTATGGAGGTTTGAGATCTGTGACCATGAAGAGAGGCTGAAAATTGACAGACATTGGGGGAGAGCTCAGTTATAGAAAATGCAGGGACCTGAAGTAAAACTGACACAGAGAAATGGCTTTGGAATTACTGCTGATGGGAAAGGGAACTCAGACATAAACACTTGTTAATGGACATTAATTCTCAGCTCTTGCTACATTTAGAGATATAAGAAATCTTTGTGAACAAACAGTATTAAGGAAATATTTGAGTGACTTGTCAGTTTCCCTGCCCTAATCGAAACAACCTGTAATACCCTGAATTTGGCTAGCTACTCAAGCCAAAAGGGGGCAATAACTCTTAAGCTTATCCCCCAACATGGTTCAGCTTCCTACCAGAGAACTGAAACAATCAAACATGGAAGACTTCAGGCAGGTGTCCCTGAGCCACAGAAATTCCTCAAAATGTGACCAAATCTTGGGAGATCCTTGGAAGCTGTATGTGCCACTTTCTCAAGCTAAATAGGTAGTAGTTTACTGTTCTCTTACTCAGGCCTGAAAAATTTGATTCTGTATGGATTGACTAATGTCTTAGACATCTATCTGTTTATTTATTTACCACCAATATATCCTGTATGCTGCAACCAGTCAACTGAAGCAATCACTGACATGTCAAAGATGGACTGAGTCTCAGGCAGATATGCTTTTAAACCTAGAGAATTCCATTGTTTTATATGTAGCTACTCCTTTATATGAATGCAAACATGAGACCAGGTCCATTGCTAGCATCGAAAAAGAAGTTAACTTTGTAAGCAGAGTTAGTATCCAATGTAGATTAACAAAGTTGGAAAAAATAAATTGCCTTTATGGTGTACAAGCCCTTCTTTGGATCCTTAGTGTACCCCAAACTCATCCTTTTTTTCCAGCTATAGAAGCTGGTCTAACGAAACATATTACCTCTGCCAAGAAACCACCTCTTGCTTGTGGTGTTACAGCATCTCAGATACAACTATACTACCACAGAAACAGGAAGTTGGTTTTCCTACAACATAGACCTAAAAACATAACTTTCATATTTGAGTAGCTTTTTAAGTTTTCTAAAGCAACCTCAGATCAGTACACCCTTCGTCTGGCAATTAATGTCCTAGAGAGGAATGATTAGATACAGAGATGTGCTGCTTCTCTCTTTTGTATACCCAGTTCTAGAAACACCCCTTTTTTGCTTTAATTTCTAACCTTCCCAGAAATATCAAGAATTAAATATAGTTCTTCTGAAATGTAAAGTAGACTGCACAACATGGTAGAGAGCTGCTGAGCTGCTAACTGTTCATTCAGTCTGTGTAAATGTTAATATGATAAATATGAGTATAACAACTGTGACACTCCCTGAACTCAACTGCTTGCTCAGAGACAGCTGCAGGCTTCAAATGAGGAGGGGGAAAAAAAAAAAAAAAAAAAGGCAAGGGAAATAAATCAATCTTCCCAATGACCATGACAGCTGAAAAGTCTACATTAATGCTTCCAGTCCCACTCAGACATTCTTTTTCCCCCAAGGACAAAATAAGATGAAATGTATGTCAGGTACATAATAAGGCTAATAAAAAAAAATGAAAACACCTGCATTTCACTGAACAGGGGTGAGGAACTGCCCCTGTCTGTGAAATATGTCTTTTTCTAATGGCAAAGCGCATAAATTAGAACAGGTTGATATCAAAATACACACAATTTAAGAAGAAACACATGAACTCAGAATACATCTGTTCTAAAAAAAGGAAAAATGTACAGTGGCAGTATAGCAAAGAAGCGCTTATATTGTGATTTCAAAGGTCTGATACCTCTTATTAAGCAACATTATAGGAAATAAACCTTGCACATGTATTGTCTGGTGCCTCATACATGGAATTTTTCAGGTTTCAGGATGAGGCATCTGTTAGAAAAATGGAAGGTTCTGACTATCAGGAGACAAAGTATATGGCCATATCTGCTACGGGTAGCACACCATCCCTCATTTAACTGAAGCTACTTGATTTCTACCTCCTGGCTGTATCTTGACAACAGGCATCTATGCAGGAAGATCCAAACTGGATTCCCACTGGTTTTGGAACTAGAAGAAAATGCATAAACAGACACGGCTAGAAGGAAGAAAAGATAACATGGAATTTGCTATGAGGGAGACAATAGAAGAAGATGCCTGACGGGGGAAGAAATGGGAAAGGTGCCTGAAACAACTGACTTATGCAGTCTGTTGAGGAAGGAATTTTCTGTTGTTCTGGCTTAGTGGAATATTCTACAGGTTTGGGGTTTTTTTTGCCTTTAGTGGTGGAGAAAGGGACAAGCAATAGATACGTTTCTGTTAACAGTATTCACATGAAAACAGAGAGAGAGAATGCAGGAACGTAAGATACACAGGACACTCAGAAGTTATGCTCTGATATGATAAAGAGCTAAAAGAACTGCACTTCAGATACTACAGATCCATCTTGAATAAGTTACAAAGACATAAATAGCCCCATCTAATTTAGTGTGCTATTCAACCACATCATAGTTCACATTCAGTTTTTGAAAATTATATTAGGTAACTAATTCATACTTTCCACATGAGGATTTGTTCTTGTAATTTTTCACAGAATTAAGAGTCTAACAGCTCTCACCTTGAGACCTGTAAAAGCAAATTTTCTACTGAAACTGAAGGTGTTTACCACAGTGGCATACCTACTACTGTCTATCACTACAAAAGCCACAAGTAAGCATCACACCCTGCCTACTGAACCTCAGCTGTGACCACTCCATACACACATGCAGCTAGTTTTATTTTATTTCTTATGCATACATTGCATTTGGCAGTAGCCAATGCAAAAAGTCAAAATCCTTGACAAATATCAGAAGAAAACAGACATATAAAATGTGCTTAATTTGCAGAGGGAAATACAGTGCAATTTTCTTGATAGTCTCTGTTCATCTTGAATGAGCATTTTTTTTTCTAAATAGATCATTGCCAGCATTGCTCATTTTATTACTGTCTAGAAGCATGCTGAAAAGACAAAACAAAACATAATCAATACAAAGATACATTAGCTAAATCCTTTTGTGGCCTTGAATGTACATTATGTTTTTTCAGAAATGGCATTTTTCGAGCTCTATTGATATGCAAGGTGATTTCTGACAAAAAATATTCTTAGAAACAGACAGCTGCGGCAAAAGTAGCAGGCAGTACAGTGTAAATAATTGAATCTATGGTTGGGATACAAACATGGCTGAGATGTGCTCCCTTTTCTGCCAACAATATTTCATGTCACCTTCATTTTTTTACTCAGTTTCTCTGTTGGAAACTTGGGGATAAGAAACATGGGGATTTGTTCATGCAAGTTCACCCCTAAGTACAGTGACTGTGACACCAGACAGAAGTTCTGAGGGCTTTCAGTAAATATGCTGTAATTCTCACCTGGCATGGCCAGTGAATGTGTAAACAAATAAGATAATTTAGCAGACTTAAAAATGTATAAAAGTAATTTTAAGGGCAAGATTATGGTCATAAAAATATTAATATCTGTGTGGAAAATTACTGATTTCAGGAAGTTATAATTATCTGGTAAAACAAGCATTTGTATACATGTGTTCTTCTAGCACTATAGCATTTTATGCTAATGTATATCTTCTTGAAATAAAGATATTTGACAGCACTGTCATATAAGGTCCAACATGGTACACAGCAGATTCATCAATTTCCTGTTTCTTACCCTCTCTCTCTTACAGCATCCTAATCAACCTAATTAAAGCTTCGTTCATTTGAAACCTCAGATGACAATTTGTTTAACTCTATCCCACTGTGGTCTTTTTATAAAGAGAATTAAATTTGATCTTCTGACAGCAATTATTAAGTGATCCCAACTGGCCCCAATTAAGACACATGGCTCACAGGCCTCAAAATCCAATAAAGTGCCAAGCCCTCTCTTTCATTTGTACATCTTCCTTTACCTTGCTTTATTTTCTTATAGCCAATTAAACTCATCTTATCAAGTGGAACTGAATGCCACTGTGTAGACTAATTCAAGATATAATGTGTCAATTTACTTTTATAGACACACTGAAGGTAGGGACAATGTGCTCAAAACTGTCCTTTTGGAACCCCTCCCTGACTCAATTCACCTAGCTTCAATGCCTCTCACTGTGCTGCACATGACCTACATATGCTTACTTTAAAAGACTGCCTACAACAAGCAGCAGTTACAGAAATATATTAAATACCCATGGTATGAGTTTTGCACTGCTTACAGTTCTCCTTATAGTAATGCATCTCTTCTTTACGCATTTCCACTCAGTCATCATCTCTTCATTTCAGAAATTCAAAGAAACGTGACACTCTTGCAACTTCTGAGGTCAACCTTTTTTTTACCTTTAATTTCTGCTCTAATTTTTCCACACGTGTTCAGTAGTATGCTGTGAAGAAATGTTGCCATGATTTCACGTGAAGGCAGGTAGCCCCAGGATTTGGAACTCATTGATTGTGCGGTACTCCAGGGAAATAGCCGAATTAAAACCAGCCTCGTGAGGCCAAAGTAGCTTCCATACACATATGGCTCTTCTTATTCTAAACTCTAACACCTGCCTGGAAATTTAACCCTCATCTTTTCTCTGAAGAACAAATGGGACAGATTTATCTACCGCCATTTGGTTTAGGTCAAAGCTGAGCTGTGTGGTGTTCTGCTAAATTAATTGCAATGTAATTGATATTGTTTGACACAGTTTTTGAAAAGATGATGCTCCATCCATTTTATGACCAGATTGCTCTCTCTGTATTAAAATACATGTTTTTGTATTTCTGGATCTTCACCGCTAAGTATGGCTCTGAGTAAAAACATTAAAATACATCACACACTTTCTACCTCGACATTTCTAATGAATTGCTGTAGAGAATAAGATTATGTGCACAATTATCATGAAAAGCAATACTGCTTCCATTGTGGTGAATGTTTTCTCTATTTCTTTTATTTAACATACTGAACAAATGTAAGCATGATATTCCTTAAAACAAAAAAGATAGAAAGATGCACTTCAGTGCAACATTTTCTTTACTATAGACACATTTCCTGTCCAGCTGGGAAACATACTTTTCTTTCTAAAAATTAAAAAAATTAAAGGGATGCCAAACACTTCTCAAAAAGTAAAATAAATTTCTTTATAAAGAACTTGCAAGTGACACATTTAGAAATTAAAAAAATACTGACTCCAAAAGGTAGGCAACAGTTTTACCCCCAGAAATGCTACATGACTCCAGAAAATTTGAACTGTAACATGCAATAACAGTTGACAAAGAATTTCTAATAGCACTGAAATTTCTGATTAGAAAGGAATTCAGTATACTGTGCTGCAAATTATTTCTCATTGTATGCTAATAATCCCACACAAGATGTTAATTTTAGATCATTCTTTTGCTAAAAACAGCAAGCCCTGTAACAGATTTAGTGCAAAGAGCTGAAAATATCCTGTGGAAAAAAATCTGTACAGAAATCAGATCAACCCAAATCCTGCCATTACTCAGCAATGCAGTGACGTGCAGATGTTTGTAGTGGTTTAAGGAGCCAGCGGGGGCTGGAAACTCTACATACTCCACTCCAACATGATTGCAATTGAACCTCATCAAAGTAAGAGCTCATAATTTGTCACAGAAAACAGCCAATTAACATATGTTAGAAAAAGGCTCCCATAAAGATAATATATGATTAAAGATCCAATGCAGCTGTCACAAATCAAAATTCTGAATTTTAAAAAGAAATATCAGTCTGGGTTCTGAATGTTTACATCGATAATGGATATTATATTTAAAAAAAAAAACGACTACAGAAGAAAAAGCCCCTAATCATAGTCTGTCCTCCAGGTTTGGAGTTAGAGCTTAGGGATACCAGGGTACTAAAGCACTATTTTCTGTTCTCGCTGTTGTGCTGTGAATAGTTAAGACCCTTGCCAAAACACAACTGTTATTTTGTTTTAGCGCTGTTTTAAAAGACAGACCTTCATTGTGAGTGACGTGGCCTTCATTGATGCACTTTGTTGTCAAGACATTCCTCTGAAAACACAGCATGTCCTTATAGCTACAAAAAATACGGTACTGTAAAACTTTGCACTGTCGCCCCAGGGCCAGTGCAGTGATGCTAGCTATTCAGATGCATGGCCCTGAGTAACACCGCACCACAGCCAGTTCCATTATTTCACATCTGCACTGGTGACAATGAGATCTGCATGTAGCCTGCAACGATCCTTTAAGTAAATACATTGATTAAAGAGAGTTTTCATATATATATGCATTGAAAATGAAGCCTGCTGCTTTATTGGCACAGAATCCTGTGATGCCTATTCTGAACAATAATCTTTTATCCCTTATACTTCACACAGCAATATTTTAATTACCGAAACACTGCATAATTAAGCTGCTATTTTTCACAAGCATTATGCATTTTTCTTCCTGCTGTCAGTTAGGATCCTACGTGTCAGTCAGTAAACTCTGAAGCGGTTTGAACGGTACCTTGTTTGTGTGTGTGTGTGTGTGTGTGAGCGTGTGTGTCCTTGTCTTGACATCGTGTTGTAAAAGGAAGTGCTTCCTCTTTTCTGTTTGAAAGAGACCCAAGAAAAACAATGTTTTGAAACTCAGTAGTCTGACTGGACATTAGTCAATGTATTTTTAAAAATGCTTTAACTCCTATTTTCTCAAATACAATCTTATGTTGATGGGTAAAAGCAGGGACAAATTTTAATCCATGCTAACAGAGAATAATATAATGGTGATAGAATTTCCAGAAGTGGAATGTGATGATTTTTTAGGGTCTTTTCTCCCTTTTGAAGTCCTTTAGTGTCTCTGTAACGCTGTTTCCATTGACACTAGAGCCTGTAGTTTGTGTCATCATCACAAAGTCAATTCTCTTAAACCAGCACTTCTTATTGGTACTGAAGTATCTGTCGACTTTAAAGCTATGGTTTCAAAAGCCCTGAACAGGGACAGACTTTTCAATATGCTAAAACTTAACATGCCGAGAGGCCAAAAGGAAAACTTAAAGTGTTTGAAACTGCTCTTCTGTAACACTGTCTCAAAAAGATCAAAAGCACTGAACATTTCTAACTCATTTAGATGAAGAAATTCCTAATGTTCTTTCATTTTCTTCACCATATTACATCAAAATAAAAAAATAATCATTATGAATCACTGTCCCTTTTAACAAAACACTGTGAATAATGTTAAGGTTATGGTACCTTTTTTTTTTTCCTCAGGAGTGTGTTCATTGATTCCCAAGCAATCAGTAATATTTTTGATTAAGATCTCAGAAATAGCTGAAAATCCCAAGGCTTCTCTACTATTGAAACTTCACATGTCTTTGACTATCCCCAACTAATGACAGTAAACTATGCAGCCTCAAGCTAAAGAGATTAATTTCCATTTTGCAATGAATAGACAAAAAGACTGGACAAAATCCTTTCCACATCAACTGCATTGTTATGTCTATTAAAGAAAATACGCTTTTGGCCCTAGAGACAGTTTAAGACGGGAATAATAAAATTCAAGGTGTAAAACAAGTAGTACTTAACAAATGATACAATAAATAAGTCAGATGACAACTGTGATTTTTTTTTTCTCATACTGTTTCTTTAGAATAAGGCTATGTGTTTTGGACAAGCTAGCTTCAGATTTATTCCTGATAATAAATCTACTTTAAAAAACTGCTGCTGACAATAACAGTAGAATAATCAAAAGCAAGTCCTTCATCATAAGGAAATGCTGTGTCAGAGTGATTTCCTATTTTGTAAACCTAAATTTCCTCTCTTCATAGGTGAAATCAGATAATTTTACACTTAGATGATGCATAAATTACAAGCAAGTATCAGTCCACTGCTATTAAGCAACGTATTTTCCAATACTATTAACAAATTGATCTGCTGTTTGCTTATCACAATATGTCTAGGCAAGAAATCTCCAGCATTCTTCTTTTTTCCTCCAGGTTTAACAAATTATGCATAATGAAATACTTTAAAAATGTTCATCCCCCTATGTATCCATCTTGTGTGGCAAAAATGAAAACCATCTGAGTCAGTAATGGTTTCCACTAAATGGAAATATTGATGGCATGTCATAACCTAATTCAAGATATTATAGGGTTTTTTAGAATTATTTTTAAAATCTGTTTGTAGAGCTTGGAAATGGAGATCCTGAAAAAAGATTCTCACTTTCTGATTGCTTTTGTGCGTATGAATGTTAGCGGCATTTTTTCCATCTACTTTAAGAACAGTAGCACTGAGATTTGTGAAAAAAGTTGAGGATATTGTGTTAAATGTCCAAGACCACCCTGGTATCAAGGCTGTAGACTCTATATGGTCTTACCCACACATATCTATGGCATCATCCTGCTTAAATAAGGAAAATTATGCTGATGCTTCTCAGTCTCTCCGGTGAGTCCAGTGGGTGGTTCTGGAGAGGAGAGGTGAGTTACCTCAATGTGGAAGGCTCTAAATCCTCATAGTCTACAGCAGTGCTATACAGTAACAAAGCATCATAAAAATGAAGCATAAAACTTTCAAAGTAAATAATAATAATTATTATTAATAATAATAATGATCACCACCACAATAATAACAAAAGACTCTGTACCAGCCATGTCAATAGAGAGGTGTTAGTCTTGTATGTTACCTAGAGATGACCACTAAGGAATCAAAGGTTCCATTTTTCAATTTTGCATGAAACAACTATAAAATACATTGAATGTATTCATGTATAAATTAGGAACTTCAACAACTACAGCTTTTGCTGTTAAGAGTTCTCAGTTACTGAAAACTTAAAGGGATACTTTCAAATCATTTTAATCATCCAACATTTTCCCATACCAGCTCATGGATTTACTTTTCAACACCAGCAGCCTGAGACAAGAACAAACTGATTTATATCCCATGCTAGAGGAGCTTGCTGCTCAGTTGTCATTTTTTTCTTGGCTCCAGTAGATGGAAGCAACTCTCTTGCTGGGTTTTAAGATTAGTGTGGTTTGGGGGCTGTTTTTTAGGCCAAAATCTTTATTTTTATATTTATTTTGTTGTCTGTTGATCCTTTGATGTCAGATTCCCAGATAATTTGTTCCAGTTCCCAGAGCAGTTTCCTCAGAGAGCCATGCGTTAGCAAATCTGTAGCTCCTGCTGAAGCCTCTTGCAGGGATAAACAGAGCCTGTAGCAAATCTACATGATCTTGTTTCTGGAAACCCCATAGCTGCATGGTTCTGTAGAAATAACCACTGAGAAGACACATGCAAGAAACTGTCTGTGGTATGGATTCAGGTGTGTACAGACTGGTAGCTGTCAGTCTTCTAGTACAATACCTTGTCTGATAAAAAAAAATGGAAACGTGACATCCTGCATTCTTTTGCTATTTCAGGTAAGCCAGTGCATCTTGTTTCCCTTCACCAGCCAAAAAATGTGTTGACTGTGACAACTCATGTCCCATCTGTGGCAGGCCTTAATGTTCTAACACCATGGCAGGTGTTAGAAGGATTTCAAATACAGCATTTTTGGACCACAAGCCTACCTAGCTCTACCTGGTAAGACCACCCTGTTCAGCCTGGTTTGTCTGACAAAGAGCAGAAGAGCAGCAAGAGCAGAAAGTCTGACACTGCTTGGAGCAGACTCTATCGGTTCCTTCAAAATTCAGGAGCCTTTGCACCTGCCACAGACAAAGCATATTCCATATCAAGATAGATATGCATACAGAACAGTAGTAATATTCACCCCTGCTTCCACAACCCGTAAGTCAGTGGCATGCTCTTCTGTGATGTAAGAGGGTGAGATTAGGTGTTCATCTTTTTAAAGACTTGTCACCCTCAATTAAAGAGGTGTCAACCACTCTTAAACTGCATGGCGTGTGGTCACTCCGGTTAACAAAAGAGACGCTTCCCCAAGCCGCTGCAGTTAAACCAGCGTGTGCTGTGATCCTGTTGACTCTCACAAGATAATCAGGGTCAAGCTGGGTCAGATTTATGTCCTGCAAATTCTTCAGGACAGGGACAGTCTTTTCCTATAAGCTTCTAGGGTACAAAACCCCCAAGGTAAAATAATGGGCCTTCAGTTATAACTGGAACGTCTGGATACTAATGAACTCTTTTACATATTTAACTGTAGTTAACCAAAGTCCTCCAAACATGTGCAGGTAACACATGAAGTTAGATTTAAACCAATGGCGCTTTGAAGGCACTGTGCTAACAGAAAAGAATGTGTTACAAATGAATTGCAAACCCAACATCCTGATAACAGAGAACATTAAAGATTTCATGTCAATCTTTACAGAATGAATTCTGTCTAATGTCCTGGACACATTCCACCTCGGATCATTATTCTGCTCATATAAATTCTAGTGCAGATAAAGAAGGAAATATTTCCTTTTTGATTTACACAGATTTGGTGATGTTTTCTCTTGTTAGAAGTCTCAGCATTTCACCGTGGCTCTGCTTTCAGAGTCAGGTGAAGTAATCATGTTCCTTGCTTATATTTTGCCTTCAGTGGGTATAGAGGCCTATCTTACTATACAGTTAGAAAGCATTTTTATAAATTTCATCATGTCTGAAGTAAGCAAAGTTTTTCTCTCTTACCAACTTTTCCACAAAAGCAACACAGAAAGAAAATGTTATAAGAATCTCCTGTGAAATTAATGAAGATAGATGAAGACATGAGTATTTTTGCACCCAAAATGCCCTAATCAAATTAGTATCTACATTTCCTTTTCTCAGATGTAACTGTTTGCAACATGGAGGTTTTGGAAATACCATCTTATGCATGACTGTAGCAATGCCATGAAAGAAAACAATGGACTAAATCTAAAGGAATGATAATACCTAATTCTGGAGTGTTGTCTGAATAAACCCAACCTAATAATCTTTTCTTAACAAACTTATGGTTGATGTGGACACAACTAATAGATCAGAGAAAGAAGAGCTTCGTATCACTTTTGGTAGGTCTTCCCGTCACAACAGTAGAAACACACATTCCTATGAAAGTTGTAATAGCCTATATTTTTCCCTGCATTAGTTTGCATACAGAGTGATACAGATAAAACTCGTGGACATTAATCAGCCTTAAACAGGTCAAGGGGCAAACTGCGACATAGTCTCTGGGATGTGAACTTCATATATATTGTAAAATATTGATATTATTATTGTTACTACTACTACTACTACTACTGTTACCATTATTATTCCTCCTTATCATCATCATCATCATCATTAAGGTCAACCCTTCCTTTTTGGAAACTGGTTTTAGTACTCACTGTTTTTAATAATCCATTTCTAACTGTTTTACAGTTGTCCCAGAAAAAAGTATCTTAAGAACAGTTGCATTAGTGGCAGTATTTTCAACCAGATCTGATGGAAATTTGATACTTTTCTTGAGCAGTAGCCTGGTTTATTACCTAAATTTTAGTAGGGTTATGACAGTGATTACATTTGATGGTAAGCATACCTCTTATCTCTTAACAAATCGATGTCACAATTTCATATTAACCTGGAGACATCAAATCTCAATTTTTGGTAGAAAATGGTTAGAATGGCCAACTTCCAGTGGTTGGAAAGTGGGTCCAAAGGCAGCGGGTAGGGGATGGGGAAAGGGCTTGATTGTGTGACTGGTAAATTGGATCACTGAAATTTGCCAAGAATATTAGACCTATTTCTCAGGAACAGCGAGTGACAGCCTCCATGAAAACAGATTCTTAGTAAGATAAGAATGCACTAACAAGAAGCAAACACAGAAGACATGAAAGTCCACTCTACACTGCTGACAGCATCACACAAAACATGGAACAGAAAGTTCTCCGCACAAAAAATACTATGTAGGAAGGCAGGAATAAGACTTTCTTCTCAAATATGTTTACAGTTTAACCCAGTCAAAGATGGAGTTTTATGGATTGTATATAATTTTTTTTAGACTACCCAGTTACTAAGTTTTATAGGTGAAATCCAAATTCTTTATACTATTTTGAGATGGAGAGATCAAAAATGTCTGCTACATAAGAAATTATATTATCAATTCTTCCTACAAGAACTTCTTAGAACAGAAATTTTCACATTGTGATAGATCAGAAATTAGTGGTCCACAGAAATGTCATTAGCCACCAGGAGATAGATCTACTATAATGTGCTATAATACAATAGAATTGGAGGCACTTTTGTTATTGCTACGATTAAACAGCGTTTCCTAACAGTATTCTGTCACATACAGTATAGCTATCCTTGGTGTAGAGATTTTATTCTCTTGTCAGTGATGGGGGATGAGGTGATTTAGGTATTCTCCATTTGATTAAACAGGTTCAGAAATTCCTATTTATGAAAATTTAAATCCCTACAAATTCTACAATTTGAAAATGATAGAAGGTGTTTTCTTCTGCACATGCATAGCTTCGTACTGGAGTTAGGCAAAATTCTGTGGGTGTTAAATTTGCTTGCCTGCTTTCCTGGAATAATGCACGGAACAATAGCTTTTAGCCTGGTTGATCTGAATACTAACATAAAAAGTAAAAAACAAACCCACAGAAGAATTATTTTTACTTCTTATTAAGTATCACATTAAGGCAACATACACAAGAGAGCACATTGACACAGGAATGGACAGAAAACATCACAAACTAATTTCAGATACGGCAGAATGGTAGCCATCAGGAACTCTGAACGCTTCCTTCTGGATGGGCAACTCTTTAGCCTGAAGTCAGGCTTTAGCAGTCAGCATCTGCGATGTATGGAATAAACGAACAAATCTGACAAGACATCAGACACTTACTGTGTGGATAAATGTCTGTCACAAGATAATGCCGCCAGTTTTGGATGTGGTCAAATTCTACACGGAGTTGGACTAGAAGGGTAGAATGGCCTCAAAAATGCCATAGGTTAGATTGTAACTCGGTGGTTCTGGAACAAACAGATCAGTCAGAAAAAGTAATTTTAAATGGGTACAGCCACTGAGATAAATAGGGACTACTGTGAGGAAATATAGCATACGCACCAATTTAGTTCCTATTTAATCATATTAAAAAAAGAAAAACCTTCAAATTTTAAAGCAGACTATATTTTAGCATGTTGCTTTTCTCTGGCTGATTGAATTCAACTGTCTTTCAAACGCATTTAGGAAAAAAAATAGTTAAACAAGATAAAGGTGGTGCTAAAGCACATGCTGGAATTTCTAAGCATTCTGTTTACAACAGTTCCAAGGGCAGATCCTCTTTCCAAGGCTGAGCCTCAGTCCAGTTTTGCCAAATATCGACACTGAGTTGGAGCAGATTATTTAATGTTTACTATTTGAAATAAGATACTTCTTAAGCCTGAAATTATAGCCCAGGGGTCCTCAAACTTTTTAACCAGGGGGCCGGTGCACGGATGCAGTGGCAGGCAGCCATCTGCGGCTGCTTGGTTTCCCCCCACAACCCCTGGCAGGGGGGGGGGCGGGGGGATGTCTGTAAATACCGGGGGCTGGATTGAGGACCCTGGGGGGCCGTATCCAGCCTGCGGGCTGTAGTTTGAGGACCCCTGTTATAGCCTATAATTAAACAAATTAATCTTACTTTTTTCAAGGTACAGACAAGCAAGATTCACTCCTATAAAATCATTTATCATTAAACTTAGAAAGGACATTTTAGATTCCAGTTTACTGCATGGAAGAATAGATATATTTACTTATATTTTTTATGGGTTTTCCCCTCGAGATTTTGGCCATACTTCATCTGAAATGCATGGAGCTCAACAGGGTAAAAATCATTATGGGATGTAGTAAGACCTAAAATCAGGTGTAAACTGGGACTAGTTTGGGCCTAGTCTGGCTGAAATAAAAGAAGTTTGTGAAAAATATGATACAATATACCCAGTACATTAAGATCATTAGCAAATAATTACACACATTTTAATCAATACCTATTGTGATATTGATTTTTTTATAAGCATTATAAAGTCGAACCCTTTGTGAACTACAGAATGAATATTAACATAAACTGTCACATTGTTTTTGACTAGGTGTTTGACTTTTTACATTTTACTGCAGAAAATGGGCCCACTCTTGTGGCTGTGGGGTTTGTACCTGTGTAGTAGGATTACATGTCATGCACATTACAAAACCAAGGAATGTGAAGCGTAGATACGTGCACTGTGTGGAAATGGTGGCTCGTCTTAACAATGCTGTGTACCTGTTGAGGTGTGCTGTGACCCCTTTTAATTCTTCCCTGTTCAAGGAATAGCGATCAGTAATAAGTGATTTAGTTCTACATTCTTCTCTTTTGCCAACTCAACAATAATGAAAACATTCCTGTTTTGCATTTTAGGAATGATTGTGTATTCCCTATAACTGAAAATCTGGTAATACTATAGTATAACATTTTGTTCTTCCTGTCTTCAGTAAATCTAAAGTGATTTTTAAAGATTTGCTGTAGCATAGCCCTTAAGAATATACATTTTACAACTTCAGCTCATTTTTAATCTCTTGCTACTTATCAATGATTCGATCTGAGATTACGAAGCAGGTTCCCTTGATTGTATTAATAGCCTAAAGTCTCTGTTCTGACGTTTTGCATCCATGCACATGTATCTTATTTCCCTTTTGCTGTCCATAAAAGAGAAATGCATTAGCTACATAAAATAGAACAGAAAAGGAAACCACTTTTAAAATGTGTAATAATGTTTCAAGTTTTGCATATATTTTAATGAAAACTGCAGTTTAAATGAACATTATATGCAATATCCTGAAGAGCTGAGGCTTCCATCAGAGCCAAATACACAGAAATTTAAGTAACAGAAGATCTTGGATGTGTTCAGTCATGTGACCTATCTAGTGCCCTCCATTTTAGTATCTGAATTCATACCCATAGCATCACTAATTTTACCTCTACGTTGTCTGTTTGCAGTTCCTTTGATGATGGGGAAAAGTTCATCAATTTAGTTCTTGTGTCAATAGACTAAAGATGCGTCCCTGCTGCCACCTTGTTCATTCTAATGTAACACTCCAGCTTTATGTTACTACACAACACCATCTGAACTTGTCAAAATTAATAATAGAAAAAGACACTTACGCACTCCATCATGTCCCAGGGTACTACAAAAAACACTGAGAACAAACGAAAAACAGAGAACTGAAGGTCCTGGGCAGCAGCTTATTTAAATACATTTGTTCAAGATAAGAAGGAGAAAGAAAACATGCATTCCTTTGTTAAAGGGAGAGCTTTTCGTGTCTAAAGTATTAGAAAAATCGTTCAAGAACAGTTCATCCTTACACAAACACCACCTGTGCAATGCTGCCAAGGTCAGGGTCAGCCTGGTTATCAGCTGTGGGCTGGCAAGTGCCAGACGAGCAAGCTACACTGCCGTGATCCTCCTTACTGCGCTGCATAACAGCTAGTTTCTAATTGCATGCTAAGAAACAGATGAGTAATAGTTTTCCTTAATTTGGAGACAAATGTTGCATTCTGACACACTTATTTTTAAGTTGTATAAATTCAGACGTATGTAGGGCATAAATCCCTGAAGAGCAGTGTCCCAAGTATCCAATCAAGAGTGAAAAAATAATATAAAACATCATAATTCTTTAAGGATAATTTTGAACCAGCTCACTGTGAGCATTTTTCTAGTATGTAGTTGCAACCAGCACTGAAACACATTATCTACTAATCAATGTAGCAATTTTATGCTTTTGATTTGCAACAGTGTTTTGGGAAAACTGTCTGAAACTGAAGAACATATTTAGCAACGATCTGTAAAATGTGTTGCCTATTTGTACCTGTAATGATCAATGTTCTTACTGTCAGCATCAGGTATAGCATGACTAAGAACGAGTAGTATGTTCACACTGGTTATTCAATCCCTGAAATGTAACAGAGCTATTTCTGTACTTTGAATAAAAATAGATTAACACATCTCTTTTACAGTTTTGTATCTAGGGAGAATAAATCATAAAGCAAAAGAATACATGGTATTCCATGACGCTACAATAAAATTTGCTCATAGGAACCACTGCTATTAAAAACACCACATTCTGCTGGGATTGTAGTTCAAGGCCTAATGATTAAGAGTAAGTTACCCTGAAGACTACCCAGTAATGAGGATTTGTAAATTCCCAGCTTAATAATATGCAGTACCTTTGGATTGTTTCAAGAATTATTTGGGCTAAAAAGTTCCTTAGTATTCTCACTGACTGTAATCCATCAGAAGGTTCCTTAGTATTCTCACTGACTGTAATCCATCAGAAGGCTACTAAAAATAACAAGACAAAAAAACCATGTTAAAAATCATCTATTTAGCTGGCCTAGCAGAACAAGGAGTTTGCAATGATGTTCAGTTTAGAAAGACCTAGATATAACGAAGTTATCTTCAGGTATGCATGTCAACTTCCTCCATTTTCTTCTTTTTTCCAGAAATAACTAATTTGTAAAATTTGATTTAGGAAAAGAACACCAAAACACCAACCACCTTTTTTCTTCTTAAGACTAGCTTTCACTTTGTGATAATACATACAGTCTAGAAAATGTTCTGAATTCTAATAATTTTAATTGGACTATTTAAGTAACTTGCACCCATGGAATACTTTAAAATTCAAAGGATTTAAAACAATTTAAAAGCACACCGTCAAACCACCAGCCAGTCATGTGATGGCTTAATGGGGTGGCATTTTGCTTGACAAAAATAATCATTGCATCAGTACAACATCCAAAAATAGTAAACTTGAACAAACGTGTAAGTCTTTGCAGTACTACGGCTTGTAGCCCAAACCCACAGGCATGAATGTATAAGCCTAATTTGAAACACTTGAATAGTTCACTGAAGGCTGCAGAACTGCTCATGTACCTAAAATGAAGTACATATGTAACAGTTAATATGAATGAAATCACAGATATTGTTACTGCATCCCAATGAGTGCACCAAGCCAATGAGAATCTGAAATCAATGAGCACACTAGAGATGCAAAAGCAAATCCTGGATGCCGTTCGTAAACCTTTGGTGGACACATGTTGGATATATCTAAGTACAGGCACTGTATTCAGGTGAAATGTGGTACTACCAGTGCATGGAACAGTATCGCGGCAATTTGGTAAAAAGTGTCCCAACTGATTCCACAACTGAATTCAGGTGTGAAAAACACAATTAATTATTAGACTGAAAATGCAGACATGGCACTGGAGAAAAAAGCCTTACATACTGCACAAAGTACTTTATGAATGCTTACAAGTGTAGGATCCATCTGACTTCACTGAAGCCATCAACATTTCCCATCTAGTCTTAGCTTCCTCAAATGTAGACTTTATCATCAATGGAGAAAATTAGGCACCATATAAACATAGCTGTAGACATCTCACCATAATTACAGGGACTATAATATAAGTAGCAAGACAAACAGACAGCAAGACAAGCAAAGAAAGAGGATTCCTCTCCATCTGAAGCCTTGTACAGCTGAAGCCTAGTGAATTAGACTGCATGATGGGAACAAGAGTAACTCTGTAAGAAAGAGGAGTACAGGTTCAAACATAATTCTTTTCAATATATTAAAAGTAATAATGGCCCACCTGTCCTATTTAGTAAGCAATTATATTAACATACTGTGCACCTTAACATGGAAAAGCTTGCACCCTTGTCATGCAACATGAAACTCATCATTACAAGTCACTATCAATAACTGCACGCCTAACATGCTTAGGTTACCAGTAAGGAAACAATTCAAAATAACAACCCCAACAAGAATTATTGAGAGCCACCATAATAAATATAGTCTTAATAGGAATTATGCTGAAAGCTAATAGTGGAGAAAAAAGAAATAGCCAAAAATGTAAATTTAATTTTAATGTTTTCTGATAAGGATATATGGTTCAAGACAGATTTCCTGGGGGAGTTCCTTAAATGAAGGCCTATCACAGCAAAGGACATAACTTGCCAACCTAAGATGTGATGCTGAGATTCCTAAAATGTGCTATGGGGGTGGTGATATCTGTCAAGATGATATTTGTGGAGGAGTTCTTGAAAATAGCCAGGCTCTAAACCATTAAGGATTTCAAAACTAAGAAAGCAAACTTTAAAATCAAACAGCTACTTCATAGCAGACAAAGTAAATGAGTTAAGGTGCAAAGGGGATGATCATATTTGCTCAAGACAGGACTGGAGTGTGTCACTGCATTCTGAACAGGCTGCAAGTGACAGAGCTGAGCTGCTGGAAGCCTTTCTAGGAGGGAATTACTATAATCCTCTCCATCAAGAGGGCATGTGCTGCTGCTATGAGGTCATCACAGGATAAGTAAGGGCACTGTCTGCATCAAGCACAACACTAAAAAGACATTTTTCAATCTCATTCACTGCAGAGATCTCCACAGAGGAGAGAGAGGGGAATGAACTGGACATCAGTATTTTTACTACAATTTTCCAAGGCACTCAAATCCCCCAAGTCACTCCATAGTGATATGTAAAAAGAGAGCACTCTCCCTAAGATAACAAGTACACACTGCTAAGATTTGTGCTTTCGCTGTGGCTGAGGCAGAGGTAGCTGGCAGTCCTGCCTGCGTGAAAACAGAGCTGCACTTGTGGGATCCCTGGAGTAAGAGGCACATAGCTCTTTATCGCTCCAAGTGTGATGAAGTCTTTGATACTTAGCATTCCTACAATGCCCACTGCAAGCACACACTTCATGCCAGGATTCTAGTGTCTGACAAACTAACCTTGAACTTCAGCACGGCTCTGAAGAACCATAAAATATTTTTGTCATTTATCTAGCCCTCTGCACAACAACATAGAGGTCTAATGCAGGCATGAGGCTCAGCATCTGGAATACGATGTACTGGCCTTCCCCATGCTTGTGCAAACTAAGATTTCCTTGCATATCTCCATGCCTATAAACTGAAAGATATCTTGTAAGTAATACACACAAAACCTCCTTGTGTTCTTAAATCATGAAAATATTACATGTGTACCCAATTAATATGTTGCGGGGTTTTGGTTTATCAGATTGAATTAAGGTAATAAAGCATTGTTTCACATGTTTTCTAACAAATGCATGTAACAGTTACATCTTGAAAGCATGTCAAATTATTCACATTATCTGTGAATTAAAGTATTCAAAATTAAGCACTTATCGGCCCCCAATGAAAAATAAATAACTTTTTTTCTTAACAGAGAAAGATTATGCGATGTATATGCTATAGGAAACTTCTAGTAGCATGATTATTAGAAGTAACAGCTTGTACCCCTACAGCCTGACCGAGTTTGAAAGAAAGTTCAGAATGGAGTGGGGGAATTAGCTGATGAACTTCTGTCAACTATAGCAGTAGCCTTCATGAATAATTCAATATATGCCCCATCCCCTCTATGTCTCAACAGACTAACAGCTGCAGCTCTCAAATGACAAGTGTTACTTCTTCAGAAGCTTCTGAAAATAGTATACTGATTATAAAATAATGTATATAATAAAATAAAGTTTCCCCTCCCTGCTTTTCACTTCTGACTTACAGTAGCTAGTAAAGTTTTACAGCTAAAGGAGAATTTTCAAATAGTTTTTTAAGTTACACAGCAGGTCTGCAGAAGCAGTTGGGAAAAGAACTGAGGTCCTCTCCTAAAGATCTGGTCCTTTACCTTAACACAGCCACACAAATCACCCAGATCCCTGTGTCTCCAAAGCCTCATTCAGAGCAGCTTTGCACATGAAAGCTATAAGATGACACTTTCGTAACACAGATCTTTACTGTGACTTCATGCAAACAGGAAGAAACTTTTTGGTCTGAGGTTTTTGTATCGAATGCTCACTGTCATGTTCTCTACCTTGTAGTGAAACTTTGGCACTTCAGGACGTCAGGAAATTGACTGACATGTTTGGTGAATATTCTGATTTGGAACAGTTCCTCTTGAGCTAACAAGACTTCAGTAAAAGGGGAGAGAAGCTTAAAGAGACAGGAACGCAAGTTTCCTTGATGACAGTGCAACTGCCTGTACCATCGGTCCTGTTTAGGAGGAGGATTGACTTTCACAGAATGTCTTCTCACACCCCGACAATTCAGAATGAAACTGTACAAATGTGCTTACATATTTTCCTATTAAGCATATAGGCAAAGGAACCAAAACTAGGCAAACTCTGATCACTCAGAAAAAGACCTTCCACTGTCAGCAGGCCTTGCTATTTAAAGGAAGGGATCTCTCACATATGTTTGTTTAAACAATGTGAGTATTTTCCAGTTTTGTGAAAAATTTTCAGTGGCATTAAATAATGGTGGGTATTTAGGGAAGGAAAACATTAGGCTAATGTAATGCTGAAATAGCGACACACATAGCTGTTTCCTGATTTACTGAGAAACTACTGTGTGCAGCACTTCTGACTGAAAGCAGCAGTGGACAAAATATTTTTGATGATACAGACTGAAAGATCAGCTTGCTGCTTTGCATTTTTTTTTTTTTAATAAATACAAGTATATAATCTTTCAGCCCATGAGCCAGCTTCTGTTCATAGGAAGCGTGCCCTACGCACAAGAGAAGAAAACCTCTTTGCCATACATGCCCTATGTAGATATATACTATAAAAATTAAGCAAATATTGAGGATTTGAAGATGATCTCATTGCCAAGAGATGAGCTGAAAGGTTTCTTAAACATCTGCTTTACCTTCTGGTAACGAACTGTTTCTCTTCTCAGCTCCAGAATTGCCCTCATTCTTCTTGTTCAACATAATGGCAAGATCCTGCAGTGTTGCAGTTGCCCAATGAGTCTGATCTAGGCATGACTTTGAATGGGATGCGAATTTTTTAACTGACCATTTCAGTAAGAGCTTTCTTGTACTTGGGTTTTTTTAGAACTGGAATTCTATCTCCTAGCGCTGCCTTTTCATAGAAATGTAAAAAAAAAAAAGTAGATTTATGTGATGGATTGCAATTTATATTGTTAATTCTAATACAAAATACTGAAGAGGGAGGTTTCATTTTATCCTATCCAATGGACATTTTCTATAAAGTAGGAATCTGGACAACAAGAGAACTATAATGCGCATTATATTTTCAACTGTTTACATTTCGTATTTTAACAGTGAAATTTTCAAACAAACTAAACCAGAATTATAAGACCTTGGAAACAACAAAGATATCTGTCTGTTCTTATTTTCACATTTTTTAGCTAACAGAAATAAAAAATTGGAACAGTTATTGAGATAGTGTATTTGAAAGCTAAATAGCACTGCCAAATAATAATAAAAAAATGTTAGTATGGTATTAGGTAGCTTTGTCAGGTGAGCTGTTTTCAAGGTAACTTAGAAGCACTACTACAAAAGGACTGCTGCATCCTCAGTCATTTTAACACATTTAATTTTTCTGACTACTATGCAAAGTACATTCAAAAATATGATATTTTTCTTCAAAACAATACATTGATAATTAAAGCACTGTCTGTATTTTTGCCAAGGACAAATTGTAGCAGAAACGGAAAATCTTAATAGAATTGACCAGAGTATTGATTACTGACATTTTTATTCATTGAATATAGTGATTGGATTCTAAATGAATAGTATGCAAGGTATCTCCTGCACTGTATAAATACGTGCAGCTTCTACTCATGAGATTTATTCAGGAGGAGCACGACTGCACACCGCAGCCCAATCTGTATGCCATCTAAGAGCCAGTGGTCAACTCTGACTCCAACCAGACAGTCCCCTTCTCTCAGACTGCGGATAAGTATAATTTCTTCTTGAGTAATGTGTTGGTCCCGCATCCTGGGGCAAACAGATAAAAATTGATAAGTGTATTTTTAAAAAGAAAAAATTCCCCAAACAAACAGTGCTTTCACTAGGGGCAGTACTAGCCCAAGAAATCCAAGCTATCATTACTGGTGAAGCGCCTTGCTCCGTGAGTAATACACCTTTGGGGCCAGCTCACATCATAAAAATAGGTTGCCTCTGCTCATGAAAGGTCCACGTCTAGGCTGATAGGGAAAAAATATCTGCTTCACACCACTGTGAAGGAGGGTGGTTCCCCCATCAGACACAAGCTACTGTCAAGGCACCAGAAAGTATTTTTGAGTGAAAAAGCCCATACTGTTCCACCTTGTGAACAGCGAGAAAATGTAATTTTTTAGTATTGATTTTACCTTAATTTTACAGTGTATAATCATACATCAAACCAATCCCTTTCATGACATTTTCCAGTTCTTTACATTACTGTTAACAGTGTTAGAAAAGCATAAAATGCCATCGCATACAGGACTTGCTGAGCTAGACTATATATCTGTTTATCTGAAGACTCACAGATCCACTGATATTATCACTTAAGTAACTATCGATATTTATTCCCAAAACATTACTGGGAGACTGAAAATACTAGTCCCTGCTCAATAGAGATGAAAGTAAGTGGAATACAGAGCCAAGTGCCCTACCCTATGTAAACCAAAACCGGCAGCCATCTATGGAAAAGCAGCTCCCAGCCTACTGTATTTCTGCTAATCACTCCATCAGCTTTCCTTACATATTTTGTTTAGATGGAAGTTATCAGCTATGTATAAAATGAAAAAAAACCCAACCATCTTGATTTTACATCTCCTCACTTGTGATATACCTACAGCCAAGATCAGCACTGATGTCTGAAACAGATCCTGAAACTAGGAAATTCACAGAAAAGAGTTCTATATAATAAGTCTTCAGATTTTGAATTTATCATCTGATTTGTCCAATCTGGATGGGTATAAATTTCATCATTTTTCCCATATCAGATTCCAAGTAGGACCGTGAAGTACCAGGCAAACAGATTTGAGATTCTTGTGCTTAGCATTTGGATCTAAAAGCAATGTATTCCTATGTTGAACTGCAGCTCAGTTTATAGGTCGTTTGTGGTTTTTTTTTTTTTTTGCCAAGGAAGTATAATTAATACACTTATGTTTAAAATAAAGTGCATTAAAAAGAATACCAAGACAAATACAGGTTGACATAATGAGAAGGGGTTACATTCCATATTCTTTCATTTGATCTTTGGCCTCTTTCCTGACACTTTGTAGAAGTGACATGAGGCATATAAAATCTACCCTTTTAGAAACGTATTAAATTATCCCATTCACTTCTCCCTGGCCAACTTACTAATAGGTGTGCTGGTCTCATAATACTCTTGGTCTTAGAAGTGTAATAGCTAAGTGGTAACAATATTTCTGGAGTGGAACTGAGCTTAGCAAATCAAGGCAGAGAGGCAGCAAAACAGATCAGTTGAGGACCCTGCCTCCTCTCAGCCTTCTTTTTACATTAGGTATGATAACGATATACTGAAAATATTTGTCTCTTAGTGATACATATATTAATGATTCCCATCCAAAAAATAATTTTAGGAGTAACAAAAAAGTCAGTAGTGTTTGTGGAAACCCTAGAAAGATCTAGCCTGTAACAAAAAATAATATTAAAAATATAGTAATGGAAACTAGGGGTTACAGTCATCTTCTTACACAGCCTGACTATAAAACCAAGAATAAGTTATATTTGGGATACCTATATATATCATTCCCATACCTGCACACAGAAACAAATAAAAAAGCACATACAAAAACCCCATTAAAAATTACTAAATTTCTAACCCATAATATAGAAGGACTGTAAGTCTAGAACAACAGGAGAAAGACTTTCATTTTATATAGTAACTATATATGTGAATAAAGAGCACCACGTGTTTATGGACTGATTATTTTTATGAGGTCTAACTGTGAAGAGACATTTTGACAGTTTTATTTACAGTGTAAGGCATACCCAGAGGCATGCAAGTATAATTTGAAAACCATATATATTTGTATATAAAGCACACAGATATATATATGTTCATATGTATAAATATATGTACATGATCATAAGAAGTGATTTTACAGAAAAACTGCAAGCCTAGCTAACATGGCAGTCTACGACTGTAGTGTATTTCTAGATAGCCTTTTTAACATATACACCCTATCAAAACCATTAACTCTGCAATTACGGGAGGTTCAAACTAGGAATTGAGAGGTTTAGGTATATAAAGGCACTCCCCAAAATGAAACAGTGTTTAAAAATACATCCTAAAAATACAGATCAAATTTCTTTAAATATATTTCATTTATGTTAATGTATATATGCAGCTATTTCAAATGCAGCCAAGTCACTAAGCTCATTTAACTACATTTTTGATTTGGGGAATTAATGAAGATTCCACTGCTGAAGATTTTTTTTTTTAATTTATAGATAAAAAAGAACCCAGAGGCATCAACCACTCTGAACAAAGTACAATTCAAAGGCAGAAGTTAGATCATTAAGGATGAAAATAATAGCATCACAGGCAACATCAGCTTGTAAAACAAATTCTGTTCTTTAATAAACATCTAGTGTGCCCATACATATTTAATGTTAACAGTTTTTTAACGGCTTAGGCTGTAACCTTAGCAGCCTGGTGTGGAATTTGCTATTGTCATCCCTGTCCTCATCAGGACAGAGGTAGAAAGCAGCAAAGAAGTAACCCAAAGTTACACTTACCAAATTTGACCTGTTGATTACTTTTCCTCTAGCTTAAGCCGTAATGGGATCACCTCATAAACTGTATTATGCTGGTTAAGACACCTTCCATAAAGTTTCATTAACGCACCACCTCTTCCTACTGAACACTGAGGAGAACTGCAAGATGTTCTTAATAGTAAAACTATCTACATTTCTTTTCCTTCTGCTTTCTTTGTTTACACTGTTTGTTCATAGCATTAATGCATTGAGGCAGAGGCTGTCCGTCAATGTGTATCTGCACAGCACCATGCACAGTGTTAGGCCCTCATCTCTGTCAGGACCTGTAGCTGTTACCACAATACAACAGTAAGTGGTAACGTTAAGGTTTAAATTTTTTTTTTTCCATAGGCAACAAAGTCCAAAATAGATTTCATTTTGCTATTTGTATCTCCTCAGCCTCTCACTGGACGAGTACTTCGAGCCAGAAGGAACACATACCCCCTTACACAATATCCGCTTGTATGCTTCATATGCATGCAGGATGCTTAAGACACCACATTTTTGGATGATCTGCAATATTTACAAATTTGAATAGAAAATTTAAAGGAAATACCATAATATTTTCTAAAAAGGATTTGGGAATATTACACCCATTCCAGAACGGCCAGGACAAGTACCACCACTTGAAACTGAGGTCTGTCAACGTATTTCCTATGTATATTATTGGCAAATCTGGATTTTACAAAGTAGGAATTAAAAAGAAAGCTAAGATGTTAAATACCTTCTTTAACCTGACGCAGAGTAGCCTGGATAAAACTCTATGACTGAACAATACATCAAAAAAATAGAAAGAAAGAATTTATTCTCAGTTACTTTTTAGAAAAGAGAATCCTGTGTAAGTGACTACAGCAGCATGTTCTGTCACATTCTTTCCATAAACTGAGCCCCGTCAGTGACAGCAAAACAGATTGTGTGCATCTGCTGGGAATGAGCCAGATGACAGTGGAAGAAACACACATGGATACCTTGGCACAACAACTAAAGAAGTAGAAGAAAAATGGACAGAAAGAAGTAGAAAGTTCTAAACTTTAATTAAAATGGCTCTCTAACAAAAGCGAAGTTATCTAAGAGTCTGTTGCAGACTGTATGCTTCACTTTAGACTGTAACTTTCCAAAAGCAACTACATATTTATAGTCTACATTGTCTTGTTTATTCCCTATGGTACTCATATGGCCACCATTCCCACAGTGTCTGGGTCCTACACAATTTGCCTCAAGGAAATACCATCCTCATTCTACAGACAGGGGCTTGATGCACCAACAAAGTGAGATCATCACAGTCGTCTAAAATAGGTTCTGCAAGAAAGAGTTAAATCCACACTGCCCAAATCCAGGCTTCCATCCTAAATGCTAGAATATCCTTCCTGTGCTTAGCTCTGCTTTCAGACAGAAATACTGTTATACCTAAAATTAACATTAAACAAATAACCTGCTAGTACTCTAGCATTACAAGACCTGTGAGCCTGACAAGTTAAATTAGCACAAATGGTGACTGAATCAGCTTTGCTATTGCTGTTTGTATTCTCTCAATTTTTACTGTTGAATATATGAATTGAGAGCTCAAATTGCCCAAAAAAGAATCAGTGAGTTACAGTCTTCGGTACGGAACTGCTACCACAAACATTGGTAGCTGTGTATTCTCATATCAAAGGAGATCCTGATGCAGGTATTTTAAAGACGTGTAGACGCGGTGCTGAGGGACATGGTTTAGTAGTGGGCTTGGCAGTGCCAGGCTAATGGTGGGACTTGATGACCTTAAAGATCTTTTCCAACCTTAACGATTCTATGATTCTATGGCAGCAGAACTTCATGCTTCTGCTCAGGAATGAATTCAGAAATTCTGCTGAGTCTTTAAAAAAAAATCTTTTATTTCAGGTTTAAAGTAACGTACACTGTTTCCCTTTTGGTTAATCACTTAAAGATAGACCAAATAGACCAAATTTTTTTTTTTTTTTTTTTTTGTTAAGAAAACTATTCCTATTACAAGGCCATACAAACTCTTCTGAATTTTGCTGTAATGTTTTACTGTCTTGCCTTATATATGAGGAATAAGATGTCACTGCCAGCTGAGTAAAGATCACTATAATGGTCTGAGCAGCTCAAGTGATCTATTTAGAGCATCTGGAAGCCTCATGGGCCAGCAGTCTCAACCTGTTATGTATTCCATATGCAGTGTCTATCTAATATTCTCATTGTACTTCAGAATGACATTAGAAAAATGGAATGATTTGGTATTTACAAAACTCATATAGTATCATTAAATAGTACAATTAACATCCAGCAGACAGAAGCTGACGTATACTCGCCTAGGCTGAGAAAAGCTCTAGAACAGCATATAAAGCACCTTCATGTTCCATCTCATTTCAGGATGTGTGAATGTCAGCCACACATGTACAGACTTTAACCCCCAATAGGGACTCTGAAAACTGTTTAAGCCTGCTTATAATGTTCTTGATCAAAGAAGTGGTAGACTTCTACATATTCTTTCCAGTGTGGTCCACGAGAGAAGATAAGCAGATCTTCTTTTGAAATGTCCTATTCAAATGGTACCTTTGTTTCTAATGAGTCTGGAAAAAGAGTCAGAGTGGAACTGAGAGAAAGAAGTGGGTGTTAATTAACAGCATGAGTGATAATTCTGTATATAAATCAGTTTTTAGTAGGTCATCAAGTCAGTGGAGTTATACTAGAATACATGAACAAAGGACATAGTTTCATATATCCATTTACATCTGAAATACTGTTAAATAAACATATCAATATCTGTGAATGTAAGTTCTCTTTGTATTTGTGAAGTCGGAATTTCCCAAGTACAGTTGAAAGAAAAAAAAAAAAAAGCAGCACATTTTTACGACTTACAAGCTGTTTCAAGCTCTTGGATAAATCCTAGTCAGGACTGAATATCGGCACAACTTAACTAAAGTTGTTATTCTTCTTCACTAATTCAAGCATAATAATGTGGTCAGGAAGTCAGGTTTGGATTCACACCCACATATTCAACAGGCACATTAACTGTACAAGAAACCGGCTGAAGAGGCACGCATGCTAGGCCACAAGGTCTTTCCTAAAGGACCACCCAAGCTCTGCTGAAGATGACTGAGAACGTGCATACAGTGGCTATTTTTGAGCTATTTGTTCTCATAAAGGTTTATTAGACCACTCTTAGGTACCCCGACCAATTTATCGCACCCTGGAGCTGTATTTCCTGTCTCAGCCAACATATAATCGATCCGTTGCTCGTTTACGGCATGCTTGTCGTCCTTATATTCAAACACCTCTTCATGTTTCTAACTCCTATCCTAGATTTCAGAGCTTTGCTAGGCATGGTATGTGTCAGTTCAAGAAACAAACTCAAATGAAAGAATAAGGCCACTAAAAATTATGGAAGACTGACACAGAGGTATTTGTAAAAGGTCTAGTTTCACAAAATCAGATGAATACACTTGTAAAGATGGAACAAGACACTTTCTTCTTATACATTGTATGTTATAAAGTTAAATCAAACTTTTCAGCAATGCAACAGGGAAGATGGCATAGAATTGGTTGTTTAAACTAGTTTTAAGCTATATTACAGACTAGAAACACAGAAAGGCTTGTATTTTTTAAGTAAGAGGTAAAAGACCGCAAGAGATCAACTTAATAGCTAAGGAACTATGGCATTCCAGTGAAACATGACTCAATTACAGCCCTTCACTTGATGAATATTTTATTATCTATACAAGAATGGGATGGCCCCACATTTGGAAACTGAGAGTAGCTTTCTCCCAGAATATTCTACAGCCAACTGATTAAGGACCTTTCCAGAGAGAGAGAATTGTCTTTTCTGTGAACTGCCCTAAATTAAGGGTAGGAAGTATTTCAAATCAGGTTTCTCAAGCGCTGAATTCCTGCTATAAAAGTTAAACCAGTGCTTATAAAGAATTTATAGACTTAATCTGGGGATGTGGATTCCAGCAGACAACAGGACACAGCAAAGTAAAACTTAAACTCCCCTTTTTCGTGTTGCCCTAAGTCCTTTCTAATTATGTGGATACATCCTGGCACGCTGAATAGATTTTAGTTTTTACAGCATCTCAGTAAAGCTGCCAATTTTCATCTGTGCTTTGCCCTTGGAGAACTGAGATGTTGCATAACAGACTTGCACACACACACACACAAAAGTTTGCAGCTGCATTTAAAATTAAACTTAAGGGTTCTGAGTCCCTTTCTTATACTGTTAGTGCAGCTTCTGCACTTCATTTACAGACTTTTTTACCTTGCATCTTTTGACTCAAATAAAGTTCATGTGTCTTTTTAGGGACAATGGTTAGTGAATTGTATGTTAAACATATAAAATACAGTTTAAATTTCCCCCTTTATTTTTAAGTTTTGGAATTCATATTGAAGGATCTTTCTCCCTGGTATTCTTGGAAATTGTCACTGCTGGGTTGCATGTGGTGCCAGAGATTATTATATTCAAGAACCTTGTTTAAAATTTGGAGCATACTTTGGGACTGAATGTGCTGTAGATTCACTTTTTCATCCAAAAGCTTGTATTTTAATGTTCGATATTGAGTTTAGATCACGATATATTCCAAATGTGCTCTGCCAACAGACACGATAGTAGGTATGTATTTAACTGTTCTGCATTTAAAATCAGCATTTAGACCAAAATCGGAAAACAGAACGCTGATGATTGGTTTTTTTTGCAAGTATCTGCAGGAGAATTACAAAACTATATGTCTATGGATTCCTTGTGATTTTAAAGAGGCCTTTTCGATATATCTACATTGTATTTTGAACTTATATTAATCAAACATGGAAGCTGTATTTTCAGGATGATGTTTAATTCACAGAGCAATCTTCCGATCCATTAGTGGAACAGCTTCCTCTTTCCAATCACATCTGGAAAACAGTAGAGCGAAAAGAGGGAACAATACTTTCTTCTTGACCATCCCCAAAACTACTTTTTATCAGAAATCTGTAGAAGTGCTATTCCATGTCCTGTTTGGGGTAGTCAAAGCAGTAGCGATGGTCTCATGAGAGGTTTGCCTTTAATCTTATACAGAAAAATGTGGTAGAACATAGTGCTACTGCTTTACAGATGACATTTAGCGACTTGTAACAGAAAGCTGCACCAGAAAATCACCACTCGTCCACATACGTGACAAGTACTGCTCTTCAAAACAGACCAGAATATCTTTCGTGTCGTGCCTCTTTGCTACATCAGATGTTGCTTCATATTGTTATTAAGTGACAAAAAAAAAAAAAAAAAAAGTTAAATAAAGAACACATTCTGCCTCCATTGAGAAATCCTTGTGCTCTCAATTAAGTATTTTTCTACAGGATTAGAAGCCGGGGGAAAAATAATCCTAATAGCATTAAAATGCCATGCAAAAATACATCTATTGCTTTCTTTGTATCTGTCATAAGGATTTGCATTATGCCTATCACCATCGTATCTTATCCCTGATACATTTTTTTCCCAGAAAAGATAGCACTCATTAAGGATGGCTTCAGGATGACTATTCTGCTGATCACCACAGAACGTAATACTAAGCTTCTTACAATATCCACTGGAAGCATAACTGAACTAAATGTAATATTCTGGATGGGGGTTTAAGTACTGGAACCTGTCCTGAGTATAGAGTCTCATTTTGCCTTGTCAATATCGAGTGTTGGAAAAATCACAATATTAGTCCAATTTACAGCTTGTATGCCAAGAATATTATAGGAAATGTAGAAGAACACCCTTCTGTTTCTGTCCTGTGCATAATCTTTTTTATTGCAGCATCAACAACAAACCAAAAATGCCAGATCCTATTGTTATCCCAGGGAAGTTATGCAGATTTCTACCTACCAGGGATATAGGTAGGCATTCTTCATTCCTGTACATGTAATTACGGGCAGTTCTGCTTTAATTAGGTAGCTTGCCAATCATTCCATCATGTTTCCGTTTAAGAAAAAAACTGAATAGTATTTTCCAATTAATACAAATTTTTAAATGTAATTTAAATTATTTCCAATTACTAACAACACACCACATAAATAAGAGTGCTAGTAATTCAACGAGCCTGGGTTATATTTTTTTTAATGTGTGCTCCCAAGAACATTAAGGAAATTTTGCTTCATCCTATTTAGTTTTAAATGAGCGTAGCAGTCCATAGGCTCTTACTAACATTTATGGTCATATTTCTGATCTCTAAAATTTATGTATGTGTGTTTTGGATAAAGCTGTACATTTTGTATGCCACTGCAGCGATGCATTCCCTGGCTCAGTATTCTGACATAAAAAACGTGTCATGTACAAGTTTGGTAAGTGTGCAGTTTCACACTTATTTCATATATTGCAGTGGGGCAATAAGCTGGATTTTTTCACATTCTGCTGTTATATCAATCCCTTCTCTGCATCTTATACACATAAGCAAGATAAGGGAAAAACTGGCCATTTCTCCAGGATTCTGTGGGTGAAATGTGTTCTTATATAGATAAATACTTATATTGTAAGTTTAATGTTATAAATACTGCTTCAAAGATCAGTTCCTTATAGGTACAGAATACATTTAAACAAACATTATTATTAGTTTCTTAAGACTGTTGCCCTATGTCTGCAACAATTAAGGATTACTCATAGTAAGACAAATTCTGTACACTTTGACAGGAAATTTGTTTGAAAAAACCTCTGCAAGATCAAGGTTTCAAGTTTGACTGCCACGTATTGTCTGCTCTCCTCCATTTGCATACCATCTTAACAGTCCGTAGCCACGTTCTTCATAACCTTCCTAAAAGCCTTCCTCCTTTTTTTGCCATTTCTCCCACTCCTCACACTCAGTACAGGCAGAAGCAACGTTCAGGACACAGATGGACAGAGATAAAGCAGGCCTAAAGCTAAGTGTGGAGGACATACTGTCTCCTGCTGGTTTCACACAATATCCTCAAATGCTGCTAACTTTTTCTGCAAACTGCCCAGGCATTCCCAAGGTTCATGGCAATCGGAGGGGAGCTCCTGGCAGCACGTGTCTGGAGCTAAAATGCCAGGCTGGAGGGGAGGCGTGGGCCAGCGCTATGGGATGGTCACAGAACCCCCGCATCCTGTTATTTCTCTGCAGTGCACTCCCCTCTCTCTGGGGACCACTTTTCCACCCAGCTCCAATGAAATGATTTAAAACAGTCTCCACTGAGAAGTCCACATGGAATTTTTACATGAGAAGCTGTAGTCTAGCTTCTTGTGCTGGTGCACATAGTCTGGAATGTGTTATTTTTTGTAATGATCTGACAATAACTAAATTATTTGGAATACTATTACGCGCCACTATTTCAAATATAATGTAGTATCACAATACATTTGTCAGTAGGGGGAAGAATTTATTAGAAATCAAATAAATAGCACATGCTACTATGTTACTTGTTATTTCTGTTACTAAAAGTAATGTTTCACGTGGACAATGTTCTGCATTATATTTACTTTTGCAGTTGTGTTTTATAAACAATTTCACAATCCTCCTTCCTTGTCCTTTGTACATACTTTGCTAACGGCTATTGATTGACTACTTAAAAGTAAATAGTGAAATTTAACTGAGCATGGGTTCCACAAATGGCATGCATCCTGGATCTATAAAAGCAAACGTAAATAATGTTATTTCTAATTCAGTTTACTTAACTGTACATTTTGTGATTATAGGATGAAATATAAAAGACGGTAATGTCTAAGGTGAATTCTTGCACTGGCATTTGGTTAATAATAATTTTCATGATAAACTTCACTTAAGCAATTATACAGTTTAAGAAATGAGAGTCAGAGAAGACCTGTTAGGCTGGATTCTAAGTTTTGTAGCAGCGGTTCTCTATAACCTGGGAAAAGGAGGCAGAGGAGCTTTATGCCATCTGTTCCATTCTGTCCCTAATCTGCCCGCTGCCTTATGGTTAACTTAAATGAAGGCAGCAAATACTGACTTTCCAGGACCTGCTGTACTGGCCAGGATTTCTGAAGCTCTCTTCGCTTGAACTCTTGCAGCCCCCCAGTGTCGGGTGAGATGGCAGAAGGCAGAGCTACACTGCTGAAGCAGGTGACTGCTAAGTCACCTGTACAGGGAATTACTAAAGGTGCCCGGGCTACGGACCTCACTGGTGTGATAGTTGAATCCAACTTGCATAGGAGTCTATTCCACACAATATTAAAATAAGCAATTCTCAGATTGATTATCCAGACCTGGTTCTAAGAATTTCCTAGCACATATTTCTGCATTTTAAATGTATTTAGATGTTAACAAACAAAAAAAAAAAAAAAAGGTGGTGGTGAATGCGTAGTGGACTTCTGTTTAGGTATATTTCACAGTAATAGTCCTACACTTGAACTGCCTTAAAGATTCTTCTTCTCTATGCTTCCCTCTATTTCTTTTGCGAATTTACTTTCTCTTTGCAAGGGAAGAAGCAATGTAACTATATGAGAAAACTCTGTGAGTTCTGCATGTTAGTTTTCCTGGTTGAATAATGGGTGCCATTTGCATACTTTGAAATACTTTCAAGATGCAAGGAAGTTTAAAAGCTAGAATCCTATCTGATGTTTAGTGGCTTAAATAAATAGCAGATCTCTGAAAGGTTCTCTTTGCCATTGAAAACTAATGGGATAAAAATGTGATACTAAGAGGGTTGATGCAGAATACAATCCTAAAATCCGCATTTTTTATATATTCTAAAACCAAACACTAACTCCCATGACTAAGATCTGCACTTAGAGATCTAACTCTCTGCATTCAGTGGAAAACAATCATTTTATCCGTAAGCAGGCACCTAAATTTACCATATGAGCATTGAGAAGACACAAATTGCAAAATAATTTTATTTCTCTTTAAAACCACCTCAGTAGAACAAGTATCTAGGAATTCCACGGCTTTTCTTGAAAGCCTTAGAATAACAGGCTATATTTCCAATGTCATCATTAAATTGATCTCATACTTTACATAAAACTGTGTGACATTAAAATGTGCAAGAGTGTTCTCAGACTTGGCTGCTTCTTTATCATTGTAAGACCGTACCTGACAGTTCAAATATACAGCTGGGGCTCGTAAGTTCTCTTTTGTCACACCAGTGCTAGGTAACTTTTTGAAAATTACACCCGCCCATCAAAAAAAATAAAATACTCCACTGTTTTATGACATAAATCTAGTATAACTGAATATTTTTTCAGGTATTCATGGAGTTATATGGCCAGACTGAACTTGTTGGAAAAGGACACTGTATTTCAGTCTTTACCACTCCAAGCTCCATTTCAGTATTTTATGCACATGAATTAATTTTCAGTAGTACTGATCATCCACATCTATAATCGTATGAGTGAGGTGCACATTTTGCACATTTTATGACTGTCCTAATACAGTTTTGCTGCTTATACAGCAGTAAAATAACCAGGAACAATCACAAAATGTGATAATGTAACTATTCTTTAAGGACTGTAGCAAGCGAGCATGTCTCAGACTAGTCTTTTTCATCTTACTTGGCTGTGAGGTACTTCAGGATATTTCAGGCATTTCTATAACTGCATATATTGCCTAATTCCAAGCACTTACTTTTCAAAATATTATCCTACTAAAATTTTTGAAATTCCCATTTGAGCCTCATAACACATTGTTGAGAAGTTACTGTAATGCACATGAAACAAAAGGAGAAAAAGAAAATGTATTTTATGTACAACATGAACTTTTCAAAATACAGCTAGGCAAAGCTAGAATGAAAGAAAAGCAAAATGTGCTTTCAGGGTCCATTAAGATGAAACATCTGAATTTACAGGAGTTTCCTGTCTGATTTAATAACACATGCAAAATTAAATACATAAATATTAAATTTATGTATCACATAAGATGAAGACAATGAAAAAAACAATGTTTACATTTATGGTTGACTCATTAGTGTTTTATTATGTGAAACACTAGGAGGCATCAGTTGGGTAAAAAAAAGTCTTCTTTTGAAAAATGGTAAGAAATTAGCATAGAAGTTATCAGCTTGCAAGTTTCATACTTCCAAATGTTAAAGGCTGTACGTTATAACTAAATTATGCAAATAGTTAAAACTCTCTAGTCTCACTGATAAATGGCGTATTTGATAGTACAGGGACAACCTTTAATTTCCTAACTGCTTTCAAACCAGACTATTAATGTTTACATGCACCACACGAAGTATACTTTTACATCATATTACATTTAAAAAAATAACAGAATAGAGGTAAACTAAGATGACTTACTTGTTCCTCTGTATTATGCTTTTTGATAAATCTGCAAAGCCCTGACATGCTTTACGCACTCTCCTCTGTATGTAAGCTCTTAATAGGGTAAGTGCAGTAAATTTAGTATGTTCCTAGACACTTTCAAGAACTTTTAATTGCTATTACAGGGCATCATCTAGGCAGAAATGTTTTTTACAAGTCCCACGGCAACTATCTACTACATTTTAAATATATTTCCCAAAAGCAGAGAATTACACAACATTTTTAAAATTTGAATAGCAATGCTACAAGTGGCTCTGCCTTTTACTACAAAGTCATATGAAACCAGTAATGTCAAAACTTGAGTCTCCCTTCCTTCAAATTGCATTTAACAATGACTAAGCAGCAGAATTATAGTTGTCTTATAAAATAATCAATTGAAATTGAAGTGTGCCTTGCCATGCTGCAGCAATCAGCTTTTATCTCTGCCCAATCAAAATGACATGTGAACTGCCTAATCCTTCTTTTGTAGGCACATAAGACTTTGTTGTCACTGTTGGTTTTGTGAATCGC
The DNA here is from genome assembly GCF_023634155.1 of Falco peregrinus. Lineage (NCBI taxonomy): Eukaryota > Metazoa > Chordata > Aves > Falconiformes > Falconidae > Falco > Falco peregrinus. The sequence goes on from NC_073739.1 coordinate 5,011,307, forward strand.
CTCTATAAGCTGGTCTGATTTCCTAAGGATGACAGATCTTAGTGAATAGACAAGCTCTACTGCACTGCAGTCAATGAGACAGTGAGATTAAAGTGGAGGACTGAAGACACTAGGTTTTAATCACCTGCCCACATGCAACATTGACCATCAGTTCTGAGAAAATTACCTTAAAGGTGGTCAGAAGACCTGAAGAATTCCTTTTAAAAATAGAAAAAAAAAAAATTTTTTTTAGTTGTACCATCATTTGTGTTTGCTGACCAGAGTTCTTCTAAACCCATTTTGTTTCTGAAGTAAGATGCAAAATTGCATTTTCATCCTTTTCAAACAGCAGAACACTAACTGTACTCTTAAACCTGACATTTTCTAGCTGTTCAGAATTACATACATAATTTTTTTAATTTTATACCTAAGTTGCTATAAAGCCTAAATAGAATGTAGCAAAAATCTCTCTGCTGGTATCACATAGCAAAATTTTAAAATCTTAACACACATCACAGATATAACTGTTTTGGTTATTCTTCAAAAGGCTGAAGCAGAAACTATAAACTTCTTGAAATTACATAGCACCTAATTTATGTTCATCTTCATAATCAGTGTTTTCCAAATAGTATCACTACACCTTACTTGATTTCTGGATAAATTATCACGTAATTTAGAATAATTATGTCCAACAGGTAAGAATGTAGTCTATGTAACAAAATCCAAATGCTTATTCTTTCAAGCACCTAACAGCAGTTAATGACTTCTTGCTCAATGAGAGGTAGAAATATCCTTAACTGCCTCTGAAGATGAACTGAACTACTCTGGTGAACAATAAATTAACCTGTTACGGAGGAAAGTAAAATCAAAATAAATGAAGTTGGCAAAAGTATTCTATTCACAACTCCTGCCCGGTTCCTAAGTTTCTACGTAGTTGTATTTATCTACTAAATAGACTGCTATCAAAATCTTTCAGAGGTAAACTTTTGGAAAAAGCTTCAGAAAGCTTAATTTCTCTTTGTCTATAATATTTTAGATCTTTAAAATACAGAACCTTTTAAGAGAGCATCTCTCTGTTTCTGAAGATACATGTTGCAGGTACACAAATTAGGAGCATTCATTAAAAAAAAAATAATTTTTCTGATCCCGTATTAAAGAAAATTCACAGTAAGGAAGTATTTATATGAATTTTCTTATGACACTCCAAAACTAGCAGCTCAGGAACATAACTCTACAAGACTTAATCTCACACACTATTCATCATTTAGTACCAATTTCCATAAGGTTCTTAAACCTAAGTTTCCTTTTTTCTTGGTCAAGTAATCTTAAGAGGATACAGACATACCTGATTTCTGCATTCATTTATAGGACATCAAAAGTAACGTTCCTTACATCTCTCCTAAGAGAGCCACGGGACAGGCAAGGGATTTAGGTCTCCTTGGGGCCGGATCCTGTAAATCGTTACTCTTGTGACTGTTCATTTTCACACAAATAGTCTCAGCATTATCAGTGGGACTAGTTGTGTAAGTACTATTTGCATGAAAGAAGGCTTTCATGTTCAGGTTCCAGAACTATCTTCTCATACTAGCCATGTAGGACATATTAGTAAAAATGTATATGAACAGCAGGTTTTTAAAATAAAAGGATGTGTGCTACCAAGAAACACAGACAGCCTGAATTAAGGGTCATTGTCTTAAGTTCTTCTTCAAAGAATTTTTCCATGACTTCCAAAAGGACTTAGGTGTGAGCAGAGACTTCAATGTTAGACTCAATATGAATTATGTATTCATTACTATAGAAAGAATGATATAACAGGTATTTTAAGAAAAGTGAGAAAGTAAGAAAGCCTTGTGGGTTTTCTAAGTTCATGTTAGATACCTAAAATCACGTAACAAAACCAGCTCACAAAACAACAAATCCCCAAAGTGGCCATTTGCCTGAGCCTTTGAACTGGAAATCAGTATGTATGCAATACAGAGGTTAGAACTGGTTCACAGGTGGTTATATTTCCATGCCCTGCCAAGCCTCTAGGGATTAGAGTTATTATACTCCATATAAACATCTTTACTCTTCAACCACAATACCCGGGAAAGTGCCAATAAAAGAAATCTATCATGGTTTATCATCCATCTTGTAGTTGCTTTAAAGTAAAGATACGAAACTAGGACATTTGCCATTAAGCTTATAATCAGATATGTGCTAGCAAAATGCATTTTGTGTCAAGACAATTATTTTCTGTTCACCAGTAAAATACTGGCATAGGGCCTTTCTCTGCCTAATTCCCTTAAACCTTTAGTTTTAAGTTGTGCATTAGAGTACCTAATTTCAGGATACAGGTATTTGCTGATACTAATTATTGCATACAATGAAGAAAACGGAACTCTTCTAAAAAAAAAAATGCTTAGGGTTTCCACAGTGATTCATTAAGTTTTGTTTTGTGTTGTGCTGCCTTTTTTTTTTTTTTTAAGAGAGAGAAAGAGAGAGAGAGAAAAGAAATTATTGGCTTATATCGATACTTATTTTGTTTTTAAGGCTGACAGAAGGTCACCGTTAAGTTTTATGGCAAATGCTAAGTATTATAGTTACATAATGCACCAATAGTCTTAGAAGTCTCTCATTTACATTAAACTTTATCTTAGCCTGTAAGTAACTGTATGTACTACAACTAAACCAGCCAGTTTTGTAAGGCTGATTAGCTCTACTCCCTTGTGTTAAAAAAATGTAAAGAGTACTTTAAGTACTACATAAAGACAAAAGCATACTATTCCAAAAGAGGCTGGCAGCCCATGACTTATATTCCCACATCAATGCAAGGGGTCTTTCCACCTCAAATGTAAGTATTTAAATGAGAGATGCACAAAGTTAAACACTTGCAAGCATGCATTACCTGAACCCAGGGGCTGAAGAGCCTCTAATACAGTGAAGTTTAAGAGCATTTCACTCAAACTGGATTGTTTCCTCAGTCTGATAAATCAAGGTGCAAGCACTACAAGGTCACAGCATTTGGTGAACTATTCAAATCAAATAAGCTTCAAACACTTCACAATAGCAAGCACACAAATTATGTAAACTAACTTCATCAAAGTTTAAACACTTATGACACTGATAGAGACAAGTCAGCAATAATTTAGTAGACAGTGATTTAACTATGTTGCTTGTCTAAAAAGTTACTTTTAAGCAATGGCACACTCATACACTTAGAAAGTCTGCAGGCGATCTCAATCCCAGCCTACATACAGTAATTCTTCAAATGCAATAGGAAAAATACATTGGGCTTCTGTACCATGCCCACTCTATTTCATTCCGATGCTGAATTGCACATGTACTTACATTATAAACATTTAGCTGTTTGGATGATCACACTAGTCCTTGAGATATTTTCCTTTCACAGGAAAAAGAAAAAATCCCTTTACTTCTTCCAGCCTTAAATATTCACCACCTGGTTCATGCAGCCTCCTTGAATCACACACACAGCCTTCAAAGTCAATCCAATAAGCAGCCAGAAGCTGTCTGGTCTGTGTGTGTGTGTATGTGTGTACGCGCGTGTGTATGTGTGTGTTCAGCGTGGAGGAGGAGAAAGTGGCTGAGCTGCTGGTCGGATTAAAAGTAACCGGACTCGTCCCGAAAGCGTCCAGGAAGGAAGTGACAGCAGGCGAATGGGAAAAGGCGAGCAGCTCACAGCCTTTGTAACATCGCGGAGGGAAGGGGGAGGCGAGGAAGGGATTCAAACTAGACGCCTGATGAGGTGTCCTTTTCTGCTTAGCTCCCTCTTCCTCCCTTTTCTTCTCCTTCTCCGTCTCTCTCCCTCTCTCCCACAATCCCAAACGAATGACTCTCTCCTCCCGAGCTGGAGAAATAATCAGTTTCACTCCTGCAAAAAGGGGGCGGGATCAGATCCCGAAAGCGTTTTAATAAAACAAACATAGAGCAGCAGCAGCGGCAGCAGCTCCCTTCCTTGCCCCTCTAGTCTAAACTAGATTGATAAATTACTCCACTACACTACTTTAATTATGTATATGGTATGCAGAATAAATCACTGAACATCAGCACCTCAATCAAGCACTTTTTAAATGATAATTGCATCTTGGGTGAATCAATCTTTCCATTCCTGACATTTTGCTAATTTTAGTTGTACGGTGGGGGTAATGGCATATGCCACACGCAAACCTAATGACAATCCTTTATCCCACCGCGCGGGGACGGCGCGGCGCGGCGCGGCGAGGCGGTGCGCGGTCCCCCGCGCCAGTCCCGGCAGGGCGGCGGCAGGGCGGCGGGACCCGCGGCGGAGGCTGGGGGGGGCACGGCCCGGGGCAGCGCCGCCGAGCCCCGGGGCAGGGCAGGGCCGGGCAGGGCCGCCCGCTGCCCCGCAGCCGCCCGGCCGGGGGAGCGGCGGGGGCCCCGCAGCGGCCCCGCTCCGCGCCGCCGGGAGCGGGGGGCGCCCAGCGGGGGCAGCGGACCCGCCGCCGGCGCCGCTCGTCCCCCGCATCCCGCGGAGCGGAGCGGGGCCGCCGCCCCCCGACTCTCGCAGCCCCGCACCGCGGAGCCCTCCCGCCGGCTCCCCGCACCTCGGCGGGCTCCGTCTCCGCGCCCCCCCCGCCAGCGGGGCAGCCCAACTTGCACAGCTCGGCGGGCTGCGCAGCCGCTGCCCCCGGGCGGCCCGCAGCGCCCCGCGCCGCGTAAGGGGCACCGTCCCCGTCCCCGCGGGGAGCGCTGGGCAGCGCCACTCCCGCCGCCCCCTCGCACGGGTCCCGGCCGCGGCCGGCTGCCGGAGACGGTCTCTTGTCGGACTCACCCGCAGAAATGCAGCATTACCAGCGCTCGGTGCGAAAGGACGGGCCTTTTTTTTTTTTTTTTTTTTTTTTTTTCAATAGGTTCGTTTGGTTTTAAAACCGGACTGAAAAGGCTGTACTGTATGGGAGCTCAAATCCAAATTAAGCACATGCAATAATCTGTGAGTGCAACTAGACTTTGCAGATACTTCTTTAAATTTCTATGTAGAGAGCCAACTTGTACGGTCCTTTCGGAGCAGCAGAGTTTATAAAGGCACAGACTATTATTTTTATGATAGATTAAGGTACTGGAAATAGGAACAGCACATGTGATAAAACCTAACAACCAAATTCAAACAACAGTGATAAATGTATATCTGGTTCACGTTAATACAAGTCCTTGGTCTCACAGTCTTTTTCCCCTATAAACATCTCATTGGGCCACTGACCTACTTTCCAAAGTTCTGTGTCTGACAGTGAATAAATGCCTTTTCGATTCAACTGCACTTCTTAAACCATGGATGCTCAAATCACGGTCAGAGCAAAATGAAGCTCAGACAGCGCTAACAAGCACCCTGCAATTGCTCTCAGTGCAGTTCCTGGGAGAATACCCTTCAGGGACTTTGGGTCTACATCACGCCCTACCCTGCCTTGGGGAGATTTAGATGGAGAGCGGACAACTCTCAATGGACAGACAGTTACATGCTGTAAACACACCCACAACAACAACAATAATAGCAGTAATACTGATGTGCCTAGAGCCACTAGGCAGCCAGACATGAGCCAAGCACATTTCACACGGTGGTGAGAGGCACATATGCTCGGCAGTGTCAGCAGCGGAGCCCGAATACTGTCGGGGAAGAAATACTTTCTCAGCCTCAGGTTTGGCATGAAGTGCAGCTGGGGAGAAATCTGGAACAGTTGCACGGGTTGTACCCTTGCTATACCTCTTCTGCAGACAATTTTCGTCTCCCAGTGCAGCACCCAACTATCCAGTAATATTCACATTTTCTTAGTGGAAGAAAGAGAAAACTGTGCTAAGACTTCACACTTTTCTGCTTTAATTGAAAACGACTGTCATCTGCACTATTTTGTGCAGGATATGTAAGTTTTCAGGTTTCTGGCTAGCTGGTAACACAGCCCTTCAAATGGCAAGACAGAAAACGAGCACCATCTTATTTTGAAAGCAATTAATAGGGTAGGCAATATTTCAGAAAATAAAAGTATAGAGCAGCCTAGCACATCTACTACACCTCCGTGTGGGCACTTGTGGCCTAATCTTTAAATAGTTGTGACCTTCACATACTGGAGTATCTTAAAGCCATGCCAAGTTTTTGTCACCAGTACGATTCATCAAATCCATGTAAAGGACACCTCGATTTCTAAAACAGGGTTCGGATGCTAGATGGACAAACACATAAAGGGAGGGATCAGGCTTTCTCACTCATCTCAGCAATAAGATAAGGCAGGAATTTATGCATTATGTTTTGAAGCATTTAGGATTTTTTTCCCCTCTTTTCCTGCATTTAATTTTAAAATCTGGAATAATTTCAAACAGTGAAAAACCTTTGTTCTGGTGTCTGTACTTGTACTGATGCTCCGCAAATGCACCCTTTTCATATTTCTGGCACGAGACTCAAATCTACTCTTTTCTGCTGTCCACAGGTCATGTGCAGGTCTGCTGACAATTTTTTTTTTTTATTAATCCACCACCTGAGGCATGCAACGTCGTAAACAATGAGACACCAGTCAAAATGTAATAATTGCAAAATCAGATCACCGAAGTTTTATCAAAGAATGAAGTGTGTATCCAAGTATCTCTTTCCCTTATAAGTGTGATTATCTCAAGGTAACATTTCCTTTGAAGATGATTATCAAAGTCCGTTTTTGTTCTTTTGTGGATGCAGAACATATCTTTCCCTTAGGAGAAATGAGATTGCCAGCTTACATCTTTTAATGCCATTTAAACTGAAAAGCAGTAAGGTTACTATGAAATGATCCACCTCCTTTGCATCTTAACCCTGGGGTGGCTCGGTTTCTATTTTCTGTTTAAAGTTCTGCTCAACCCCACTCCACTCCACGCCTCGCTCTCTTCCACCACCTCCCTATTTGTAAGAGCAACACAGTGTAACACTTCTTCCCATGTCTGGCTGCTTTTAAACTTGGCCCACGCTGGGTGCAGTGCTTGAAGTGAGCTTTACAAAATTATTTTAAAGTGAGCTGGGGCGGTTGCCACAGCAACCCACCCTGAGAGAAATCGAGGCTATAGATTAATCTACCCCACAAGATTATTCAACAGCACTGTATTTGTTCTTCATTCATTCAGAATATTCCCTCAATCCATATGCTTTTATAATGAACAAAAGATGTAAACTCAGATAATTTCAGAGATAATAGGGTATATATTCCAGGAGCACAATTTAGATGCTTTGTAAGTCACTGCAAAGAGCTGAAATGTACGTGATTCTTCCCAAAATCATTTAATTGCAAAAAAATATTTGCAAGGTAGGCACAGCTGACATACGAACTTTAAATAAAATGGTATGCCATTACTAAAATGGTGTTATACATATCAAGCAACGATTACAGAAAGCTTTTGTCACAGGTGTACCTGTAAGTACATAACACGGCAGAGCTTGCTCTCCAGGCTTTGCTTTTAACATTAAACTCAAAACAATAAATAGTACCTTGTAATATTAAATGCAATAAATATTAAACACTCACCACATACACCCTCTTTATTGTCAAAATCATCCGCCTCCAATGCTTTACTTAATCTTTCCCATAGTAGTTACTTCACAGTTTACAATTCTTGTTCGGCACCTTGGATGTTTAAAAGCACAAAAGTAGCGTGTTATTAAAATGCAAGCTTACAGTACTTAGATATATTTAAAGAGATTTATGAAACAATTTCTACGAAAAGAATACGAGCCTTCACTGATGTGCACTTAGGCCTAAAAGGGATGTGACTTGTAAGTAGCTTGACGTTTTCAGCACCTGTAATAAACTCCACCTGAATCCCACCTTGGGGAGGAGGCTACGCTGTCCATAAAATCACACAGCTATCGGCTTTGGGACAGTGCAGATCCTCTGGTCGCTACTTGGAAAATGACTCATCTTTTATGTGCATTTTGGAGCGCGCGGCTGTCCCGCTGTTAAACAAAACCCAGTTAAAAGTCCAGGCCAAACGTGAAAAGGCTAAAGCTGGGCATATTAATTTCTTCCCTCTCTTACGGGCAGAGGAAGGCGTTGCCTCGGGTGTGCCGCCAGGACGGCAGGGCAGGGTGGCACCGGGGGTGCCATTTTGTCACCAGAACGGCCGGTTTTCTGTGCACCTGTGGCTGTGGCCGGGGGCTCCCGGCCGGCACCCGGGCACACTCGGGCCTGGAGGGGCAACCACCCCCTGCCCCGACCCCTCGCGCCCCGGCAGCTCATTCCCTCGGGCCTCTGGTTATGTACCGACTTATTTGTTCCGGGGCGGGGGTCTCTGCGGCCCGGTGCTGCTGGCCGAAGGGCACCGCAGCGGCAGGTACGCCACCGCCCGCCATCTCCTCTGGCAGCGCGGCCCAAGGCGCGCCGCGCCCGCCCCCCCTCTCCCCGTGGCACCGCCTGAGACCCCGGCAGCGGCAGCGGGGCTCGGCCCGGCCGCCCCGGCCCCTGCGCCGTGCGGGGAGGTAAGCTGCCACACGCGGCGTGGGGGCGGCCCCTGGGGGCGCTCGGCAGTGCCGGGGTGCAGCTGCTGCTGCTGCTGCTGCTGGTGCTGCCGCTGCTGCTGCTGCAGCCGCCGCCTCCTCCCCGTTTCCGCGGGAAGGCGCCGAGGCGGGCCGGGGCTCGGTGTCAGCGCGGCCGGGCGGGTAACGCGAGAGCGGGTGGTCCCGGGGGGAGGGAGGCGGCGAAGCCGTAGCGGTGCCGCTGCGGTCGGAGAGGGGCAGCCAAAGCCCCGTGAGGCCGTGACAGCCTCAGGCGGGACGGGGGTGCAGGAGGTCCCGGCCAAGGGCTGGCGCTGGGAAAGGCTGGAAGCGAGCAGCAGCCCCAGCCCCGCCCCGGCTGCTCTGTCCCCACCGGGCCCCTGCGAAACCTTCCACAGGCTTAGCCCACCTCTCCGACCTTCGGGATAAATAAGTGTTACAGGTTTGGGAGGCCGCAGCACAGTCACCAGGTGCCACCAGGCCCCGGGGGTGCCAGCACGCCGCGGGAGGTGCAAGCCAACCATGGTGGCCAAGGGCCCGCGGGGCTGGGTAGGCCGCCACTGCCCACCAGGCCGGGAGCCGGGGGTCTGCGGGGGTCTGTGGGGAGGGCTGCGGCGTGCAGGCCCCTAGCACTGAGCAGGGCTGGTAGGAGTTCAAGCAGCACATGGCTGACACTGAGCAGGGGCTGGTGGGAGGCTGCTGGGTGTTGGTGGCCACCCGTCAGCGGCCTTGTGGCCGTGGTGGCAAGGAGGGGGTAGCCATGCCTGGAAAGATAGCGTAAATTGTGTTTCTAGTCGCGATGGAGAGCTTGGATGTAGACTAATCTCTGGCATTATCTGTTACTTCCCAGGCTTTTGGGAAGTTGCTTTTTTAACACTCCCCACACTTTTTTTTTTTTTCTTAAAAAAATGGGCTTTTTTGGTGCTTGTTGATTTTTTCAAGGGCCTTTGCAGGGGAGAGACTGACTGTGGAGGGAAAAAGGCTGCCAAATGCACTAAGTCAACAATGAAAAGGGGGTTTGTTTGTTTTGCTAAATTGATCCAGTTCTAGTAATCTGAAGTGTTTCATTGTTACAAAAGGCAGTTTCTGAAACTGTAGTTTGCAGGCTGGTATTGTCCTTTAAATGCCTGGTAAACAGTTGTCCAAAGTTTATTTTCATCTAAGAATTTTTTTTTTATGGTAATGTTTTGTTTCTTTTTTAACAGTTTTAAAACTAGAGAGAGGAGGTAACTTCATAGACAAATATGTTTTCTTTCAAAGATTAGATATTACTAAAATTGTCCTAAAAGTGTAAAGGCAGTATTTATTAATTTGTCAATGACAATGCAGATTGATACTAGAGTCAGATCTGGACCTTGTGATAACCACTCTTGTTTGCTACACACACTTTTTGGAAATAGGCTTGAGGTCTGCCATTTGTTTGAAAATTAGGCTGAATTTTCATCTGAAGGAGTTAACAGCTACAGAGATTTTGAATCTCATGCTTGGCATGGAACTGGGGTGCTGTGAAACTCCTGCACCACATCCAAAGTCTCCTAAAGTCTGTTGAAATCAAATGTATTCTGAGAGGTTGAGATGAGACCCTAAAATTGAAGCTTGGCCCTACATCAGTGGCCACCCAGATCCTATTCCTGCCTCAGAATTAATCTTTGCTTATGCTGTAACTCCAGTTCCTGTACCAGCCACTGTCTCTCAGTAAGATTTCAGATGTCTTCATCGTCCTATGGTAATGTTCCACCAAATCTACATATTTATATATACATGTATGTATTTTAGGGGGACAACACATGTAGTCAGTGTAACTGCAGGAAGAATTTAACCTACTAACCTTTCCTGTGTTGAGATTTAGGGACTCCAAAAATGTGAGTCTAGACTTGTGTTGAAGAAATGTATCAAGGGTTTTGTAGTTCTTTGGTGCTAGTCAGAAATCAGCAAGCAAAACTGTAGTGTCAGATAAACTTAAAAGCTCAGTAACTAGTAAACTGTAGTGTCAGATAAACTTAAAAGCTCAGTAACTAGTTTCAATTCAGCCCCCTCCCCCCCAGTCTCTTCTGTCATAAAGTTAGGTGAAATTTCAAGCTAAATGGTTTTTTTTCCCTATGCAAAAATATAAAAATAGATAAAATATGAGCTTAGAGTGGAAATTTGGAATCAATTCTCCATCTTAATAGGGTTTAAGTGCAGGAATGTATTTGAAGAATAATTTTGGAAATGTTGTCATTTTCGTGAACTGCTGTTCGCTAGTCTGATTATTCTGCATCCTCATATGCCTGAGAAACATTAGGGTTTTTTTCAAAAAGCAGGGCATTTGGTGGAAGTTTAATTTATCATATGGTTTTATACAACTGTGATTAAAGTCTACCTATATTATTGAACAGCCTTCACCCAAGAAATATGGTATCTTTACTGTTCAGATCGGTTGGTAATATGGAAGAGCCTGCCAGAGGGAGATGTCCTGCACTTCAGTCACTCTTTCTTCTGAAGGGCCTGTGTCCAACCAAAGACTAAATCAGAGCAGCTGCGGGGACACTTGAATTTACAGAACGGATCTGGTAGGTTCCTGCTAACTGCAAAGTACAGCTCTGGGAGTCCCTGTCTTTAAAATCTTTTCTGCCTTCCAGTACCTCACACAACGCCTCTATAGTAGATGCAGGGAAAGATAACTGTGTATTTCACTGTTAATTTATGCAGCTTTAGAAGGTTTAAGCCTCTCCACCATTAGCTGGTCATTTCAAAAAGAGTTTCTGCTAGGACAGTTCTTCCTATTTCCCTCCAAGAAGAAAGGCTCCCAAAAGTTAAGTTTCAGAATTAGCATTTTAAGTAAGGACCACCTTTCTCATTACTGCGACCGCATTTGCTTGTCCATGTGATTGCCCTCAGCTGAATAAAGGGAATCTCCCTGTGATCCCGTTTCATTTTGGGAGAGGTTGGGGGGTGGTAGGAAGGTTTTTTTAGGCTGTGCATTCCTTCTCTTTTCCTGAAATGGAATTGCCTCACTAAGGTATTGTGATATTTTCAGATACTTTGCCAAAAAATGCACAACCCAAAACAAAAAATATGATTGCACCCCTGTGCTAATTGTGTGATACTCAAGCATTTGTCTGTCTTGCACTGCATGATGATGTGATACAGAAGCAGACAGCCATAGATGGCCAGAAAAGGCTTAATTAAGTATTCTGCAGCTGCTACAAATTAGATCAGCATCTGCATCTGTGTAGACAATGAGATTCATGGTAATTTTGAGGGCCAAGCAAAGCAGAGATTTGTTTTGGATAGGCCTCTAGCCACAATTCAAACAAAATTCAAACGAAACACGTTCTAAGGGTAGAAGAACATTGGTCAACTTCATCTCCTGTTGCTGAAGGCCACTATGGTGCCCTGTCCTGGCTACATATACCAGTTCCAGTGTACCCCATGGAAAGCTGCTGTTACGGTACTCATGCTTTTTTGTTTGTTTGGGTTTTTTTTTGAGAAATGCAATTCTCAAAAGTTTTTCAGACTATACTTAGAGGTATATTTTCTCTAAGCACCCAGTTTTATGGCTGTTTCTCTGACAATTTGCCTTTATTTCAAATTGTGTACCACTTTCTGGAACCAGAGTTGGAGTAAATGATACGCACATTTTAAAGGTCAGTCATCCTGCATATTGTAACAGAGTATGCTGTATGATATTTGCAGCATAAATTGAGTAGAGAATACAACAGCAATAGACTAGTACATGGAATGAGGGGATAAAGGTATTGTTGGCAAACTTTTAAACAGATATGCTTGCATGCAGATACAAAGAAATAATAGGGTATTCTGTGGACATTTTGAGAAAGTGCCACGTGTTTGGAAACTCCTCAGTACTAAATTGTTTTTCTTTCGCATATTAACAGCTCCAAACACAAGTATTGATCCATAAATGTGTCTTCTACCTGCTGCTGTAATACTAATATATCTATTATCAAAACAATAATTAATATAAAACGTTTATTAGATATTTTAGAGAGACCTTGTGAGGGCTGACAGCTCTTGTTGATAAGTGAAGACAACCTTGTAACCTCTGTGGCCATAAAATTTCATTGCACAATATTTGGGTCAGCTTTTAGATGTGCTTGGGCCACTTATGTTCGTCTATATTAAAACTTCCATGAGCCTCCAGCTGTGATGTCATTGGTTATAACTCTTCCCATGGAAGTACTTTAAAAAGTTGATATTACTGAGGTTAAAAGGGAAGTAAGCCTCAGAGGTTATGTTTGGATATGTACTTTGGTTTAGATGTATTTAATCTGAACTTACTGTTGCTGTGGTGTGATCTTTTTGGAGCGTCTTTGCACAGGTCCTGAGTGATAGAGACCGGTTTAAGTTCCCATTTCTGGTGTTAACGTTCTGCAAGGCTGCACCAATCAGACCAGCAAGATCTGATTTCAGCAGTGACTTTGCATAGCTACACTGACGTGGTTAAAGGAGAAGAAACCTGGTTGCTAAATCGAAGAAGTTTCTGAAACTGGGGGTTACTATTTTTGTCAGGCAAGTAAGGACCATGCAGAGACAATTTAAGTGCTTTACTAATTAATCAATTAATCTCCAATTAAATGTGTATTAAAACCTGTTGAACTGACCCACTGTGTCATTACCCTCTCCAGTTTTAAACTTTCGGTAACACTTAACTAGTTAAGTTATGGTGGCACTAGCTTTTAGATCTACCATAGTTGGAGGGTCTGTGCTGTAAAGCCCCTTTCTGCTAGCATCTCTGGACATGACCTAGTTGTCCTCTTGGCTGTGACTCAGACAAAGGAGCAACGGCTGGAGAACAGGTACATATCTGAAAGGGGGTTAAGAGATTTTCTAGCTCTTAAGTGAGAGTGAAGGGTCTCCTGGGGTCTAGGTGTTCAGGTAGGGTGAAGATGGGGCAAAAGGCATATGGGCAGAAATAATTTAAAAGGGACTGCTGCTAAGGGGAACAGACAAGTTAAGAATTTCTGGATTAAACTGAAATTCAATTCAACAAGGAGTTCCTTGCATTCTTTTTGCAGATTAAACCCAGCAGTTTTGAAACTGTTTAAATAGTTTCTCCCAGGAACAAAGGAACAAGTGCTTTTTTGCCTTAAGTGAAAGCCAGTTCCCTCACATTTCTGAGGAGGAATACAAACCAAAATCTTATTTCAGTTAGGTTGTATGTGCCTAGGATCTAAAGTGCTATCAAAAGCATAGTGGTTGAGGACTGAATGGCTAATGAAGTCAGTTAGTGCAAGGACACATAATTAAATGGACAGCCATATCTTTCCAAGGGTAGGAACTATCTCCTGATACACAAGTAGATTATTTCAGTCTCTTCTATTTTTCTCCACATTAGTAGACTCTTCATTAATTTTTACAATTATTGCAGATGATATTAATTTGTTATTACCAAGCATTCTACTACAGTAATTTCAAGCTGAGGAGATGGATTGATACTGGGGAAAAGGCTATTTGCATATAGTTATATAGGATAGAGAGTATCCTGCTACCACTTGAGAAAGCAAAGAAGAAAGAATGCATGCTGCAGATATCTCTAGCAAGAACTATAGGAACCATTGATTTTGTATGCCTCTGTATTGTTATTGGTATAGCAATAAAAGAAAATAGAGAGAGATGAAAATGATTGGGGGAGAGAGCTCTTTTGCTTTTTAAAAAAAGCAAACCAAAACCAAAATGAAAGGTTTGTTTTGCTGAATCAATCATTAGCAGGTAGGTATCAGCTTTTAACATTTTTGCTGTGACAGATGTCATGTTTCAGGGTACAGTGCATCAGCTATGTTAACATTGGATTCATATGCTGTGAGCACAACTTTTAAGTATATGTGTAGAACTAGCATTCCTATGTATGTATACTTATGAAGAAAGCAGTAACTGCTAGTTCATTCGTTCTGTGCAGTTGTTTTACGTGCTTCCCAGCATACTAGTATACCTTAGTTTAGATCTGGATGTTTATCCTTTGTAAGCTCTATTTATTGAACTTAATTTGGAATCTGGTGCTTTTAGAGTATACGCGTAGAATGCACAGTTGCTTTTGTCTTTATTGAAAATTTCTTAAGTGGTACTTTAAGTACTTGCCTCATAACGCTAGTTGCTTTCAAAGGAAAAAAATCCAGTTTGACTATGCAGTAAATTTTTAGCACTTTCCATTGGAGAAGACAACTCAGTTAAGAGCTTGTGTATCTGCACAGTGTGACAAGGGGCATGCTGCAAGGCCTGTCCATGTTACCTCGTTTATAGTGAACTGTACAGTGCAGCAGCGTTTTTGAAATGGGATAGCAGGGAGGAGCTGCGAGCAGTCGTGGGGAGTGGTAGGGCAATGCCAGGGGTGTCTTCACATGGGAATGGGCCACAGTGGGGTGCAGGGTGGGGAGTGGCTGCAGAGCTGTCCCTCTGCTGCCACTGCAATGGCTTAAGGGTGACAAAGACCCCAGGCGAGGCTGCGCTCAGTATGCCAGCAGACTGAATTCTCCTAACATGCGTGTGTTTGTTCAGGGAGGCAGTCTCACACCAATAACCAATGGATTTTGGAACAGCAAAAAAGAATTAATAAAAGCCCTTGAAGAAAGTTATATATATATATAGAGCAGAATAAGATTTTGCTTACTGTACCAAGAGAAAAATAATTATAAATTTAAAGTGTATGTGTATATGCTTATATATACATGTACATACAAACACTTTAGATACAAAGGTGTATATATATATACACACACACTTTAAATTTATAACAGAAACATAAAATGGAAAATCTGCATGTTTTAAATGCTCATATATGAAGCAGTATTTAAGGCAATTCATCCTACTTCCCCCCCCTAACTTTTATACTGCAGTTCATCGTCTTACCAAACTTTTAAATGCAACTTCATGGCCTTCAGTGGAAAGTGTCCTGTTTTCACCAGCATAAGTGAAAGGAGAATAGACACAATATGTTTTGAAAATGCCATATAACACTGTATGAAAAGCCTTGAATTAGCTTTTGAAGAACACAATACAGAGTCATTAAATTGTGAGTTTTGCCAAAGCTTTGTGGTTAAATCCCATTTTATATTTACACACACTATGGAATAACTAATATAGATGTCTTCCTGACACTAAAGCTTGGATTTATTGGAAAAGACAAACGTGGTTGAAAGCTGAGCTAGACTGTAGCTTTTCAAAATAAAGAAGATAAAAAGATAGTTATAGAATAAACTGCCTTAGTTTACAAAACAAACAACAGAGCTCTTAGTTGATGGGGAATAGTTAGTAAAGAAATAAATGAGCGTACTGGCCATTTTGGGGCTGATTCTGTTTCTAACTGAAATAGTAGTAAAGTTTCCATTAATATATTTAAATACAGTTTCCCTATTTCTTAACCTCTCAGTATTTCATTAATAATAGAAATATTTTAGAATTTCACTTAATGTACTTAAATGGGATGATGAGAAAACTGAGAAACAAAAAGACCAGTAAAGGGCCCTTATTTGAATTTAATGGTATACGTTATCTAGTGTGTAATCTCTACCTTTTGCAACATTAAACAATATTTTTCTAGAAAAGTAAAACATTCTGTACTAAAGTTTTATTTACAAAATACTTTTTCCCCCAAATTCTGTGAAATGCAGACTGACATAATTGGAATTTCATTAAATTATCCAGGAGTTTGTCACATTAATTACTACTTCTGAGCCTTTAAACTCAATACAGTAAAATGGTAATGAATGTACAGTATACAGAACTAAAGATTCTAAACCAAAGGCTATATGTTTTTCTTGGTTAGTGCAGCATGTAGAATGTCTAGTTAACTCCTAGGAACTGCCATTCCTATTTACTGTCTTCAGATTTAACAGTGCTTGGGTTTAATGACTCTATAGGGGATTTGGTTTCCATACATTACAAATGTTATGCATGAAACAGCAATGTTTTACAGGCATTTCTTGTTTAATAGCAGCTCTAGTTTTGCGGGTTTTGTTTTGTTTTACATTTCATACTTCATCCGAGAAAGTATCTTTCTTATTTGGAGGTTTACTTTATGCTCTGACTAGCTGTGCTTTATTCTACTGCTCTTTTAGTCTCACATACAGTAGGATATTCTTATAGCAAACAAGATTGTGATTATTTTCATATAGCACATTCCAGAAACAAAAATAATCTCTGCTGTGCTTCTCTTGTCTCCCAAAATGAAGAAAACAGATGAGGATTAAGGCCTGATCTACCTCTGCTGAGGTTGGAGTTCCCTGTCAGCTGTACCAGTCCCACACCAAGCAGCCTAGCTGAAAAAAAAATCACAGAACAGGGTTGTTTGAAAGGGCTTCAGGTGTTATTTAGCCTAATCTTAGGCTATCCATTGCTGATAAATCATTCATTTTGGCATACTGGGAATACTGAGTACAGAAATAGTTCAGCTGTATATTGACATATGATTCCTTTCTTTGTCCCATTAGTGTCTTCTATGGTGTGCATGTGGATTGTGAATATGGAATCTGTTTACTTGAAAAGAATCATGGTCAAATTTTCTGTCTGTTTACTTGCTTAAATAAATGTTTTCAATTTAACACAACAATTTGTAATGAATACTGTGAAACAAAGTTAAAAGAATGAGTTCTTGAAATAGAAATCATAATAAAAATGCTTTTCTCCCCTCCAAAATATTTATTTTAACATGTGGTCACATTTTCCTACATTTTCACATTAATTGAAATCTTATTGTTCTAGAAAAATAAATCCTTTTTTTCCCCTTCGTCTAGTTTCCCAGCTCTTACACAAATTAAAGAATACACACACGGGCATAATTTGTGGTTTTAAAATGAGGCAAGTTGTGTAAATTTATGATTTCTTTAAAAAGCATCATGCCCAGCAGTGCTCTCATGTAGCCTCTGTTTTGTAATTTACCTTTTCACTTTAGCGAAAGGCAACAGTTTTTTGTGATAATCCTTTGATTACCAAGTCTTGTAAAATGTTCTAAACCCTGTTAATTTCACTCCCATATTTATCACAAAGTAATCTTATGCTGATGTTTAGAAGGAGTTTGTAAGGCTCTGGAATGTCTGCTGAAGCTCCAAATACCAGAAACAGTCTACAGACACCACATCCTTTCTATTTATTTGGAAATTACGAGGATAACTTTTTTATTTTGAAGGAGGCAGACGGGGGCGGAGGAGAGGCACCGAGTACACCCCCAGTGCTGTCTGGATTCGGATGTTCTTGTATGTAATCCTCTATGTTCTTTCCATTTAGATTCATAGAAATAGTTTGAAAGAAACTGACTATAAATATCCAGTCACTTTCAAGAAACTTTTCTTGGCAACAGTAGCTAAAATCAAGCACCGTATCAAATAAAATGCAAAGCATGCTACAAAGCTTATCTGCTTTCTCTTGAAGAAAGCTTTGTAAGCGTAGCCATGAGCCTGGAGCCCAATCACCCAGTGCCGTGGCAAGCAGAGCAACTTCCAAAGACTTAAAAATCATTTTTTAATCGTTTTCTCTGTTAAAACTCACCAGTGCCCTTCTTCTGCTTCTCCAGGAAGTTGTACCCGTCAGCACCTGCTGAGGGCTTCGTTGATCAAACTGGCAGGTAAAAAAATTCCTGTAGAATAAAGCCAGACCAGCTGGCTTTGAAGAGAAACCCCCCAGTTTGGGTTGTGTTTGTCTCACTCACCCTCTGCTCCGCAGCCCTGGGCTTTTTCTCCTTTGGATGTTGACCTGTAGGCTGCGTGATGCGGGTGCACAAGTGTCTGGCAGGCCAAGGTGCACCTGCTTCTGTCACTCCCGAGTAAATTTAGCTGTAAAAGGTATCACTGACAAGCAGACCTTTGTCAGCACTGGCAAATGAACACAGCATTGCCGTCCCCCTTCCAAGTACGCTTGCGAGTTCAAATGGAAAATAGCAAATCGGTCATCTTATCCAGGAATCGCTTCTTTGAGAAGAAGGAAGGCCAAATTGCTTGTACGTGGCAAAAAACTTTCCTCCTTTACATAGATGTTAAAATTACAGTATTCCTGGAATAATCTCTGAACATGATGGGTTTTTGTTCTATTAATTGTGGCTGGAAGGAAACTTTTTTTTTAATGGAAATACAGCACACACATATTTCAATTCAGGTTATTAAATTGTGTTAAGTATTAAAGTTGATGGCCTTTCTTTTCACTAACTCATTGTGCTTTTTTATCCAAAGAAATATTAGAAGACTAAAACCTCTCAAATAGGAGGTATTAATCTCATTCCCAAAATTAGAAAGCATGCAGTGTTGAGAGACTGGATGTCAAAATTACGTGTTCGTAGCACTTATGCAGTGGGAATCTAGGAACCAACTACTTTTAAAATGGGAGCTAAAGTAAATGGAGACTTTTCTGGGAGAAGCGATCAAAACTTGGTGTTCTTGTCCTTATTGGATTCAGGTAAGGGTATTTATCATTTATATCTGCCCCTTGCTTTTTTTATTTTTTTCCCTCCTTCCTGGAAGTGGCTTCTAGTGGTTGAAATACATGTAATTTGCATCAGTATGTCTTGCAGAGTTAATAAAAAAAGTCACCAACATAGATTTGCCAGGATTGGTAGTAACATACCCAGATACTCCATTTTCTGCTTGAAAACTATGCCATAAACTCAAAACAACTTTTAAGGGAAAATTTCAAAACTGTGTACTTTACAACAATATACTTTTTAAAAAGAGCAAAATGTTCCTTCTAAAAAAGTAATGGGGAAAAAGTGTGGGTCAGGAGCTCTTTGTAAAATAAACAAGGTTCCTATTTACTTGCTTGTATAAACAACCACTCACTAAGCTGTATGTCTCTGCAGGGGCACCCCTTCAGATAAAAACATGGACCTGATTGGCATCATCCCGTATCCATGGAAACGTTTTAAGTACCTCTCTCTCAAAACATACTTCTCTTATTCAGGGTTTAAAAGCCAAATACCAAGTAAGTGTTTTTATTCAATAATTACACAGGAGGTACTTTGTGGAAGCTTGGATCTTGGCGTTTGTATCTGTCGTAATAAAGAACCAGGTTTTTTATCATATTTGATAAAATCGTGTTTCATTTCAAGCCTCCTATCAGCTGTCATTCTCAGATTAAAAACAACATTCAAAATGTCCTGATGAATGAAAATTCTGAAATTTTTGATGATCCATTACTGTTTGAAGAACAGTGATCATAGTTCATATTACCATGAGACTTAGGCACAGCTCTTAATTGCATTAAGCTAGTCTGTTTTTCTGTCTTTCTGAAAAAGGATTAGGAAAAATACTAAGAAATCAGACTACTTTCTTTTGGCAGCAGCCATACCCACCTGTATCGCTGTTTAGTGGGCCACAGAAGTTAAGAGCTTAACAGTCATTTTGAAACCAAACCAAAAGACTTGAGGATAAAGGAGATGCTTTAGCACAGAAGTAAGTCAAATGCAAAATAATAATTTTCCTATTGTCTGCCCCACTACTTAGTTAAAATATCAAAGCAAAGAACTAACAGAAATAAGGGATTTTCTGTCTCCATTTTTCCATGCAGAGAAAGAAGCATAGTCATGAACCACATTTATTTTAAAAACTGTCATTCTGAAGAAGATCCTTTGCAGATCAAATGTAGTTATGTCAAAGTTGCCTTGGCTCAAATTCAAAACTCTTTCAGAATTCCACCTATTAACTGGTACAACTGATGCACACTTCCAGTGTAGTTTGATTTACAAAGTATGAAAACGAGTGATTGCTATCCATGAGTTAACGTACTGTATGTATTTTTAAAAAATCCTGTCTTAATTTTGTTGAGGGAAAACATTTTCTTCACCTGGGCTAGGCTGGAACACTGGAATGCCTTGCTAATTACAATTGCTATCAGAAAAACACATTTCTGTCTAGAGAGAGATGCAGTAATTCTCGCTGAAATCCAACTGGTTTACAGTTTTGGTTTGCTACATTTGTATCTCTACATATTATTTTCATTTACTGCTGTTACTGTTTTTATTTGCCACCTTTTCTTGACAGCCCAGTCCCTGCTGAGTGCAGATGGCACAAATACTCTCTCCACTGATTAGGTTGGAATGGCCTTTTTAGAAACTCTGTCAAACTTTGCTATCTAATGAAACTTGTTACCTTTTCACACGCTAGCTTCTCCCTGTCAGGCTTATGCCTTTATTTATGTCTATGCCTTTACAAATGTGTAAAGCTTTTGTTTAAGAACTGTGATTGTGGTGTGGACCAGTTGAACATGCTTGACTCTCTGCAGAAGAATCACTGGGTAATCTGCCTGTGGTCTGGCCCATTCGTTCTGCAGATTGCCACATGAGACCTCGGATTGTGATTGCTCTCAAGAACTTTCACTCTGAGCCAACTAAGCATATCAGAGAGGTGAAACTTTCAGCCTCCGTGGAAGGATGCAGCACACATGACAATTTTGTACATTTCCCTTCTATCATGTGCCTGTCCTTGCTACAAGGTCGAGGTTGCTGGGGTGCTAACTGGGGAAGTAGAAAGAGAGACTAGTCTCAGCTCAGCCTGCTGTGCATTCAGTGTGGCGTGGACAAGGAAGCTCTGACCTTGTTCATCATCCTGAACAAATAAAATTTCAGTTTCGTACTTGAGTGGCAGGATTACTCAGGTGCACTGCAAAATACAGTGAAGGCTGGGCCTGACACTGCCACGCGGAAATGGGGGAAACAAGATTTGCCCTGTTGCCACTATGTAAGGGGCAAAAATGTGATTCTTCCTAGCCGCAGATCTCAGGGAAAGAAAGGGATGAGGGGAATTGGTAGTGGTATCACTTGGGCACAGAAATCTTCATCTAAGTAATATGTTCTCAGCTTTATGATTTTTAGCTTTTTAATCCAAGATGTCTTTTTTTCTAGCATTTGTTAAAGAATCACTTCCAAAATGCTAGAAAGTCAGCCTGAGCATATTGCAGATAAAATCTGTCTCCCTTCTCCATCACGTAAAATAGAGATACAACATTTGGCCTATATTCAGTTTTTCAGGTGCTAAAAAGCTATGACAAAAATGCACAGATCGTATGATAATGGGCATATTATACAACTCTAGATCATCATATGCCCAGCTTATTATTACTATTTTAGTTTTCCTCAGGCCACTTTTATAGCACCATCAACTTACATGTACTTCACAAACATAAAGGCTCATTGCATGCTTTTTGAATTTATGGATCAAATACAATAAATAAGCAGGGAAAAAACCCAGGAAAACATTTAAGAATGTGGCAAACATATAAGGAGAGGAGTATGGCTGTAAAAAGAAAAGTGAACTGAGTTGTTTGAAGGCTTTTAAAGATCAGCATCAGACTAAAATGTAGACAAGGAATTCTCTAAGGAGCACCTCATGTTATTTTGGAGCCATCAGAACGAAAACAGGACCTAAATTCTGACTCTTCTATACTTGAAACACACCCAGCTGAAAAGGACCGAGGAAAAAACATGACTGACTAAAAAGCAGCTGCATTTGGAGAACTTGCGCACAACAAAGATGCCTCAAATTCGGGCTTGAAAAGGGGTGGGAAAGCTGAAAACGGAGCATCTGCTTCCACTGGTAAGAGCAGACAGCTGCCAGGAGGGAAATACATAGTTACAATAGCAGTGTGATCCTGTGAAACCCCCCATTCATAAATGTACCCAAATATGTGCATACAGCACTAAACATACGTACGAGAAGTTGCATGTGGCCTTCCCTGCACTATTGTGCAGTCTGTGAGCAGAAGGGATGTAAACATGCATTTGGCAAGCGAGAGGGAGGGCACTGTTATGTCAGTTTTCCTAATACAGAAGGGTAGCTGGGATTTTTTTCCCAAAGAGAAAGTAAATTTTGAGTTAGACAACAGAGGTGCTGTAGGAAAAAGGCAAGTTTAGCTGCAGTATTCTGAACAGTTTTGAGGGAAGGGCGTAGGGCAGGTTTAAGGTCAATAAGGTGAGTTGTCTGTCCAGTTAAGTGGCTGTTAGCGGTGGTAGGGAGCCACATTTCAAAGTATAAGAACTTTATTTAGGAATTAAATTGCACAATAAAAGTTTGGAAATGTGTAGGTCCCTAAGTTAGGAAAGAATATGGACTAAATACAGAGTGAGGCAGGAGGTATAGAAGGAATCAGAAGAAAGAGAGGGTGTTTAAGCAGGAATAATTCTGCTTGTGGCAATGGCTGTTTGTAGCCAGAGGGAGATGCATGCTGTGTTGCCGAAACAGTCAGATTTGGTATAAATGCAGCTGAAGGCAGTGAAAAAGATAATTATAGAATCATGGAATTCCAGGTTGGAAAGGACCTCAAGGATCGTCTGGTCCAACCTTGGCAGAGTGGGGAAGACAGAAAATCTGCTTTTCCATTTTTTATGTCCTAAGATGAGAGCAACTTTTCAAAAAGGAGAATTAAAACCACTGAAAGGGAAGGGGAGGCAGGTGAATGAGAGAAAAAAGTCTGACCTTGCAGTGAGTTACTGGTTCTGCTGAACTACTGTGCTTGAGAGAGCTCTATACACACACCTATACAAGAACTTCAAATGCCTCTACCTCTAGGTTTTATTTAAAAGATTTAAAAGAATCAGTGGGGAGAAGTTGCTAATGTGGGCAGAGGAAGTAATTTCTGACACATGCAAGAATACTGGGTAGCCAGTCTGCTTGCGTAATACGGAATGCAAAGGGTACAGGCAGGAGGGGTGAGATGGCGTGGTAGGGCACAGACTGGGCGTCTGGTGCAGAGCAGCCTTGGTGCAGCTCAGCGCAGGCTGTAGCGCTGCCTCTGTCACACGGTGTTCGTGTGCGGGTGTTGGATGACGGGCTGGTTCCATAGGAAGCCCTGTTCTGGGATCTACAGATACCTAACTGGCTACAAACCTGTCTTCCTAGATTTTGTTGGAGTTAAAAAAGCAAAAAGTGGTTCTGGGATATGCGTGAATAGATCTATACCATGGCACCGAAGGAGTGAGCAGCTGCAGTCTGTGGGAACTTAGGTACGTATATGCCATTAATTTAAATGCGCTCCAGGATTCTGTCAACAGAGGAAAGAGGAGAGCTTCCCCAGGAATGTTTACTGCAGAACAGTTACACTGATTATAAGTTACTTTAAAGTAATAAATTAATAGTGACCTTCTCTGCCAAAGTATGATTTATTACAGACTGATCTGCTGTTTTGTATAACTGTTTTACATACTAATTGCCAGTATAGTTGCCTGAGAATTGAAGTATAAATGTGATAGGGAATGATTCATAGACAGTATCTAAAAGCAAACCCGAAAACCTCAAAATGTTACAAGCTTTTAGAATTAAAACATTTTAGTGCAAATCAGCAATATGGTGTATTGTCAAATTAATTATTTGAAAAGAAGTATTTATAATAAACATTGGAAAGGATCAGCGGAATAAAGGGTTTCATGAGGCATTCCTAGTTTCATGTAAAAATGATTCAGCTCTTGTTCCTGCAAACCATTTTTTATATTTTGCTGTGGTCTCCCAAACTCCTGCAAGCTCCAGGTTTATGAATATGTCCTGTTCAATAGGTAAGAGGTTTACTTTGCACTTGTCCTGGTGTCCACAAAAGGTGCTTGCTAATAAACCGGTAAATGGGCCTCCTTCGTGTTTTAAGCCTTTCATACTACGTGAATAGTTGATCTGAAAACTATTATTTTAAGTGGATCTGGTACCACAGCCGTATGCAATGTTGCCTAACATTTGTCATTAAGATTTTTCATTGTGAGTTGCAAAATTTCAACTATTAAGTTTTAAAGGTATCCTTTTTGAGTATGTGCTTTATCCTGGATTTTCTAGAGTGATTCAGCAGTTACTTGAACAGGAGGAGCGGTATTCTAGACTACATATGTTAAGAAAACGTGTGAAGTTGTTTAACTGGGCATCTCTAACAACCTACAGAGTTTGTAATAATGGAAGAAGTTCAGGGGCAGTCTTGGGAATGTACCTGCCGCCTGCTCAGATAGCATATCTGCCAAAGTGAAATTCGCCAGGAAAATACCGGGTCGTGTGTGCTTGTCTGAGGCTTCAGTTGGGAATCTGGCACCAAAGAGGGGGAGGAAGTGATTAAAAGCTGTTGGCATGCCTGTATGCCAACTTAGAGCTGCATGGCAACTGATTCTGACATTTGTGATATTTTAAGCGCTGGACTTAATATTTATTATCACAGAATCTGAGGGCTTATGGAGGTGCATGCTAAAGTCTGTATGTTTTGCATTGTGTACAGATATGTCGGCTGTTGTCCACTCCTTACCTGCTCAGTCTCAATTCCTAGTGCAAAAGGGTGACTATACAGGTTCTTTCTCTCTTTACTCCATTTTCCTGCTCCATGGAATGATGTAGGGAACTAACCTCACCTGGACTTATTCTCTTTGTCCCACCCTCCCAGCTTTTAGTATGGCTGCAAGCATTATCCAGCCTTCCAACTAGCAGGCAGAAAAAAATATAGCAGAATTCATTCTGAAGAACTGAGTTTTGCACTAGCCGCTTACATGTACAAAAATGTAATTCTAATCCTCTGTTGTTTTTTGGCATTAATGTACCGTATTCATTGAGACTGAGAAAAAACTGCTGCCTCTAAGAGCCACTGATTTGGACAATTATCCAAAATCAGATTATAATAAATGGCAGTCTTAGGAATGTTGATTAACCTCTAAATAAATATTACTTTGGAAAAACCCTGTCAAATGCATTAATGATAAGTTGTGAAGTAGTAGTAATTGCAGGCATGGCATTATAGATAACGTAGTTAATTGATACCACCCTCTCAAACATGTATAGTACATCAGCTGCCATGAAGCTGGAGTGATTATAATAGTATTTACAACAGTTGAAATAGATAAGATATGTAAAATAGAAACTTAGGGTGCTTACTACGATCCTCTCACTTGGTCATTTAATGACTTTGGGCAAGTATTGCTTGGACATTAATGCTTCCAGCTTTCTGATGAGGTAAGTATGTACTGAGCTGCTCTAATTAGATTTTATGTGAATGTCATATGGTCCAGGATGAAGACTGTAATTAGTCCAGACAGTCTGCACAGGATGAAGTCATGAGTCAGGTCCAGGGACGACCCGGAGAGCAGTCAGGAGCAGGAGGAGGTGGGCCAGGGACAAAGCATGGGTCTTTTGTCCATCCAGGGGACAGGGCAAAGATGGGACTGGTGACAAAGCTCTGGCAAAGCAGAGGTCTATCCAGGAGACAGCAATCCACAGCAGAGGTCTACTGTCCATCCAGAGACTACTGCACTTAAAACATAGCTCTAGTTAATTAAGGCCCTGGGCTGAGCTTAAATGGAGCTCCTGGGTCTAGGGGCATGGGTGTCCCTGGGGGAAGCTTATCAGGGCCATTACACCCTGTCTGGGTGTTCAGGGCCTTGGCAGGTCCTTCCTTTCCCTTATCAATGCTTGCAGTCATAGGATTCACAAAATGGGTCTGCCTAGGTCACCTTTTCTTGGGATGGTCCTGCAGAGCTGTTTGGATGAGTTCATGCTGAGATTACAAATGGAAGTGGAAAACGTGTCCTTGTCTAGCAGATGTGTTTGTAGAAATGCAATACAGATTATATAGATGCAGACTCTAGGGAAGAATGCCTTGGCTTCGTTTTTTGGGTTGCTTTTTTTTTTTTTTTTCGGGAATGACACACATTTGATGAAGAGTCCTCTTCATGGCAGCATGGCAGCAACCACAGTGCAGCCACAACTTCTGTGTCTTGGCCCGGCCCGTAACTTGGTATGACTCCTAGTGTAGAGCAGCCATGGGCAGTGGAGTGAGAGGAAAGCTATCAAGTACAGATTATATCTGCTGAGGTATGGCTTGGACGTACTTGCTTCTGTCACAGATGAATCAGGGAGGATAGAGTGATGGATTTGACCCACTTGGTCCAGCAAATGCAGACTTAGAGCTACTGAAGACATGTAAGCATAGTTTTGAGAGCTTCAGGGCTCCATTCTCTATCCCTGAAATGACAGGTTATGAAATATAATGGGACATCCTTTTCAGGAAAGGAGTAACTGCAGCTTAGCTTCCTCTTGTAAACGTTCTGGGCAAAGGCTACGGGTGTAGCTGCTTGAGAAAGGGAGTTGGAATGTTGTCGGGAAAATAAGGATGAAACTAAAACTTCAGGCTATAGAATATGCTTTTTAAATGCTGGTTTTTGAGGAAGAGTTTGTGGGTTAATGCAATTACTTCGCTGGGTGGTTCTGCCAACTTAAGCCAGCTTACTTATAATATAAAATAGGGAGATCAATTTATGACCCTGTAGTTAGGGGTAGCCCTTGTCCATTTTCAAATGAAAACTAACAGTCTTGAAAATTCCACTATTCTAGTAAGGCCAAAATACCACTATTTAGCTCATAAGTATAGTCAAAATAGCGTGAAATGAGCCCAAGTCCTGTAATTTCCCTTGGTTGCCTTGTATGATTTTTTACTGTGTATAAAAGCAGTTCATAATTTGAATTTTTTTGTTTGTTTGTTTGGTTTTTTTTTAATTTCATAACGAATTTATTCAGGTAAAAGTTATCTTGCTTCTGAACACTCTCACTCCACCACTCCCTGCCGAATAGCAGAAAAGCCAACATCTCCAGAAGGAAGCGAAGTGGAGCTGTTCTACATACACTGATGTGTTCTTACCACTTTTGTCAATTATATGAGTTTGTTTTCCATATTAAAGCCAGCATGAAGGACTACTTTACAGTGAATAAAGTATTCAGTCTTAAGTGCTAAGAACAATTTTTTAAGCTGAAGTTTTTCTTCTGAGAGTTGTCCAAGGTTTCATTCCATGACTTCTTCCTAAAGCTACGGCTATATAAATCAGACCAGAAGCATACCTGTTTACACAGCTGTGCCAGGGGAATGGTGCAGGAACTTCACCTTGCCAAGGGAAGGATTGCACTCTGGCAAGGATCAACTCCCTCTCTCGTTCCTAACTTCTTTCTCAAGGTTGATGAGTAATAAATTGTGTCCTAAGAGCAGAAAATGGTGCAAATGCCCCTGACTGATCAACTGTGACTTTTGTAGCTGACCGACGAGTAAACCTCAAGGGAAGGTAAGTTTTTTTCTTGTCTTTTAGTTTTTGTGAGGACAAGGAGACAGCCTGTCATTTCTTTGGGAATGCTTGAACATAAGATTACTAATAGGAAACATTATGCACAATTCCATCTATATTTTCCCAGTCATTTTCCATGCATCAACCCTCAGCCAACACAACTGGCATCACTCCCACTGAACAGACACTAATTTACGCCAGCTGAGGTCCTGGATCTTGTGTTACTTTTATATTCATATACTACAGTCTGGGAAATGTCAATAAAGCACGCAGGTTTTGAAACGGATAAGATACATGAGTGCAACACAACTATTTTACATGAGGACTTGAATCAGAACTGTTACTTACAGCTGGCATATTATGATATGCTTTCTTTATGACCCTATCTCATGCTGCAGCTGACTTGACCTAAATTCTGCTGGAGTTTTCTATTGCAAAACATTGAGACTTCAGGCACTGCTGCAAGTAAGTTAAAAAAATAATATGCAAGTCTCTACCGAAATGATACAATGAATTCAGCATTGTATGGCATTTAATCTTATATTGCATCCTACTGATTTTATGCCAGACAATTTTTCATTTTTAAGTGAGCTGCAGGCTGCAATATTGGTACTGTGAGTTGTCAGCACAATAAACAGAAGGTTTGGGGACTAGATATAGGGAAGTTGAAATTTTTGAAATTTGGCAAGAATGTGAAGGTCTGGGAAGAGAGATTAGGATAACAAGCAGGTCTGAAATACTTAGCATCGCTGATCATTTAAATAATGGCTACCAAGTTTTTGGTTTAATAATTAAGATCAAGGGGCAGTTCATGCCTGTTAGAGCCACCGTGTTAGGCTGCCTGCAAACTTGGGCATGCATCTCTGCATGACTATTTTCAGTCAACATCTGGAAGATTTTCTTTGCCACTAAAGGCAACCCCACCCCCACCCCCCTTTTAGTTTTAAAAATGACAGTCTGCATCCTGCAGTGTGCATCTGTAGCAGTGGGTGGATTCTCTGGCAAATTTAATTGCCCCAGAATCACACAAGGCCCTGACTAATACCAAATGATGTGTGATAAACAAACACAGAAACTTATGTTACTGAAGTGTTCTCTCCATTTAGTACTTAAATGCACTAGAAGTGGCCTTTTGGAAAGCATAGGTCATGGAACAACAATTGCTATTGGAGTCTCTGGATTGCTTCATTGTTTATTTAAGTTGACAGGAGGCTAGCTACAGTTTCACAATTTAGATCATTTATTTTTATGGTCAAAATGTTTGCACAGTAGCAAAATGGTTTAGCCTATCTCCGCAATGGGATAGTGTCTCATTCTGCAGCTGCTCTGGCTTTCTTTAGTTCAGGCTTCATGCAGAGTGGGTGCTTCAGGAGCCTGGCAAACTATTAAATCAGCAGTGCTTTCCCGGTTGTGCCAGCATACTGTATCCACAACGAGGAAACCTTAGGAAGCTTGTTTCAGAATGATTTCCTAGTGTTTCTGGTAGGCCTGAAGGGAGAAAGAGATGTGCGCTGTGATGTCTCTTGGATAAAAGAACTCGCAGAAATGAAGGTAGAATTCAAAAGCCTTCTGAAGCAAAGAAAAGACAAAGCTGTTAATGCGCTGGTGGTGTTCTTTGTGTTACACAGAAGTGCATCAGTGGACGTGAGAAGTTACCTAGTAACACAAACATTTTACATTCGTGGAGACTTGGGGCCATCAGTGACAGACCTTATCTCCATCACTGGTAGCCTTCTTCACCCTAATGGTTATGAAGGGCTCAGATATTTTTCATATGCACTCACAGCATCTTTCTGACACCAGTCAGTAATAAAAGGAAAAGTAAGGTCTCCTGCTGCTGCCTTAGTGCACTGTCACCGACGTGCTGGGAAAATAAGAACAAAAAGAAGGACAAAAGGGAGGTTATTTGTATATGGCTTATTGGAAGGCATCTCATTTTCTGTCTCTAGTACGTGTTTCCATGTCCTAGGGAGAGACTTAAACTCCTCTCAGGAGCTTTTGCTAAGGAACTAGGCGTTTGGACAGCAGTGGACACACTGAACAGAGAAGGACACGTTGGTGTTGGCCCTTGCCTCTGCTAGCTTCTCTGAAGCAAACTTAGGTCTTGGTATCTCTGGGTATAACCTCTCTTCAGTGGCAAGAGGGCAAATCAGCTGAAGTAGCAGCAAATACTCAGCTCCCTGGGGCTGTTCTAACAGTGTACTATATGTCCCAGTGGCAGAGGACGAGTCCTCATGAGGTTCACAAGAAGGTGGCAAGGTCTTTGTTCCATGGGTCTGGATACCAGGCACCAGCACGGCCATAGGTACATTTTCCCTTGTTGTAAATTCACTGTTCAGCCTGTGCATGCTTGCAAAAAACAAGGGTCTGATTTTTTTTTTTTTTTGGCTAACACTGGATGCTTTTATCTTTTAAGAGTTCTGGAAGATTGGCATTACCCTGTAGCAGTGTCACAGCCTGCAGTCATTTAATGCCTCTTCTTGTGGGGCCAGGATTCCACGCCCAAGTGCATTTAGTAGGTCAGTACAGTAATTTTAAATGTCTATCTTTCAGTCTTTTGCCATCCTCAATTATACCTTTCCACCCTACTATTTGTGTAATTTTCTTCTGTCTGAAGTCTCTTTACTGTTGTTCTCTATTGCACAGCATGACAAATTACCCATCAAGCCATATCTTTTCAGCCCAGAAATGTGCAGTAGCACAGAGTCATGGCATTATCACGTTGTGCACTTTATTTCCTCACAGTTCATTCAAGTGTGTCACTTTATTTTCCTGCTTCCTTTTGTCATCATGAAGATTAACTGTTTTATTCCTCCTAAACTTTAGGAACAATTAGAAATGCATTACATTGTAAGCTCTGAGCAACACCTATACAATTCTGTATAACTTAACATTTCCCCTGCATGGCAAAACCATGGCCATGATTCTGAGTCTTTGCAGAAGCCAGGGCTTTCATCCTTATTATACAGCTGAGTAACCCTGGTTGTGGGCAAGAGAATTATTTGTAGCCTCTGGCCACCAACCAAATTAACTGTGAGACACCATTCACTTTGACAGTGTGTGCTAGATCCTCTTGGGAGTTATGAAACTCTCTGGGTCTGATGTGTACTGTGCCCACAGTCCCTCCTCTCCTCCTTCCCCCCTCCTTAATTCAAGATAAATACCAGTAATTGTACAGCTTGTGCTGAGATATCTCCCAGGCATTGCAAGTATGTGTTAGAAAAATGAATTTTAACAGCTCAGAGCATCAACAGGGCTACAGCTGATACATATATAAAATGCATCCTTAGAAATTGTGGTTAAGATGATACAGAGGAAGTTTGTTGTTAATGGCATCGTTTAGAGCAGTTGTTAGCATTCCGTGGGGGCAGTGCAGGAGTTCAGGGGGCACTGGGTACCCCCAAGGCATTAATGCACATTCTGAAGAGAACCGCAGGGGTAAATGTAAAGCTGTCCTCATAACATACCTGAGATGTGAGACAGGATCTCTTTGAGTAAACATGCCTGGTTTGTCTTTACAAGATATTTTATGGATCAATAGGAAGAATGGTTGTTTGAAAGGGAGAAAAGGCAAGCTAGAGGAATTAGGACTTAAGATAATCAGAAACGGCACTAAGCCCGTGGAATGAAATTTGGTTGGAGCAAACTTCATATACTTTCAAATTGTTATTAACAAAATGCTGACTGTTTAATACCATCAGATTATATGATTTTTTAAACCACTTATACCTGAGAAAATGTGAGAGCAGAATATAATGAGCTGGAAGTGTCATGGTGCCAAGGATGCCAAGAGCCGTTTGCAGATTTGTGTTAGTGGCCCAGTAACTTGAAGACTGGCAGATGCTAAAAGACTGGTCTTGAGATGTGCTGGAAGAGCTCAGAACTGCCAATAACTGGTACAGGCACAGGTTAGGCACCAGTCCCGAGTCTAAATTAATCTAATCCTAAATAAGGTTTCTGTCTCTGCAGTGTTCTACTATGTACTTTGTAGTATTTACTTATTCTGTGCCTATTTCCAGCATTTCATGTTGGTTTTTTAAAAATCCCAGGTTTAGCACCACACATTATGGCCAATTAGCACCATAATTATGATTCTTTTTTCAAGCATACCTTTACAGGTTCAATGGCAAGATTAGTATAGAAAGAAAAATACATGAAGGATTTAGAGAAAGCCTGACTTTTAAATGAAAGACAAAATGTTTTTTACTTCGGTTTTTGCAACCTTTTGTGAAAACTCTTAAAACCGGTTTAAATGGGACTGGAAGCTCTGGCTGTTGTGGTTCATTTATCTTGTAATGTTTTCTAATTACTTTGCTTTAGAGTGTCAGGTAGGAGCTGGTAATAGAAAATCCAGCTCCAGTACGCTTCTCCATACATCTCCCTTATGGAAATTTGTTGCTGCAGCTGATAAACAGAATTATACAAGCTTTGTCACACAAATCACATTATAAAAGGTTCCAAAAAACTTGACAATGTTGACAGTTGTTTTCAGCAAATGGCTGCTTTACTGTAGCACTGTCAATGTTGATGTCCTTGTGCACATGTAAAAGAGCAATGTGATTAAGGCAAGCTTGTCCATGCTAGATATGAGCCAAGTTTTCAATCTCCTCATGGCACTGAAAGATTGCTCAGCTGTTGCAGATAAGGCAAGAATAGCTAGCAGATTTCTGCCATTAAAAAAAAAAATAAAATAATCCTTGTCTTTGGGCATGCGTCTGTAGGAATTTGTAACATCTGCTACTGACCTTAAGTTCTAGATAAGAACAGCTCGAATTTGTAACTCAAATTGTTATTACTTGGTTTAGATGATGCACTTCCAAGAAGATTACTGAAGTATCTTTGTAAGAAGACATTTGTCTAGACAGCAGTCTAAAGCATGATATACTTTTGTAAAGTGGTACTGTAGCGAATTATCACCATTCCTCTAGTGCCACTTACCACTGCAATTTATGTCCACATTATGTTGAATTTAATTTGGACAAATAATCTATATTGTCTTTCGCTCTGAGAATATTTCATATTTAAATATGGAAATCGATGCAAGTGCCCTACCTAGAACATCAGTCATCTTTTCCGTATTTTTTTTCTCACTATCAACTAGATGAAAGGTATGGAAAAACTCAGTTCTTTAGCCAAAACTTTGTCAAGAGAAACAGGCATGAGTTAACACAGCCATATCTCCCATCCTATTGACCCTGAATTCTTTATGTAAGATGTCAAAGCCATGGAACTCAGCAGATTTGTTGTCATGTCTGGGTGTGGAAACAGTGGGAAGAAGCCAATTTCAACAACATAATCTTATAACAAACCCATGGAGATTTTCTCATATAAATTAGTGTAGACTTTGTTAGTCTAAACATACTCAGATTTCGACTTTGTATTTACTAAAAACTCTCTTTGAAAAGCCTGGGATTCTGACAAGAGCCTGAGGGGGCGGAGGGTGCGGATTTTGGGTTGGGTCAGAGTGACCAGCTGCATGTTTTCCCAAACATTCAGTGCGATGCTCTGCACATCTTGGAATATCTTAGATGTGCCTGTGCCTCTCTGTGACGATATGGTAAACTCTGTGAACTGAAGCTATCTATCAGTGGCTTTTTCTGAGAAGCTTGCGCAGTGACAGCGTGGTAATAAAGGGCAGCATTTGGTAGTCTTTGTTACAAAACCATCTTTTCTCTTCTTGCCACACAGTGGCACATGCCCTGATCTACAACAAAATTCTGAATCAAATGTCTCAGACAAAAATCTTCTTCAATAAACAAGCCCAATTCGAGCCCAGAGAATTGTCCATTCTCTGTACTGAATGAAGCCAGAGTCTGAAAAAAAAAAAAAATAAGAAAAAAAAGAGGTTTATGAAAAGGTACTCAAAGAGCATGACATCGTACATGCAAGCGAAGGGAGGAGATAATATAAAGATGCACTCCTCACCTTAATTCTGGTATTTCCCTGTATTTTAAGACTTGATGCTGCAATGTAAACATCTTTTTAAAAAATAATCTTACTATGGCAGCCTTAGCTATGGGCAGCACCACCTGTGCCTCCTATAGTTACCGAGTTTAAAGTAAAAGTTATAGCAAGTGTAACAAACAAGGCTTTATTCTTAACAGAAACCAACATTAGTTTTGCATTTTGTGTCATCAGGATAAAATTAGCTGCTGCAATAAAAGCTATACTGCATGAAGACATGCTCATTTTTATGTCACCTTGTGAAATTCAAGGTGACAATACACTTCTTTTCCTCCAGCAGTCTCAGATAAAGATTTGCACCTCAATGCTCTGGACTCAGTAGCAGTTTGACTCTTATTTCATTCTCAGGCTCTCCGATCGAAAACCTAAATCTCATAAATGAAGGGCTGTAATTATCAGCTAGTAAATCTTTCCATCAGTGGTTATTCTTTAAGGTCAATTAGAGTAAGGAACATTTCAATCTGGAAGTACCATGAAGGAAAATCTTTCATGCAGAATTGATGAAACGGGAGTGCTTCTGCCTGTACCCATCTACTCTCTACTTTTTTGTGTTCCTCCACTACAGCTGCATGCATTAGCAGGCTGACTCCACTTTGAAAACCTTAAGCCGCATTCTTCAGAACAGTTGCTTGCTGTTGGTTGGATTTCTCTGCAGCCCTTTTTTCCATTTGGAGCCACCGAGGCTGACACATAGTTTCCAAGATCTTCAGCGCGTCTTCTGTCTCCTGAATCGTCTCCTGAATCCCAAATATTTCTCAAGTGGCTAGCAAAAGAATATCCAGATAATCTTCATGCTGGTGACACAAGCTTTGAGAAGAAAGCCAGATGGCTCTGCAAATTAATTGTAAAGTAATTATTTCATTTCATGTTAGCTTGGTGTCTTTAATACGTGTGTACTTTCACTGTTAGAGTTAGAGCATTCACAAGATCCGAAGGGCCTATGAAATCCCACTAATTCTAATAACAACTTTTGTTGGTCAGACTGTAAATGATACTGTAGATGAGTTGTGTGACAAAGCAATAATGCAACTTGAAAAAAATAAGAGATGAGCAATAAACTGAAACAAAAGAGCTTGTTGCCTTTCCCAAAACAGTACTTTTCCATTCCTGACCTAGGTTTACTTCCCTCACCCCGCCCTTCTTTAAGCATCTTTACATTGTATGCTAACAATAGGTGCATTCATGGTTCAAACTTTATGCCCAAAATTATTGCCATTCAAATCCCTTATTATCCTTTCAGGCATCTTAAAAAAACCAGGTCAAACAACACTGCATAATTTGGAAAGTTAACAAAACATTGTTTATGGAACAAAAATATAAGTAGATGTAATTACCACAACCTTTAAATGCATTGTTTCCCTTCAATTGTCAATTAAACATTTTGAAGAGCTAAAGTTTTATACAAAATTGGTTTTGGTCGTCTTTTTTTCTCAACAAGATAACGGGGAAAAAAAGTGCTTCAACTGACATGACATGAAGCCCACCTGCGTCACTCTTTGCTTTCCAGTGATATGAGTAAGCTTTGGCTCATAACCTCATTTTTTTCTCACTCAAAACACTGTGCCTAGATACCACTGGGAAGATAAGGACTGAAGATTGACACACAACAACTGTAGATATGAATGTAGATTATGAAAAATCAGGCCTTGACCCTGTAAGCAGCCTCGTCCAGACACAGCTCCCCTCCAGATCTCTGCCCTGCCACAGTCAGCCTACATTTTTTTTTGTCTTCAATTTCAGTATTATCACAGGCTTTTAACTTTCTCAAGGCCAGGCGGCTAGCAGACATAACATTGATAGCACTCAGAAATGGAGAAATGGAAAATGAAATACTTGCTTTCTGGCCATACCCAAAAAAACCTGAAAGACAAAATATTCAAGAATTTCTGTCCACACCCGATACCTGAAAGAGCCAAAATTCCCTTTGATTTTCTGCTTTCTGTACACTGCATGAGGTTTCCCCAGCTTCGAGACAAATCTCTTAATATGTTCTGGATGAA
Source organism: Falco peregrinus (assembly GCF_023634155.1). Taxonomy (NCBI): domain Eukaryota; kingdom Metazoa; phylum Chordata; class Aves; order Falconiformes; family Falconidae; genus Falco; species Falco peregrinus. Next base: position 5,046,687 of record NC_073739.1, read on the forward strand.
CCCACCCCCTGCAATACAGAAGGAAGGAGGGGAGGTCATTAGAGATGCCTGCACAAGGCTTGCTTAGGTGTTCCACCTCTACATTTCATTTCTTCTGGCAGAAGCCACAGGGACAGCGGAAAAGGAGCCAGACCACAGCTGGCATTCTGAGCCCAATGGGTGAGATTGTTCTCACCAGATAAAGTTTTGAGCCTAAGCTTGTCATTTAAGTCCCTTTTGTAGTTGGTGGCAGGAGACAGACATCTCGTCACAACTCCTGTTTAGAATTGATGAACCCTACCCTATGACTGTCGTGCAAATCTAGGTATCTTGCTTTGTGTCTTGAAGCATGCAACATACTACCAGGCAGGAACCAGATGAGAAGGATTCAAGCACCAACCAGGATTACTTCTTGCTGTCAATTCATAGAATTATAGAATTTTTTGGGTTGGAGGGTACCCCTGAAGATCATCTAGTCCAACCCTCCAGCCCGCCATGGGCAGGGACAACTTTCACTAGGCTGGGTTGCTCAAAGGCCCATCCAGCCTGGCCTTGAACACTTCCAGGGATGGGCCACCCATGAAGTGACCAGCCTCAGGTCATTCTCCATCCTCAGCCTTTAGGAGCTGAGAAGTTCCTGAAGTTTAGAAGTAACATGCCACTGCTGAGTGTGTCTACACGGGTGTGCCGTGTAGATGCCCTCCATGGCCCCTCTTTGCTATGCTTGAGCACTTTAGGACTTCTGTAACTAAGCCTAACATCCGTTTCTACAGCCAGTACACTTTCCCATCATTGCTGCTCTTTAAGGCTTAATCATAAGTATAGAAAATGCATGGCATATTTTGAACTACATTTTAGGATTTTCTTCACACAGACTGCGCAATGCACACACAGTAAATAATTTAGTCAACTGACTGTGTGCCTCCTCTTCCTGCCCTGCACACAAATGCGCGCAGACACACAGCTAATGCAGGATTAAAGACAAGCTAAGTTTCTGCAGTATGACTGTCTTACCAATTACAAATGTCTAGGACAACCAGTCTCTGACCTTTTATCAGATATGGGCTATCTATCAGATATAACTACACGATTTAATCGAGACATGTTTGTAAATCTAATTCCAGAAAATACTATTTCCACTCAGTGGAATCCACCCAAGAAAAATGAGGCCAGAAAAGCACCTCCTGTGGACCAGAACCCCCTATACATATCTATTTGAACAATACAGACTTAATAATGATTATTTTAAAAATGATTGGGAAAAGTGGAATTTTTCAGACTTAGCAGCTGCTAATTGGGTTGTCCCGTATGGAAAAAAAAAAGTATCTGAGGATATTCTTTTGCACACTGAGGAAAAGTTTTGCACATATTCAAGGAATATTTAAAACACTGATGAACTAGACTTGGATTAAGTGTCAGAACTGATTGAATTATGTGACCACTAAATCAATGTCTTGCAGACATGTCATATATCGATTTACTACTGTACGGATTTTGAGAACGCTGGACTCCTCATCTTTCCCGAAGTGATCAGGGAAAATAGAGTAGGCTTTCAGGACGAAGGAGCAGATTGTTTGGCACGGTATAAGAAAACCCTCTTCAATAATAGCGTGAGTTTGTGTTTATGTGCTGGTAGTGAAAACAACAAGGTAATTGTTAAGAAATCCCTTTATATTTTTAAAAGAAGGCTGGATGTTAAGACTTGTTTTCCGAAATTCTTTAGAAGCTTGGAAGTATCAAATTTTAGGCAAAGTTTCAAGATTTTCTTTCTCTTGGTTGATTCATTTAAATCTTGAAATAACACAGTTGTGTCCGTATCTGAAAATTTTTTACTATGGAAAGACCTATCTCAGTCCTTGAAGAATGTATCTGTCCTCCATCTGAAGAACTGTGGCTGTGATCAAGCAAAAAATATATGAATTAGAAACCACATATTAAAAAACCCAGAAGTTTTGCAGAGAAAACATGAGGTTTGTGTGTGTGTGTTTGGAATATTTGTTTTACCTCTTGTTATTTAGGTAGTTGTATAATTAATTGGCTCTCGGGTGCCTCAGAAATCTAATTGTACTTGAAATGGAAGCTTATTCACAAGAACATCTTCAGAAGCCTTCTTCCTCAAGTACCTTCATTTTTGCATCCCGCTCTCCAGATTCAGGAAGAGATTCTAGACCTGTTACACAGCCTGGTACGATGGGCAGGCTTTGCTGGTGCCAAGTCCTCTGAACGTCTTGACAGTGCTCAGAAAAAGACAGCACCCCATGGCTATGATCAGAGACAGTGCTGGAGCTGAAGCTGGCAGTGCTTTAATCTGCAACACACCTTCTGGGAGGTCGGTAAAAGCACATCTGTGCTTTGGACTGCGAGGGAAGGTCTGTGGGGCACAGACTCCCTGCAGGGAAGCTTGGAGGAGGGTTTGGGGGTCCAAGCTGCGGAGCACAGGGTGCCGCCCAGTTATGCCCTGTGATGCTGGTGTTCAGAGCCATGGCAGCTCCAGGCTCCACACTGGGACTTCCAAGTCCACCTGTTTAATGGTGAGGGGGATGACATGACTTTTAGGGAAAGAAGTGTGCACACACCCCGTTTTGCTGGCTGACGTGAAGGGAGGAGAGGTAGCCACTTGCTCCTGCCCAGCCGTCCCTCTTTGGTACAGCTGATCCCTGAACAGTGATGGCACGGATGCTGCGATTCCCCTCTGACTGGGGGGCTGGCAGTGGCAAAAAGGTTGCTGTGTGTCTTGCAAGCCCAGCCACCACCCCATCGCCTCTGGCTGCTTTTCAGACAATCTATCCACTTATGCCCTGCTGTATCAGCTTTGTTAGGAAAAAACACTTCAGCCCCAGGAATGTTACTAATAATGATGGTGCAGAGGATAATTCCAATGACACTGTCTTGGCTCCAGTGCATGGTTTCAGAGAAATACATCCAAGCCAGAATTCAGACCATTTTAGGACCAGAGACAAGTAATTTAGCTGACTTCCAGCTGATGGAAGATTAAGTAAAATGCAGTACTGAGTCTCTTGACCTTCACTGGATCTCTTGGCTCATCGCTACAGCTGATACTGGCCCACTCTGTGAGCAACAGAGCTGGCGGGGGTCAATACCACAGAGCATGTGTTTTGCCTTTCATGCAAAGTTATTTGGTACGTTCCTGATCTATGTGAATCGTTCTTCAGCAGCAAACAGCAAAGTGCCCTACAGATGCCTGAAGTGACAGCAACAGAGAGTGCTTTTATAAGTTAACAGATGAGTGGGTACTAAGTACTGGAAGGATTATGGTGGAAAACTAATCTTTAATCATCTGCCTGTGACCTCAGAATGGAGTATTATATATTTTTTTATCTCCCCTTTTTTCTCCCAAGTGTGGCAAGTTGGGACAGTCATTTTCTGAGGCTTCAAATCCTATCTACCTTCTCACACTGTTGCATTCATTTTGCAGCCAGGGATCAGAGTGTGCACTGATGATGTGCTTTGTCTTGAATGCTGCTCTTACATTCCATCTTCATTACCCATACACGGAGCTTGATGTGGAGTGGTGCGTCCCAGCGCACCCAGTTTTGGTAGGGAAACATCATTATCTGCCTTCAAAGACTTGCCTTACAAAGAATGGGAATACTACTAATTGAAAAGGAAATGATTTTTTATTTCAATTGTCTGAAAGGTTTGATAATGACTTTTCCCTTTGTTAAAAATGGCATGCTACAAATTTGTCTTTGTTGGCAATTCAAGACCTTCTGCCCTCACTTAAGATTTCAAATCTTCAGGCGACTTCAACAAAACTATGGAGAATCAGACTTAACACTGCTGATTTGGGTAAGAAAGAATTATATGTCATGCTGAATCTACTTTCCACTCACTAATTTTTCAGTGTAGGTAAAAAACCTTTCAGAACATCTCCATTTATAATAAATCTAGTGTGGTTTTTTTTCTTCCTCTGTGAATCTTCATTAAGAAGGTGTAATGTGCACACTGTCTTAGTGCCTTATGTAAAAGTCACTAAAGCCAGTGGAAGTATATCTATGCATTTCACTAGACTGTGGTTTGAAAGAATACTGTGCAAAGAGCTTATTTTACGGCTCTGCAACACAAATACCCTTTAGTTTTAATGGAAGCTTTGCTGGCCCAAAGTAAGGTGTTTTTATTAGTCTGTAGCCTAATGCATTTTGTTAATGAGAATGCAATTTAGCCTGTCTGTTAAATCTGAAAAGTATCTCTCAAACAGTGGTAGGTAGCACTCTATGGGGAAAAAAAGGATTCTGTAGCAACAGTAAAACCTGCATTTTTTTCATGGCAATGCTACTTATTTTCATTTAAGATAATCAGCTGTTTGATAGAAAACTGGGGTGGCATCAACATTTGGAAGTACTTTTAAAAACCTTTTTTTTGAAAGGATCAGGCACAGTTTGGAAAGCCAAGAACTAAACCCTAAAGGCCCAGTTCTTCAAACACATGCATCAGCAAAAGTAGTTCCAATGGTTCAGGAGGACTGCTTCCTTTAATTACATTACCAAAGAAGATAGGCATGTTCAGGACTGGCCCCTGGCATTTAGTTTGTTCTTGCAATCCCAAGTATGAAAAACAATTTAATGTGCCTTTTTGATTTTATTGTGGAAATGAGATTGGACACTCTTCATCTGGCACAGAAAGAGTGGCAAGAGTCCTTGTTTCTCCTGATCTCTGCTCATGTAAGTACAGAAATTTGAAATCAAGCCATGCACACTATTGCTGGTTGTTTTAAGGCCACCACATTTACGCTTTTAAATGAAAACCTTTAAAAGAGTCATTATAATTATAGACAGCAGCCTTGTTATTTAATTACATCCCAGTGTAGCCTCTGCAACTCAAAAAGTTTACAGGCAGTCTAAGAACTGAGAAGTTAAATGTATTTTAAAATGTGTACACTGTGGTGCTTCTGAATAATTCTTTGCTACTAGTCAGTGCCAGCTCAGAATTTCACACCCTTGAACAGATTGACTGGTTTGGCTGGTGTAATAGGTACCCTGCTATCCTGGACTACTTTGTGGGTGGGTGGAGATGGGTGCTTTTGGAAATGCCAATTGATAGCTAACCATAACAAGTCAGAGCTATGTGTGAGTTGAGAAGGTAGAAACATCTCTCCGAAGTAAAATGAATCTACTGACATGCCTAGGAGGAACCGTGAAACTAGAAAAGATGCTTTGCAAATCAGCCAGGACCCGGTTTTGAGGCCATTGACAAGGTTTCTGGTGGGGCTTTTGGGGATCAGCCATAGGGATGCATGAGCTGGCCGACTAAATCTGCAGGTAAACCAGCCCTGTGGCGATGCCGCGCTGGTGGCCCGCTTAGCACAAGGGAATTGCTCTTCATGACAGTATTGAATTGCCCATCATCCCTTTGCTTTCTAAACAGGAAAGAAATGTACCTGGGAAGAGTGGAAAAGGGGAGTTTTAATTCAAGTACTCCATGTAACATCCCCCTCAAAACACTCATTCCCATGGTGTAAGCTACCGAGAAAAGTCTGCTGTCTTTGAATCAGTTATGCATACTATAACGCGAATAAAACTTGGTGGATTTTTGTTTTTCCATTTGGAGAGGAAACACAGACTGGCATCTTGTGTTATTTAAGGACCAACTTAGTTGAAGTTTGGGTTGGTTGGTTTTTTGTTTTTTTGTTTTTTGTTTTTTTTTTTTACTTTCCAAAGAAGACTTCAAAACAAAATACATCAATTTTTACGTAATTTTGACACAGGAAACACTGTTAGTGGGCTCTCTGTTGTAAGCAACATCTTTGTCTCACAGCGACTACAATATTTAGCAGCTGAAAGACTTGAAGACAAGCTCCACTGTTAGCTTAATGAGCTGACTTCTGTCTTAAGTCACCTTAGCCCAGCAAGTCTGGCCAGAAGCGTCTGCAGTCCTCCCAGGTCTGGGGAAGATGGGCTTGCTTGAGACCCTGTAGGGCACTGCTGGCAGCACACGGCGCATTCCTGGGTTTACAGGCCCTACATGATATTTCAGGCAGCCCTTGTTTCTGCGGCTATGACCTGTTGCTGAGAGTCAAGCCACTATGTAAACATGAAGGACTTGAAATTCGCAGTGTGCTGCTTTCCAGAGCAAGTGGTCATTTGTTCCAGTTTCCCATGACCACATTTCTGCTTGGGTTTGCTGTTCAGAAAAATACATCAATTTGCAGCATTAATGCTAGAGAAGGAAGAGGGGTTGGAAATAAGGGCTGCATTAGTACATATTATTAAATGTGCCAAGAGTATAAAGTTACCTTATCCCTGGTTTCAGCACATTAAAACACTCTCCTTATTAAAATAAAAAATGTTGAAACATTCAAACTTGTGTAGCCAAAATCCAACTTAGTAAATACATTATTTAGCTATTAGCAAGAGGATCTGACTTTTAAACTCCATCTGTGATACGAATTTCTCCACTGATACCATTCAAAATCATTTATTTTCCATTGCATTTATAACTCTATCCAGGAAGAGAAAGGAAAAGCAGTATCAGAGAGTGATTTACATTATGCTACATTTTACTGCAGCTTGGCATTGTGAATGAATCTCTGGAATACTTGAAAAGTACATAAGGAAAAAGTCAGTTTCTAATTTGCTGAAGAAAATATTCTGACATGGTCATTAGTGAGGTAACCAAAAAATGGTGGCTTAAGAAACATTCTGAGCGATTGCTGTTTCAGCTGTCCCAGTCCACAAGCTGGTATTAAAACAGACTGGTAGTAAAAAGCACTCACAGCCTTCTTCTACCTGAGAATATTAACTCTCACTTGGTGGCAGAATTAATGTGGACGTTTCCAGTCGTGTGCATTAGTACAGCTTTTGTTTGCAGAATCAGAGATTTGCATTTAGTAGTGTGCAGCAATAAAACAGAGGCTGATTTGACATCTTTAGTTTGCATGTAAATACAAAGCAAGTACTCTGAAGTTAGTGAGGTTTCTTCAGATTTATATCACCGTTGCTAAAAATAGAATCTGACAGTTTACTTTTAGGTCACCCAGAGCTGTTACACATTGAAACCTTGCAACTGTGTTACCTGCTCTGGTGCCTTCATGAAAAAGCTCAAGTACATTTGAAAATACATGATTAATTTTAATACAGTTTGGAAACCTTCTTTACATGCACATATGCCACAACCTTCAGGAGTCTGTCTACTGCTGTATCTAATTGCTGATGGATGAAGGTTCTTTCTCTCCGCAGAACCTTTAAGACAAGCCTTGTTTATGCCACAGAAATTATTTTTTCAGACAACACTTGAAGAGTACCTAAATATTTAATATAGCTCATTTTTTAAGTGATGGGAGATGTGTTGATTCTGCTGATTCTTTTTTGCCCTGGCTGCTTCAAAAGACAGAAGAATCATTCCTCACCCAGAACTAGGAAAACCAGAAGTGTTAGCAACAAAGATGATGGAAATCTTTTTCCATTTCAATAGCCTGCCTCGTACAGCAAGAAGAAAGAGGCAAGTGATGCTAGGGGAAGGGAACGCCTCTATTCACGGGGGATCCCACCGGTGTGAATCCATCTGAGTGTACCCAGACAGAGCCAGTGGTCAGGGTAGCCAAGCTTCCCAGGCCTAGCAATTAAGTATAAAAAGCCTGTCTTTATCCAAACAGACTGTCTATATTTTGGAAATTTCCACCACACTTCCTTCTCAAGTCCTACTTTTCTTAAAGTGCACAGCAGCATGATCAGCAATAGTTATGCTGGGATAACAGCAGCCATAAAGTCATCCATGCTGAAGAACTAGGGCAAAGTATTAAGTCAACTTGAGTGATCCATGTCACTATCAATTTGTTTGCTCTTTTTAGAAGTGGGGTGGATTTTTTAATTTACTTTTTTTTTTAAATCCTCCAAATTTTCCATTGTTTGTCAGAGATCAGCTGTTGCCAGTGAAAGTTTGACATGGATGACAGTGGCCGTGGGTGGCACAGCCAGCATTTGGTGTTACCCCGATGTTACTTGTAATCTGAGAAGACTTGAGCCTTTAAGATGTTGGTGCCTTTCATTAGGGCTTTGGTCAGACATTCCAGGAATAGCGGGGAAGCTCCAGTGCTGGTCCTGGAAATAGGTCAGGCAGTGGGGTAGAGGAGAAAAAAAAAAGGGGAAAATACAATAAAATACAATAAAATTAAGAAAAGGAGATTGGAACTCAGTGAAATGTTACTAAGTCAGCAGCACTGTGATCCCCAGTTTTTCAGAAATTGTGAACCAGATCCTCAAATGTGAGGTTGGCTGCAGAATAAAAAACCACAACAACGACCAAACAAAAAAGAGAGAAACCCTGTCACGTGCAAGCCAAAGCCAGAAATGTCAGTGTTTCGTTCCATCCATTCATCATTTTTTCATTTGTCTTCTGGTTTTTCACTTGTTAGGACTCATGATTTTTTCAATAGTTGTAAGGGCTTGAAACTTAAACATACTGGTTCTAATTGCCTGAGAAAAAGCGAGGATTTTATGGAAACCACCAAATCCTGTGACTGGTGATAAAGTGCTGGCAATACTGATTAGGATAGGCTTATTATTATATTAACTCAGTTAAAATAATTCAACAAATTAAGCAATTTGTTTTCTTTGATTAGTGATTGGAAGGAAATTTTTTTATCCTCAATGTAGTTGACAGCCAAAGTTGTGATTAGCAACTACTTGTGTCATTCAGGCATTGAAAAGAGGGAAATATCAAGCGTTAAAATGTATCCTATCTTCTACAGATGAAGTGAAGCAGGCAAAAAAACCCCAACAAACCCACTGTATTACCTACAGCAGAATAAAATTAAGTTACTCAGTGTGTGTGGTAACTCTTATGTGGTGTCTTAAAAATTGAAATTTTGAAATGTTTTATGCAGGTGCTTGTCTTTATATCTCAAGGTAATTCCATTAAAACCACCTAAACTTTAATATGTTGAGAGACATCTTCAAAACCTGAGAGGTTCAAGACCTCGAAGCTGGCCATCAAGCACGTGAGGCAAGGGAGGCTTCATAACACACATGCCAAATCTGGGATGAAATATGCTTTAGAAGACATAAGCTTACAATGTGGGCATTTTAAACAATTTTTTCAGATATATAGTTTTGTACTTCCTGTATCCTGAAAAGGGAAGTAAACTGGAAGGAAAGAAAGGAAAGGAAAAAGTAAAATGTACACTTTTTGGAAATTCATGTAAATAAGATGATATCCCAACTTTATGCTCTTCAGGTACTAGGTTTCCCTGCTGAAGTAGGTTTTCCTCCTTACAATGCACATCTAGCTAAGGCACCTTCTAGCAAATATGTGGTAAAAATAAAAATTGAAAGAAACTCTGTGTTATTAACATGATAATGAGCACTGCAAAAGTCCATAATACTTGTGCATCTTAACCAATAACCTGGACAAATTAATCCATGGGCACGAGAAGACAAGTTATCCTCTCTTGCAGAGGGCAAAGGTTGGTGAGATGGGGTCCGAGGGGCCTTGCTCTCAGCCCACCCTTTTGAGGTATGGTGTGTTTGTGGCCACATCACTGTGCAGAAAAAGCCAGGAAAAGCCTGAAAAAGGCATTTCTGCTCTGATGGTGCCTGCCTGTTAATTCTTAGAGAGCAAGTCAGCCTGCTGCCATGGCTCAGTTAATCCCCCAGGACAATCCCTGTGTGCTCTACTAAACTGGATCCTTCCAGCAGACCAGGTCATGTACACCCATCTTCTCTGGGTGGGGAAGGAGCTCTGAGATACCCATTACCCTAAAACCAAACCATACCGGTATGGTTTAGAAAGAGGCAAAGCGCAGACATGGATCAAATACAAGCTCTGTACTCCATTGTATCAGGGGGGACCAACATGCTGGCGTTTAATACTGTCTTAATACAGCTTCCAAGAAGTCTGACAAGGAGACAAGTCGGTTACGTTTACCTAATCTCTTCCTCCATGTGGCAGTCATACTTCTGGCAGTTTAGGGGAGCAGTGCTCAGCACCCCAGCAGGTGGACCCCACTGTGGTCATGGTTTTGCCTTCATGCTTGTGCTGATAACCTTTGGGTTGACCCTGAATATCCCAGCACAGCTTGTTTCTGGAGAAAACACTGGCAGGAGAAATAGCTATTAAGGAGACAGAGATGTGAAATAGTGAATAGTGAAAACAGATGAAATAGTGACTAGAGAAATTGATTTTTATGTGCTTGGATAGAAGTGTCCCCCAAAACTACCTTGTTAGGGAGATTGCTTTCCTGGGTGGTTCCCTTGACACATGGGTGGGAAGAAGGGAGAAGCAAGGGACAGCAGTTGTGGCAGCTCCAGACTAGGGGCCAAACATCTCATGGGGCTAAATGCTCCCAATGTCTCCTGGAGGCACGTGGCACAGGCTGCATCCCTTCACCTCAGTCCTGGCACTGCTGCTGGGGCAGGAATGGGGATGGCTGGTTCAGACCCAGATCCTGGAACCAAAAAAGCCTTGTTGGCCTGCCGGAGTGGCTAAAAGCAGCGAGCACCAGATATATCAGAGGATGTGGAAGACAATCCAGACTTCCAGCAGTTACTCATTTTATTAATTCTATGGCGTGTCGTTCACCCAGCATTGCCCTGAAGAAATGTAGCAGTTCTTGCTGTTTTTTTACAGTCAAGTTTCCTAAGCCCTGATAGTCTTTTAGACCCGTATCGCAACTGCAGCTAGCTACTGTGAAAAACACCACCTTCTCTTCCGCTTTTCCAGTGGTTTGGGATATGACAAAAAAAAAACAGCAAAAAAACCCAACACCCCCCCCCAAAAAAAAAACAACCAAACAAAACAACAAACCAAAACCCAAACCAACCAAAGAAACAAAAAAACACAACAAAAAACATACTGCTGGTAACTGTGACCTACAACTAGAGCTTGTGCCAGAAGGTGAAACCATGATTTCTTTAAGTTATGAAATGCTTCACATAGCCTAATACCACAGCAGTGATCCTAATGGGTCTTTTCTGAACAATTTGGAAAAAAAAAAAAAAAAAAAAAAAGAGGGAGGAAAAAGAAGGGAAGAAACCCAATGCTTTAAGCATCAAATTACTAAATAATAGAAATGGTATTTTCTGACTTAGATGTTTAAGAAAGATTCATGAAAGAGATGAATATTAAGCCAAACATTTGTTTGGCTTTGCTGCAGCCGGCTGCAGGAATGTAAACTTTTTTTTCAATGACTTCAGCTCCTAATTTAAAAGCTAGGATTTTTAGCAGGGAGCAAGAGACTATATTTGGCCAAAAAATTCTGCTGGCTTTACTTAGTTACCCGGCACATTCAAAACAATACTCTTTTATCAAAAAACAATAGTCTGTTTTATTCACAGCACATGTAGAAGTTGGACCATCCAACAAATTCCACTTTCTTCTCTTGCAATATGTCTGTTGCTGGCTAATGAGCTGCGACAGTGCCTGTGCTTCATTTTCAGCAAATTAAATTTATGCCTCGCAGGAATTGTGGTCTGGTTGTGGCACTGCTCCTAGGTATGGGTGGGGTTTGTTTCTTCAACCAGCTCTTGGTTAGCCACATGGGTACGTGCTGTCGCACCACACAACAAAATCTTCTCTATAATAACTGGTTTAAGTAGCCATCCACCCCACAAAAGTGGATCCCATTTAATTTACTTTGTGTTTACAGCGCTCCCTTTCAAACTGTATTGTTGGCACAGATGGGTATTTATACAACTTTTATTTTAAACTATTTATTTAGAGTTGGGACTTCAGTAATGCTCGCTGTCAGATTTGTAGATCATGTTTAAAACCAAGGTTCTAAAAATGTAATATTTCAAAGAGGAGGAAGCAGACAATGAACTTACACACTCGGGAGTCTATTCTCCCTCTGGATGTGATGGGAGTTGCGCATGCTGCTGACAAAGCAGCTGGCCCTGTGAAGCAGAGTGTATGCATCTGTGTTTATACAATGGTGCCTGATCAAAAACCATCAGGATCATGCATAGTCTTCAGACTTAACATAAAACCAACAGGCTGCTGAGGAAAGGTAGATTTTGAATCTTGGATGACTGTGCTCCCTTGGCAGATCTGATCGGATACTTCATTGCCCACGCGTAGATGCAGATCTGGTGTTGACCTTGGGGGCTAATGAAGTGGGCAAAATGAGGTGCACAAAAAAAGAGGAGAAAATGGCTCTTGCTTAGCCACTGAAAACAGGCCTTTTAATCCAAAAATGGCAGGAGAAAAACCAGCAAGAGAAAACCATCTTCAGCTTTCCAGTAAGCACTTTCAGGCTTGTCATAGGGTAGGGGTGAGCATTATTTGGTCAATAAATAAAAAAACCCTCTTCATAAAAATGGTTATTATGAACTGAGCATTTGCTTTCAGTGCCGCAGTTCTCCCATGGCTAGCAGAAGAATGAATGACAATGTGCATGGGGCAGAATACACAGAATACTTTACGACTACAGCAACAAAAGTTACATTTAAAGAAGACATAACTTGGCCTAAAAATTTTGGTTCATCTTTTTTATAAGCATACGCAATTTTTCTTGTCCTCCCCCTTGCAAAAGCACTGTCTCAAAGCATTAGTTTTGAAACCCACTGGTATACACACATCAGTTCTCCCCGCAATAATTAAACAATGTGGAAAAATAACCAAGGAAAAATCCTTGTTAAGGATTTGTCTTTTCAGGCTTCTTGCAAGTTACAACAACCATAAAATCACTTGGCAAACACATATCCCTCCCTTTCTCCTGAGTGTCCAAAATTAAAACTTCAATTTTTACAACATCCCTGTGAAATAACAGGGAAACAGGTGAAATGACATAACTGCTCTTTACTCAGGAATTCAGTGAGGAAATCGGCAGTAGATTTCAGCACTCTCGACTCTCCACCTCCTGCTGTACTTCTAGGGCTCCAGCCTTTAAAAAGCTTACACTCTTAATGATATATACTACAAGCAGTTCTGTGTAAGTTGGATTACTTGTAGTGTAAGAACATTTAAAATCTTGAGCAAAAACTGGAAGGAGCCGTGTCAGCCTCTTCTCTCTCTTCTCTGGTACTGACTGCAAGGAAAGATTTAAATAAAATAATAAAAAGTGATAGAAAAGAAAAAAGTACATGCTAGCTTATATATATGCATGCATGTGTGCGCGTGTGTGTATATACATGTATAAAAGAGTGTTATCCTGGAAACCTCATGATAATCCCCACTGCATAACTCCACTATATTCTCCACATTCAAATAACTGTCCTTGATGTCTTGTCTTTATGTAAAGCAATAGAAACTGGACATGAAAAAATACAGCTGGTCAAAGTTGTCCTTTCAAAGGGCCCAATATTTCAGGCTAGTGAGTATCATAGAATCACAGAATCATTGAGGTTGGAAAAGACCCTTAAGATCACCGAGTCCAACCATTAACCCAGCACTGCCAAGTCCACCACTAAACCAAGTCCATAAGCACTGTGTCTACACAGTGTTTTTAAGACCCCCAGGGACGGTGACCCCAGCTCCTCCCCGGGCAGCCTGTTCCAGGGCCTGACCACCCCTGCAGGGAAGCCGTTTCCCCGCTACCCGAGCTAACCCCCCCGTGCAGCTTGGGGCCGTTTCCTCTCGCCCTGTCGCTTGTTCTCCGGGAGCAGCGCCCGACCCCCGCTGCCCGCAGCCCCTGCCAGGCAGCTGTAGGGAGCGACCAGGTCCCCCCTGAGCCCCCTCCTGCCCAGGCTGCCCCCCCCAGCCCCCCAGCCGCCCCCCCAGCCGCCCCCCCAGCCCCTGCCCCAGCCCCCTGCCCGTCCCTGGACACGCTCCAGCCCCTCTGCGTCCCTCCTGCAGCGAGGGGCCCAGCCCTGAGCCCAGGGCCCGAGGGGCGGCCGCACCAGTGCCCCGCGCAGGGGGACGGGCACTGCCTGGCCCTGCTGGCCACGCTGCTGCTGACACCGGCCAGGGCGCTGCTGGCCGCCTTGGCCACCTGGGCACGCCGGGGGCTCACGCCCAGCCGGCTGCTGCCCAGCCCCCCCAGGCCCTTTTCCCCCGGCCCTTCCCAGCCCCCTGGCCCAGGCCTGCAGCGCTGCCTGGGGCTGCTGTGACCCAGGGGCAGGGCCCGGCGCTCGGCCTCCTCGGGCCTCCTACCGGGGGCCTCGGCCCCTGGGCCCGGCCTGCCCAGCCCCCCCTGCAGAGCCCCCTGCCCCCCGCAGGGCAGCACTGCCCCCAGCCCGGTGCCACCCGCACACGGACCGGGGGGCGCTCGGTCCCCTCGCCCAGCCCGTCGGCACAGACATTACCCAGGGCCGGCCCCAGCACGGAGCCCTGGGGACACCCCCTGTGCCCGGCGCCAGCGGGAGGGGGCTCCAGCCACCGCCGCCCCCTGCGCCCGGCCGCCCCCAGCCCCTCACCCAGCGCAGGGCACCCCCGGCCCGGCCCGGGGCAGCCGCGTTCCCCAGGAGATGCTGTGGGAGACGCTGGCAAAGGCTTTGCCAAGATCTACGTAGACACCACCCACAGCCTTTCCCTCACCCACAGAGTGGGTCACGTCGTAGAAGGAGATCAGGTTAGTCAGTCAGGCCCTGCCTTTCCAGCAGAAATGGGTAGGAAGCTCGGAAAATGCAGTATGGCCTTTGTAGCACAGTCTGTAGAGTGGGGTGGTCGCACAGACAGCATCGACGTTTCTGAACCGTGCGAAACGCTCTGTAACACACGAGCAGTGCTTTAGCCGGGCGGAGAGCACGCCGAGGCTGAGGCAGGGCCCCAGCGACCGGCAGCTCGGCAGCAGGCAGCCTGCGCCCCAACACTGCGTCGCTTGCTGGGCAGGCGGTGGGCAGAGCAGGTGAGTTTTACTCATGCACGGTAATTACGTGATTACAAACATCATTAAAGTTCTCCTCTTGAAAAGTTAGTGAAGGGAAAACATAACTCATAATTCATAATAATATTATAATACTAATGGTAGTAATATAATCAATTGCTAATTGATCTATATGGGACTTTTCATTACTTGTTTTCTAGGTCTTTGCAGATAAGAAAACTAATATTCTCCTAACAGATAAGAATAAGATGCCTTTCAGGAATTATTTATGGGACATCCCCATCTCAGAGCTAGTGCTTACTCACTTGGATGTTACAAAGTTGTGCAGTTAACTTCTGTTCCCACATGATTTTGAGAACACAAATCCTTCGCAGGAGTGCAAAACCTTATTGCTATTAGTTTGTCATCATTTACAATGAGCCCTCCTCCTGATGTGAAACCATTGAAGGTAAAATAATTGCCAGACATACTGCAAATATGCAAAGGTGCAAGAATGTGAAGATGCAAAGAGTGCCTTTTGGATGGTGTAATTTTTTTTCCAGATTACTTTTATCTGTCTAATTGTTATAAGTAGCTGCATACCCACTAATTTCCTCGTGCAGCATGGAGACCCTGCCTGTGATGCTGTGCAAGCCATTTATGAAACATCAGTGGGGTGGAATCCGATTGCCAGAGCTGTGAGTGGAGTTTCAAGTGGTTGCAGACAGGGGCAAGGTGGTCAACGTTGAAAAAAGTGTCATCATCAAGCATTTTGCCTCTTTTATAAGTGATACAAGAAGGCCATTATGGCAAAGAATCTCTCAGCCCTTTTGGCCATGAAGTGGGGAGAGCACTGCTGAGCAGGTTTGCAGGAAATTAATTATTGTGCGCTGGCAGGCAATTCGTTATAAGCAGTGTGGAGAAGGATGTTTTTTCTTTCTCTCTCTTTTTTTTTTTTTTTTTAAATAGGAGTGATTCAAATGAAGGTGTTATTGTAAACTGATTTGTAGTAACAGTACAGAGACTTCTGCAAATGTGTATGTGCACTTTGGTGTTATTTCCAGTTATTTTGCACTCACTCTTCATCAGGTGGTATAAACTACATATGTAAAATACAGTTGTGCCTGTAATAATCCCATATTCCTCATAATGGTTTCAGTAGTGACTGTAGAGGGCTTTAAACTGGGCTGTCCTACAGAAATGGGCCAGTGTTGGCTCACACTCAAAAATAATAGGAAGCTGAATTTTCCGTTTTTGCTTGCATTGCCCTGTGTGATATAGTACACAATTTAGGACGCTGGCATCTAAAAATAGACCTGGGCCTTTTCCAAGAGAGTCAGAAAGTAGTACCCCTGTTAAAATGGCTTCCTAGAGTATAAAGCAAAGGTAAACATTCAAGTAGAGCTCTTTGTACATAAATATTTTCTAGTAGGTTCTAAGGGATTTGGTTCTCGGAATGACGAAAAGGCCCACCAAACCCAAACCAAAACAGAACCCAGAGAAATTAACTGTATAATTCTTGCTTGCAGTTTTACTTTTGTAGAATTTTCTAAGCAAGATTTTTGCTAAATCCGGTGTTTATTTAAAAGCCAACAAAAACATGTTTTAAAAGATAACCATGTTGCAATAAAAAGTAAACATTTTCCATGTAGACTTTCAATTGTTAAATTATTTTATGTCAAAAGCTAGGAAATGAAATACTTCTAAATATAGTGCATTGGAATTTTCTTATCAGTTAATTTTTTAGAAGCTCTACACTTAAGAGCACCATAGTAACAGCTCTGCAAGATGATTCTTCATTACAGTCATCCACCGAGAGCTTCACTGAAGACATTTCCTCTGGGATCAGAGAGACTAGAAATCAATTCTGATAATATTAGAACAAATTTAAAGAGCAAAAAGCCCTAGAAAGTATGTGATGAATAAATAGGGAGATCTTTATTCCCTGCGTAATCTTTTCCACCTCCTTTCTTCTTCGTTGTGCTGTAAACAAATACGTTTAGGTTGGAAATGTTAACACCTTCCTTCATTCCTTCAAAAGGTTTGTAAAACTGGGGCTGAAATAATGCACTTTGAACTATGCAAGTGTTTAATTTATGCAAGTATTTAAGGTACACAAGTATTTAAGTTACTGAGCTACTAGTATGTACAAGGTAGACTATGAGAAGGTCAAAGTAATGAAAATATTGATGGCATCTTTACCAATCATTTGTGGTTTTAACACGTCTGTCTGGTGTACATTTTCCTTGTCACCTGGAGTCTGTGTTGAGGGGCAAATCACAAAATTATTTACCTTCCCTGCAAAAAGCTCAAAGGTTATCGTGGTGAAGGCAACAGGCTATGCAGAAGTCCAGCCGTAGTTCCAGCCCCATGGTCTACTGAGGAGGGACTCTGCTTTTCCCAGCTGATGTGACCTCACTCTGCAGCCTCCTGCTCCAACACCGACAAAATCTACCCAAGTGCTTTGGTTTAACTTACTGCACTCATTAAATGAGGTTTAAGTTGTCCTAATTATATGCTATCCACAATTAGGAAACGTATCATGTGCTGCAGATGGGCTTGGTGCTGCTGGACAGGGGGCAGCAGATGTGCCACTCTCCGTACTACCTTGTTGTTGGCTGCAGCTCTCCTTTCACACTGCAAGCAGCAGCTGCGGTAGGCAAAATAATCTGAATTCTCACATGCACTTTTCCTTTAGGAAATGGCTTACAATGAATAGCATTTCTGGTACTGGGCACTGGTACACCTGAGTGTGGTCATGCTGGAAGGAAAAAAAATAGAATCAAATGTTTTATGAAAATAAAATGTCTTGCCATCTTTTGTGGCTTTAAGATGTGGCCTTCCATCCTGCCAGGTACACTTAGTCCAGATGACAACCAGAAAAGGCCTGCCAGCCTCGAAGTGGTCTGAGTGATGCTTGGTAACGTCTCAGACTGCGTGCACAGCCTGTATCCAGGACACAACAGTGGTGGTGTCAGCGCTTCTGATGGCAGATCTGCAGAAACAGGGAAAGGGATGGGTGTCACGTATCCCACTTTCTCCCAGATTTTCTTTGCTTCACTTTTTAATGTTGTTTTGGCTGAAGGAAGAATGAGATATGGTCGTCTTGATGAACTCTGTTTAATAAAGAGCTTGAAGCTGCAGTGACTGAAGTCAGGAGAAGCCCTGCTGAGATGGGACACTGCTGGCCTTGGATGCATGCAGGGTGAGACTTCCCAGCTGCAGGCAGCCAGCTCGCTGAAATCCCAGTGCAATTGTTTCTGGAAGTACACTTGTCTTCAGAGAGAGAACAACTGAGTCCTTTGTATCCCTGCATGTGAAACCCGCGTGCCTGCCCTGGCCCTGGGCCATGGCTTGGTGGGATAGCTGGGGAGCCCTGAGGGCTGGGCCTGAGGCATCACCGAGCAAAAACCTGCTCACATTTGTCCAAAAACTGTTTACAGGTTAACTTTGCAAGCCTAAGTATCACCCGCCAAAGCACTCTACCCAAGCAGGTACTGTCTTTCCTGAAACTTATCTAAACCTGGCACAAAGAAGTAAGATTTCCAGTGTATAGCATGGCTTAAAAAACAGATACTAGCACAACCCCAGGGGGGTGAAGCACAGGGTACTGGGGTTTGGGACATGAGTCTCAGGCTGGCTTTGTTGCTAGAGAAGATGGCATTGTGCCTAACTATGCCCTCTGTCACACCTGCTCCTACAAAATACTTCACTAACTTGCATAAGCTCTGCGACATAGCTGTTTATGCAAGTGAAATAACAATATCAAGAACTACCTGGTATCCGCTGTTGTGATGAAGCCCTATGTACCTGGTGGCTGCAGCCTGAGGGAGGTTTGGGTTATCTGCTGCAGACTGGATTGCAGATAAGTTAGCTGTTTTTAGCAGCACGGTGCCTAAACCCAAGGATGCTGTAGGTGCTTCAGGGTGTTTGTGCCCAGGAGGTGCTCCCCCCCCTGCAAAGTTAAGGTCTGTTCTCTACTGAATCTATGGTCAAGTGAAAGGCTGATAAAACAAAGCAGAAGATGGTTATAAAGTCAGTTTGAAGTGCATTCTGTCAAATACACTGTTTTATGTATTAAAGAATAATACTGAGATAATTATCCCCTTGAGGACTGCAGGAAACGTTGTTTTTTTGTGGAGGGATTTGAGTAAAGTTGAGTGTGTGTGCCATGCATCTACAAGGAGGACAGGAGAGGCAGAGAGGGGCAGCAGAAAGGTGATTTTGAGAGGCACGAAGGGGTAGAGAAGTATTCTGAAAGATGAGAAAACTTTTTTTAAATGACTGCAAGGTTTTTGAAATGGGTGTATACAAAAGCTAGAATCTAGGAAAAGACCTTAAAGGGAAGTTATAGATGCCACATACAGTCTTATTTTAACATTTTTATGTTGGTTAGATCAGTGAAGAGTAAGATCTGAATTTTAAACCTTGTAACTTAGTCTCCATATAACCTCCTGTAAAGAAAGGGGCTATTAATATTTAACATTTCTGTACTCAGCTGGAAGATGTAAGCTGTATCTGGTGAGACACTGCCATAATTAAGCAAAAATGCCAATGCATAACAACAGTTATACCAGCAGTTTGAGACCAGAAAGGCCTGTAAATGGCACAACACTGAGACTTTCCAATTATTAAGTACAGTTTTTCAGGATATCATTTTGCACTCCCTCTCATCTGGAGATCTCAAACCACTCAAGTTGTTTTATTAAGGAAGGGTTGAAGATTCAGAACTTTACCATGATATAGTGCAGTAAATACTGTCAAACAAATACATGGAAATAAGGGAAAAGAAACAATAGCAAGAGGTGGAATTGCCCAAAGTCACATTTCTTTGGTCTTAATTCCATTTTTAGTCCTTGAAACAAATAAAGGTGTTGTAATACCTCATGTGAGCTCAGAGAGATGGTTAAGTGATGTTATTTTGAGACACATCTTCAGTATGTACAACTAAGTACCCTGTGCAATTTTCCAGAATCATACACAGGGAATTAGTAATTTCTAGGCAGCAGAAACTTACCAGGGGCAGGACGATGTCAGCACTTTCACCACAAAATCATCATTGTTCAGCAGACAGAGAAAATGTTTGAGTCATTTAAGTCTGAGGGAGTGGCAACCATACAAGATGGAAAAAAAGGAAAATTTCCAGCCATTTTCTTGGTTAGAAACTTTATTGCCAAAGAAAAGGGAAATTTGCCACACTGACAACTCATCCCACACTTTTAAAAGCCTTGAAAAGAAAAGCCAGCGTTGGCTATCTTCATACGCCAAGCCTACAGAATAGAAAACCGAGTGCAGCTCCATCATTACGTGAAAATGAGGCAGCAGCGGGTTACGGCCTGTCATGAAAAGCTTTTGGAGCATGCGACCCTGTGCAGAAGTACAGACAAAACCGATTGAGGGCAGCACATTTCGGCTGGGGCTGAAACACCACTAACCAGGAGCTGGTTCTTATTATCTAGGTTCAGAAGAATTCTTCTGAGGCTGGGCACTGCTGTCTGGAGTGACGTCAAACCATGCAGTTGTTTTGGGGCTCTTTGCACCATTGTGGGGTTGGTTGCGTTCTCATCTGCAGGCAGGTGTTTGGGTGGGCTGTCTACTCTGAAGCCAGTTGTGAGCTAGATCGCACCTCCCTGAGTAGCAGAAAATGTGTCATTTGCTGCTGCTTAGTGATTGTTGTGGGCTTGGCAGAAGACAAATTGCTAGTCACACAGAAGGATGTACCAACTTGTATGGTTGTGTAAGGTCAGCTGTGTCCTGCTGGATGAAGCAGGAGGCTTCAGTGTTATGTGGTGAGCCAGTATGACTAAGCAGCACATGCTTCCTCGCAGAACAAGGCTGGTCTAGATGGTTAGAGGATAAAATCTACCAAATCCAAATGTCCCCAAAAGAAAACTCAGTAAACACATACATCTGGAAGACAAACATGAAGCTTGCCACAGGCTGCAAATGAAGCTTCAGACACTGTATTTCTATTTTTTTTTTTTGTTGGATTCCCCCATGAACTGAGTTACACAGTGTCACAATGATTAGCTTAGGGTCCCCATTTAGCTCTCCAGTGAGGTGTGAATATTTTAGCAGTGATGCACAGTTCATTTTCACTGGTGCTTCATCTGTGTTTCATCATGCTGGGAGAAATGAGTCTTTGGGCATTTCTGAGGACCACTGTGAAGAGGATAGGCATGTTTCCTCATGGTTTTGTCATGAGGTGTGATGGGGTTCCTCTTTCATGCAGTGCCAACCCAGTTTGGGAGAGTCTTGGAGTAATGACGAAGAAGTATGCTTTGTTCTTGTTTGTTGGGGATTGCTGTGTGACTCTGGCACTGGTAGTGATATGTGAGCCTGCATGGCGGCTATGGATGTACAGAAGCAGTCAACTAATTTAGGGAAACAGACCCTCTTAACGTTTTCCTTTTCAGACATTCTTTCACACTTTGTTAATAAGGTGACTGATACCAGTACAGTGAACCCCAGAGATGAATACCAGAGGTAACTGTTATTAGCAGATGTCATCAGCTTGGCGGGACAAACACAACCCACAGACCTTCCTATGGTTAAAAACCACTGCTGTCCCTGAATGCGCGGCATTAGGCGCCTTGGGGAAGGGTTTCGGATCTCCCACATCAAAGAGAGGTTATTGCACATTATTACACCCCTGATGACTTTGGGTGTAGTACCCTGTATTCGCTAAGCATTTTGTATGTGCCACATGAGCTGCCCTTTTGCCTGTAGTCCTTTGAGAAAGGGTGGCTGGTGATATTACATGACAGTAGATGTCTGTAGAGCAAGTATCTTAAACTTCGTTATATTTTAAAATTGACTATAGCTTAATTCAGAGGAAAAATAAGCGTAATCTTGCGTTCTTTAAATAAGCCAGTGTGCTCCTGGAGTTCTGTCTCCTCTCTTCTCCTTTGAGAGCATCTCCTAGTGTCTGCTCGGCACATGAAACTTCCCATTCATTAAGTCCTATCCTTTCTGGGACCGATGCAGCTCGATGATGTCTTGACACAAAAGCTTGCCTTCATCTCAGACCATGCACATACAACTGGGCTAAACTACCATAGGTGATATTACCCTGGTTCTGAAAAGCTGTGCTGGAATAACATGATCCCTAAAGCAATTTAGCTGGAAGAGTCAGGGCTTCATTTATCATACCTGCAATTACCTCATCTTCCAATACACTGCTGGTTGCTGCCTGCGGCTGCTGCAACGCTCCTGCAGGTTTGGGATTTGAGCCTCCCTCCTCTGCTCAGAGGTTGATGCCCTGAGCCTGGCTTGCTCTCGTCAGGCTGAGCAGGACAGTAGTGAGAACAGTCCTTCATTTGGCACTTAGACCTATTCAGCCTTCATGGCTTTTGGTCACAGGCCATGTGCTAAGACTGCCTGCCTTCTTCCTCCAGAGACCCTGTCTCTCCCCAGAGTGTGAGCTCCCAAAATTGCCTTTGGCAGGTGAGGCGTTCGCTCACTGATGAGGGTGCTAAATGAAGTATTGCAAGCCTTTAGTATATTACAACCCCTTAGTATATTGCAAGTCCTCACAGTAACACTACTGTAATGGACCTGTATGTATCACTGTGTACCTCTTCACTAATCACCATGGCTTTATATGTGAAAAAAGATGCATATTGCATGGTCTGCAAACACGCATTACTCAAAATTCTTGCAGTCGTTTGTTAATACAGCTATGACTTGGGCGCTGCATGTGTCTGCTGGCCTGCGGCAGACCTCCCGGCAGGTGATGTGGCTCTGTTTTCCCACAAGAATTCCACAGAAACACGTGCTGTGTAACGTAATACTGTGCTGTTCCCTTCCTGAGTGTATAGTTTGCTGCTGCGAGGAAAAAAACCTAGTTGCTGTAATAGTTTAACACTACTTAATTTATTAGTTAGTAATTAATATATTAAATTTGTTAACTGGGTTAAAAAGGGGAGATGTACCACACGGATAGAAGTCAGTCCTACTCTGATAATCGAAGGCACTCATCCATTCCCATCTTGCATGGGTGACCTCATATACATCTCCATTAAAATTATAGGAATTTCAGAAGTACTGGGTTGTATCCACAGCCACTGACACAATGAAGGCTAGCCTTAGGGTGAGACTTGAATCCAGAAGGAATGGAAATCTTTAACCATTGCTTAGGTCATGGAAAAAGATTGAGCTCGCAGCTCTCAGATATCTGTCCCTGTGCGCACAACAACTGCATACCTCCTAAGCCTTCGTCCCCTCCCCCTGCCCCAAAGCAGTGGCAGTGCAGGCAGTTCCCAGCCCTTGATTCCTGATATGCCAACATATGTTGGCAGAGCTTCACTTTGCACAAATTTAAATTTCTCTTGGGAGCAGGTTTCACTGGTCTGAGAAAGTAACAGACTGTTCTCTACTTCCCCCTTCTACTTCTGAGTATATATCCCTCCTGCATCCTGTACATTGGCTCTGGTATATCTATATATCTATATATCTCATATCTATGGCCATGAGTTGCAGCCAGTTTCAGAGCTGCCCTGTGCCCAAATGCCCGTACAATTATAGTGTCGTGCTTGACTTCAAGTTTTGGAGTAGGAGTGATACAAAACAAAAAGTAGCAAAGGTCTTAAAGTGGATGTTTGTTTCTGAGACATCAGCAGCAGAAATGTTAGGGAAATGCAGCAGAATGTTAGGGTTTTGCATTTCCAGGTCTATAAAATTGGGCTGCTCTCTATGTGCACTTACAGGAAGCAACAAGCAGCACATATGTATGATAACCACATGCACAGTTTGAGATATGCTACCTTGCACTGCTCCTGGTCAGACTTCACATCCAGCTGATCCTGTCCTTACCCTAAAACCAGCTCTTCCACTATACAAGGAAGGGTATGCAAAGGTTAAGTGCCAGCTTTTATTCAGGAATGCCCTCCTCCTCTCAGCTGTTGTTGTTCTGTCACGGTCATTCTCCTTTGGCTTTCCATGTTTTTAAAGTATATTAAAGGAAGTATTTCATTAAAATGCTGCAATTTCTTTGTGGCAATTTGCTTGCAAAAGCAATTTGAGGAGAGTTGGATTTGCTTTTCCTTCTTCCGGAGACTGCCTGAAGGCAGTGCATCCCTTACCTGTATTTCCAGATACTGCAGCATCACTTTATTCAAGATCAGTCAGTAACACAATAATGATGTAGTTTAATAGGAAGGTGGAAAAGGACAGCAGGACTAGAGCACAGTTCTACGTAGGAAATACCTCCATGCACTGTGGCAATGTTGTGCTGCATGATGCAAAGCTAAAGTTCCCATCCATGTTATGTGGTCATGGGGAAAAAGCATAGTTTACAAAAGAGAGGAAAAATAAACAGTATCACTTGTTCTTGGAAAACTTACAGCTTGAATGAAGGTTTAGCCATACCAGTGCATTAAGTTTCTGCTAAGTGTAGATTAGGCAGATTCACAAATTTGGGTAGTCAAAATCAGGCATAAGCAAAAACATTGTGCCAGTGTCAAAGGTCTTGTGGCCAGTCAAGATCAGTCAATACTTAAAAAACAAATGAGGAGGGCAGAAAAGGAAAAGACTGCTTTGAAAACTTCAGCAGAGCTCAGAGCCCGGATGAGCAGCTCCCGTGGCCTGCCAGCATTTTGCTTAGTCTGTATGAGATTTATTTGGTGCAATGCCTCCTGCTTCCTCTTGCACTTTGAGGACATGAAGGAAGGTGCAGGCAAGGGAAAATATTGTCAGATGAAATCTCGCAGAAGGGTTGAAGCTGAGAGAGGAGCTGTAGTCTGTGTGCCATTTGGCCTAAATTCTGCACAGCCGTAAGTTGAACTTGCCAACCTCTGTGTGCACTCAAAGCTCAGATCGTGTACAGCCAGTGTTTGCACATGAGCAGTGTGTGGATCATGGAGGGTGGGTTTTCTTTTCTGTTTTTTTTTTTTTTTCTTCTTTTTTTTTTTTTTCTTTTTTCTTTTAATTATAGAGGTAAATGAATTTCTCTTGTACTTTGTTAAAACTAGCAGATCTGCAAACAGATGCTCGCTTAGATCCTGACAAGCAATCAGCAACCAAATGTTTTCTTTCCCCAAAATGGGATATCCATTTTCCTTGCTTTACCTTTTTGTGTGGGTCTTTACAAGGTCTACATTTGCAAAGTTAATGTAAGACTGTTATTAAAAAGCAAGAGCTGTATTACAAATCTTACAGCCATTCTTCAGACCAGACCCCAGTTTTGTGATTTAAATTAATTATTTGGAATAGTTTCATTGATTTCCATGGGACCAAGTCTGACACAGGCTATTCAGGCTTCACAAGCATATCTGAATCTGCCCCATAATGATTCCACCCTTTCTCTGTTGATCAGCCTTGCAGAGAGACTTTGTACACTTTTAGCTTTACCAAGCACTTCCAGCATCCCTGGATATACTGTGAAAAACTGTTCAGGCATTTCTGTTACAGCATCCTTCTTTCCCCAAGAGAAATTGGCTGTGTTGCAATACAATTTTTTTCCCCCTAAGTAAATAGATATAGTTTATATCTTCTGGCAGGAATAAAAAAGCAAAAATAAAACAAGCCCTCACAATTCTTGGCGAGATGAATCTTCCAGGGTTTGATCCCTTGGCAAAGCTCTGTGGTTTGGCTTTCTCTCCTCTCTTAGAATTGTGTGTGTATGCCTCATTTTCTTTGATTTCATAGCACTATTTACGTTTATCTGCTAGCTTTTGTCTCAGTTGCCAGTTCCTTTTCCTTTTCAAGATACTTCATCTACTTGACTATTAAATGCCCTCTTTTCTGTACTGTTTGGCTACCTCATTACCTCAGTGTCCTTCCTCAGGACAAAACTCTGTATAACCCACCTCTGCTGCTTTGTCCCTTTTCCCCATCTCTCTCCCAGTTTCCTTTTTTCCCCTCTATAACTCTGTCACTGCTTGCTTTTAATGCTTTTTGGGAAGCTGTCCTCCTCCAAGTGAAGCTGTCCTTTGGGTTTGTTTCTTCTTTCCTCCTAGCTTTTTTACCTTTTACTGTTATTCATAGTTCTGTTCTTGGTACAACTATTTGCTTTCATGTTTCCATGAAAAATTCCAACATTTGATTTTGTTAGATATTTTGGAATCCATGTGAAAATCAAAAGTGCCTTCTCATCTTGCTACTGGTCTAGAGGACAGTTCCTGAATTTGTAATGAAACTGGAACCGGCAACAGTATCAGCATACTTCCTTCATCAAACCAAAACATGTATTTTCAGTCAAAGGTTTTTGTCGCTGAAAAAGGAATTTTGGACCAAAACAGAGAATTTGCTGTTTTGACAGTAGATAAGTTATGACACAACTTCTTAGTCTTATGTTGAAGACCTCTGTGGAAACAGTCCTTCTGGACTCACTACTGTGTCCTCTGAATTCAGCTATTGCCTTCTCGTTGATTGAGTGGGAACAGTGTTGGGTCCATGGCACAGGACCTGGAAAACAGTTTTCGATACCAGGAGTTATAAGCCCTTTATAAATGGCAGGAGTTCATAGCTGCAAGAACCTGTGCTGCTGGCCTGCAAATTGAGCCTGCTTTGTGAAGCTTGGAGCTGCTTGCTTGCCCAGCCTAGGTGATCATGGAGTGGGGATGGGGACAGATAGTCAAGGATGTTAATCTTATCAGCCTTCCTGGTTTATGCTGCTCCTGCTTATCGTTACTTAGCTCCTAGGGGGAAAAAAATAAAATATCTCATTTAGTAACAACAATGTCTATCCATAGGAATGCGAGTAATTTAGTGGTGAGCTGCTTTTGCAGAGTAGAACCTGGATTTTTAGGACTAATTAATTTTATTTGCTCCAAAGCGCATTACAAATGTTACTCAGTTTGGTAGATATTGTTCTAAAAGATATTTTGTCAAATATACTGGATTTAATAGAGTCTAATGGAAATGGTTAAACATATATTTATTTTAATTACTGAAAATTAAAAGGAACATCTTAACTTAAACTCTAATTTGGTGTTCTGCCAATTCAAGCAAAGATGAATG
Organism: Falco peregrinus; assembly: GCF_023634155.1. Lineage (NCBI taxonomy): Eukaryota > Metazoa > Chordata > Aves > Falconiformes > Falconidae > Falco > Falco peregrinus. The sequence continues at coordinate 5,073,325 of NC_073739.1, forward strand.
AGGCATATTAAAAATGAACACAGTTCTTATTTTTATTGGTTATATGGCCACCTTTCTCACTACATACATCAGTTAGCAAAGTCTGCTTTCAGCAGTGGAAATTTCATTATCACTTCTAATTCTGTTTTTTTAGCACATTAAAGTTTCCAACAGTTAATGACTCTGGTTTCTTTCTGTGGAGGTTTACCTTTCATGAAAGAACATGGAAGAGGAAAGGAATGACAGTAAGACTGAATTATGAACTCTCAGAAGTTGAGAACAAGAACTGATTGTATTGTGGAAGCTGAATTCGCTGCTCTTGATTAACGCCGGGCAACAGTGATCACATGCATGAGATTGCTGAAGCAGATGTAGCTCATGTATTACTCATGCAAGTTAGAAGAGACAAACCCCCCCCCATTTATTCCAGGTTTCAACTGGATATTTTGCAAGTACCACAAACACCACTTTAACAGTCTGCCAGTTGCTTGAAAACTGATGCCAGGAGTTCCTCACCTTAACTGAAGCTCCTTCCCACCCTGAGACAGAGATCATTGCTCTCCAGAATTCTTTACCAATGTTGAACTTTCTTCTTCTCAGCTCTGACTTGTGCGCTTGTGGGCCAGAAATGGAGTCTCAGGCCCTTTCCATCGGCAGTGCTGTCACCATGCCCCTACACTGTCCATGCCATTGTCACCCTTATGTCTGGTAGTTACCAAAACCAGAACACCTCAGTGACTCCTCAGGTATTCACCTGAGTGACTTAGCATCTCTCTGAGGGTCAATTGTATCTCACAGAGGTGTCACAGCTCTTAATTAGATCTTCTGCAAAATGCTTGGACGTTCCTGACAAAAGTAATTTCAGCATGCAAAATACTGAAGCAAAATAAACTAGTCTAGATAGCAGAGGTCAGCCCTGTCTGTCTACGTTAACCTAACAGCCTGTGCTTTTCCTCTTCCCTTCACCATTTGCCAAAACAGATACAGTTTGTTTTTCCTTTGATCCCATGGAGTTGACAGTGACAGATTACTTTTGGTTTGTCATCCTGAACCTTCCTACTTTCCTGGTGATGTGAACCATGTCATGAGGAAGATCTGTAATCGCGGACAGCTGCTTCTCTGAGCAATGTCCAGATACCGCAGGAGAGGTGGGACAGGACCACACAGAAGTCACCATCTTCCCAGCACAGCTGGTGGGTCCCGGAGATGGGTGGTGAGAAATAACTGTGTGAGGAGCAAGGGTTTTTCAAAAGGAGGTTTAAGATTTTCACAGGACAGCTCACTATTCTAAAGAGTCTCGTTTTCTCAATGATGTAAGGGTTTCAGGCCATTCTGAATGCAGAAATACCAGACTGTCTCCTGTGGTTGGGTCCCCGTGTCACATGAACTTTATTTTTGTGATCTTTTCACATCGGTCTGTGGGAACAGTAACAGGTTTGTGTTCAGTCTTCAAAAACTGGAAAAATGCTGAAAACAGGTTTTGTCAGTGAAAAGTAGCACTCCCTCTGGATCCAGTGGTGTGCTGTATGTACATCAGAGGTACCAAGAACATAACCAGGACTAAGGAGGACAACAGGCTCAACAACTGTTAAGATCAGTCAGCCCTGTCATTCTCCGCATCCCGAAGTTCTTAGCTTACTCCACAGTAGAATAAAAACAAATTATATCTTATAAAGCTATATGAGGTGCAACATCAAAACGAATTATCAGCAGAAGATTGTTCAAAATTTTCTGGGACTTTTAAAATACTAAGCATATAGCCACAGTGTAATTCATGCTGGAAGGGATCTCAGGATGCCTTCTGTCCCATCTCCTCCTCAAAGGAGGGCCAGCTCAGAGATCAGAAGGGGCTTTTCGGGGCTTTTTCCAGCCCTATCTAGAAAACCTCTAAGGCTGGATATCAAAAAGCCTTCCTGGGCTACCTACCCCACCGCCTGGTATCCTCATGGGGAGAAACTCTACTTGTATCCAGCCTGAACCACTCTTATTATCTCTTGTCCTCCCACCATGTACTTTTCTAAGGCACCAGCCTCCATCTCATTGATGAACCCCTGGGCCCAGTGGTCACTCCCATTTGGTGTCATCTGCAAACATGGTGGGAGAGCACTCCAGCAACTCCTTCAGGACATAGATAAAGATGATAAACAGGACAGGGTCCCACAAATATTTGGGCAAGCAGTCACCATTGATGATAGTCTGTGATGTCACTACACTGTGTCATTTTCTTTAAAGAGCAAAAGCAGACCTAGGAAAGACTGTCAGACTGGAGGTCTTATGGAGAAACACATAATGATACAAAAGAGATGTGAAGTGATTCTGGTACTGGAGACAGCTCAGCCACTGAGAATTGTTGTCTAACTTAATGACTCCTTAAATTTTGCAGCTCTTGAAATCTGTTGATTTCATTAAGATCTTGATCACAGCCTAACATATCTGATCAAAGGGAAAGAGAATCAATTTTGCCTTTTCCAGCGGTTTCATGTAAGAAATAATGACTCATTAATGTTATCATATTTCTTAAAGAGTTCTCTGAACTCTAGCAAATGTCTGACTGGAGAGACTGGGTTTTTAGAAGCTAATCATTAAACTGTTTTAGAGGATCCTTTGACAATGTTGTTGATGTGTTGAGGACAATTGTAAGCAGGAGCATTCTGTGAGACAGACTTGTCCAGAAATGCTGTCAGGCATAAACAGTATAAAGCTCCTGCACTGGAGGTCATCGACGCTCGTATCTGGAGGCCTTCAGGGCAAGGCACAAGGCAGGGTATTTAACTTCGGTTTGGTTGTGTTTTCATTTGTTTTGCTTTAGTAAACTCAACTCCCATAACCAAGTTGTTTACATAGCCTTGGCATCTGCAGTGGTCAGTTCGTGTAGTACATCGGTTGTCTGAGCAAGGGTAGTATTTTGTTGGTTTTGGTTGAACTTTGTAAATCAGCGAAAGGCTGGGGGTTATATATAAATCACAAGATGGTGTCAGAGAGTTCTAGGTTAATGCTTGACTTTATGCAAAGCAACATATGCTGTTGTCCAATACTTGACATGTACAGTAAGTACAAAAATCTTGCAACATACACAATAGACAGAGTAACCTATATTTTGAACAGACAGCAATATGCATGCATGCATAACCATTTCTGTTCAAAGTTTTGTGCATTGTTAGACTTATTTTGGAAGGACATTTTGGAAACTTTCCTATGAAACTCTTAAAGATCACTTGTGAAATGAGCTACTCATACACGCCTATAGGAACAGCATCACCTGTGCCATCCTACAGCTGTGTAGCACCAATTTAATTCTATCATTTCTCTGTACAGGTGTAGTAAATCCACTCCTGGGAGGACTGCGTTCACTCCATGGCTACAGCAGAAGTTGTGTGTCTCTGCACTTGAGCCATTTGCTTACATTTTCTGCATGTCCATGTCGAGTAATCCTGCTGGAACTATTGCTACAGCTCTGCTCCAGCTGGGCTGTCAGACATCCAGAAATGCCGGCATCCAGAAATTCTTGAAAAACATACATATTTCTCAGCTTTTGGGATAGTGAATGAAATTAGAGGCAAGGAAATGTGGATGGCATGATACAGCAACCAGAGACTGACTTGTACTGCTGTTGGCAGACATCAGACCTACACATCCACCTTTTAAATGTGTGGAGACACATCTGAGGTAACTCAGTAACTTCTAACAGCTGGACTTAAGTTCCTTAACGATTTCCAAAAATACAGCCCTCAGATTTGCTCTTTGGGCTTTTTCAGTATTGTTAGAAAATACTTGCAAGAGGAATAATAACAAAACCATAAACTTGTGCCTAAATATTTCCATCAAATAGCAACTACTTCTTACCTTCTATCAATATTATGGAGGTGTAATTAATTGCATCATAGTCTATAGTGTTAAATTATGTATTAATACAGTGACTGACTCTACTTAAAGAATATGGTTTTGAGATGATCCCACAGAACGAAGCAACTCTTTATTCTGTGGAGGCTGCAAAGACCCGTCCTGCCTACAGGAAAATACACCAGCACTCTCCATGTGGAAGAAATACTTGAGTGACTTTCACAAAAACAAACACTTAAATGCAGGTTCTCAGCAGGTCAAGTGTCACCGAGCATGACTGCCTACCTCGGAGGTTTTGTGTTTTCTCTGTCCTAGTGAGGCTTCTCTGTATAATTCCTTTATTTCTGGTAGGCCAGTTTATGCTGACACCTCAAAGGCTAAACCCGTTTCCCTTCCCTCCCACTACTTGATTTGCTTTTCTATCACCACACGCTGCACATGCGAGGTGGAGCTGCCTTTTAACTTCAGAGATCAGCACGATAGGAGGGCAGTGGAAATCAAACAAACCTTCAAAAACACAAGGGCAATAAGGCACCCACAAAACTAGAACTTGGATCCAAAACTAGATGGGTGGCCAGCTGTATCCCAGACAGTCCATCAACAGCCTAACCACAGGTCAGACCAACTCCAGCGCTGCTCATGCTGTCTTCTGGAATTCACCAAGAAGCCAGATATTTCTGCCCAAGGAATTTCCTCCACAGGGATTGCCTTTAAAGAGGGAGGGAGAAGTCAGTCTCCTAGAGAAAATGCACATGTATGCTACATAATGAAAGGCTTAAAAAAAAAAGACTCAAACCTACGTTGTTGATTGTATAATCATGGGGAGATTGGGAACTGGGCTTCCACCTCATTTCACATCAGCCTGAATTTTCCTAGATTTGAGGAGAAAAAAAAAGAAAGATGTTAATAACAGTTTGTTGTTCTATGTAAATTAGCTCAGGTGGGGTTCTGCTAATTTAGTCCTTACCCGTACAATTGCCAGTATAACTATCCAAAACATTTTGAGGCTTGTTTCCTGCAGATGAACAACTGTTTGTTGCTCTTAATTTCATATTACTGGTGTAAGACAGAGGTTTCAGGTACTTTTGGCAGGTGGTGAGCTATATCATATTTATTATGAATGCACATACTCACAAGCTAGAGCCTCACTTGAACCAAAATAATGGTTAAACAGAGAAAGAACAACCCCAGCCCCAAAGATCCTGCAGTCTGAGACAATACACAATACACCTGTGTTCATTTAACATCAGTTATTTGATTCAATCAATATCTAGGATCTGAAGACTGTCTTAAACAGGCAACCAAAGGGCAGCTGGTAAGAGTATTAGTGGGCAGATAAATCCATTCATGTGTAAACATGCATGGAAGAGCTTGAAGGTCTTCATGGCAAGGTTCAGGTTCAACTGCCGTTTTAGCTTTTCAGCTATTGCGCGGCTTCACTCTGTGCTTTGAATTGGATTCCAGAAAAAAAAATCCAAAAGCCCAGGCTAAAATGTACCTGGTCTCTTTCCCTTCACTTTTAGTTTTCCTACCTACTTATGCTTCTGTCTGCTAAACAGAAATGACTGGGTTTGTAATAAGAAAAAGTGTGATTTCCAGCTCTTGATCCAATTTCTTGTTAACAGAATTTTGACTCTAAGACACATGTAGGAACTTGGACAAGGTGTGGTTTTAAGGAACCAGTGCAGAAAATGTACTAATAACCAAGGTAATCAACGGTGTGTGTTTCAGTTGTGCAGCTAGGTTTCTTAAGGTGAGCTATTTGGAGGGACACTGAGTAGAAAGAAGTTGGTAATATTACACAGAAATGTGCCAATAGTTCTGCCTTAAATTCTGCAGAGCAGGGGCAGCAATACCTCTCACTTTTCTGTAATTAGCTTTCACTAAACTGTGCAGGAAAATCTTTGATTTACATATGCCTGCAGTTTCCAACCAGCTAAGCTGTGTGTTATGCTGTTGTAAAGTATCTTTTCTACTTACCAACTAGAACAAGGCAGGCATTAACTTTTTGCCACAGAACAAAGTGAAATTCTGTATAATCCCCATGTTATGGCTCCTGTTCTCTCTAGTTTAATCTACAACACTGGGAATTTGTTATACAACAAGAAACACATTTTAAGAATTGTCACATTTTGTAATTCCTTTTTGTGTTTGGAGCGTCACAAGTATTGTGGCTCTGGTTCAAGCCAACTGCAGCCTGGAAAATGAAATATAATCTAAAAATACCATAAAAATGGAAATTTTTAGCGTTAATCTCATGTAAGGCTTTTACATTCTGTAGTGAAACTATGTGAACCTGAAAGAGACTCTGACTGAACACTGAGGATCTTTACAGTTATTTGTAGTTCCTCTTATCCACCCAGGCTGTACCTGTGGGTCCCGTTCATGAAAGGGTCTTTGCGAGGAGACCTTGCTCCATCCAAGGACCTATCCAAAAGCCTGCAGAATCTTTCATGACAGAGTGGCTCTGTATCGAAAGAAAGGACAGAGGGTTAGTGGCACCGAGGAGGATGAGGGCAAGAATGGCTCAATAAATAAAGACGGCAGTTTAAAATTCAGGCAATCTGGGTTGTAGTTCCTCTACTACTGCTGGTTTCTGGTGAAGCCCCCAGCATGTCTCTTTCTCTGTGTCACAGGTGGTTGAAGATGTAACAGCCCCGAGGAGAACGACAGCAAGAATATTTGCAAAAAAAAGGAAGGAGATAAGTCTATCCCATACCAGAAAACGGTGTTCCCAGGGAGGGCTGATATGGTCTATCTCCAGTCCTGTGCAGATCCATCCGAAAAACTAGGCAGCTCCTGGACGTGCCTCTTCAGGACCCTCCAGCAGCTTCTGAGGAGCCAAGACCTGGCAGGATGTGCTTTGCTATTAATGACTGGAGCTTCTTCTTGATGTATGGGATGTGGATGAACCAATGGAACCCTCCCTCCCCTGCCTTTCAGTTATGCAAAATTCTGTAATTTACACAGGTTCTATGTCAGGGCTGAATAAGGGCATATAAAGTTTGCAAATATGCACTAACTAATTATGATGCTGCCAAAATAATTTGTAACACATCTAATGCTCTTGAGCAGTGCTGTGGGTGAACCTGAAAGGCAGAAGTAGTATTTTTATGCTAATGTGCTTTAAAATGCCTTAGCAAAACAAGCAAGTCCCTCTACAGTGGGTGTTTATTTTCCTTGATATGATTTAGAAGATTCTCATGTGACAATCTTTTGTGTTCTGTTTGTAAAATGATCTCTGTGAGAATAGCACACTATTATAATACATTACAATCTAAAGTTGCTTGAACAGCAGAAAGCTCCTAATACGGTGCTTCACAATGGAGCACTTAAACAGTTCAGTGCGGCTTTCATGTACAGTATTTTAAAGAACTGCTACAAGCCGTGTTTGTGGTGCTTTCGGGAAAGCAGGGTAATATTGAGGAGAAAGCTCCTTACCAGTGAGCTTCCTGTCACTGAACGATCATGTTGCTGTTCCAGCAAATCCAGGTGGGAACATTTTCAAGGAAATGTCGAATACTTCTCCTTTTGCCCAGAAACAGCATAGCTATTTTTAGGGATATTTTCCATTGGCCTGCAGCACATTTCAGTTGCTGTAGCATAATGGAGAGTGGCATATTGTATGTTACGTTGAATTGAGAAAATGACTATGTTGCATCATGTCTGTATTTGGCACTGAAGGATGCTGAGATATTCATATTTCCTCATACTTGTGCCAATTTGTATGCAATGGAGATACATCATAAATAGAATGTAGGGTATGGGATCCATCCTGCGCTTGTTTAACCCTGTGACACCTTGGTGGCGTATGACTTTTTCAAGGGAGACTGGAATCAGTCCTGGCGTGTCCTGGTCATAGTCTGTTTACGGTAGTTAAATATAAGGTGCTGTTGGTGCTGTGGAAACTGTTATTGTAATGTACACTTTATGGGCTCTACCTATATAGACAAGTGAGGGTCAGAAACATAAATTTCCAAAAAATATTCAGTCTTTTCGGGGCTTTTTCTAATTAATGACATATATTTTCATGCCTTGCATGCAAAACCTCTGGAATGGAAAATGTCAGCTATGCGTCCCAGAATAATCAGGTTCCGATCGTCAGGGGGAGCAGGCTGCACAGTGGGCAGATAATGGCTCCACGGCCAGGAGTTGCCTCTGCCCTGAAAAGCACCACAACTGTGTGGGGAGATCTGCTCCCATTTCTCTTCATCCCCACCCATCCCGTGACACCCTCTCTGCTGGGGCACACACTGGGGCAGCATCAGGCTCTGCTGCCTCAATTGCACTTGAGAGTAGGTGGGCAGATGACCTCCGTGGCTAGGCTAAAACAGGGGCCAAATAATCTCCTGCAAAATTTCTTGATGCTGATTTCCTCCTCCAATCTTGTATCACATTTTGGGGGGAAGTCTTGGACATTCTGTTTTAATCTCTACAACTCTTATTCATATGACTGGTGTAGTATTAAGTCAACTTTATATCACTGACCAAAATGTGGACAATTAAAAAACTGTCTTTGGTGATACAGAAACTGCAGTTATTTTCCATATTGAAGTTGCAGGGATTTTCTGTATCTGGTTTGTGAGTAAAAGGTCTCTGCACTCAGTAGTAATCTGTCTCACCCTGCTCGATGCAAGCCACCCGGCTGAGTTTGTATAGGCACTGCATTACTATTAACTGTAATGATTGACATCGACTGAGTAACGGGGGCATCGCGAGTTAGTGTTGTAACTCTGCCATTAGAAAGAGGAGATTTTAGTTTTCAAGTCTGCCATTATTTCAACCTTTAGATATGTGCATCTCTATTCTCTCAGTAAATGGCACATCTCTTATGTGCAGATCTCAGTAATAACCAAGACAAGACTTTCTGATGTCAATTGGAAAGATCAGCTACAGCCTGTTTGGCAAGCTGAACTACATATTAAAGTCACTTTTGATTTAGTCATTTTAAGAGATCTGTCCCTATCACAGTTGATTACTTTACCCCTTGACAATGAGTTGAGGAGGCACTTCATTTTTGTATCTTATTTAGTTAAAATAGCAAATAAAAATATTTCCAGAAGTTCTTCTAAACTATTTATCAAGTGGTTGGGGAATATTAAGTGAATGAGTTCATTTAGGGGTCCAACCTGCTGTATCAAAACACAGTATTTTAAATGGCTCTAAGAAATAGGTGTTTTGGGCCAAACTGGGGTGGAGGCTCCTTCTCCACAGCAAGCTCCATCAATGCCAGTGAGCACTTTGCCACCGACTCCAGGTTAGGATTTGAGTCAGGATAAAATATCACTGTATTGATATTTAACCCTGTTAAATATCTGTTAAGACTGTAATCTCAGCCGGTGGTGAGATAAGTAGAAGCTCATTAGGAGGCATCACTTACCCTGCGGAGTGAAGCCGCGATTGGGATTTTATGCCCTTGCACTGTTCCCGTTGCTGCCTGGTGTGTAGTCTGATGTGGTACATATCTTTAAAAAATGAAGACAAGAGCCACATTTTTCTTTTTATTTCCTATCTGTTCAAATACAGTCTGTAACATGCAGCGCTATCACTGCTCATAGCTATCACACTTAATTACGCTTCATGCGCTGAATTTGGGATCTGAATGTCACTCAAGTGGTTCTTGCACACTTTATGATGGATATTTAATCAAAAAAACCTGAAGAAAACAGATCATTTAATTTTCTAATCAGTTTACCAGATACAGGCTGTGAGGCATGGAAATATTTTGAGCATTTTCTATGTTTTTTAATGAAGTGTTACTACAATGAGAGGCGGATGTTACAGCCCAGCTGTTGCTATACGCAGTGGTGGCTGCTGTGCTCTGTGTAGAACATCATGTGCCAGCTCATGGCGAAACTCCAGGCCTCCAGCCAAGGACGGCCGACAGCGAGCTGAGGACTGTGCTGGTTTTCATTTTTTTGTATTATTATTTTTTTTTTAATTTTTTTTTTTGCCTCCAGTGGATAAAACACATCAAAAATTTCAGAATTAAAGTCTGAATATTGCTAAAGGAGGAAAAAAGGAGGGTGGATGCTTTTTCCTTCTGCCTTTGTAAAGGTGTAGGCTGTGGGTTTGTGTCTCCCAGGAGCTCAATGAGTGAAACACACCCGCTAGAGTCTGTCTCCATCAGGGTACATTTGCTTCTCTACCATACTACCCCTTCTGCTGTTTTCTTCTTTCCTTCAAGTTAATCTTCTCAACTAACAATATTCTCCAAAGATGTGAGATTTATGTGTTCCCTGAAAGATGTTGACTAAATTTTTCCTTCCAGTGTGGAGTGTCTGAAATAATGGGGAACATGCTAGCAACATTAAAACAAATGTGCGTCAGATCCCCGGGGGAGTCGGATGCCGTGCATGCAGTGTCTCCTCCAAATGTCTGAGAACCGGCATCATTGTTCTTCCAGACTGTTTCTGAAGCAAAGGAAACAATAGGATGTGTGCATAAACCATTGCACATGAGTGCGTGAAGCCATAAGACTTAAGACTTTGTGTTTGAATGGTACCTGACGTGGGTAGATGTAACTGGCTTATCAGTGACTTCAGGGACTTCACTTCCCAGGTATTCCTTGTAAATGGAAAAACTCGCATTTATTTCCCACTGAAAGGAACGTGCATGTGTTAGTTGGGGTTTTTTTCCCCTTCTTGTCATCCCATGCCGTGACACCCCCCCCCCCCCCCCCCCCCAGTCGAATTAGCATTGGAAAAATTCTGTGTGGCTATAGAAACTTGAAAGTGAAAGAAATGCTCTGCCCATCAAGGCCATGTATGTACCTTATTTTTTTAGGAGTAGGGTATGCAGTACTTCTAAAGAGCTGTTACTATCTAAAGTGAAAAGAGAGACGTGTCTGTAGGATGTCAGTATCCCAAGGCCTCTTAAACCTGGAGCCAGCTAGTAGGTAACAGCAGAGATTAGAAATTGACTTTGTTGGAAAGGAATTATTTTGAAGTGTTTGGGTAAAGCAGAGAAGTGTGTTATAAAGTAGCTGAGGTAAATATTTTTTATCCTGGAAGAGAAGATACACCCTTTGTTTGAGTGGTCGTGGCTCAATACTTCATGTTTTGCCCCTGTTTTTTCATTACATACATTTAAAGTCAGATAAAAGCTGTACAAGCAGTAAAAAAACCCACAACACAAGTGGAAAGAAGGAAGCCTGTATTCCCCAGGACATTGATTCATTTACATGATTAAGAGTCAGAGCTCATAGATATACATTAAATCAATGCACAGTGAAACAACCTACAACTGGCTTGAGAAAACGGAATCTGTGGTGTTAACCCTCCCTGGGAGGTGCTGAGCACTTTGGGTTGTAGCAACACCTCTAGGAGCCAAGTGTGCCTTGTGGCTCATCGACACGGAGCCCACAGAGATAGGGAAATGTCCCAACCTTTCCTAACTTTAACTTGCTTCTCTCATGGCCTTACACAGGCACCACAGCTTCTCTGCAAAGGGAAACTAAACACAATGTTCAGTTGTCCCAGGAGGTTGCTGCTGGATGTCATGAAGCCCTTTCTAATTTTCAGGTCCTGGGCAGATGCTGCCACATCATTTTCCAGTCCCTTATGATACCAGAAAAGGGTGTAAAGAAGGAAAACTAACTTTTCCAGCACTCTGAATTAAACTTAGAGCTGTTAACTGACCCCACATTCCCTCCTCTTTGCTCTGCACCTGGCAGTACCTCTGAAATAGCTGTCAGTTTGACCCTGCCTTGTAAAATTCCTGAGTGTCTGGGCATAGTGGTTGACTTTTTAAAGAATGAGATAATCAGCTAGAACAAAATTATCACAGTAATTGTTGGGAGCTCTTATTGTCACTTGAAGAATATTTCTTTATTTTCTACAGAATAGATATTGGGAATCCGTATAATTATTCTGAAGATTAAACTCTGCTCTAGGAAGCTCATAGCTCAGGCAGTATTTGGCCTTTTGAAACTGTGTCAAATAGATTAATTAATAATTACTTCATTTATTTATTAAAACTGTCATTTTATCAGACTGTACCTTCTCTATGCAGTCTAGAGATGGATACCTAAGTCCTGCTGGATGGCACAGTATTTGCTGTACATGCTAAAAAATGTTATTACTCCATTAATATGGCAAACCTAAAAAAAAGTACTTGAATAGTTTTATACTGTGCTGAAATTGAGTCCAGTCACACACAATGTCAAGTGTTTTCTAACTTAATATTTGGGAATTCAGCCAAGAAACTGGGATTTTCTGCCAGAAGTAGAATAACACACCAAGTATATTTCAGTACTTAACAGCATTCTTATTAAAAGAACAGAGCCCTTAACAAGTTTTACATTATTTTGTCTCTCTCTAGGTAATTCAGGTGTTATCTCGAGATCTGCATATATTTTGCATGCATTTCATGCAAACAGAAACTAATTACATAACCAATTATTTTTAATCACTAACCAGCTTACATCGTAGTTGGCTCATTTGTTTTTAAGACATTACTGATACTCCGTTTGCCATATTCAGCCGGGCAAAGTCAGGCTGTTGCAAAGCAGCGGCAGTGAGTTTGACTCCACTGTTACCCGTGAATATGGATGTAAAATACCTCGGGTATGGCCAGTGTGCAGTAGAGTCTCTTGGCAAATGTCTCCTTGCAGTGGGATTCCACATGATGCTGTGAACTGTAACAACCGATCCTTATGTGAGATTGCTGCACGAGTGCAGTTATTATTTTCTCCTTATAAGGAGTTCAATTAGTTTCTACTTTTCAAAGCTGAATACTCAAAGAACTTCAGTAATATGTTCGCATTCGAATCAGTCATTTACTTTACTGGAAGCAGAATGATACTCAAAACTTTAAACGCTTGTGGTCTAGTGCTTCTAGAAAGCCCCTCTATAGATAAATAAAATGTTTTTCTCAGCTGAAATAGCTTGGAGGTTTTTTCTTCCTTTTTCTTTATTCTGTCAGAATTTCCAAGGATGTCTACTAATGTTTTTTGAGAAAAATCTATTCAGCTGTATCCATATAATGTTTAAATAATCTTAAATTAGGCTTTCAAAGCACCATACATACCATAAAAAAACCCCCACAACATTTTTGCAAGTTTGGTAAAAGATAATAACTTCATTTTACATAGCAGGAAACTGAGGCAAACATTATGAAGTGACTTGAACAAGCATTGCAAACTAGAAGATTTCAGGCTGGCTAATCCTAGGAGTTTTACAGCATGGGTTGTATCTCTAAACCTGATTTCCTACTTTTTGGCAGTCACAGTAAAATACGCAGAAATAAATTTCCGAGTCCTTAGTATATGGTATTTTCTTTACAGGTTATGCACACGTTAGAGAATTTACTGGTTACTTTATATGGTGTCCTAGGAGCATTCAAAACAGGTGACAGGAGTTTATGAATGTCATTTGATAAATTTCAATTCATGATTTCTTGATGTTATAAGAAAACATTTCATGGTTGTATACAGATCCCTGCAAAAGTTCCCGATAAAAACTATAAAACAAATAATCCAAAGCAATGCAATCAATAGAAGCAGGTTGTCCTCAAGAGGCACCTGGCTTCACGAGATATAGATAAAATAATAGGCACAGGTGTGCTTCTGAAATTGTCTCTGTCCACATCTACTTACTGGGGGAAGACAGTAGGAGACACGTTCTCAGTCGTTATATGTCACAGGCAAATTATAAACAACTCTTATGAAAAGGGACAAAAAGATGAAGTGAGTGCTTCTGGGCCTGTAACTTTTATGTTCATTAAAAAAGGGATGTGGTGATGTGAGCATACATGAGTGGTAAAGTTATGGAGCATGGGCAGTGCAGAGATGTTCCTCAAGAGCTCAAATGAAGAAGTGGGCGTATGGTTCTATGCCCCTTTTCTAGATAAATAGTAAAATTAAACCTGAATTATCTTAAGAAGCTGGTGATTTCTTAGTTTTAATTGTTTAACAGCTTTTCTATTACACCTGTGCATTGTAAGGGGTTTTAGGATCAGGGCTGCTAGTTCCAAGGACATATCTCTGAACCACCACCAGCTGGAGGAGTACTTGGGGAAGCCTTGACCACATGCTCCTCTCTATAATCTGTCTGCAAACACCAATTTCCCGTCACTGGTAGAGAGCCTGTAAGAGTCTGGATGTACCTCTGCTCAGGGCCAGGGTGGCCGCTTTCTTGTAGTCTGGAGTTCTGATCTTGGTATAAAATACATTAACCTCATATTATTCAATATGTGACTTCAGCTTTGTCCCAGAGCACTGACACACAGGGCTACTGTGTAATATCCTTCAGGCACACAGGCATTTCTTTTACGTGCATGAGGACTTCTTGACTGTCTGGTGTCCCTGGTCTTTGATTTTCCATCTAACAGTTCAAGGTATGGTGCAATCTCAGCGTGACTGTCATGCTGCCCTGTCTTACTGCGTAAGTACACCCCAGCTAAAATTACCACACCACCACTGGGGGTGAATAAACACGGTAAGAACTGCAGTTTGACAGTTACAAAGGAAATGGCATAGGGATTTAATTAGACCCTCTGTGTGCGCCTCATTGATTCCTAGAGAGGTTTTCATTCTAGTGGAAGCAGATGTGGATGGTAGTGTCAGAGTTAGGATTATTTTGCATTTTTTTTTTTTTTAATAAATAACTTCAGAAAAAGTAAAAGAGACAGGCATTAGCAGCCCAAGCAGCAAACCAAGAGATTGGCTAGCTCAGGAATTAGCTGCATAACTTTTTCTAGTTTTCTGATGCATACAATGTTTATCAAAACTGAGAAGCTGAACACAGTTACAAGGCTATCAGGCTGCACTGAAGTCATGGCTGTGTTTGGTCTCTGTTGGATGGCTTAGCTGCACTGAATGAGCTGTATAATCTCATCCAGTCATGACCTGAACATGTTGAGCATCTGCAGGATCCAAAGAAAGATATTGTATCTTGTTTATTTGCAATTTGAACGAACATAAGGTGAAAGAACCCCAAGGTCTGCAGAAAACTGGTGAACATTTTCAGCAGTGTCCATAACCCAAGGTCTGCATTTGGAAAGCATGGAGATCTAGTTTTTGCAGCTGTTGCAGCAGGCTCAGGTGGGGAACTGAATAAAGTTAAAGTGCAGTTCAGTGATGCTTCCAAGAAGGCATGTACAAAACTAACTGTTAAATCACATAGAGAATGACTTAACTGCTAAGTCACATAGAAAATACATAGAGGATGACAGTCTGGAGCTTCACCTCCATGGTAGCTGAGACATTTCTGCTGGTGACAAATATGTGTTTCTCAGCAGGAGTGTTTAGCCAGTGTTGCCTGTGGACCCCCTGGAAGACTGATGGAGACAGGAATCATGGTCTCCTCGTTCCGCCCATAGAGCAAACACTGGCATCATTACTGGCGGTGAATTTTAATGCCTGTTTCTGACATTAAAATATCGTGTCAGAATACAATGGCTTCCATAAGGAAAGTGATTGCAAGTAGCCTGCACAAGAAATGATCTCTTGAAGCTTCCAGGTGCCACTTCGAGATCTTCTTTCAAAAGAAGACTGAGGAAGTTTTGACAGATGTCCTTAGCAATATTCATGTTCATTTTCTGCACAGGCTGGAGTGCAGCACTGGGCTCATTCTGCTGACTTATCATCTCTTTTTGGCTGCGGAGTAAGACGTAATGGTTCTTTTACTTTCAGTCTTTCATGTCACCGACCACGAGTTGCTGCTGAAAAACCTGAGAATGAAACTGAGTGGCACAATGCATCATCTTTGGTAAATGCCCCGATCACTGTGTGATAACCATGGTTGCTCACTTTTCCCTTTGTTATGACCTTACACAGGCACAGGTAGCTGTTTCATCCCTGGCTGTTTACTGTGCAAGACACTGCCCAAAAGGCATTAGCTGAAAGCATTAATTCACAGTTAACAGGAAATGCACAGCTCTCTGCCCATATACTTACCAAAATTTGGGTGAATTCAGCAATAGGTGCTTGCCAAGCCTGAGCTTTGTAGATCCTCGATGCACGTGCATAAACGAATATAATTCCCTTTTTTTTTTTTTCCTTAGCAGATGGCCACTGTGTACAAGTCTCAGAGAAATGATTCACATCAAAAGCTTTCCCTGGAACCCGTGCTATGCAGCAGGCTGGTTTATGACAGCGAAGTACAGTGAAAGTTTACATAGAGAGACTTCATGTGTGTGATATGTGTCTTGTATTTCCATCCTGTTCCTAACAGGTCACCTTTTGATCTGCTCATTATTCTCCTTCATGCTGAAAGGTTTTAGCTTTCCTATACAGAAGCTGATAGAATGAGAGATTTTATTGTCTCAGCGTGTTTGATTTCCAGACTCTCACAAAGAGGATGGAGGAAGCGGACCAGATGCTCATTCAGATATGACAGCTTCGGCATCTCCGTGCTTCCAATATAGATCTCTTCTGGGGGTGAATATTCAAACTCCATGCACAGCTATCCACTTCATAGCTTTTCCCATCTTGCAGTCTGATTTTCTCTGTGATCATGCAGTGTTGCAAAATATATTTTCTCCAGGGCCAGCATGTCACATGATTGCCACAAGTCTAATGATAGTGCTAGAGTAGAAACTGGCTAGCAATTCGCAGTGCCCAGACCTCAGCTTCTGTTGCTTGCTCTGTGGCAAAGAACTTTTTTCTATTACAGCTTATGTTTTTAAATAGGCTGAATATACTCTCTTGCCTCCAAATCATTACGCTTCTTCCCTATCTTGCAAGGAGTTCTTACTCTTACTGTGAAGATACTACAGTGATTAGCTTGGTCAGAGGGTTATTCTTTCTCCTTTGGAAAATGGGAGAAGATAGAAAATTTCCTGTCAAAATCTGACAAAATATAATTTCTTTTTCTTTCTATAGTTCACATTGATCCTGCTATAAATATAATTGCTTGCTTCTTCATTCTCTCCCTGACTTCACATGTTTAAATAACAAGAATTTTTGACTAAAGCTTTGAAAACTGAACAATTTTAGAAAGAAGTTGATATATTTAATGGAAAATTTTCTGATGACTCTATTTATACAGCTATGCTTGGTATTTAAAGTTATAGTTAGCTAATATTTCATGTTTTTTAAAATAAGAATCCATTTTTTCTCCTTTCCCAAGAAGACAGGGCTTCATTTATGCAAGAATTGTCTAAAAATAATGACTTTTGCTTTGCAATCACATTGTCAAACCTTTCATCAAAAGCAGATACATTTTCTTACTTTGATAGAGTAAGACTGGAAGTTTATATCACATCTTCATTCCATCAACCTCCTGAACCGAGATTATCAACAAAGAGGTTTTGTGAATATTTCTTTTTTTGGCATTCACTAACCTAATATATAGAGCTGGAAATCAGTTAGGGCAAGACACTGATCTTATGAAGAATTGATCTGCCAAATCTCTGTAGAGCAGAAGAAATATCAGGAAAATTTAGACCGTTGAAAGCAATTTACTCGACTAAAAGGACTTTAAAACTGTGAATGAAAAGGATCAATAGTAATATGCAGGAAAACAAAACAAAAAAACTTTTGTTTATATGAGCACCCTCTATCCAATAGTAGATTTTCTTAAGTGAAATGAAATGGCATGAGTCCAAGCAAACTGTGAAAGGATTAAAGCGTTTCTCAATATGTGAGTGTACTACTTTTCAGGCAGACTGCTTTTTCCTGAACTGCTCAGGCTCTGATTTTTTCTCTCACATGCAGGGACTGATTCAAACCACCTCCCTGCCAGTGGAAAAATCTTTATTAGCTTCAGACTTACAGGATCTGGTAAGGGAGAGAACACTATTGTTTGAAAAAGTCGCTCTATTTTGAGACTTGGTCCGTGCATTCACATTGGATAGACGGTATCTCTTGCTTAGCTTAAATCTCCTTAAAAGCACTTAAAAGCAACCTTATTTCAGGCTGTCTGCAAATTATACCCTTCTTTGGCATAACAGATCAGGAAATGCCCTGGGTTGTCTTTTCTACTTGATGCTGGCCAGGTGATGCTCCTGTCTCACAGTTGGTAGGGCCATGCCTCACCCTACACTTGATGTAGGCTTTGCTGATGTAAGGTTTCACCATGGCATCCTTCTCCTTGTGCTGGGTTGCTTAGCAGGATTAAAGCATCTATGCTGCTCCATTAACTATGCAGCTGGGCAAATAATTAAGTTCTGGCTGGTAACAGAACTAGGGAAAATCTCGAGAACTGAGTTAAAACAAAATGAAAGGTTTCCTTCTTTTCAGTGAAAATTTTAAAAAATTTTATTTTGGGGCTACCCTCTTGAGTTGTTTCTTCTAACATTAAATAGTTTAACATGCAGTAAATCTCCTTAGCCATTTTTGAATTCACAGTAAAACAGACTCTAATTCAAGAATATCAGAACCAAATATGCTGGACTTTTGCAAAACAATAAATCTAGGCTGGGGAAATGCTAAAATGACTGTTTTTTTAAACTCTGATGTCTCATTTTTGACAGGGAATCCTGCATTTTTGGGCATTAAAAATTGTTATTATATGTTGATTATTATATTATTAATATTTTTTTTTTCCTCGTCCCATTGCCATGGAAGGCAATGTTGGACTGGATCAAAGGAAAGAATTAACACAGAATTGTAATATGTTTACAAATCATATTTCCTCCCTCCCTTCCTGTAAATGGCTGAAACCCACAATTAAATGTAAAGCTTTTGTGAAGTAAAAGCTTATTTTAGTTGCTGATGAGGCAAAAAGTTCATCAGGATGGCAGGACGAACATGATATCAGCAGCAGTTCTTGACAGAGTTGCAGAACAGCATTGCTATTTCTGGGTTTTCATTCAGAAGTATGAATGATTGATTGCATTCTACATTGCTTTCCATTTTCATAAATTATTGTGAAATTATATATTAAAAGAGTGAGATCTTTAAATGCAGAGGAAAGGGGAAAATGCAGTCTGTTTGGAAATTTAGATTCAGAAAGTCTTTCACGATCTGAATTTCCACAGGCCGCTGCTGCCAGTGACTGTTTTTGTGGCTGACCCGTGTTCACCCCATTTGTTGCATCAGTCATCTCTGTGTAGATCAATGCAGCTGTTTGTCTCATTATTACCTTGATGAGATTAATTATCTTTGATTATGTTAGACTTCTAAAATATGAATTCTACCAGTATTGTATAACAGAGGAAGTTAGAATTGTTACCCTTTGAAAACAACCTTGCAGCCTGTTGACAGATACTAATTTTTTAAAGATAACATTCAAAGGATGAAAAATGGTATTTTTTCTATTTGAAGAACATTTTTTTCCCCTCAACTAAGTATTGTGATGGAAAATATGTTCAAAACATGATTAATCTTGAAAACCTCCTTATAAATAGCAAACAGGCGATAGGTGACATTTTGGATCGTTAGGAATCTGAACACCTAAGCTCTCCTCCCAGAAATCTATTTTTTGTACTGCAGCTGTGGCAGGGGTCATGAGCCAGAAGAGCTCTGTAGCTTGACCACCAAGGCAGCCTGAAGGCCCCCATTTTGCACTGTACATTAGGCCCATGTCAACCATGCTGTACCACATTAGCTAGCAAACAGTAAATCAAGTGAACCTACAATTGTGTCTAAAGGGTGTTTTGTAAAATTAACAGCAGTGATTCACATCTCTTACCTTACTCAGAGAGTCATTGCAGGACTGCATGTCAAAGATGTGTCCTGTCAGGGAGACTGCATCATCCTGATCTTTGACAGTTGAACAGTGTTGTTATGGAGATCCTAACCTGAGTTCATACAAATTGTGAAGAATGTGCCACTTGGTGAGGTGCCCTGTGCACTAAGATGGCACAAGGAACTTCTGCTCTTCTTGTCCTTCTCTTGCACTTTAAAAAAAAGTAGCAGTGCAGGTGCCCCAAACCTGGAGATCTCCACAAAGAAGGACCTCATTGCATCCATGACCCTCCACTCAAAATGGGGCCCAAAACCCAGCACTGGGCAGATGTACTTCACTGTTTTCATCCCGTGGTTAACAGCAGTTAAACAGCTGCCTTTAGCTGGCTTTTTCTGTCTGCATGGGACTTTCTCCCCATCTTCTGTCAGCCTTCTTGATGTAGTTCTGCAAATGTTCACATTGTCCTACAATGGCACCAGGTTACCTTTGCTGAAGCTGCTAGGCTGTGGTCTTCTCCAGGCAAGCAAGAAGCCAGCTAGCAGCAGGAGAGCTTTTAAATAACCTTTCAAACACTTTCTTGCAGTTCTGGGCCTCTCTCTTTAGAAATGGCTCAAGCCACTCACTGCTTGGGTCCAACCCTAGATTTCACATCCCCTGTCACCACTGGATGACAGTGGCATTGCACCTTCACACTTACAGACATCAAAGAGCTGATTCAAAGGAAACAAGAGGAGGAAAAGAGGCAGAGAAAGAGTCAGAGAACAGGTCTTGTGTGTCCTGATCACCAGGGCCCTCCATGTGAGTGGACTTCAAGGTGCCTCAAATCTTCAAGAAATGGTGGAGCAATGTCTAAGACGAGGTAAAGTGTTTATCAGCAAGATGCAGTTTTCCCAAGGTAGCCCATCTTCTCCTGTTCTCTGTGAGCAGAGGCAGAGGACAAGGCCTCTGCTCATCAAGCTCATGGGTTATGGTGTCGTCTTCAGCATTGCCTTCAAAAATCTAAAGCACTGTTTTACACGGGTTACCTTATTGCAGAGTGAAATTGCCTTCTTTCTTATCTGGAGGGACACAGTGCCTGGAGAAACTGTGCTGGGAAATGTGTTGGAGCTGTAAGTTTCTCTGAAGGGATAGATCCTTGTGTCCAAAAGACCCCACTGTTTTTGTAGATTTCCCAACCAGGAAAACTAGCCATTACTCCAGTTTTCCTTTGCTCATCTGAGGAAGGGCCAAGAAAGCAACTCTCTTCATCTTTTCTTTCACCGGAGAAACCATCCTGTTTATGTTTTCATCTTACATTCATGAGCGCAGTAGATGGTACAGTGAGCTAATGCTTTGGCATTCCAGTTTCAACAGCCTTCACTTCATGAAAAAGAATCTGCCAGCCACAGCCGGCAGATCCAGTCCTGCTCCTTTGGGTGTCAGGGTGTCAGTTTTGTGAGGAGCAGATATTTCACTGGGAAATCTCCCCCGTGCCCTTACATATATAATTCCCGATACCGAAAGAGACAAAGATGTTTTGTGAAGCTCATCCAAATCTTTTGACAAATGAGAGGCAGCCACCTCTGGGATGGGAGAAAAGCACAGGGAAAACTAGTCTGTGGATATATGAAAAAGAATACAATTACTCAAACTGGAATTCAAGTCAAAACACTGTGCCTGGGCATTAGCTGAGTACAACTCACTGGGAAAGGTGCCATCTGATGAATCACCAAAATGTCTTTGTGATGCTGTCCTCTGCGGTGGTTGGAAATCACATTCCCAGCTCCCACTTGCCAAAAACAAAGGCTCAGGTCTGGATCTGCATGCTTGTCAACAGGCAGCCTCACAGGTTCGCGCTTGGCGACATCGACACATCTGCCTTCGTACATTTTGACAACCAATGCGTAAAGTGCAAATCCCTCCACTTCTGAATCACAACGGCAAGAAGCCAAATCAATTCTTGTCGTAACCCACCCTGAACCACACAAGTGTGGGTCCCGCTGGCTTGCTGGAGGTTACCACCTCCATCAGGGGAGCAGCGGTTTGCCTCTTGTGCAAGCGCAGGATGCTGAAACATCTGGGGCGTACTTGGGTGTTGGCAAAATGCTTTCCTACCATGTACTTTACTGACTGCATTAACCAGAAGCTTCTTAAAGAGCTTTCCAGATGGATAACAAAGTTACGGGAGGCTGAACTATGAAGCCTTGAAAATCAAGGTCACGATTGCACAGAAGCATCAACTGAAGAGGAGTACATAAACTGCTCGACAAAGAACTTGAATCCTGCATATTTAAATATTCACAGCACCTACAAGTTTTGCTGCTACTCTGTGAAATACAGCTTCATTTGCCAGTGAATCAGGCTTATAAAAATGGTAATTGTGAAGTGCAGTTGCTAACTGTATCAAGAGAAAAGGGATTTTACGTGTAATGGAGATTCTTTTTAATGATAAATTACCTAGCTCCTGGCTACCATGTATGAGCTCTATTAACTGCCAATAAATTGTTCATCGTTAAATCTAGTTCACTCTTCTTAATTAGGCCAAGATTTTTTTTCCCTTTAAATCTTTTCCTTACTTTAATATGGAAAGATATTTGAAATCCCAATGATCCTAACAGCTGCACCAGACACTACTGTAGAGTCACTTAAGGACTGGTGTTACACAACTGAAATCTGGAAAGATCTGAAAACCTATGCATTATACAAATCAGAGTTTGAAACACAGAGTTAATAGAAGTGCCTGGTTTTAGCTGCAGCAAATTCTGAGCACACCCCTATTATTCAATTTAAGAAAACCAAAGAACACACGACGAGCTTGTTGGTTCTAGAAAAGATGCATACCGTTACCTGGTTACTTGAAAAGGATTAAAAGACATGCTGTACAAAAAAATAAGTAAGGGAAATACTAAGCCTATGAACTGCTGGTTAGGGAGCTCCTGGTGACTACTGTGTAGGAACAAAATGCAGACTCATTTTGAGAAATAGAGAGAAATTCATAGAAAGGCAGATGTTACCTTTCTGAAACCTACTGCATGATCTGTTCCTAAAGGTGAAATAGATTTCACCCAAACTGCAACACCAACTTTTCATTCTCATTGTTAACTTCCATTTGTCAATGCATCACTACACAATGAGTGACAACATTTAGTCTTAGCTTAGTCCGGCAGATCTCCACAGTGTGTCACCAGCACAACTGTATTATTGGGTGTACTAAACAAGGACCTAAGTAGGATGTTGTCTAGAAAAGGTAATTAAGATTTGGAGGCACTGGCTCTCCATTGCTGGAAACCTGTGTTTCCATTTTACCTTTAGTTGTCCGTCTGAAATAATAGGGTAAATGAATGCACATGCATTTGATGTATGTGTTATCACTCACTTTGCATTGCTAACCGGCTCTCTGGATACCATTTAAAGTTTGGACTTAATCAGTCAGCAATTTTCATACTTCTCCTGCAAGATGTGAATCTTTTCTGCAGGGCAGACAGAGCACTGGACTTGAGCGACAGCAATTGTGACTGCAGGGAATCCCAGTTGTCAGAGCTGGAGTTGAGTCAAACTCATGTGACTTTTCCCATGGGATATAGTTAGCAAATCTCCCTGACAGAGGCTAGAGGCAAGAAGAGATCAGATGTGCTAGAGCTAAAATGTGTTTGTGTGCACTGGAAGATAGCTCCGCTCTATCTGCTGAGCAATTAGTAGCAGTTTAGACAATTGTACTCCTGTGTTATGCCTCTCCTGCGAGTGCTCTTTTCTGCAATGTAGCCTACTCCGGCATGCTTCACACCGGTGGGAATATCAGGGCATTAAACATGCACTGTCCAGAGTGAGCAGGGAAGAGACATTTAAAAAAAGAAAAAAGGAAAAAGAAAAAAGAAAAAAAAAGCTGTAGATTTTAATTATTATTAAACACATCAGCTCCATGGAAACAAAATTCTAGGGCAGAACAAATGCTTATTTTCATCTGAATGGGTTTTGAAAATTTCTAAAAGGTACATCAAAACACTCCATTTTAACTATTTGCTTCGGTATCAGCACTTTATGTCATTTTATATAAACATACCTCTTTCCAGAATAACATATATTGCATATAAAGAAAAAATAATTTCTACTTTTTCCCAACTTTAGGGGGCATGAGGAGGGATATATGAATTTGGGCTGATCAAAACAAGAAGTATTTTCTCCATCAAGCTTCTTATTAAGTGTTATTTGGAGTGTGATATTGTAGTGTAGTTTATCTGGTCCAGTAGATATTTGTAGAAGCTCATCCTTCAGATATAATGAAATTCTTTCAAATTTTTTATATTTACTGTACCAGTTGCAACACATTCACTTTCTCTGAGCATTAGAGATGTTTATTCTTGCTTTCCACCTTCCCTACTCTCCCCAAAGCTCTTTCACACTTCCTTCCAAAAAAGCACATTCCAAACATTGCTTTTAAGTGGTCAATTTAAATCAGATAGCAGCAGAATGCCTGCTTTTCCTTCTTTCCCTGCACAAGCCAGGTGCCCTCCAGCTCTTATTGTTTCCCAGCAGTGTTTTGTCTCAGTGGGTTACAGCATTACAGCAGACTTAATAATCAATAGCTAGCCTTCTCACTTCAGAAATATTCTCAGCTTTATTAGATTGGATGTCTTTGATGGAATATTAGGCATATTGGAAAAGTGCCTACAAATCAGAGAGCAACCGGCTTGGAGGAAAAACGCAGATTCATTCTTTTCTCTTACCCAATTTACATGATATTTATATTCCTAGTTTCTTACTACTCACAATGTATTTCGATTTAATAATCAAAATATCACTAGTGGCTTGTCAGTGATTGTTTAATTGACGTTTAAGTTCAGAATTAAATATCAGCACTTAAACCACATGCAAATCAATGCTAGTCAACTAAACAAGGCAAAGCTAGCTGTGAATCAGAAGGCATACACGTGTCCTAAACCTTATCAATAGATTTACTACTTCTCTCACCTCCCTCCAAGGTTTCGATAGGGAACGATCACTTGCCTGTTGCAAATTATGATCACAATAAAGGGTCTGTTTTTTCCCCCCACATCTTTAATAGCTAAGAACACAGTAAAACATGGACTTAAAATCAGAATTTTGAGTCACCCTTGAACTCCTCTTTTCAGCAAATCATATATGCAGCCAAACAGCTGATTAAAGGGAAACAGTTGTGGGTTCAATGTAAAACTTTTGCCACCTCAGGTTGAAAAAAAATAATGATTTAGTATATTTTTGGAGTATGATCTTTCAGTGTGGTAAACAACTTCAAGTCCTGTCCAATCCAATAAATCCTTAGTACATTCTGTTTTACTCAGAATGCACTCAGCATCTTTCAGATTAGTTCCTTGAATTGTAACATAATTGTGTTTATTTTGCTTCTGTTTCCTTTCTTACTGCAGCAAAGGTTTGCTTTTCCCAAATATTTGTTATAGAGCTTATAAATAATTGAACCTCTACTTTTCAAGGATAAAATAATAAAAGAAGGATACAGTTTTAGATTTCCTGTTCATAAAATCAGCCTTTCATCTTTTAATTTAAAGGTATCTAAGTGATGTCTCAGGTCCTTTATGAATAATTAGTGCACAATATTAACTGACAAAGAAATCATACTGAAACTATGCCTTGCTGCAATTAAATACTGCTGCATTAAATAGGTTCCAACTGTTGTTTTTTTTCCCCCTCCACACAAAGCAATTTTAAACAGAAACAAAAATCAGAAAGGAGATTGAGCCTTTCTCTCATTCTGCTCTCTGGTCTGGAGAGGGGACCACATGCAGGATAACACCTCTAGCCCAACAAGTAACCTGCCATTCAATTTTGCTAATTCCCTGTCTCCGCCTAGCCTCTTCCTCTGAAAAGCAGAGCTGTCTCAGCTCACTGAAATGGGGGAAATAAAAAATAAATAAAAAAAAGAGAGTATTGCATCTAGAAACTGGTCTGCATCTAGCAGCGTCCGTGGGTTCATCCGTGAAAGCTGAGACCGAAATCTGAGACATCCTCACCTCCGTGCCTGCTCTGTGCAGGATGGCGGTGGTGCTTGGCTCTTGCCTTTCCAGCAGAGCCTGTAAGCCCACATTTTGCTGTCTTAACCAGAGCATTTCTCAGGAAGGTTTTTTTCCTTTGCTGACATTTCTTGTCTAATTGCAGTGACAGGATTCAGTGTTACTGAAACTCTGGGTTCACCCAGGATTGATGAGTATCAGCACTTGAACAGAGAGGGATGAACAAGCTGCTGAGTATTTACTTGGACATCTTACAAGTCTACTCCATCACCTCTGCCTGCGGGGTAGTGCTTAATATTAAAACAGAGACCTACAGAACAAAACCCGTTCTTGTGCATCAAAGCAGGAGAAACTGACTGTCATTTGGCAGAACCTGGGTCTGAAATTAAGGTGCTGCAGACATGCAGTTAGTCCTCTGTGGAGGCAGGTTGTTGGGAAGGCAGGCTTAAAAATATGTAAGAACGAAAAGTTTTCTTCTAGGTCTTATGAAAAAAATAAGGCACATAGTCATGGGTGTGTGTGTGGAAAAAAAGTCGTGTAAAAGTTATTTTTCACACTAGCTCTGTCTAGCCCTGTATAATGTCTTACCCATAAAATAATCTCAGTAAGTGTGGAAACTATTGACAGGTCTGCATTATAGAGCTGTGAATGCAGGAGAGCAGATGCCTATTAACTCCTGCCAGTCTGGAGGGAAAGAGAAGAAAGGAAATACAAAAGAAAAATAACAAGATGATTGGCCTGTAGACTACCCGGGACCACAGCCTCCCCTCACCCAACTCTTCCCCTGCTCTCCTGAATGAACTGTGAAAAGACCTGGAGCTATTATAGAGCTACAAAGAAATAAGGAACTGGTACCAGATGGGACCTCTTGTCTCCATCTCTCTCCAGCCCAAACAATCTGCTGCAGAATTTAGAAGAGAAGGGTGGAGAATCTAATAGTGTCTCAGAGTCGGAAAGATGCCTCTGGCTCGAGCACTGCCAGCCTGTTCTGGAGGAGGATTATTATTATTCTGTGTGCCAAAGGATATGGCTATTTTTCTCTCTCGCTCGCTCTTTGCAACAAACATTTGGCTACTATTAGCCAGCTGGCAAATATAAATGAAACATCACGTACCACTTAGTACAGAGAGTGCCATCCGCGTTTTGCCAGTCGTGCAGCGGTCTGACTGCCAGTGCACATCGCAGCATGTGCCACACGTCTACTCCTTTATCTGAAAGCACGTATGAGAGCGGCAGGGAAATCTGTTAGGGAGAGAGAAAGTCCGTGGCACAGTTACAAGACATCTTAGAGGAGAATCAGGCCAAGATCTGTCTAGTAAAAGATGGTGGACTGGCTATACGCTCCTAAAAATTCATTCCACATTGCTTGTTTGTAGCAGACTCACTCCTCCACAGTTACATAGAAGAAAATGCAGAAGTTGCATGTGGAGAGAATGATGTTTATACCTGATGTGAAAATAGATCTTTGGGAGTTGGTATAAACAAGCAGCAGACCGGGAAGCACATTCTGCTCTCAGTTACACCCATGCCGTTTCAGCTTGCAATGCTGCCTGCGTGTAACTGAGAGCAGGATCTGGCCCTGTGCCATTGTTCTCTTCCTCCGGCTCTCCAGCTTGCTATTCTCGCTGCCTGTCTTTTTGTCTCTCCTTTTTCCCCCTTTTTTTTCCTGATTTTTATAAATGTTTATTTTATCTTTCTTTTCCTGGTCACGTCAAAGATACATCAATTATTATTTTTCTTTTACGGCTGACCTTTCCCTCTTACTTCTCAAATAATTTTCAAGTATAGAGTATGAGACACATTTATTTCATTGGCAGGTAATATCCCAATGACCTATATTTAGTTGTACGGTAGCCTGGCAATCTGAGTATTTCGATACTTCTAATTGTCTTCTATCAGAGTTAACATTCAAGACTTGAATATTTGCTCTTGGAACAAACAATGCCGTGTGGTATCATAAAATTGTTCCCAAAGATTTTACAGCAAAACTAAGTAGCTATTTACTTTAAATATGCCAATTAAGCATTACTAATGTACAGTAGTACATTTCTAGGCTAAGGATGATTGATAGTAGCATGCAGTGAAATGTTCTAAAACTGCAGTTGGAAAATGTAAATGTACAAAATGAAAAAAAAAAAAATCCTCACCAACTGACAGCATTATTTACACATTTCAAAACAACACTTACAAATTGTCCTTGTGTTGTTTTATTGTTCTTTAAAATTTTTTCTGCTCTGTTCTTCAACAAGGTGGTAGCCAATGCAGTAGTATCAAAAGTTTTTTTAAGGCTAGAATATTGTTTACTATGTAGTTCTAAAATACCTTGTTCTAGTTTCCTTTACTTAATGGCAATGTCATTGGTTTGGGTATAGAGTGATGGGGCTTAAGAGAGAAGAAGAAGAATTACATTGCACAAAAATGTCAAGGTTTCCAAGTGTGGTTTTTCTTTTATTTTATTTTGTATGAGAACAAAGCAAATAATTTCAATGAGAGAGAAAGACAATGACTGGAAACACTTCACAGCTCCAGAATGGCCCAGCAGACCTGAGAGCCACTGTAAGGACATTTTTTCCAGAGTCAATATATTTTTTTGAGTTTCAAAATTGATGTATTTTGTGATGTTGTGATTTACTTCTCTGACTCTTGTGGGGAAAATGGTCTGCTTTGGTTGATCCTGAGCATAGTGACTACTGAAACAATAAAAACCACCAAAGACATACTCCGTGGCCTGGTTATGGTAGTATGGTACAGTTCCACATGGTTATGGTAGTATGGGACCATTCCAGGTGCAGAGGAAGCTTTTGGGCTGTCTCCTGCCATGAGATGTATCTTATATTTTTGAGCAAGGTCTTTGTCTCTAGTTTTGCTTCCTTTAATCTAGGAGGAATCCAACATGTACATTGTTTGCCAAGAAGCACAGTTATTCTCTCCCAAGCTAGAACAGTCTGCAAGTCCCTGAATTTTTGACTAACTGCAGTTATGAAAAGGTATAACTATTTATTTTTTTTCCTCAGAAAAGGATTAATCAAAAAGATGCTGACCATTTCCAGTGGAGGTTTGTCTTAAAAGCAAAAAATAATCAATCACCTGCCTCTTGCCGTATATTAGGTTGGTGATTGAAAAGATTAATTAGTATAATTTGCTTTACTGCTGTCGGGACCTGATCGTATATGCACTTGATGCCCTCCATTTTTATTGGCTCTTGGGGTTAGATGGAAATCGAGGGGTGCATTTCTGTTCTGCTGATTTTAATGAGCTTTGGATCATGTTGCAAAAAATAGAGAAATAACAGGCAGTGAAAGTCCTATCAGCAAAGAATTCACTTAGCTGGGTGCCCATTTTACCTGATGTATTTATACTGAGTAATTTGACAGCAGTGGAGCATGTGCAGTTGAACCATACACTGTCATTTCTTACTAACAACATTCGCTGGCTTTGTGAGACAGTGTTAATAAGCACATTTCAGTTTCAAAGGCATCACATATATTATTCTTTTGGATTCCAACAGGTACAGCAAATAGACACTTGTTTGTGAAGGAAAGGTCTTGACTCAATAAATCATTAATGCAAAAGTAACTTATTTGTAGAAAGGCACTTTGAGACTTCTTTGGAGTATCAATGTCCCGTAACCAGATTTATAGAAAAAAGATAAGGTTTTGAACTCAGTGGAGAGCTTTCAAGACACATACTTGTAATTTTCACACTTAAGATTGTCTTTGTTATTTTTAAGTAATGCATTTCAACCTTTTCTTATGTTCTCTTGGACTAAACTCTGTAGTACTTGCCAACTTTCACGGCAGTTGACAAAGCAAAGTTGCTCAAATATGTCCTTTCTGGGTCTTGTCTTCCAATAGCATTTATTAATTTTTGGGCAGGGAAGTAAGATTTCCAGCTGAAAGCATCATGGTCAAGAAATCTGGTATTTATGCAAAGGGGACTTCCCACCAGCACAATCCATTAGCTGTCACCTGTACCAGCAGCCGAGAAAAATTGTCAAGCCATCTAGCAGCCAGGATTATTTCCATTGACAAAGAATAATCAGCAACACATAAATGTCAAAGAACATTGGGTCTTTTGTGTGTTAAACAGCTTTTAATTTCAGGAATAGCACTTTAGCTCTTGCAGCGAAGAGCACAAATGGCTATGCAGGACACCTGAATCTTCTGGTCTGAAATATTTGTGGTCCATAGCTGCTAGCAGCCTGGCACACCTGGAGTACACTGGTCCCTCTTTCTTTAATTTCCTACCTCCCTATCAGGTCAGTTTTTATGTTACTTTATTAAAAATGCATTGTCTTTATAAACTTCTGAGTTGAAAATTCTCCCTGACCTTAGAGCGCAAAAGTAGCAGCTTGGGTAGTAAGTTGATGCTGACGCCGATGTGTGCTAGAGGATGAGGAGTTTCTCATGGACCCTCCACCACCCATAAGAGCTCTCTACCCACCCCTTTGAGAAGAGTTTGTGCTGATTTGGTTGTTCCAGTGCCTGTGCTCTGAATCAGGTCTGATCTGACTGAAAAAAAACCCCGATTTTTTTTTTTTCTGGCCTCATAGAACCTCTTAGAACATGACACGACCAGTAATTGAATCTTTTTTACTGAGGTACACTAGAATCATATTTTACTAGAGCTTAACCCTAGCAGGAAAGAGGGATGGAGGAAATGCCCAGTTTCTGAGACTAGACTTACTGACAAAAGGGATCACACTGTAGAAAAAAAGCCTGTGTTTTTGTTTCCTCCCTCTTCCCCGAGCTGTTATACTATTTCATGTCTTTTTGTAGTAAGTAGTTGGCTTAAGACAATTTTTGCTTTCTCTGCTATTTTTACACTTCCACAAAACATTTGTCATTCTTCTCTCTACATTGTACTACAGTTGTAATTGTTAAAGGACAGCTACAAAGACTGTTAAATGACAAACTAATGGATCAGCCCAAACATTACATTTTCTTTTGGTTTTAAATACAGGTGTAATTGCTGAAGTAATTTTTTATTTAAGTACCTACAATGAAAATTAAATATGTCTTGTATAGCCTCTTTTCCTTGGTGCTTCTGTGTAAGTTTTTGGGGAGTGGAAGATACTCCGGGCTCAGCAGGGGTGAGGAAGATGCAAAAGAGCTCTGCTAAAGATGCTCTTCAAGAGCGTCACCTCTCTTCATAACCTGGATAGAGAGGGAAGCTCGCTTGGCATCTCATGATAGATGGGGGATATGCAGCTTGTGTAAATATGTCCTCAGCCTGTTAGAGAAACAGGGAGGCAGAGTAGTGACATGAAAGGAAATGGATCCATGCTTAACCTTTTGTTTCTTAAAAATGAGAGGTGTATTATTTCCCTCTTTGATACTGTAGTAGAGTCCGCAAAATTCAATGCCAGGTACAATCCAGGGCTCAGTAGCTGCAGGGAACTAAAATTACATTAGGAGTCTTACTTTTTGGGAGCTGAGCTCAAGACACTTGCTTTCTCAGACAAGGAGTTGCTCACCTTTGACTGCCTCAAGTTGGGCATCTGAAACCTGGAGCCCTTGAGACGATTAGTAAGTATAGAAAAGTTTGGCTCTGGTTCATACATATGCTTCCAGAGAGCAACCATCAGGCAGAGGTAGTGCACCAGAGAGCATGTGTTTTCAGACATTCACCCATATGGGATATCTTTCAGCCTATCTGAAAGGGTTTTAATTGTTCTCCCAATTACTTAGTTGAATACCGGAATTCAACTAAGTGTGTGGAGGGTAATTTAAAAGAGAATAGAAAGAGGTAGGGACTTGACATCACATGCCAAGATTGCATTCCTCATTAATGTTGCTACAGGGAGAGGAATTTGTCTTGCTGGCCAAAAGGTGCTAGACAAAATAATTCTATATTTGGAA
Organism: Falco peregrinus; assembly: GCF_023634155.1. Lineage (NCBI taxonomy): Eukaryota > Metazoa > Chordata > Aves > Falconiformes > Falconidae > Falco > Falco peregrinus. The sequence goes on from NC_073739.1 coordinate 5,104,564, forward strand.
ATTTCTGGTGAACAGAATGATTGACAATTAGGAGAGAAGGAAAAAGAAATGTTGTCTTGGCTCTATATTTTACATCTTTTGCTTGGGTCACACAGTTCAGAGTTCAAAAAGTTGCCTTTTGGGAACTCTGTGTTCAATTTTGAGCCCTGGAAAATGAAAAAGAATATTTCAATGATACACGGTTAATCTTCAGCAGTAGTGGGAATCCTGGGGTAGTGCAAAGGCCTAAATCTTGGTCTACTTTTATTAGTGCTATGGGAAATCTCTGATTATCCAAATACAAAAATTCTTAAACAACTATTTTATTGTTATTCAAACATATTTATAAAAATACATCAATGTTGTAAGACCTATAAAAAAACAAGTCCATGCTTTTGCAGTGATACCCAATTTTGTAATGCTACTCTCACAGTTTCAGTAATGTAGTCACAGGTTCTGGTATGAAAGTACTGCAAATCTGATGCACTGAAGTATCTTCTCTTGGCAAACAGAAGCAGTTAAACAACAGTGTCCATGTTAACTTTAGCTCTGTTTGAAACTGAAGGAGAAATTGAAAAAAAACCCACCCAAATGTACACACACACGCCCAACAAATCCCCAAAACCCCAAACCCATACCAGCATTCTTCAGATTGAAATGTGGCAAAAATCATGGGCTTGAAATCCTAAGTGATCCTATGAGCAAAAGATGACTGGGAATGCATTGTCTGTGGGACCACCTTTACTCTAGACAGGAATAAGTTCAATGAAAAGGCAAGAGTTACCTCCAAAAACATTGTCCATGTGGTTTTGCTGTTTACCTCCAGCCTTCTTAGAGAGACAGTGGCTATTCTGAACTGTGGCACTCAAAACATTTGCTGACAAAATCCTGGCAGCCAAGCTGCATCAGCTCTCTGCAAAATTTGGAAGAACTAAATTGTCACCAGATTTCTTAGTGTGATTACTACAAATGCAGGAAAAGTATTATCATTGCAAAGTTTCAGTTATCACCTAGTAGCTGTCTGTCATCTCTATGTCACTCTCAAGTATTCACTCCATTTTCCAGAGCCCTATTCCTCATCTGTGCTCCTCGATCCTAAGGTGGACAGACTGAGCTCTTCTATGAAATGCAACCAGCTGTCCCGAGATAGGCTGACAACCCCTCTTCCTCTGTCATTTCAGAGAGGCCAGCTTGGCCTCTTGTAACTGCAGAACTGTCCCTCCTAATGTATTCTGTGATTAGTGTGTCCGGACGTATGTACCTACCTAGTTATGGTGGGGAAGAAGCTTTTTGCTTTGGGATTGTTTAAATTTTAAATTCTCCTGGGCTGAGACATGATGAGGATGACTGGAAAGACCCATAAGGTCTGGGTGCAGGCCCCACCATCTCAGCAAGTGCTGAGCACATAGAAGTGTACATCTTTTATTTGAAACACCATAATTTCTTTCATGGAAGTTCAGGCAAGGAGAATGAAATTCAGCCTCTTCTTTGCACTGGAGAGGTTAAATTCATGAATGAAATGCTGCAGGTATGGATCTGAAAAAAGAACAGTCTTGAAACAAGAGGAGTAAATTCAGAGATGCCAGGGATGATTTAACGCAAAAGCAGCTGCTTGTCATACAGCAGAGCTTCATCTTGCTATAGGTGAATGACATCATCATTTGTTTTAACAAAACAAATGTGCAAACATATGTGCAAAATGTGAGCGAACCTTTTCCATGTGATGAAGCAGTTTAGTGTAATACAGGTTTTCTGGAGTGAACTTTGTGAACTCTTGCTTAGAAACAAAGTTTTTCTTTATCCCCCCTAAATATCAATTATTGCAGACATTATAGTCATAATATTTGTTACCTTCACCGTCAGCCCAATGGTGGTTTACATATGTGTGGTTATGGTTTAGACTCAAAGATGAGTTCAGATGGTCACAGTGGATGATTTTTACTTCAAAAAAACGTATGATTGTGGCCCCAGTTACCAGGCTTAAGATGTCTCGGTACTTTAATAGGGGAAAATAGTCACTCCACTGCTGCTTTTTGTGCAAAAAATTAGATTTCCTAACCATCATATTTCCTTATTCCTATATATCTGTGAAAGAAGAGTAAGCATATTACTACCACTACTTAGTGTGTCTGTTGGAGTGCTCAAAATCAGAAGAGTTATTCATAACTCATTCTTTCAAATACTGTTACTTTGAATAAAATACTGTTTTAAAAAAATCAGAATACCTTATAACTAGTATACCAGCAGTCATATAAAAATATACACCAGTTAATGAAAAGCAATCATAAGGTTTACATGATGGAGCTGGGCATGCTGCAAACTGAACGGACATCAGCAAGCGCTCATGGTGAAGGCATATGATGGCTGTTTCCAGCAATGAGGTCTCAAGATCAGATGCTCTGGCAAAACCGTGACCTCTCACATCCAACAGGCAGTGCTGATGGTGGCAGGTAATGTTCTGAGGATTGGATCTGTCTGGTTAGGACTGAGCGATAAGACACCTAGTAAATACTTGCAACAATAATACCACTGAGCACCGGTTCCCATGTTCAGTCATTTCTTAAAATGATTTTTATTCTTCAGTGTTTGCAAAGATAGCAAGCCACAGGTAAAAAGAATTATCTGATATTGTTCAAGGAGAGAGAGTGTGGAGTTTAAGCCAAAAGATTCAAAAGGCAAAAGTGTTTCTCTGAATTTTGAATTCTTTTTTCCTTTGAATACAATGTGTGTTGACCATATGTGCTTTAGGTCCTACCTGAATCTCCTCTCATCCATACATCATCAGTTTTAACACAGGATATAGCATGACTGGCAGACAATCTGGAATCAATCTGTTTATCTTTAAAATGCTGCTGAAAAGTTTTAGAAGTTGCAAGGTCCTGAACTGGAAAGAAAATCTTGGAAGTAACAACAAAGAAGCATTGGAAAGACAGACAATAACTTCAGAGTCTTCTATCTGGATCCTGTTGTGCAAGAACATATATGCCATCTCACAGAAAACCATTGCAGTGGAATAAAGTCTTCCTCATTTATTAATACAACCAGGAATCAACCAGGCAGTTTTTAATTAGCATTGTAATTTTCAAGAAGTGAAAGATGGTTGCTTTATAGACTTCATATGCAGCTCAGAAGGGGCTCCAAACACAGCTGCATTTGTTTATAATATACTGCTATTTTTTAAGAGGATGCATCTGAGATACTGTATGTACTTGAAGACCTTGTGCTGCATAGCTAGAAAAATTTTATCAAAAGCCATGAATTCAATGTATTGCAATTTTGCTCTCTGGTGCTTTTCTAAGCATTACAAATCATAGGCTGTAGATGGTTTGCAAATAACCACTCTAGAAGAAAGCTTCCACATGTCTATTAATAAGAATAATATAAATATTCCACAAATAGATGACTGCTTATTGAGGGGCAAGTATAGGGCAAATCTTTTGTCTTTTGTTTGTTCTGCATTTCAGCCATATCTGACATCTAACTGCAATATTTTGCATTCCTTTAACTCTGATACTCAAGGATCACACAAATGCTTTACAAACATCAGTGGGCTAAGTCTCAAAACATTTCTGAAAACAGGACTCGTATATGGCTGACATTTATTTCTGCAGTTCATAACTTTCTTACCATTCACATTATCCTTCTGTTTTCTGGATTGGATATAATCATCTTACTAGGATTCCTAGTGGACCTTTCTGCTCTCAGGTAGTAGGTTCTTCTTGGAACTACAATATTTTAATATTTCATGGTTGACTAAAAGAAAAGATCTTGTCTTTCCTCAACAACAGCAAATTATGGATTAACTTCACAATCATAATAGTAATAACAACATTAATAACATTATAAACAATAGTTATAGTTTTCAATATTACTATTATATTATGTTATTAATATTACATAACTGAAGGACAAGCTTGACCATAGATTCTTGAATTCATGAACTGCTCCTTTACTACTTACAGATACTGCACATTGTACATGCTGAATACGAAAAAGGAATCCAGTTTTTCAAGCCTACTTCAAAGCCTCCACAAATAATGTCTTGAAAAATTTGGTTTTCTCCCATAAGGTCACTTTCAGGGATATTTAACCCTTTTCTGCTGCAACTTGCAAAGGCTGATAGGCTCAAGCTTATTAAAAAATCCATTGCCAAGGGGTACTAATAAACAAGGCTGTCGTAAGAAGCAGATTCCCCCCTGTTGTTTTCCATCTGAGCCATGTTGAGTATTTTATTGATGAAAGGAATAAACAAAGGTTTCAGATTTGGTTCATATCCCTTAATTGTCCATAATTATTCAAAGTATCTAAAAGGACTTGCATAATCTAACTTGGTAGGGCTTGAAGGTGAATGCAGGGAAGGTTTCCAGGCTGATTTCCATAAATACTGTAACTTCTCCAGGCTCACAATAGGCTCAGCACTTAAGGTCTAATATGCAAGCTCTTGCTGCGGCTAACAAGATGCAGCCAGCATTTCTGGCTGGAGCTCCTGGCTGGCTCTCGCATATGCACTCTGAACATGTGGCTCAGCGCTGTGAAGTACTGACTGTTTTCTTCACCCCTAGAAGTCAATGGAAATTGTTTAAAGTGCCCAGCAGTTCTGAGGATCAAGCCCACAAAAAATGCTATTGTTTGGAAACTGAATTGCGGTAAGCTCCGCTTTTTGTACCGTGAGTTCATTACTATATATGTTCACATTTCCCCACAATTCCTGTTGAAACATATTTTGAACAGCAAGTCCCCATGTTTTATTTGTACAATCTGGTGCTAGTTTAGAGACATTTTGTTTTGTTTAGGTTTTGTTCTCCCCCATGGGGTATGGCCTTACTTTCACTACATAGGAAAGTCAGGAAGGCTCCAGGATGCCGTGCATCAAAAAGCAACCTAATCAGCTAAGGCTCTGTGTCTAAAGCATCTACTGCTAAACAAGAGGACTAAAATCTTAAAGGCATCCTTTTCACATTTTCCAGCGACATTCCTAATTTTGCATTATCTTTCATTGCTGTTAATACAGTGCTCTTAAATTATTTGCTGTCCACTAACAAAAGATGTGTGGACACCTTCAGCAAGGACCTTAACTACAAGCCTTCTAGACATGTGGTAATTCCCCATGCAGTCAGTAGGGCCATTTTTTTAGAAGTTTAAATCCCTTGATGAATCCTGGTCCTAAAGCATCCAGACACTGGGAATAGTTTTAAAATTTATTTATCCAGTTTCCCTTGAAGGACAAGGAGGATAATTTTATATATGAAAAAAATGAAAGGAAATTAACAGAGTAAGAAGCCAAAGTGATCTTTTTCTTCAAAAAGCAAATTTACAAAGACTTCCATGGAAGGTTATAAAACCTGCCCTGTTTGCCTGAGAGACTTTTCTAATCACTTAGGTAAACATGGGAGGTAGACTGGGTAAATACATATCCAGGATAGGCTAAATATTGAGGTGTTTTAGAGGAATATTTATTGAGTTAAATATATTTATGTATACACACACATACATATTGGTACCTGAAGAATATATATTTTGGTATACTACCTCAGAGCCATAACAACTCTTAGGTGTACAAATTTGGCAGTTGGAGGAATCCAATTTAAAAATCAATATTGAGTAAATCATAACAAAAAATTCTATAAAATTATAGTGTTTCAGTACATGAACTTTTCTCAGTTCAGTGATACAAGACCTCATAAGTCTGATGGAACCTCAAAATAACATTAGCAACTGGTGTTGCTAATTTATTTGGATGATGCCTATTGAAATAAATTTATTTGGATGATGCCTATTGAAATAAATTGGTGTTATTGAAATAGTTGAAATTGAATAGAAAATATTTCCTTCGTAATGAGCACAGTATATAGTCATTGCCTTAAAATCCAGAGGACAGAGGAATGGCTGGCAAAATTTTGCTTGACATATACTTTCTTGGATGATTTCTTTAAGAAAGGAAACTTGAAAAATCACTTGTATGTGACACTTTTCCATTTAGAAGAAAACTGAAGTAGCTTGAAACAGTGAAACTAATCCTGCAGATGATCTTTAAAGTTCTCTATTATGGATGCTAGAAACTTACTATATGGCATTATTTATCCTATTTAAAATACCCCTGTTGGCGGACAAACCTCAGGGAACTTTGCGGGAAAGCATTTTAATTGATGAACTATAGAACAGAGTGATTAAAGAAATGAACACTAAGTAAATGTTCTGGCAAGTGCCATTGATGGGAAAGCTTCTAGAGGAGTGGTAAAAATAAGATCCAAATAAAGGTGTAAAAAGATGGAAAATATAGGACAGGAAGACAGATATTAATCCATCACTAGTCACAGGCAAAGGGCCTTTAAGTTTTGAGTTTCCACACTCTCTGGTCAGTTGTCCTTTAAAATGAAGTTGTTGCCGAGAGCAGTTTTTACTTAAAACGAGTGAACTAAAACATAGAGAAGATTATCCAGTTGCTATGTGAGAGCTGTATATACCATGAGTGCAACTGGTGAGAGAAATGAGAAAGCAGGTATCAAACCTTCTTTGCTCTTTAGAAGTGGACAACCTCTAATACTTTTTAATTACGATTTGTTGTCGCTTTTATCCTGGCCATATTTTACTTTGTGTCTAGGCTCCCTGTTTCCCGTAAGCTTCCTCTGGGACCACAAACTGCTAACTCGACATCTACGGACAGAAATGCCACAACATAAATTAAGTTGTTTTTTTTTTTTTTAAAAAAAAATAATTTTTGCATTTTGGTTGGGGGGTGCCACAACAGATAAAAAGCCACTGTGCAGCTGCCTCGTGGAAAAACCTTCAGCTGAGCACTGATAAAATTTATCACAAGAGCACACATAGGAATAAGCAGCTTACCAAAGCAGGCTGCGGTAAAACGTGCAACAGCTAAAATATCTAACGGGATGCTGTAGCTTGACAATGAAACGGTGGCAAAAAGAGCTAATAACACGGGGCTTGTACAGTACATAACTTTGTCTTTTGGGCTGCTGCATTTATTTACTGAGCTCTGCACCACTGTATTGTCCCCGGACCTGGAGCAGAGGTGTACTTGGACTCTCCCAAACAGGTCATCGTCCTGCTGGGTCTGTGGCACACCGTGAGCAGAAGTGGGCAATGCAAGAGCGGGGCTGGTACCGGCACTCGAGGCAAACTGGTGCTGAGCTTTCGCCACTTAACTGTTCACCTTATGCTTCCTGCATTTATTGATTTTCTTTTAAAAGTGATTTCTGAACTTATCCTAGAAAAAGATGGAGACTTCTGAGAATACATCTGGCCCCAAAATAGTCAGAATTTCACCAAAACCCCTCCTCACCTTGTGAGGTCATCAGGTGTTTCAATGAATTCAGAAAAGCTCTAGAATAAGCAAAATGCTGTGTAGCTTCTTTCATTAGTTGGAAATACATGTGTAAGGTTTCTCTTTCCATCTCCAGTTGCTCTTGCATGGCTTGCTGTTCGAGAGGGTAAACACGACACGTGGATACCTGGCTCCATGTGTGTATTTTTAGCTCTCCCGGAGTCTGGAAGCTGTAAAAAAAAAAAAAAAAAAAAAATCCCCCAAATCAAAGTAAAACATCCTCTCATTTAAAGAAGAACCTGGATTAAAGGAGCCCTTGGGAAAAGTGGAGAGCTGGAGGGTTAAGCAATAGCATGAGACAGTTTGTGAGAGATCAGGCATGGATTAGGAGTGATTGGTGACTCACACAGATTTTGCTCATATGTATCTGACACTCCTGAAAGTCTGCTGATTCACCCTGGGAAGGACAGGTTCTTCTTTCTCTTCTGCTGACATTTACAAGCAGCATAAATGAAAATGGTAGTATTTTACACCTGTGTCGCACATGTGTAAACGACTGTAGGAAGAACACAGCAGCTGCAAATCAGGTCCAGAGAGTTGAAACAAGAAGAAGCAGAAGGTTGATAAAAGAGCATAAGCTAAAGACTATTGCCAACGTGGACAAAGAAGAGAGAGAGAGTGAAACAGAAAGGAAAAGGTCAAAGGAAGTGAGAGAGAGAGATAGACAAAAAAACTGGAACCAGGTTCACAACAAAGAAAAGGACAGGAAAAAAAAATTAAAATGAAACCATCCACAAGCAAAAAGTAGGGACTATTAGTGTTGAAAAGGAACAACAGCATGGAGAAGGGAATATTCTCATTCCATTCCCAGACAAGCAAAAGCTAAAGCCCCCACCAGCCATGCTATTGCAAAGGCTACAAGGGATTAAAAAAAAAAAATATTTTTTTTTTCCTCGAAAATGGACTTTTCAGGTATATGATCACAGAGAAACTGTATAAAGGTATTAGACAACTTGACCCCCAGAAAGAAAATGAGACTGGGACCCATTTTCTGGTTTTGCTCAGTGGGCGTGCTGCTAGCACCAAAGGTGTTTTTGGGGTGGTTGTCCCTTTGGTGCCTTTTTTTGCTGGTGCAGCCTCCCTTGCACTATGTGGGGTGTTCGTTTATGTCCCCCATGCTGCTGACAGGGAGCCAGCCTCTGTCCCAAACACTAAGGGAGGCATGAGAGTGGAAGGGGTGACTAACGTCGCAGGATTCGTGTGTTGCAATTAGCAGCATGGGGACACCTGCCTGTGTGCCAGTTCCGCATGGCACACCGTCCTTTCTCTCCAGCGCTGTTCCCAGATCACTTTTAACGTGCGAAAGGAGAGATTATTTACCAGGGTGGTAGACACATTTCTGTTCTCAAGAACACTGCGATATCATTAATCTTCTGGCAAGTCGGCAAGGGCGGGTTATGTGGATGCAAGTATTTTGCAAGGCTATAAATAAAATTTAAAGAGAGAAATGGACAGAAAAAGAAGATGCTTACCTGGAGTTTCCATTGCCACAATACAGATGATGTTAACACTGCAATAGCTTACTGCTAATAACACTTTAAGAAATCTCCCTTTTATGGTTTTCAGCATCTATCCAGAAAAGTGGAACATAAAATGGGATCCTAAGGCTGCAATATAAATTTTCTAATCCTGTCTATAAAACAGGTAGTTGATCAAAGAAAGTGCAAAACATAACTCATGTATCTGTAATTGTTGTACTGGGCTGTTCACCTGGCTGCCTCTACAGGCATAAATATCTGAAAGGAAGGGAAAGAAAATGAAAGCAGGTGCAATATGAAGTTTTGTCAGAAAGAAGGTATGATAGATAGCCACATTAGTCACATGTAGCAAAGATATAATTGACTTATGCAGGTTATCTTTACACATCCATACTATGTATTCTGCACAGACCTCATACGTTTCATGTCCTGCCTTCCTTCAAGAATCTGGGACAGAGAAGAAAACAGGAATTCTCCTCTTTGACAGAGATTTCTGCCTTTGCTCCCCTAAGAAACTCCAACAAAATAGATAAAATAGGACAGCATCTATAATTTTAAGGTCTTGTGCCGTGGGTCCCTCAAAAGGTATGAGTCAAGACCGATTTACATGAGGACACCATGTTTTCCTTCCCCAGTGGTGTAAAATACCTTTTTCAAATATGCAAAGTTGAGATAAATTGGATTTTAAACCAGGTAGTTCAGTAGGAGTTAATGATTATTGCTCCCTTTGGAGAAGAAAAACTAACATTTGAAAAGGCGGAAAAAGCTGTTTATGGCTTCTGCAAACAATCAAAAAGTGCTGTCTTTCTGAAGTTCCTCTGTGATCAGGAATAGTAGAAGTAATTCCAACATAGTCAGATGGTCAAACCGGCATGATAAACCCCAACATTATGTGATGCATTTTAAAATCACATGGTCCTGCCATTTATCAGAAATACATCATTAGAGCTCACATGATGTATTGATGTTGATTTTAAGTTAGAGCATAGCTACTGCTTCATTTCATTTGTCCCAGTAGGGTCTGGTTGCTTTTACATAATCTGCTTTTATTGTCACGTCACCCAGACAAGGTAGCGTTCTATTCTGCACTGTGCTGTAAGGGCACAGAGGAACGTGATGATTTTATTTCAGTGCTGTACATTTTTATTAAATTAATTCAACACGATACTTTTTCCTCTCCAGTTTTGTCGGGGTCACATTTTTGTCCTGCCTTGAGTAGATGTAGGGAAGAAGGGAAATGGCTTGAATCTGACTGTCACTTTTTAGTGCAATCACCAAGGAAATCTTAAATAAAGCACCCTTAAGTGAATGAGGCAGTAACATGTTAAGTGGGACTTGGGAAAAGAAAAAAAAAAAAAGTATCCTCTCCCGGGAATTTTTTTGACTTCATTAAAACTGAATTGATCTTAGACCTTAGCTGTAATTCCAGACTATCAGGAAGATCAATGCACAGGAATAGAGGGATTATGGCTGGAAAATGGGAAATGATTTGTTGGAGAAAGAAAACCAAAACGTTGTCTTTGCTTCCCTTTCCAGCTCAACTTCTAAGCTACCTGGAGGGCAGCTTCAGCCTTGGCTGCCCAGTGAAATGTAGCTGGATGCAACTTGATTTGTATCTGTACGTTCCCAGTATACGACTTGGCAAAGGTGTGAACCCCAGGTTTGTGATGGCAGGAGAGGTGAGGGCTCAGTCTCTCATTCACTGGGTTACTGGATTTATCCCTAGAAAAGTACTTCCCAGACCACCAGGTCTAGGACCTGCTGTCCTAGACCTAATTATATGTTTAGGTCATGCAGTCACTTTAGGAAACAGGTAAAAATGTCTGTCTGGAAAGCAGTTCAGTTTGCAGACTTCTCTACTCCTACTGAAAGAGTTTGCAGAATCCTCTGGTGGTTGGGAATAGTCCTCCTGATTACAGGCATACACTTACTCATTGCAGTTTATACACATTTGTTCTTGTGCCAACACTGCCCTTCACTAGCAGTTGTTCTTTACTACTAATGTATTTATAGACTGCAGTCATATTCCTCCTCAGTCCCAATTTTGCAAACTGAAAGAAGCCAGACCCTTTTCATTCCTGCTTACGAGCCAGGCTCTTGTTTTCCCTGCTTGGCTTAGCAGGCTGTCCCTGTTCACGTGCCAATCCCGGTGAACCCTTTACCTGGCTGATCAGAGCTGTGCACAACAGTCCAATTGTAATTTCGTGGGTGCTTTGCACGACAGAGCAAATACTTCTGCATTTCTACAGGAATACCTCACCCCAGCATTTTTTATGGCCACAGTATTACTAACTCCTAATCATACAGTGTGTAATTAGTATACCAAAGTCTCTCTCCTGCTGTATTATTTCCAACTGATGAACTCCAGCTGATAGCAGGAATTCCTGCTATTAGCCTCCAGGTTCATGCTGTTGCACTTTTTACTATTAAATTACATCATATTTCTCTATCTTCACTCTTCAAGGTCATCCAGTTCTTTCTCTGCAATGTTGCATCGCAAAAGTGTTGGCTTACTGCACTGCTTACTATTAAAATAGGCAGGCCTGTGTTTTTTTTCTCACAACAGGTTACAAGCTGAGCCTCCTGCCCAAATCATCTGCTTATCTCATAGCTCTCTACAGCCTGGTAATATTCTGCCTCAGCCCATGCCTCATGAGCACAATACTTCTGGGAACTGTACTACATTGTTTTCCCTGAGGAAACCCTTTTCATTTGCAGTTTTTGGTAGCTTGAGAACAAAAGATACCAGAGCGAGAGAGTGACTAGTAAATAGAGGACAATCATTTTCAGGTGTGAAGCCATCCTGGGGATTTTTTTTTAAAGCCTCCTACCTTCCTACATGGATGTCAGTATCATGCAATCCAGATGTTGTTGGCTTCTGTTCAACACACCCCTCGTTTGAAATGGAAGGTGTTAAATTGAAGTCAGCCTGAAAAGAGAGGTGAACAGGGCTCTGGCAACCATGAACAGGAGGATCAGAGGCAGATCTAGCAGAAGCACCAAGATCGCAGCTAACAGGAGTCATAGTGTCTTCCTCAAAGTTAATCCCTTCCCAGCTCCCTTAAGGAGGTGCTAAGGGGCACATCCTTGCTTCAGCAAAGGTGTATATGGGCTGCTGTTCATGGAGCCAAAGCAACTCGCTTCAGCTCAGGACCTGAAAAGCAGGACAATTGCTCCAGCTCCTTCTGCAGATTCTGGAGTGAGCTTGAAGACAAGAAGTCACGTGTGAGGGTAGACTGGGTTTTAGGGTTTTCCTCATAGGCTTACTATAGCAGCAAGTTAGGGCCATTTGACTACCTATATTTATCATATCTTAATGTACTAGGCTTTCTTTTCAAAATAACCACAGGACTGATTTTACTGCATCTGTAATTTCTGGCTTGTGGATAACTATCGCAACAGCTGTTTTCCTTTTAAATCACTGATATGTGCTTTACGTCTCAATCGACTTTAATGCTGTTCCTTGGGCCTGTCTGACTGAAAAATTCATACTGACTCCCCATTATGAATACAGATTTATACACATAGATTTTTAGCAGAGGGAGTTTGGGAAAGAGGAGAGGTTGAACAAATTTCAAGAAGTTATTGTTGTGAAAATGCATGTTCTAACCTTAAATAAAACGAGCTTTGTTGAATCAGAGCTGAATTGGTTCCCAGTTCCTAGCTTTGTTGTTTGTACATTTGATTTCATATTTTCATGTTATAAACTCAACATTTCTAAATGTCGTGCCATGGAATCCATTTGGAAAACGTCATGTGATGCCAGATAGGCATTTTGTAGTCTTGTATACTATACTCTCAGTCTTACTGCGTCTCCTTCCACTGTAATATTATTTGCTGTGCAGGAGCTGTGTCTTGGCTTCTGCAATAGTTTGCCATTAACAGGGCAGAGCATGTCATAAATAACCCTCCAATATGTGCAATAATTAACTTTTAAGACTACCATTAAATCCTTTTAAAGCGGATTGATTAGGTTTCAATTTTGTATGTTGCTTCAGATTTTCATCTAAACTGAAGTGTTTCTTTAGGCTATTCTGCAGCTGTGCTTGCTTTCTAGCACTGACAGTCATTCAAATCCATCTCGTGCTATTGTAACCTGCTGTTAGCCCATTAGTTGCAATCTGTGGGAGGAGAAGGAGACAAATTGTGTCACTATTCCTTATCAAGGGACCACACAGTTGTTTGCCACTTTGACTCCGTGATGGATAGTTATCTCGAGATGTGACAGGTGTGAGACTGGAAATTTAGAAGGAAACAATGCGGGAGCCCAGTAGCATTTTGTTATTGACACTTGCTAGATAACAACACAGGGTTAATCAATCTCTTGTGTTGTTCTTAACCCCCTATTCTTTTTGTCTTCAAGACGCAGTTTTTCTCATCAGACTGACACGGCAGGAAAAAGGTTCAAGTAGATAGCAGACATTTTTCCTTTACCACGTACTGGACATACAATGTCAAATTCCATGAAAAACACATCTGTGTTTCCTTTGACAATTCTTTTAAAACTCTTTGAAAGTGGGTCAGGGGCTGGAGAAAGTACAGTCTAAATATCTTAAAGTATCTGCAAGTAGACATCCTTTCTTTGAAAGAGAAACAGTCTTTTTCCAACTTGATTTTTATTTTCAACAGGTTTTTTATCATTGTATTTCTGCAAATTAACTTGCTGTAGCCCATCTCTTAGTATTTCCTTTCCAGATACAAGCTAAAGTGACTGAGATGAAAGAAACAAATACCCTGAATGTTAAATGACCGCATTTACTTAGCTCTGCTCAAAACACACAATTCAAGGAAATGCAGATCCAGGACCATTTATTTTAGATATTTTAGACTAGGTTTGGTTCTTTTATGACCTTCAGAAAATTGAATACTAATACAAAATTCACAGTCTTAAAAAATATTGAATGTGGTGTTCAATATGTTTAGGGAGCACTGAAAGAATGACAGGAGTTTATGTATGAGCTAAGGTTCACATTGAATAAGGATCTATGGTAAAAGCTAGAAAATGATAAAGCTATAGAAGTTCAAAGAAATACCAATGAACATTGGAGTCCTACTGTACTGACATGATATAAGAGGCACTGGGTGCCAAAGAGATCCAGTTGAAGTAGCCAAGACAAAAGATGAGGAGGACATTACTGCCATTTCACTAAAAGGGATAGAATTATACAAACAATGGAGACTTCGTTGAGGTCTCCAGGAGGCTTGCAGCAGCTGAAGACCAACACACAAGACCATAGGCTCACGCCTAATCTACAAGGCATTGGTAACTATCTTAGTTTTGGATATATCTGTTTGCTCTATTTCTTTGTCCTGTGTTATTCTCTTGTATAAACAAAGCTTTTAGGCAAAGGTTCCTGCTGATGGTAAGGGGAAAATTTCAAGCGCGCTAGCAACACTCTTGGGTGTTGATACATTAAAGAGCCAGCTTGCTCATACTCTCCATATTATATTGACAATGTTAAAATGTTGTATGTTTTGTTAGGCAATTAAACCGTGTGTTTTGTGCCACAAAACAAAACAGAAAAGAGGCAATTGTTGGCTTTATTAAATCTGAGGGATGAGTGCCCTGCTCACAGGTCATTTGTAAACCTTTAGTAGCATCCAGCAGAGCCTGCACACACGGGTGCTGCAGCAGCCGTCCAGAAACGTTTTTGGGTAGGGTCAAGGGAGCTGTATGGTAGCCAGGATGCTCTACGCTCTTTGGCTCCTCTTGCACTGTGACAAAAAAGCTTGGTGAGCTGGTGTAAAGGCTCATTCGTTCCCTGATTCACATTTCCAAGGTCTAACTGGAAAGAAAGGACTTTGGACACATTTCACTCCTGCCTCTTCATTCCTCTTCAGAAATTTGCATCTGTTTGGTCATGTACCTTCTGCATGGCCATGCTTTGCAGGGCAGAGTTATGATATACACCATATCAACTTCTTCTGTCTGACAGACGTTCGCACAAGCGCCTTTCATCTCCATCGTGGGAAATGTTAAGGATGGAGAGTGATACGCCACTACGATTCTGAAATGTCTCTATCAGGTTTCCACATTAGCCTGCTTTCACCACTTCTTTTCTCTTGCCTTCTGAGTTTAAGTAGCTGCCAATGAAATCTCAGAAAGGTCTCATTAGATTTGAAGCTCCTGTCAGACAGAGCTGGAGGAAAATTTATCATGTGGGCTTCATATATGAGATTTGAGAAACTTGTTTCTGTCCATCCGATTCACATTCAGGTTCTGTGAAGTGAACAGTAATTAATCAAAGGCAGTGCTATAGGAAATAAAAAAACCTGATGCACAAGCATAACCAGCAACTCCTCACGCAACACTTGCTCTTTAGCAATAGCAGTTGACCACCCAGTTCAGCACAATATGTATAAGCGACATCTGTTCCTGTGTCACTGTGGCTTTCCTGAGCGGAAAGGTACTTTGTGTGCTTTATAGCTGCCACATGGCTGACATTGTTATTCCATAACCTTACGCCCCTGTTCTTGCACCCCATGCCCCTAAACCTTGTCTCTTGCATGCTTCTCTGTCTTCCACTCTAACTCTGTAACAGCTGAACAGCACAAATGCCCAACAGCAACTGGGATTCCTAAGCAAAAGCAGTAATAAAATAACATACCTCCAAGATGAAGGAGACATGCATGTTTCTGAACGTTTGAGTGACAGTTTTTAGTTATCCATAATAAGCAGAATTTGTTCTTTTAGAAAGAATTACCTTGAGTCATTTAAATAGAAAAGGTTTATCAGGAAAATATTTAAGAAGATGCTCTCCTGTCACCGTGACTGATGATCTGAGTTCACGTCCAGTCTAGCTGCAGACTTTCTGTGAAATGCCGAAACATTGCAGCCTTGAAGAGTACTTGAACATTTGAAAACTACTGAAATCCAGTTACTTTTGAACAGGAAACAAGCTTTTCACTGAGTGTGTCATTGTTCAACACAGAGCAAAGGATTGCATCGATGCAGAAATTACCAGGCTGCAGCATACATATTAATCACTGTATCTGAAATACTTCCAAGTAGTACCCGACAACTACTCTGAGTTGTCTCTGTGCCATGTATTCACCACCTGTGGCACACAAATGAAAACCTGTGGCCCCCAGCATTAAATACAGCTTCCCTGTGCAAAGAGAATTAAATACCTAAGTATCATTAAAGACCTACACCTTACTATCCTACTTTTAAAATAGGGCTTATTTGATGACATTTTTGGTAGTGACTGTAATATAAACTTCTAGGAAAAAAAAAGTGTTTGGTATTGTGCTGTGTTCAGCACATATTATGGTCAGTCTTGATTTTAATTGGGACTTGACAGCTGCTGTAATACAAACAAATAATAATAATAGCTTAAGGATATCAAACAGAGAAGGAGGACAGAATGCCTTTTATACTTACAAAAAGATTATGTCAATTGATCTAGATTTCAGAAAGCAGTAGAAAAGAAGCTAAGTGTAACTTGTTATCGTTAAAAGGTAGAAATCTGTTAGCCTTTGATTTATTTGTAACTGTTTAGCACACTGTTAAGTATAAAAAGAGTCAGAAGAACATAATATACCAATGTAGTTGCTAATATTCTTTAGAAAGAGCTAGAGAGGAACAAAAAAAAAAAAAAAAGAGGCATGAGAGGGTTGTATTTAATACAATTCTTTGCTCAGTCTCAAGCAATGTTCTATCTAATGCAATGCTTTTCTCCCTGATTAATCAGAACAGGGTTCAGATGAAATCAAATAATTTGCAGATGAATTGCTAATATGTCCTGTCATGCATGCCCTTCTAACAGCATGTCTTTCTATCCTGTTGAAGTACTTACATCATATGGAGAGACCTGGAAAGTTTGAACATTTTGGTTCACTGCCAAGAAAAATTATTTATCAATGGCACATACTGTGCTGATATATACCACAAGAACAGATTTTTAACTAAGAGTGAACATTAGGACGAGACCCTTTTCCTTCCTTTAGTGCATTAAGACAGACTGGGATGCCGTGTTCTCTTCTCCAGAACCTCCAGGAAGAAGCCTCAAATCCATTTTAGCTACTAAAGTGGTTCTATTAAACACAGCATCAGGGTACTTCTAAGATTCAAAGTCATTAATCTCACAAGCCTCCTGAGAAGTAGTGCCATTCTGTTCTCATATTTTATGGATGGAGAATCGAGGGGCAGGAAGCTTATGTGGGTGGTGTGTAGGTGGCTGTAGATGTGCTTGCATGCCTGGAAGGGCAGGTGTCAAGTGAGTGGCCACAGCATATCATAGCCTTTCTCCATAAAATGTAGTCCCTATTATTTAACAAAAAGTACCACTTTTGCTGCAGGACAGCTGCTGACTCGGAACCAGCTCTTAACTGTCTCAGCAAATTCACAGTAGTCATCTATTTCTCAAAGTAATTTCTGGAGTAAATACTTGCTTATCAAATTAGGCTTCAGTTTCAAGAATGATCTTTTTCTCCATTGCTCCTGCAGGGAATAGTGTATCATGAAAAAGGCTTTGTTCCCTTTGGCAGTCAAGCTAACGCCATCAAAGAAGCTCAGGGAGAGGGAGCTCAAAGTTGTCATTAGAGTTTCAGGCAGATCTTGCTTGGGCTGTGGAGGGTTGCTATCACTACATGGTACATTCCAAAGGTCAGCCAGATCAAAAGCTCTGCTCAGCAGCCAATTAAGACATTGTTCAATATCAGGGAAAATAGGAAAAAGAAAAAGAAATACAATTAAAATTTCAATAAAGAAAAATCAAGTAACTGCAATATAGCCTACAAGTGCCACCCAGGAGGGCTGGGATAATTTGCCATGATAGGATTAATTTACAGTTCTCTTGCTTTTGGGAGGTTTAAGTCTTCAACTTTAATATTTCTTTGGTGCATTATCTGCATTTGCATTTATCATTGGCTTGTACAATGGAATTTTCACAGGACTTGACATTTTGAAGTCCTAACTTAGGGCTTGGTCCAACTGCCTTTGAAGTCAACAAGGAGATTGCCACTAAGTTCAATGAGAAGTTGGATCAGGCTCTATAATCACTATGGACTCATTATAATCTCACAGCTGGTAACAATCGTTTAGAAGTGTAGTATAAAAACTGTGGTACTGGCAGGATGAGTTCAGTGCAAAGCTGAATCCCTTCATATTTAACATAAGTTTAACAATTTAAACAGATTTTAGAATTAGCTGCTCTCTTTGCACACTAACATCTGATGACTTTTTCTGAAACTTGCTGAAAAGGAAAGAGTCTCTGCATTTGCACGATGAGCTGCCTGAATCCTTTAATATGCTTTTGTTTCTTTAACTCCAAATCAAAGCAAGAACGACATTTTCCTCTCTCACTCTGTTGCCACAGAAAATAGTTTTCTGCAAAATGGTTGCTTTTCCAAGCACTTTGTTAAAATGGCTGCTGCCAGGACTAGGTCTAGGAGCATGGCAATTGCAAAAGCTAACCCTTTTCCCATTACATTTCACAGTTTGTATACAAGCAGCAACACCGTGTTCTCACTGTGCGAATGCTCATATTGCTGTGATGAACAAATTGAGGGCAGATCCCTTCGAAACGAATCGAGGCTTTGCAATAGTTTTGCAAGAGAGACTGTCTGACTCACGGTGTGATTATAAATGAGAGAGTGACTGTTTCTGCTCAGATTGAGGGGTCCCCAGGATTCAGGTGAGGCTGCTGTTCTGGCAGGCCTGCCAACACGGATTTAGATTAACCTAATGGTATGTACGTTGTTCTCATGCAATCACTTTCCTTTGTGTCCTTCAAGTATACTTGCAAGTATCAGTGCAAAGAGGTCTTAAAGCTGAATGAGGAGAGAAGCTTAAGGTGGAAGAAGGTGGGCTCAGAAGTGTCTGGGTGTCTCACAGACTGTACATTTACCCACTGAATTTGCACGTGCTTGAAACTGTATTCTTTTTTGTGCATGTTGTTCTGGATTTGCCTTTTCAAAGAGTTTTCCAAAGTCCTTACAAAAACCCAAACTGCTCCCAGAACTGCTGTTTCTTTGTAATGCCAGAGATTTCCCAGAAGAACATCACTCCCTCTTTGGACCAGATGCAAGTGAAACTACTTTGAATATCAGTGTGACTACTTCTCATGGGTGAGGAAAAAGGTTGCAACTTTCCTTACAGAAAAAGCACCATTCAGAAGTGTGCGTTAGACACTGGGCATCCAGAGAAGACCCACAGGTAGCAGGTGCTGCAATGGCAAAACACTTTGCAATACTGTTGTCATTTGCCATTTCTGCTTCTAATGAAGTCAACAATTGTTGGTCTCAGAGCCGCAAGAAAAACTTCAAAGGAAGGTTTTCAATGATCTTTGGAGCTTCTTCATAGGAGAGCAGGGGTTCAGGGCACAACTCAGAGTATCCATCTAGTACTCTCATGGTATTGTAATAATCCTTACCCTATTATTTTTTGTCTTTTATCTTCTTCTTTTTTCCTTTTTTTTTTCTTTTTTTTTTTTCTTCTGCTGGTCTGTATACCAGGTAACCTCCCATACTGATGGTAAATAATGCCTGTTCAGGGTAGATCTACGTTTCCTATATTGGCTTCTCTTCAGGACTGAAATATGTAAAGCTTCAGAACCCATACATACTCACACACAAATCCACATAGAGAAAGACAGAATAATCCTCCATATCATGCTACAGTAGTAATCTAGCTTAATGCAGTCTTGGAGGGTAGGCTAAGCCAGTGAACCATTTCTGCTTTACTGATGTGGTTAATGTGAGGCACAGAGGCCCGGGAGAGAATGATTTCCTTGTAATGTAGCAGTCCATCCATTACTCTGTATATTGAACCAATCAATTGACTTGTTTATGACATGCTTAATGTTTGGGGAATCCGAACTTCTGATTTACTTCAAGTCCTTTTAATTACAGTATATTCCTTGAAAACAGATGCTTTTAATATTCAACTTGAGTGTTTTATAAGCTATGCAAATATTTTATTTGTGGTATTTTTCTGGTGCTCACAGCCAAAACAGGCTAGTCAATTTTCCAGAAGACTATGTTATCTCACTGAAATGTCAGGAAATTCATCTTCCCAAAAGTTCTTCTTCCTTTGCAGGCTACACATTGTACTTTACCTTAAATTTTATGCTGTATCATCTTGACTTTTCTCTGCTAGAGAAATGAGGGTATAATATCAGCCTGTGATGTTTAAAAATACATACATGAAGTTTTGGTCCTTTTGACTAAATGAAGGAATGAAGTCATTTGGCAGTATTTTATGTTGGAACTAAAAATTTTTTTTCATTGCACAGCTAGGTTAGCTGTTGAAAGGCTGGAAATCCTAGCACAAAGCTTTTCTACTCATGCTATACTTGAAGAAATAAATCCATTGCAGTTTGCATGGAGCTGCCAGCTTAAGGAAGCCAGCTAAAGAAACCAAACTGAGCACAGCTGAATTGCAAATATGGGTGCACTGCTTAGGTATCTGAATTTTGACCATGAATCATTTTTCTTCATCACGTTCCCCTAGATATACTCTAAAAATCGAACCAAACATAATGATAATCATGCCAGAGTAACAGGGATTGGCAAGAAAGGGTCACTCGGAGGTTGGTAGAGGCAAAGGTATTTCTAAGCATCATCCCAATGAAAGAAATGCATCCACAGCCAACAACACCCAAACTCTCAGACCCATAGACATTAGAGACACTAATACTTATCAATATGTCCAGTTCCCCTTGTTGTGGTCCCAGCCCTGCCCTGTACGATTACCGTTGCTCCTAGCCTCTTACATTTCAGAGTGGATGCATATTTCTACCAAAACAGAAAACAAACCTGAAAAAATCTGCTTTGAAGCAACTACTTGTGCTGAAAAGAGTGCTAAATGCAGTAATAATGCAATGGGTGTGTGTGTGTGTGTGTGTGTGTGTGGTGGTGAAGAAAGAATGATCATTAACGTTTTCCATTTACAGAAGTAATAGGGTGAGAATACTCTCAAGTCTAAGTTTTTTAATGGGTACATCCTGAAAAGCTTGGAGCCCTTTTGTTGGAGCACTGTTTCTCTGAGCCCTGAATATGTCTTCCTGATTCTCAGGGCCAGGCTGACAGTAGTTCTGCTTATCTATGCAAAAATACCTTGGATATAAGCCCTCAGTAGTTCATGGTAGCCCTTATCTTCTTGCTCACCCCATATCATCCCCTTCCTTTCCTCTTCCTCCTGCCTCCCCCAGTCATGCAACAGGTCTCTTAACACATTTTTTTTCTGTTTCTTAGTTTGCATGCTAACTGGGACCTTTTCCTTATACACATCTAATCACCCAGTTATTTTTCTTACCTTGTAGATGTCTGTGTCCCCCGGGGCTGTGCATGGCCATCACGCTGTGTGCTGAACCTGCGTGGGGCTGCAGCTGACGCTTGCACAGGTGCCAGCTGCAGTGGGGGGAATTGTGCTAAACCTCACTGCCCTGCTGGGATAGACACAAGTAGATCACAAAGCTTTTTATCCCCCTCTCTTCAGTAAACAATTGTACCTCCAAAGCCATGAGCAATTTTTCTGATTCACAAACACTACTGAATTCACCAATGTTTTCTAGTGGTGGGTTTCACAGCACTGAACGCTGTTCCTCTTTCACAGAGGTGTCTTACTGGGTTGAATGCAGAGCAGAATTACTTTCTTTTTATTTAGCATTTCACAGTCAGCCAAAAATTAGGCTTCCTTTTCTGATTAAAACTATGTTGTGAAAATGATGCCTAATTTGGTGTTTTCTTCATCTCTTGGTCTTTTTAGCTATCACTGATTTCCACATTTTGCTTTTTTGGTGAATATATACACACACATGCACATACACGCACATGTACAGACACTAACTGGTGTTTGCAAGTTGTATCTTCTTTTCCTGGATGGTCTAATTCTTCCAGTTCAGGCATTAGCACTTAGGTTCGTGCTGAAATGCTTTCCTGAATCAGCGCCCGAGTGTTTAACAACGTGAAGTAAAATGGATGGACATTTTAATGTTTCCTCTTGTATGTGAAATACTCTTTCATCTCTGTATATTAGGAACATATTTTTGGGATCGTTCTGAAATAATGCTCTCTTGTTTAAGCCCAAAGCAGAAACACACGTCTTGAATCAGCCAGTGTGCTTTTCATTTGGAGATGGAGGAGCGGGCACTGACTACGCTTTTGAAGTGGTTTTGTATGGTTGTGGGTGCTTGATATGCATGATTGCACCCACAGTTCGGCATGCACACAGTCAGTGGCAAGGACACGTTTCAGAAGAGCATGAGTGAGGTTTCGCTCCCTCCTCCCAAGTGCCTTTGTTCCTGCTCGATAGAGAAGAATGTCATTTCTCAGAAGAAGCTCGGAAGAAGGTCGTTGAGCTCAGATTTGTCTGAGTGATGATTTTCCTTCTCCTTCTTCTTTATAACTCTACAGGAACAACCTCACACACTGTTGCTGGAGAGTTGCCAGTGGATTTAGTTTTTTTAAAGTTTGTTTTTATGATTTGGCTAAAAAAAAAAAAAAAAAAAAAAGCAACCTGCTAAGTCATTGCTCGGCACTCTATGAGTCTACAACAAAACTGTATGCTATAAAAATAGATTGCACCCATTCCTACTGTTAAATACCACGAAAGAAATAAGAGCGTTTACAGTATGCTGAAAGGAAAATGCCTTCTCCCACCCATAATAAAATGTGTGAGTTCAGGGTCACTTCCTAATAGGTGTTATTTCCTCTATTTTAATAAAGGTATTTTAACACCTGTATTCCATGCCAGACAGTATTGTCATTTTTTCCACTGATTGGCTTAACCAAATGCTGGAGGGGGGGGCACAAGCACTTTCAAACATCGCTGCTTCACGCCAAACACAACTAATGTGCAGAAGGAGGAAGCCAGAGAAAGCAACAACCGCCCCTAATTACAGCCAGACGACTTCCAGTCCAGTGAGGGACGGGGAGGCTTTCAGGATGGAAAAAGGTCAGGAAGCCCATCTAGGTCAGCCAGTCTCTGGCTTTGAATTGGCACTTGTACTACCCTCACCCACCCCCACAACCTCACACACAGACTATTTTTGTTCTCCAAATAGTTGCCCAATGTGTGCTGAAGACTATTTATACTCATTGGGACCGCCTCTGTCCTTAGTGCTTTTCTCCATACAGAGTGGTGACCTTTGCTAAGTTGAAGACCAAACCTCCTGTGTATGGGGAGCTTGGTGATTCCAACAGAAGTCAGCAAGAGGATTTGAAAAAACCTGACCCTCTTATTGCAGGAGAATTTTATGCTCCCATGGATCAATTCTTCTGTTTGCTGGAGTATTTTCTTCACAAAGCATCCTTGCCCCCTCCTTGCACTGGATGAGGAGCATAATGGGAAAGTTGATGTAAAGCAGAGATACTACACCCCCCTCACCCAGTTTCTGGGGCAGATCTCACAAGCTGCAGTGCCCTGGGTTGTGTGTGAATGGTTTCCTCAATGCCAGCCCATTTTGCATCTGTACTGATATCCACACTGAATCTTGGATCCAGCTGGGCTGGAAACACTAAGCCAACCAAATACAGGCATGAATTTCTTACAGATTTGTCAAAAGACAACCAGCAGACCTGTGGTCACATGAAGCAGAGCACAGGCTTGCTTGAATAGTTTATGAAGCCTTAGTGGGTCTCACAGCTTCACTCTTTGTTGCTGTAACAGAAGATGAAACTACATATGTTTCCTGTGATTTGGGGTTTGGCAGCAAATGCATTACACAGGACGATGAATGTATGTAGCCTTTGTACATATTTCTAAGCATTTGCTTGGAACTGGAAGGTCATTTTACTCAGGCAAATTACAAATCCTTTGGAAGAAAAAGAGTATGACTACTTGTGAGCCCTGTCAGATACCTTAGAAAACTGCACTGTAAATGCACTTTGTTTTATTTTGGCATATTTCCTGTGTTTGACAACCAGAATGCAAAACTCCACTGTCAGTATTGCCGAAGGCCAGAAGATCAAGCGACAATTATCCGTAACACTGAAAAGGCATAAAAAATACTCTCTGACCTTTACAATAGGCCACACTGCACAAATTTCCTAAACTTACTTAAGCACTCAACTCTTCTGTGCAGATGTAATTTGCACGAGCCTTTGTTCCGCATGACCATGGGTTAGAGGATGGTGGCCAAAAAGTGTCATTAGTGCAACCACAGTTTATTAGTCATATATGACTGCGCTTGTTGCAGGAATTACTGGGGAGAACTCCGCAACCTGCATCATGCCAAAGGTCAGACCAGTTGACCATAATGTTCTGTCCTGGTTTTAAAATATATTAATCGATGTTCTCACAGTACTTAGGCAATAAGGATAACAGTAGCCAAACTGCCGAAGGCTAGCATTACATTCACAGCAGCACTAGAACTAGTTTTACCACAAAACAGTACACAGGTCAATTATATATAATAAATAAATACATTTCGGGAGCTAGAGGGGCCAAAAGGCTTGTGGTGAGTTTGATACTAGCACTTCTCTCTCTCCCTTTATAAAAAGCTCTGGAAGGAAGGCAAAAATATTTTAAGCATCAAAAAGACTGATGAATAGGGATGCCAGGATATTCACTTAGAGACAGTATTGTCAGGAGTTGTTTTCCGAGCTATGATACTAAAGATAGTATGAACCAGCAAAGAAAAGAACACTGTAAAAATGCAAATCTGCTAAATGTTGAATCTATTAATCCATAGCACACTTTCTTCTGAATCATACTTACTCAGATGTACAGGCAACAAAAGTATTTATAATATTTGCATAATTTCAAACCCCCAGTTCATAAATTATGTATTGGTTGTGGTCAAATGAATGTTAGCGCTTTCATAATTATCTTTTGTGTGAAAGGTTGCGCGGTTTACAGAGACATTTCAATGGCAACTGAAGATCTGTGAGTTCCTTTAATACTGTAGAGAAGAAATGGGAGCTAATTGTAGAGTTGCTACACATTTGCTCTTGAAAAGTGGCAAAGCTAAAAGGATTACATTTAATTTGAATTTACTTTTTAAAGAATACTTGCTTTTGTGTAGAGTGCTAGCAACTCACGTAGGGCCCCAATGCTGGGCATTCAGGAGCTGTCAGAAAAGGAGAATAACCTTGCAAGAGTAATTTTTTTAACAATATAGACTGCCGGAAGTTTCTCAGTGAAAAGAGGCCATATGTTTGTCATGTCCTGCTCTGTTATCAATTATTTAAGCTGAATTCTAAATAAGTAAAATATTTTCTACAGGAGGACTACGAGTGCGTAGCCTTTTAGCATCCTCAAGAATAATGGGGCCCCTTTTCCTTGCAAGGTGGATAGAGCTGGCGTAAGAGAAGGGACGGAGAAGCACATCCAGCAGTCAGAGCATATTTGAGCAGAGGGACAGGTAACTGCGAACAGGCATCGAGCAGAGCTGGTGGGCACCTCCAAAGCTGCTGTGGGGATCTACTGTCTCACGGGCACACATGGATTGGTCACGCTTCTCTGCTATGGCTAATTGTCAATTCAGGCGAATGTGCCTATATGAAACCAGCAGATGTTTTTAAACATTTATTTCTAATTTTGAATACATAATAGAGGTGTACATTTTAGAGGCCTACTTTTTTGTTTTCCTTCAAGTGAATGCTGAGATTTTGATTTAATCCAGTGTCTAAATGTTGAAATCTTTGGTGTATACCTTAATCCTCCTATTATTCTGAAAGAAGGAAAGATTTCTTAAGAAAGAGTTTCCTGGGGTTTGCTAACTACATGGAATTAAAATGGTTAATATAGTACTCTAAAGAATAGGAATCGTATCAAGAAAGACCATTTCTTTTATATAATGGGAGAAGACCTCATATCATGCGAAGAAATCATAACTGAGGAGGAGGTAGAAATGAGCCTTACTTTCACAGTACAGTGAATGGAAATTTAAAGCTAAAATCACCATACATAGCTAATGAACAAGCGACAGTAAGTTCCAGGTACAACGCTTTCATTAAAAACTCAAATCCTCCACAACCCATCGCACTGCTGCAAGCCAAAGAGGAAGGACAGAACCTGACGACCACTTCGGGAACCTTCCAGCCTGAAACTCAGCCCAGCTCTGATTTTGGCTAGTTCACGGAAGTCAATGGGAATAAGGCTCTTGTCCTGCTGCCTTTTTGGAATAATACATCCAGATGCCAGTGAGCCTTCACAGAAAATGGCCTGGGAGCCAATACGCAAGCATAAAATATAAAGTACAACAGAAATCTGAATTAGACATATGGATTCCTATATGTAGACAGGGAATATGCTTTTCCACTTCAGTTTTTATGAAGAATTTCCTAACTACATCAGATTTGTAGAGCTGACTCATAACATTGTGTGCCATGGTAAATTAGACACAGTTAACTCATGCATTAAGAGAGCTCACTTACTGCCAGCATATAATACGCTGAGTTTTTTTCGAAGAGGTAAACTCTGCTTGTAGTTAGATGGTATAATTTTTTAAAATTTTGTTTAACAAGATCATATAAAGTTCTTGGTTAAAGATCCTGGCTTCTTTGAAAAAGTTCAAAATCCGCATATAATTTCTTGGAAACAATTCAAAATACTTTGAAAATACATTTAGTGTCAGAATACACATGCCATGTGTCTTTTTATATGCAATAGATTTTATGTACTTTACACCAAATTGTACAATTAATTTGGACACATTTGGTGGGAAATAAGTTTTTGTATGTATGGGAATTGATTAAGTAATGCAATGAATGTGGCAGTTGAGTCAGACCTTTGTAAATGAATTAGGAAGGTTCCCTTTACTCTCCTGCAGGAGAAAGCAAAGTTGTTTAATATTTTATGAGTGTGAATGTTTTAAACAGTTTGGAATGGTAAAACCACTCATCAGAGGCTGTGTGAACATTGTGGTGCATCACAGCAATGGATTTGCTGTCAAAAGGGAATCGAACAGAAGTTTTTCTTTGCTACCAGTTGCTCTTAAGAGCGTAATGACTCATGCAACTGGCTTAACCAGATTTGTAAATCTTCATGGATGGAGAGATTCTGGAACATTTATTTCAGCTCGTAACATCAATATGTGCATCTCTTATGTTTGGGAAGACTTGTTAACTGGGAGATCCAAAAAGATTTGGAAAAGGTCTTTGTCTTCTCTTTTCCCCAGCTGAATATGTCAGGGATGGAGTGAACAGAAGTCAACGGTTTTCCATTCCTGAAAGCCTCTGGCGTCTGGGAGAAAAGCATCTTGGTGAGGACATGGAGAGAGTACAGCTGGAAAAATGCTATGGTGTCAGCTGAATTCTGGTCAAGATTTCATTTTTACCAGTGATTGAACAGGATGTTCTGATTAATAGAGCTAAATAAAATGAATCACCTAGGTCCAAGAGATGGAAAATAATATCCTATGGAAAAAAAAAGATTGTATTATTCAAAATTTCCTTTTATTAGGTCATTTTACTCAATGGGTGGAAATAAAACTCCTTAACGAGGAGGGACAATGGCAGATATAATGTACGATAGAATCAGTGTGGAAGGGATTTGGTTATGGAGAAGCCAAGGAAGAAAATGCTGCAGTCCTCAATAGCCACCAAATACTCTGTTCTATGGATCGTTTGAGAAAACAATTGGAGTGACCATCTGCATATTTCCATGTTGTCATTCATCTGAAGCCAGTAGAATTAAAAAAAAATAATTTAAAAAAGAAGTTATTTTATAGTTTTCCATATTTTTCTTCTGTGAAGAAAGAGGTGGCCTGCCATTTAGAACGGAATCAAAATTTCCTAAGAGTGAGCAAAACTTTAACATGGGGAAAAAAAAGAAATCTCTGCCCGTAAGTACTTTCAAAATGTTTTTTGTGTTTGTCCAAATATCTTGGAATGAAACCTAGAAATGTTGCTCAGCTTCATTCTCCACTGCCGTGCAAATGCTACCACCCGTTTTTACTTGGCATTTTCCCAACAAAAGACACATACTCCTCTGAACACATTTGACTGAAAATGAAGAGGAAGCTGTAGTTCAAAGCTAATTACATCTCGCTAGATCTTCTTTTCTCAGTCATTCATTTCTGCTCACACATGCTACTGCTTAGCAGTCCGTACTGTTCTCGGCCTTCAGCAGAACCATCCTCATCTCTTCCTGCCGTTAGCTCACACCATAAAAATACACACAAGCAGAAAACAGCAGTTAACAACTTTAAGCTTTCTTTACTGCACAAATCAATCAATAATGGCTGGCATGACTGGCAGCATAAAGTATGCTTTTCATTCCATCCTTTGAAATGAGAACTATTTTCTTCAGAAACTTCCAGCTTTAGTGGAGTAGATTAGAGGGGCCAGGCAGATTAAAGAGTCCAAAAGCCTAGTTCAGATGCAATGTATGACAACATATTATGCTTCCTCCAGACTGGTCCAGATTGGTTTAAGTGGTTGATCTGGCAGTCAGAAAGACTGCTGCCCTGGAAGAAAACCATGTGTTTGTGGGTGATTGCATTTTACTGTAGTACTTTGAAAGCTGTATTGACTTACGTTTCCAGCAGACCACACCATCTTCTGAATATTAAATAACATGGTACTATTATACACCATTCCGTGACTACCCACATCGCAATCTCTATGTGGAGGAATTATCCTTGACTGGTAACCCCTCTGGTTCCCACCAGTGGTTTGAAGTTAAGACATCAGTTGTATTCCAAAGCTATCCACAATGGGGTGTGCAATATAGTCATAGGTGTACTTTCCACGTGTGTTCATTCCATACATGCACATTTCCCGTGTGTTCAACTTCCTTTGGTACACCTGACTGCTGGCTACTGAGCAGGCATCATACTTCTCATGTCAGATTAATCACTTGATCTGAATATTTGAATATTTCTGAGGTATTCCCTTCCTCCATAACTAAATAAGGTGCAGACTCTAAGTTACTGTAGAGCAGATCTCCAAAATCTTCTGGAACACTGCTTGTTGCATTGCCATGGCTTTGAACCTCATGTAATCAGGGCTAAAAATGCCATGCTAGTGAGGATGTTGTGCTTGTAAATTCACAGGGTTTTTTTGCAGTTTTTAGTTTCTCCCCTTGTTTGTTAGATCTAAATACTGGTGGAGTCCCAGGTTAAATATCATACTCCTGAAACACAGTGTTGTAATACAAGTGGGACAAGAATACCTAATATTTGAACAGCACTTCAAATTGCACACTTTTGGGCATTACTGTTACTCACCATAAGAAGTACTTAATGAAGATGGGAAAATGAGGAAAGCTGAATGTGGAATTAGAAGGCTGTGAATTATTATGAGTATACCTACACTTGTCTTTCCCCTGTTTTAATGGGTTTGAGGTCAAGTCCTCGGTTAAGTAAGAGAAGAGAGAGATGAATTGGAGTGAAGGTGCACTCATCTGCATATCAGATCAATTGCAGGAAAATTGTTTTCATTCTTACAATGAATTTTTTTCCATAAATCTCCATTTTCTTCTAATTCCTTAAGTCCACTGAGATACTGCTTTAATTATTCTGCCCTTGGCCATTACTGATCCATTAAACAGTGCCTAACCAGTTTTAAAGATGATGCAAGCTTGGGGCTTCTTAAGTAGAATATACTACAGCCTGATCCAAAAGTTAACAAAGCTGAAGAGAAAGACTCCCATTACCTTCAGCAGAGATTGAATGGGGCACTTGACAGGAAATAAAAGCTGAAGAGGAAATCCTATGTGTGATCCTTACACTGCGCTATGGTTTCTAGGCTCTAAGTAAGTAACCAAATTGTAGATTGTAAGATCCCTGTGGATCAGGGAACTCTTTACAGGAGGTAGCCTTTAACCTTCTCCTTCTGTTTTGGTAGAAAAAGGTGCTTTATTAGATGCTCTGAGGCCACTGAAGGCAGATGTGAGCAGCAAAATGGGCTTGGAGAAACAATGCGTTGCAGCCAACTCCCTTACAACATTCCCAATCATGCCAGATCTTTGCCACATTCTTCACTGAAGCTGTTTTAGAAAGGACTTCTGTTTCTACAGCAAAATATTTTGAGCCAACTGTTTCATGCATTGAACAGCAATCCACCTGTTGGCCATAAACATTTATTCTTGGTGTACCAAACCTGTCTTCCCATCCCATCCCTGTTTTATCACCTCTTCTGTGTATATCAAACTGAAGATAGTGTGGCCTAAAATACTGATAGTCCAGCAGCCTCAGAAGACTGTTTAGTGTTAAACAGCTTATTTTCTTAAGCAATACAAAATAAGCATTTGCTCATATTTGCTTACTTGCCATTTTAATTTTTACTCTGACTTTGAATGGATCTTTCTTGTTCTCCTGGCCTCTTTGCTGATACTTGTATGCTGATGCCTGTGTTTCAGGCAAAATCCCTGGTATCTAAAATAAGAGAATAGATTTTTATGTGTTACCTCTAATTTTTGTATAGGTTATATTTCTTGCTCATTTTCAGAGTCCCATTGATGGCTTTTGAGGTGTTGGTCTGGCAAAAACATACAGAGAATGCCGAGTATCCAAGGTGCCATTACTTTAAATGAATATATATATAACTGTTACTAGTTTAGAGGATCCTTTTTTCTTACTGTGTCCTAAAGACATTTGGACTGTCAGTTTGCCCTGTGTTAGGTAGGAACTGCAGTTTTGACCGTAGAGAAATAAGAAGAGAGAGAAATCTGTAAGCAGTGAATGCAGGGAAATGAACATGCTGTTTCTTTTTGTGAATGTATGTAGCTGCAGTCTTCTAACTGAACTGACCGCCCCAGAAAGAAAAGGATGAAAAATTGCTTTTATCAAAGCTGAATAGCTCACCCCTTCAAAAGCTAATGTCCACACTGTCCCCAGTAAAATTTATGGCACTGCTATGTTAATATATGGGTGCAGGTACTGAGCGTGCATTAGGGTGCCTGCATAGGCTCCTGCTATTCACTTCACCAGCATCTACTGAGCTCCAGTCAGAGTCTTCTCTTCTGACTGGAGATTTCTTTGATGCCCTTTGGCATGGGGATAGATGCAAAAGTATGTCCACAAGCAGAAAGAATACCACCATAGATAGTGCCGACATCCCCAAGCTTGCCTGTTTCACAGCAGTGTAGTCATGGCAACATGGATCTCTCTTTAAATTTGCCATCTGAGGATTTACCCAGCATCTCAGGCAAACTTTAAAGCTGTTCTGTATGTTGACATCCAGGACACCATGGTCAGTACCTGAGAAGATACCTGAGAGGCACTTAGACATATCTGCGCAACCTGCTGTTGCGGTTGGGGGTACCATGTTAAGATATTCCACTTAGAACACAGAAAGAGATAAGGCAGAATGGGATTCCTTCCCAAGTGAAGCATACACATGTATCTTGTTGCTGGTTTTATCCTGTGAGAATTGTAAATCTGGAAACCATTTAGTATAGCATAGAAATCTTTTCAATGATGAGTTGAAAGCACAGTGTTGCCATAGCCCACTATCCGTGCTTTCCCTGTAAACAATTGAAGCTCGTAGTTGGAAAATGCTGGGATTGATATTTCTCATCAAAGAGAGCAGAGCCTTGTGAGTGCTGAAAACATAACCTGGATCTCTGGTCTGCAAACTGTCAACTCCAACTCAAGGAAGAAGTTCCCAGGCCCTATCAGTGTATGGAAGAAGACATCTCTGTGTCAGGAAGACCTCAAACTACGATAGCAAATGGCATTCCTTTGCTATGCTGGCTGCTCTCCATGTCATGTGTGTGAGATTTGAAGTCCCTCTTGAAGTGACACCCCTTGGAAGAGGTCGGGATGCTAGATTATCACTTAAGCAACAATAATCTCGAACTGTTCTGTAACTAGTTTGGGATGCTATTTTACTAGGCTGAATTACATTGCCATCTAACCTAGGGACACCTGGGTTTTCAGACCATGTTCTGGTTTCAGGACATTTCCAACAGGTAGATAATTCCTCGGGTTTTTTTGCACAGATTAGACAGTGGCAAGCTCTGTGAGAACAGAAACAAAAGATTTCTTGGCACTGAAAATCCTGCTGCATGGAAATAAAAATCCTAGTGCCAGAGGTTTACTTTACTGTAAATAGCTGATGAATAAGCCTAAAATATAGAGAGATTTCAATTAAGTATTTGAGATTTATGCAGGAATTACTGGACAAGGTTTTCTCATGTGTGTTACAGTTAAACAAAATAATCGTAACAGTCCATTTCTAGCTTTAAAATTACAGACCTTGAAGATATCCATGGGTCAGTATCAGGCAGATAGGCAAGTATAAATTAAAAGTACATGTCTGTTACTGTCCAGCTTGAAGCTCTATTGCTCTGTGGGGTTATAGTTCTCCAGACCCACTCTTGCTCACCCTGTAGCTGTTGGTGAAGACAGTCACAAGAGACGCAATGTCAAAGAAAGGGATCACCATCCAAGTGGGTGATGTTTTTCAATTGCATGTAAAATACATGCAGTTAGAATAGTGTGGAAAATATATTGCTTCTGTTTTAGTAGATTTACTAAGCCCCCCCCCGCCCCAATGTTCAGATGACATATTTCAGACTTCACAGTTCTGAAACTGATGTGCTACTTCTGAACTGCAGCTAAGAGATCTGCAGTCTAACAGTTACATTACCCATATTGCCTGATTGTTTTGCTACAAGCACAGAATTCAGGCCCTTATTTCTTATACACTTTTGGATTCAGACACAAGAGTAGGCTGAGCATTGTTTCTAAGGGTTATGAAAAAAAATTGGATTTTTTTTTTCCACCTTTAAAATGAACTTATGGAAAATATGACACTCATCAATGTACATGTTTTAGGTTTTGATTAAACTGCACCAAGGATAAATCATTTTCCTACAGCTGATTTGATCCACCCATCCTTACCTATGCAAACTGACAGAGGAAACCAAACTACAGTTTTCATCAATCTAGCATCTTTTATGAAGCTGCTTTTTGTTTCCAACAGTCCCATTCCACCCTGCAAAGTTAGAGGCATTACCTCCTAAGTGACATACCATGCCTGAAAAAAAAACCACAACAAAGAACTGCATGGAATAAGTGATAAGGAGGTGTCAGGGGCAAAGATGGATTTCAAGGACTTGGGTTTGGTGTTCAGCTTTGGTGTCATCTCTAGTCAGAAACAAATAAATCAATATCAGAAATGCCTGTAGACTCTGAAAACATTCTGAGATGTAATTCATTGCTTAATGATTTCAACAGAAATTGCCTGAGGATTTTTTTTTCGTGTAGTGTATTGTTACAAGTAGTAGTAGCAGCTTTAATAGTGGAGCAATGTATGATGTTCTGCATACGAAATGCTAAAATTGTTCTCAGACACCAACCAGGCAGGTCTCAGCCAAACAGTGCAGACAACTGTGGGTCTCAAAGTTCATTTCTTTGATTGTCTTCTGCACATCAGATAATATGAATTATGGTACCTGTACAGAGGGCTGAGTGCAAAATATATTCTTAAATGGCATGAATGTGGCTAAACTGTTTGACATTCACAGCTTACTAGTGACATCAAGAAGTTAAATGCATTTTCATTTTTTTTTTTTCACCCACGTAGTCAGTTCTGGAGAAGATGGGAACAGCACCAAGCAGGAAGCTATGTAAAGGTTCTTATGATAATTTATCTATAATTACCTTGAAATATAAAGACCTAGACAAGAAACAAATAATTTTAAACCAATGATGACTTCTTTTACTGAAGCAAAAAGCAATGTATTTCCCTCCCAGATGTGTTGGAATGGCATTTTGTGCATCAGCAGCAGAAAAAGAACGGGCAGCAGAGCAGAAGAAAAAGTGGAAGTCCTAGAATAAGAAGAAATCTCAGAATAAATTTCTAGAAAAAAAATTTGGACTCATGTCATCTGGGTTGGTTCCCCTGACTTGAGATGCTGAAGCACAATACTGCTTTCCTGCTTACACATTTGTGGATACTCGTTGCTTGGACAGGGGTGCCCTGCGCTGGGTGAGGGGCTGGGGGCGGCCGGGCGCAGGGGGCGGCGGTGGCTGGAGCCCCCTCCCGCTGGCGCCGGGCACAGGGGGTGTCCCCAGGGCTCCGTGCTGGGGCCGGCCCTGGGTAATGTCTGTGCCGACGGGCTGGGCGAGGGGACCGAGCGCCCCCCGGTCCGTGTGCGGGTGGCACCGGGCTGGGGGCAGTGCTGCCCTGCGGGGGGCAGGGGGCTCTGCAGGGGGGGCTGGGCAGGCCGGGCCCAGGGGCCGAGGCCCCCGGTAGGAGGCCCGAGGAGGCCGAGTGCCGGGCCCTGCCCCTGGGTCACAGCAGCCCCAGGCAGCGCTGCAGGCCTGGGCCAGGGGGCTGGGAAGGGCCGGGGGAAAAGGGCCTGGGGGGGCTGGGCAGCAGCCGGCTGGGCGTGAGCCCCCGGCGTGCCCAGGTGGCCAAGGCGGCCAGCAGCGCCCTGGCCGGTGTCAGCAGCAGCGTGGCCAGCAGGGCCAGGCAGTGCCCGTCCCCCTGCGCGGGGCACTGGTGCGGCCGCCCCTCGGGCCCTGGGCTCAGGGCTGGGCCCCTCGCTGCAGGAGGGACGCAGAGGGGCTGGAGCGTGTCCAGGGACGGGCAGGGGGCTGGGGCAGGGGCTGGGGGGGCGGCTGGGGGGGCGGCTGGGGGGCTGGGGGGGGCAGCCTGGGCAGGAGGGGGCTCAGGGGGGACCTGGTCGCTCCCTACAGCTGCCTGGCAGGGGCTGCGGGCAGCGGGGGTCGGGCGCTGCTCCCGGAGAACAAGCGACAGGGCGAGAGGAAACGGCCCCAAGCTGCACGGGGGGGTTAGCTCGGGTAGCGGGGAAACGGCTTCCCTGCAGGGGTGGTCAGGCCCTGGAACAGGCTGCCCGGGGAGGAGCTGGAGTCACCGTTCCTGGGGGTCTTAAAAACACTGTGTAGACACAGTGCTTATGGACTTGGTTTAGTGGTGGACTTGGCAGTGCTGGGTTAATGGTTGGACTCGGTGATCTTAAGGGTCTTTTCCAACCTCAATGATTCCATGATTCTTTCTGTCCCAACCCATCCTGAACAAGCCTGTGGTCAATGGGAGCCCCAGGTTGTATTGCTGCAGGCCCCAAATTAGCATCATTTCTTCAATCCTAGATTTCACATGGTGATTACTCTTGATAACAAAATGGGTATAATGGATTGACACCCTCATTTTTGCTCTCATACATCTCTCTATTAACTGTGATAAACAGCAGGGAGATTTTAAAAATTAAGCACTCTTTAGTTACTAGAATATTAAATGATTCTAATCATACTCTTTACATGTGATTATTTTCCCTAATTCCTCTTTTTTTTCCCTAAGACTACTAATTTCCAGAATTAAAACGGTTCTAGACCAAGCCTAAATTTTTTAAAGTATTCGCTATAATGTTCATGGTTTTGGGTTTTGTTTTTCTTTTTCTCTTAAAAGTCACAGTTGATATTATTTTAATGTACTGTTATTTTTTAAAAATGTTACCTTTTCAATGTCTTGTGTCTCTTTAGCTACATTTTAAGGCTGGCTAATGGTAACTCAATTACTGTCTCAAACAGAGAGGTCAACTTCAGATCAACAGAAATGGAGTGGTTTAAGCTGGCCTCAGATAAACTGCTTCTGCTCCTACCTCTATTCTAGGAAAAGTATAAGATTAAGAAATTTTCTGTCTTCATTTATTCCTTGAGTCCTTTGTCTAGGCTGACAAAAATGCGACTAACCCTGTAGTATTGTGAAGTAATATATTGTTTTAAAGCAATAACCTTCCTGTAAAATAAAAATATTTTTACTCGTTATTTAATCTTTTGTTTTTAATGACGTGTCTTGTCCATATGGGCTTTCACTGAATTCCTTTGCATGCCCCAAACCTTCCATTGCCTGAAGCAGGAAGGCTGGGTGTTATTTTGAAGTGGTAAGGAATGGTACCCGACTTGTTGATGCGGGATTTGTGTTGATGCAGATGTACTCCAGTGCTGCTTGGAGTGTAGAGGCAGTTTTTTAGGACACCAGAAATACTTCAGCTCCTCAGTCAGTACCTCCTAGGACCTGACATAGGAAGTTTTCAAGGTCTTCGTAACTGCTGAAGCAACCACCTAACCAACCAACCAACCAACCAACCTAACACTGTGCAAGCACATAAACAGCAAATCTTAATGGCAAGTGACAAGACTGAAAATGCCTCTCTCTCTCTTCAGTGGTTAACACTTGCAAGAGCCTGAGTAAGGGGTTTCATTGCTTCTTGCTGCCTGCATAGTTGTGGCATTTGGGAGAACTGTAATAAGCTTAGTCTGTCTCTTTTCTATCTTTATCAATTATCATTGTCATAATTCCGCAAGAATTTCCATTTGTATGTGGTATTCAGTGTCCAGTAAGCACCAGAATTTCATGTGTAAACGCTGGGGTTCATTAAAGAATTCACAATACAAATACTGTTTCGCAAAACTCTCTTTCTGCTAATGGTTTAATGTGACATCCTTCACTAATTATCTCTTTAATGTGACAGATGAATGGCAAATGATTCTTTATGCATATTCAGAGCTCCGTGAATTATATTGGTTAGTTGTAATCAGCAGATAAGTCTCATGGCATGGTTTCTGTCCCTTATTGCCTAAAGACATTTGCTATTAAGTATTTTTACAAACACCTTTGATACTCAGATTCAAGAGTCATATTGACTTGACTTTAAATACCTTTTTTCTGGAATAAAACTCACTGTACATCCAAAGAAGAAAAGCCCTCCATGTTAAAAGGGAATTATTTGCTATCGTTTACTTGTGCTTCTGTAATGCAAAGCACACTTTTGAATGGGCTTATCCGAAGACCATCAAAATCATTAGAATTCATCTAGTTAACTGCACATTCGCTATTCAGAACATTATTCCTCCATGCTAGCTGCAAGATCAAGATGCAGTTGTACTCATTTTGGTAAGACTTTAATATCACTCCTGCCACACCATTGGCGAGTTTATTTAGGTTCTCTCAAGAGAATGAGGGTGAAGTTATGCTATAGGACAGATATTATATTTTAGCTGAGGACAACATGATGATTCCACCCCAATCTTGTAAGACCATGTACAGCTGTTTGCTTTATTAATGTAATTTATGGTTCATTCATAAACATTCAAGTTGCCTATTGCACAGATAACAATGTTTACCAAAGTCTCCTTCATCACTTTCCAGTTGAATTAAAATTCTTATTTTAAAGTTTCATGCTACTTGATCTATAATAACTGATTTAGAGTAAGGTTTCTATTAGAGGAAAATTTAAACATGATGTTTAGTTTAATGTAAAGTTAAATTATGTTTTTACTGCATTACTATATATGGAAAAAGCATACATTACATCTGGCTATAACAACTTCTGCCAGTTCTTTTTTTTTCCTTTACATTTCCTGTCAGTACTGTGCCTAATATAAGTATGAAATAGATAGACACACAGAAGGATGGATAGGTAGACAGAAGGATTTTGGTGAATAATATTTGGACTCATATTGTCTGGAGGAAAAGAGGATTTCTGCAAATTTAAAATTAGTTCCCTCCATTTATCAACGACTACAGTTTTTGGTGGGATTGCTTGGGGAGAGGGTGTTGTACATATTCTCATGTAAGAGAAAGAAAAGACAGATGCAGAAAGGGCAAAAGGCCATGAAATATCAATGTGCTAGAGAACAAAAACAGGAAGAAAAAAGAAAAAAAAAAGGAATTTTGCAGGACTTAGAAAATTCCCAAGGAATTTCATTAACTGTTCAGAGTTTTAGCAAGTAGATGTTGCAGAGGTGTGGCCAACTGTGAGCAGGGCAGGCTGAGGTTACTCTTGACCATGGTAAACTAGGAGTGAGATGACTGCAGTAGGAATTACACAAAGACAGCTAGCTACCTAGTTATTAAAAGGAATGATTATTTATTCTTGTTCAGACAATCCTTTAAAAAGTATGTGTGAAACCAAAATACTGATGAAGAGCTATTTTCCATATTTGATTTACATTTTTGATGCAAAAAGAGTCATAGTTAAAAATTAAAAATCCCTTTAGGAACAATTGCAAGCAGCCCCATTTACAAGTTTGGTTTATTTTCTTTTAAATTTTGTTTTTAAACCAGATCATGCACTAGTCTTTGCTAAGAATTAAAGGTGTATCCAAATTCCCCAAAGTAAAATGTTGATTAAATCTTCCTAATGATTAGTGGCTTTGTTGTCCCCCATCATCTGTGCTGTAGATTCAGCAGGCCTTTGGGATAGCAAATAATAGGTTTTCTTTAGTACCCCCTGCAAAACAACAGGACAAAAAGGCAATTAAATCCCTAGTTCCAGATTCTGCTTAGGCTACTAGATCAAATCGGAACTTCTTAGCTTGTGATAAAAAGAATTAGGCTTTCTTGGGTGTACAGTCAAAGAGCTAGAAAGAACCCCAGAAATATATACTGTTCCTAAATTCTCACATGTCATTTGACCACAAAACAACATGACCTAAAATGAAAACCATGGTACAGCTACTAAAACACATTAAGAAAAAAAAAAAAAGGAAAAAAAGCAAAAAAAAGCATACAGTACCTTAGCTTACATACTAATCAAAACATAGCAATATATTGGGGAAGAGAAGATTTCTTTTTCTTCTGTCATTAAAGTAGAAGGCTAAATTAAAAAGAACAGTTTACTTTTAAGGGAAAAAAAATAATCAAGGCTTTTCCTTTAAAAAGCCACTGAACTCAGCAGCTCAGTGTGTCCTTTGGAAGGCAGAGGAGAAAGTCTTCTTGTAGCTGTTTAAACTCAAGGGTCAGATGACTGATAGAGTGCATTGTCTGGAGACTTTCACAGTTCAGGTTAATGCTATCAAACCCTTTAATTACACCAATATACAGCTGATAAGAGGCCCTAATGGCCCTTTCATATCTGTATGGTAACTAGGACGTACACCATATATGGGTGTAAGATTGATACCTATACCGCTTTGTTCTGATAACTTGACTTCCTGTCAAATGATGCATTGCAGAAGCTTCTTCCAGCTTCTCATCTCTTTTCCTTCAGTGTTTCACGCTGCTGAGAAAAGTTCCAGATCGTTAGGGTTGTCTGTAAGCATGAAAACATAACAAAGATCTGCAGGGAATTTAGGGGAAAATGTGGCTTACTGAGGCATTCTTCTCAGCAACATATTAATCCTTAATCCTTTGTCAACATAGCTACAAGACTGCCTAGTCTTTTGTTTCACTTTTTGCAATTAGTTGCAAATTACAGTGCAGAAATTAATATTTCTAAGGATTTTAGCAGAAACAAGTGGTGGCTGTGATGCTGTACTGTCAACTGCACTGTTTACTGCGGTCATGCAATTCCTTAGTGCAGAAGACTGGCCCTATATATACATACTTAATGCCAGTTATCTTGTAGTTCCAGAGAAACTTGCAAAAGCAGATTCAGTATGTTAATTAGATTGTTTCCCACCTTGGAAAAGCAGCGGAAACAAGTGCTGGACTGAAATTTGCCCTATGAATATAAAGACAACAGGATCATCTCCTACTCAGCATTTATGGGATGCGTGGCTGGGTAGGTAGGAGTGCCGCACCCTGCTGGGTATACTGACATTGGGCCAGAGAAATTGTGTCTTTCACCCAAGCAGGGATTTTCACTCACAGACAGAAAAAAAAAAAAAAAAAAAAGTGTGCTTTGAAAAATGGAGATGTTTCTCTGCATATCACAGATGCCACTTGTAGGAATATGTTGTGGGGTATGAATGCTTTTGGAAGAGAAGAAAATCAGTTCTGTAGGAAACGCTATTAACACTTCCCATTGCACCTCACTTGCAAACCAGTGTGAAATGGCATGTCCTGCACCTTCAGACTTTGGTCCATCAAAAACGCATTCAGCCTCTGGCTTCAATGGAGCTGTTTGCATTACTTCAACGAGCAACGCTAGTGTCCTTAAAGTTAAATGTGTGCTGAAGTGCTCCCCTGGTTGGGGTCTTACAGAAGTATAAAAGCAGACCTGGCACGCTGAGTTGTTGCCATCGTGCACATGCAACAATTCAGAGGAAATATCCCTGTAAAGATATGCGAAATGGAAGATCTCATCCCCTGCTGAATGATTGTAAGGCTTCTTGCTGGTTGGGGAAGTAGCATGCAAAGCTGCTGGCATGCACATGTAAAGTGAATTATTATTGTATTAAAAACTACTTTCCCCCAAACATTTGTTTCTCATCTGGCATCAAATAGAGTTTAATTGCAAGTTGTTTTATGTCATTTTCAAAAAGATGCACAGGAGGTTCCTAAACTTCCCATGTATACACATCTCATTATATCTCAGTAGGGTTCGTGTTTGTACCACCTGCTCACAATTGGGAACACTTACCCTAATGTCTCTGTAACAAATTTTAGCACTGGGCTCCTTTTGACAATGCAGTTGTAATCTTCACTACATGGTTGTGTAAGGCATTTCCAGAAGGTTATGTTAAGAGGAGAAATATGTGAATTTCAATATTTTCTTTGATTTAAGAAAAAACAGCCCAACAATTTTGCTATTTTTATCTAATGAGCAAGAAAAGTAAAGTTATCAGGTTCAAATTTGAATTGCAGTTGGTGACCAGCTGTTTACAAAACTGAAAAGCAGAAGCATAAACCCCAGATTATATATGGGTAAAATATCAACTTTCATGGGCTGGCTGCCTCTTTCACGAATATTTTCTAGTGCTAATATGAGAGGGGTATATGTTTTGTATTTTTAGGACAGTTTTGGATACTATGCATGTTAATAATTCCAGGATTTATGTCTGTTTAGCCCATTTACACTGTATTGCCAGGATTACTTGTTTGCCTGTGGGC
The DNA here is from genome assembly GCF_023634155.1 of Falco peregrinus. Taxonomy (NCBI): domain Eukaryota; kingdom Metazoa; phylum Chordata; class Aves; order Falconiformes; family Falconidae; genus Falco; species Falco peregrinus. The sequence goes on from NC_073739.1 coordinate 5,145,007, forward strand.
CAGAATAGTGAGTTAAATCCCACATCAGGATTTGGGCTCAGATCCAATGCTAATATTGCAGTGTAATACTAGGAGAGCTGTGCTGTTAGAAGAGCTGTGCCTTGGCTAAGTTGTTGAATGAATGTATCTCCTGCTTGTCTCTGTTGACCAACCAAATGGCAGTTGAGGCCTTCCAAGCCCTTTGCAGGAGGACAGTGAGATGACTCTCCGGGTCTGTGGACACCCAGATTGAGAGGACCCCTGCAACATTAATTCTGTTTCATACACTGAACACAGAAGCTGTCTGGTGGAAAAAATATATCATTATAGTGCAACCAAAGGCTGTATTATAGTGCACATGCGTATGTTGATGAAGAACATGACACTTCTTTCTCCTTCTTCCAGTTTCTTACCATAGGGAACCTGCCTGTGGGTGTTTCCTCCTTTCTCTTTGCCAAAGCCAGAGCAGCAGCATTGGAGAGGTGAGCGTTGAATCCAGACCAGTTTCTGGAATGTGTCTATACAGAGCACACAAGCTCTGCCTACTCTCCAAGCAAGTGTTCCAGTGTGGCATCCTCTAAAAGATAGTAATCTGTCCAGAGTGTGGTTTGAGCAGCTCTGGACCTGTTTGCTTTTGTCATCCCACCCCAGCTAGAGCATCCAGGCCATATCTATGCTTTTCCGTTGCAGTGTGTAGTGCTGCTGCTACTGCTCTGGCGCTGTTAGAGGTCTGGACTTTGATGAGCATATTCATATGCAGTTTTTCTTTTGACAGGCTGCCCATATTTTCTTGAGGGAGACAAACCACAGCAGATATTTATATCTCAGATATTTATATCTGGGACAAAGGCTCTTCTCCAGCCCAGAGGCTTTCTCCTTGCCAAACTCCAAATGTTTGTTTCCAAAAGAGGTGTTAAAACTTTTCAAACGTCTCAGGAAAGCTCACAAGTATCTTTCATAATGGGAAACACTAAACAACCAAAGTGCAGGAACTGGGACTGGCTGCCCCAATAGCAAGCCCATTAGTCACCAGCTTGTCACAGACAGAGCACTCCTCAGTCTCCAAACAAAAGACTTCTATGGAAAGTCTTGAAAAATCTTGTGGAAGACAAATGCATTACCCATGTTCATACAGCCTGGAGAGACCGAAATAAAAATAAAGCGTAACCCTACGTTTTACTTATTTTGCAGGTGTTTAAATTCTTTTAGTTGCTTTGTAGATGCCTTGAATATGTTTTTGATAAGAAGCATGTTTTTGAAAGGGATTGCATCCTGGAGCAGCTCACTTGCAGACCACTCTTACAGCTGTTGTGGTCCACTGAGATTGCCATGGCAGCTATGGAGCTGTTTGCACTGAATCAGGAATATTTGTGCAGTTTTGAAGGGTTTTCGGCATTGTAGCAACTCAAAATGAGAGTTTCCTATCCAGCTTTCCCCATACAGCCATCAGCTGCTTCCTGAGCTGATTTACAGCCCAGTGCTGTGCTGTATCCAGAAAACAGCACAAAATCGTCTCTAACAAGGGCTTGCACTAATCTAGGCTTTTCTTCAGCTTTGCTGAATGACCCTTTCTTTAACATAAAGATGTGTAGTCCCACTAAGGTAGAATATATTGGATCATCACTATCAGAGAAAAAAAAAAATTGCTAAGGTTCCCTGAAATTAGTTTATTCTTCTCGGTGTCATGTTATCAACTCTCCTTATTACTGTCACCAGAGTTATCTCATGGCCCATGCATTTGTTTTTTTCTCTCCCTTCCACCCACTTGATACTGGAGCTGTTACCTATCACCCTTCCTCAAGTGAGGAGTAAGTGGCTGCTGCTTCATGACCAGCTGGCAGGGATCAGAAGAGAAATGCAGTAGTCCTCTGCATGGAAACTGTTCAGGTCATCCCACCTCAGAGGTGCTGTTTGAATTAAGTTCTACGTTCACTGTCATGTGTAAAAAATCTTGGTGACATAAGAGAAACATATTGTTAATTAATTGCAGTCTGAAACACATGTCAATCAAATGCATTTGTGGCTAGTAGTCTTCGTGCTAATCACTTTCTCAAACACCCTGGTCCATCTGAATTATGTCTAAATTAATCTAAGCAAATCTGTACATCTTCTTCTTTTAACCTAAAGTAGTAGTAGCCTGTGTTCGACCGTACACAGACAAACTGTCTCAGACAATTAAAGAATCGTTTGAGATTTTTCACTAAATCAAAAGTTTTTGGCTTTGGACAAGTGTGAAAAATTTCTTTACCAACATTGGTTTTTAAAATGTTGTGCATCTTTGTATATATCTGGACGATAAAAAATACAAAATTAGCATTACATGGGGTGATCCTTATAGTAACCCTAAAGGAAGTTTTTAAAATTACAAGAAAAATCTTCTGTTGATGATTACAGAAATGGGTGCCGGAGAACTTTCAGAACCATGAGATTTATTGTTTTGTGAGCTCTGATATATGTCAGCGTAGAAATTCTGGATTTCCAAAATCCATCTTCTAGCTATTAATGATTCTCCCGCTACTAACTATATGGGCCCAAAATGAACTGTGAACCACCCATTGTCCAATGTACAAGTTTTAAGTCGTTACTAATGCCAAGAAACCTGTTGAATGCAGGGCTTAGCCCTGACATAATTAAGAAGTAATTATTATAAAGCATCAACTTGATGATATGGTGAAGAAACACATAGAAATAAATACCTGGACATCGGTTCCACCATTAATTTGAGTAAATAAATGTTGTGCTTCATTGCAGTAGAGCTGCAGATTTTTCTGCATAGATGATCCGTATGCCACGATGCTTCCTGATAAATCCTCCCTTTCACTGAAAGTGTCACGTATACAATACAGTTCCTACAGAACGACTGAAAAGAGACCTCTGCATTTATGAGAAGTAAAAGTAAGCAAATCAGATCTCTTTAAAAATAAGAAATGCATGCAAAGAGAATACTGGGTAGAGATTTCTTTAGCTTTTCCATTATTACTATGGATCAGGCCCAGTCAACCTAGGATGTGCTTGCTCTTTCTCACGGTCTAGACGGGCTCGTGGGTTTGCAAATTGGTCTCTGAAGACACCAGGCTCGGCATTCATCTGAAGTTAAATATTCTTCACTTGAGGATCTAGTTTATCTGAACTAGAAAAACAAATTGTATTTGACTTCAGGACCAATATGGCAGAAATCCCAGAGCTCTCCACCCATATGGTAGGAACATATGTGTTCACTCCAGCTACACTCCCTTATTCTGACTCCACTCGGAAACACCTCCCTTTTCCCCATTCCCTCTCTCCAGGACTGAGCCAAAGCCTATTAAAGTCTTTAGAAATGTTTTCACTGATTTCAACAAGCTCTGGATGGTGCCTTCCAGCTTCCAGTCATTTCTGTTGTCGTTGCTATAATGACCAGCAGCAGCTTGATATTCCTCCCATTGATATCTTCAGGAGATGGCTATTCCAGTTTGTCCGGACTCCGAAAATGGATTTCTACAGGACTTTTCAACTTACAAACCTTCTTGCTCATGATATCAGATACTGGCAGTGGGTTCATTTGCTTGAAGATCTGCATGTAATTTTGGCTTAGCTCCTTTCCTGCATGCGTGGAGTGATGCAAACAGGGATCGACTCTCCACTGGTATAGACGAATGACATGTGTTGGCTGTGATACCAGTGGCTTTGTACTGTAATGCAACACACTGCGCAGCAGTGGTCCCCTAATTGCTGGCTTCCTCCATGCCTAAATGCAGTAGAACCATTGCTGGACATGCCTAGTCCTGCAAAGTAATAACTCAAAAAACCCTCCGTCTGTCTGTCCATCTGTCCCTCCCTCCTTCCCTCCCTCAGATTTGTTAATAGTGAGTGAAGATAGCTAAACTGCAGACATTGTACACCATGTAGAGGAAAGAGTTTCTGCATCTGAAGGAGGACTATTAAGAAACACCCACTCCTAGAAACCTCGCTTACAGGGTCAGCATCAAGAGCTTCTGCAAGACCTCAGCAACCTTGCTGGGCTGTACAGGACTATGCTGCCCTCAGTGAGTAGTATTCCTTTACCTGCACAGAGAAGAGGATTTCACCTGTACTTTGTATCTAGCCTCTGGAGCTTCATGTCAATATGCTCTGCCAAATTAGTAAGTGAAACATTTCACTAAGCAGCACACTCAAAATTAATGAACTCTCTTTTTTTCTGTTTAAACAGGAGATCCCAGAGAGTCTTCCTCCACAGTCCTTTCCAACAATGCAGTACTTAGTCCTCATACAAAAACAAAATGAGAAATTTCATCCTTCTCTGTAAGTGCCTTCCTGGTTTTCCAACATAGCAATGACTTTTGCAAAAGCAATTGCCTCTTTTCCCGGCATGAAATGTCCAAACTGTCCAGCTCACCTTTGCAGAGACTTCTCTCTAGCAGGGACCTGAGTGGCAGCTGCATGGTGAGGGATGGTTAGCAGTGTTGTGTTACTGAGGCTGCTCAAAAACCCACACTGCAACAAGAGGAAACTTCCCTACAGCATTTATAGCAATGCTGTTAGAGTGGTTTCTGTTTCCAGAGGAAAAGGGACAAAATCTGCGAATGAGATTAATTTTTTTTTTCCATGCCATGTATTTCAAATATTTGGTACCTGGGCTTTGGATTTCTCTTTTTTAATAAAAAGCATAATATTTCCATAACTTGTATTTGGAATCATTCCTGGGCTTTGGAAGCAAATTATTAAAATCGAGCATATGGAGGTCTTAAAGTAGAACCTTATGGGAGGGGGAAAAAAACGGTTGATCAAGACTATTTTGTAACATCTTAAACTAAAATAAAATGCGGCAAAATCCTGATGAAATAAGATTTGTTCTCTGTGGAGCTCTTTTCCATCCTCCATTTTCAAGTTTATTTCACAAAGTAAGCTGAAGATTATATTGGAACTAAATTCTCCCACCTTCAAACAAGCACTTTCATGCCATTTGCATCTTTTTTTCCCCCACTATATTACTTTAGAATATGGAAGATGTAGCTATTTATGATATTCAGAAAAGCCTACAATGATAGTGATATATAAAAATTATTTTTATATCTTTTACCTTCCCATAGGACTGAGGATACGGTGTTGAACATTAATAGCAGACCAACCGGCTGTGTGGACCTTATCTCAGCCCATAAGCAACAGCTATTAATTTTAAGTGCTGCGAGCTTGGACCACTATAAAGGATTATGTGCTAGGCATCATGTCCAGTTCCTCAGGCTATTTAGGCATGCTCAGGTCCCAGTGTGCTCTTGAGGATAGCTGCATTACAAATGCTCCCTCTAAGCATATGTTCTAGTTTTTTTGTTTTTTTTTTTTTTTGCAAGCTGTGAACATGCACTGATCAAATGCTGTGTGATAGTATCAATATTGCTAAGCACAGGCAAAGAAACAATAGCTTCCGTGGTCTGAATAAACACTCTCCTCTCCCCCAAGCCCGGTTTAAGTTCAGTCTGAGGCTCCCATTTAAATGTCAATTGCCTTTGTGGCAGGTTTGTCTGCTCCAAGTCAGCAACCTCGAACCCGCCACGATGTTCTCAATGTAGCTTGTTCTATCTGTGCTTCAGTAGGATCACATACGATTTACTGGACATGAACGGAGTTTGCAATGAATAAAATTTCTCAGGAAAAAAAGGAAAGGCTATGTATATTGACAGTAGCTTTACAAACTTTGGCCTTTAAAGACCCATTTTCCATCTACGTGCAGATTCTTAGGTGATGTAACATGTATCACACTGAAACCCTTTGAGTTAACACCCACTCTATCAGTGATCCTGATGGATGATGAAAAACTTTGTGCTGCACTGCTATTATCACAGTAATGTGGCAAAATGTTTCTATGACAGAAGGAAACACTGCGGTCTGCAGTGCAGGCTGCTCGTAATCCATGTCACTCCTTAGACTTCATTGGATCTAGAGAAGCTTGGATGAACAGAAAACCTAGAGGATGTCTGGAAAAAAACTCCATATTCTGTTAGGGAGGGAAGAGTCCTGAATTCTTTGTCCACCCTAATTTCCGTGTGAAATCCATCTCTGTTTAAAAAGTGTAGGGAGAGGTCTTTAACATGTGCCTTAAGTGAGCATTTATTTTATTTTTTGTTATTGGTGACAATTGGAACGTATACTTTAGTCATGCATTTCCCATTTCTTTAGCAAAAATGTTCATATAACAGAAAAAAAAAATGGCAGATCAGTATGTAAGTGTTTGATTATTCACCTATGCTCATTTATGTAACTGAGTCAAACCTTCGCAGCATTTTGAAGGGTTCAGTTGTCAGTTACATGACTGTCAGTATGCAAGCCTTGGTTAAATTTACGTTATGAATTTGTGATCCTGTGAATAATCAGATGTGCACATACATTCGTGTTGTAGGACATAAATGCAATTCCCTCCCCTCCCCAACAGTTCTTTGTGACATCTTTCCAATTTTAATTGATATCACAGCAATCAAAGAAAGACCACAGTGAATCAGCAGTGTTGACAATGTGCCAGGGTGTTTAGAAAATAGGCATAGCTAGGGAAGAAGAACATGTCAAAATACATTTTGAACATATTGGAATATGTTATGAAATAAAATGTGTTTACCTTTTTGAATGACGGTGTTGGGTAGTGCTGGCGACGCTGAGGAGGAGGAGGGGGTGGGTGATGGAGCCCTAGAACTGGACCACGTTCCCGTTTTGTTATGCAAGGTACAAATACACGGAGAAGGAATATGACACTATATGACAAATTGCTTCTCTAATTCATTGGACTTGTCAAACAAATTAACTTCAGCAAATCTACTCTGGTGGTAGTGGTGGTGGGAACATTAGTACAATCAAAATGCTGGTGGCTGCTTAAGTTCTGCCATGACATAGTTTATCCAGGCTTAGACAAGTTTAGACATCCGAGTGCTAAAAATACAGGAAGTTAGTAACATCTGCTGTAAAGCAAAACACGTGATGCTGTTACCACTGGTAGCAATGAACTAAGACATTTGGCATGGTGCGAGAAAAGGCATCCCAGGCCCACATTTAAACATCTGAATGCAGAAGCAAAGGAAGCCCACCACAAAACAAAAACAAAACCCCCAAAAAACCAACAAAAAAACCAACAAAACCAGAAACTGATGAAAGGAATAATGTCCTGAGATACTTCCCAAAGAAATGCAGTTATAATGTCATTTCTCCACCCGTAAAGTGTTTTAACAGTGCCTGAGCCACCACGGCAATTAAGAATGCTGCCTTCAGGAATTCTTTGACATGAAACACTTGTCATATTTTCTACCCATCTACATCAAGGCTTGATCTTTACCATCAGAGGTAGAATAGAAGGAAGAAGTTTGTAAAATTCTTATGGTTTTGGCTCCCCTTAAATAACCAGCAATGCCAGCCATTTTATAGCCCAGATAGTCTTTTCCTACATGGAGTAAGCATTAAAACCATCTCTTTAAACTTCCTGGTATTTTCGGCAGTTTTCCTGCAGCTTCCTCATGCATTCATCGACATAATTTGTCTAGACTGAGTCTGGTTTTAAGACCTCTTAACCTTTTAATAAACTATTGTCTTGTTATTGTCCCATCTCCCTAATTCATCATCTGTCATATTCTGTAATCTGATCCCCGATTTGGAGACACGAACACATTGGAATACATGCACCGTCTAACTGGTTGAAAATAGATATGCTAAATAAAACCCATTATTTCTGTAAACAGTGATACATGCTATTACTTCTCACTGTCTCTTTGTCACAGCTATGTTACAGCCATTGTAATTTTTTTCTTGCTGTTCTATTTATAAAGCTCATGGAAATAATTATATTTTAAAATATTTTGACATTTACATCAGTTTCAGGTATTTTTCACATGATTCTTTCCTGCATCTTGATCCATAGTTTCCTGATGTTTGGCAAGACATGCAGATCATTCATATCCATATGCCCATTTCTGCACGTCAAAAGTGTTCAGAGCTGCTTGGCGAGACGGGCAGCATCTGCTGGAGAGAGGACGAGGTCTGGAGCAACAAGGGCAGTGTGGAGGGCAGGCTGTCGCTTTGCTGGCTGAGCGCTGGCTGAGATCTGCTGCGACACCCCTTTGGGTCTGGCTCAGAAAATCGCCTCTCGCTTTCATGTGAATTAAAATAGCTGTTTGCCTGCCTTGTGAATGCTCCCAAGCAATGCATAAATGGGTGAGTGTGGTGTACAAGCGTGGCCAATAATGCTTAATACTGGTTTACTGCACACCTCTGGGACCCCAGAAGTCATATGTGGATGCCACCAGCTTCATTCATCCCAGCTGGGACCACAAAAGGTGAATCTTGCTCTTGCAGTATCAGACATACCGATTACCAACTGTTGTTTTCCTGGGAACAAAAACTCGAGTGTGCACCTTCTCACAGACTTAAATACAAATCTTTTCCTGAACAATGAAGGGAAAAAAACCCAAACACTTTGCTCTGGAGAAACAGAACAAGGCAGGGATGAAAAGGTGGCACTGAGGCAGGGAATGGAGATAGGGAAGTGAGCCCATTTTCAGCATCAGAATATGTTGCTGGGGGAAGAGGAGATGCCACAAAATTTGCTACTACACTTGTGAAAATCCCGAGTATTCACTTTATTTCAGTGAGTTTAAATTTGGGCACAAACGACTGATATCTGGGACTAAGCGGGGCGGGGAGGGTGGGTGGAATTACCGGTACTGGTATCCACATCCAACCCTCTCTGCCTCTGACAAACCACTCAGGGCATTTAAATACTGGAGTACAAATAACCAAAATAAGTAATGGTATAATTATTTTAGACAAATTAAAAACGTTGCTTTCCCCCTCAGAGCAGCCTGAAAATAGGACGATTCATTGGTTAAATTTTAATGGAACAATCAAAGAGCAGTTAATTCCCCAGCATGGGGTACCCTCAGTGGGCAATTATAGGGTTAGGAATGCTCTGTCTCTGCATTGACCTGATTGGTGTAAAGTCCCTCGATGGTTCTCAATGTTTGTTAAATTGGCGATAGTCTGTACTCGGATAGATCATATTAGCCAAAAATAATAGACAGTTTGGTTGCCAGTTTTAAGTTCATATGTTGCAATCAGCAGGGTTTTTTTTTCCTTTTTATATCAGTGTTTCGGAGGTTAATCTCTGTTATCATCGCTTTAAACTCACTCTTATTCTTATCAGTTATATTTAGTGGCAGATTGCAAGCTTTCCTTATTATCTTGTTAAATCAGTAGGTGAAAGCCTTTCAAGGCATTTCTTTTTAAACATCTTTTATTAATGTTAATATGCCAGATGGGACAAATTAAAATGGTTCTGTTCTTCATGCTGCCACTACCCACAATTTTACCACATCATTTGCTGGTTAAGGAAGCATATGAAAACGATAGGTACAGAACTCCTGTAATAAAAGTTCAGAAATTGATAGTATAGCCTCTCTGGATTTTTTTTTTTTCCCTTCAGTTAGGTTCATACATTAAAGAGATATGATTTCTATGCATGCAGCAGCTTTGATTTTATCATAGCTGAGAAATTCAAGACTCTTGATCAGAGCAGTGTGGCAATACACCTTTTCTGCACTCGTGTAGGGGTCAACAAAAAACTTCAATACCTTTATCACCACAATAGCACTTGTTATTGGTGCTATTGCCCTGGCGATCTCTGTGAGGGCTGTGGTGTCATGTGCTGGATGTTGGCATTACCATGGACCACAATGAAAATGAACCTGGCCATGGTCTCCTAGGCTGTGTCCCTAAGAAGGACAAAAGTAAAAATGTTTTTAGAAGCTGTCAGTGCACGACTGAATGTTTGTCACAGGGCAGCCTCATTTGGTTTTCTCGGTTGGTAAGGTACTTTGTGGACAAAACTCTTTGCGATGTGTGTTTTTAGTACCCAGCCAGCGATGAAAGCCCAAGGTCTCCCCAGAAATAACATTAGCACTTTTAGTAGCGGTGGCAGTAAAACTATTCATACAAACAAAAGCAACTCGTTGATAGGCAGATGCTGCCTCTTTTTTTATCTCCTGATGTAACGTCCTTATGGGGTATATGGTTCCCTTCTCTGATTTCAGTGAAATGAGCCTTTTAGCACTAGGGATCCTGTATCCCAACAGCGGAACAGCAGAGCCCTTATATTTGTGCTTTTCACTGTCATGATTTCATCCAACTCTTTTATGACGCAATATCCAGAACAGTTGGGCTTCCTTAGTTTGCATGGAGAGCTCAAGAATTGCTTTGCATACTCCAATGGTAACATCTGCTATAAAACCACAGACCTGGGCCTGGATATAGCAAAATTTGTGCATAAAGATGTTTGGGTATTCCCTGTCATTAGTCAATTCATGATATTTCCTGCACTTGATCAAATTTTGCTTAGACGGATAAGCTGAGGAGACAACACTTTAAATGAACATATGCAAAGACTAGAGAAAAGAGCTCTTTCTATGAAGGGAATGTGGATAGTGTCTAGGGATTAGCCCGTCATCTAATTTTACCATAAATCTACTTCTAATATTAAAACAACTCAGTTTCTTTATCTCTCAGTACCAGCTAGAAGGATTTTAGTTTTCTCTATCCACTGCTACTTCAGGCGGCATACTGAATCTGATGTGCATGAAAATCACTTAGCATGAATATAATAGAAAATTAAAGTAGTGCTGAATTACACTTTGCTGCTAGAATTCAAGTAGGCAATGTTAGGATTTGCCCACTTAAAACATATCTGCATATTATAATCTGCTGTAAACAATTCATATTTTTGTAACAAAACATTGTGTTGTTTAACTTTTGTTCTGGCAATTTCTGGGCTGTTTTCCCCTGTAGTCTTCTTTGTGAGCAACAGCAGGAAAAAATAAAAGCTGCTATACTTGGTATCACTGGTGATAAATGTTATATACATATATAAAAATAGAAATAAAAATGTATATATATGTGTTTGTGTGTGTGCATGTGTGCCCACATAATTACATATATATTGTATCTAGCTATGTGCATGATCTTTGTTTTGGATGATAAGGACTGTGACTTAACACGGGGTGAGAACTGAGGCTGAAGGAAGCCACAGATATAACAGGGTGGCTGCAGTTTTAAATACGGGAGATGACGATTGTGCGAGATTCTGTGCAGGCTTCCTGTTTGCCGCACGTTTCAGGACTGCAGGTGGAAGCATGCAGGGCGGACTAGAAGAGCAAAAGGTCCAGTCCTGGAAATGCCTCCAGCACTTTCTAAGATGTCTTTAGTCACAGGACATCGTGGCCTTCTCTGTCTTGCATGATGGAAGGACAGCTGAAGGGGAAATAGGCATTTATAAGATTTATCTGAATTAATTCTTCAGAGCAGACTCTGTACCATTAATGAATAAGACAACCGAGAAAGATAAACGTTTCCAAATGAAATATTTTTTTTTCTTTAGTACTTCCCAATAAATAATTTTTCCCACAGTGTGCCTCTTGATACTTACGAAAAGCTTTCTTTCTTCATTTACTTCTACTGTTTTCTTTCCCTATATATTTGTCTCCATAAGAAACAGGAGAACTAGTAAAGTATCCTAAATGGATTTTTTTTATATTGGTGTGATCTGTACAAGTTCAGACATATTCACAATTACATGGGAATTCCTGTCAAACTCCACCAGTTCTAACTAATCCTGAAGCATTTATCTGAGGAAATGGGATTTCTAAAACTTGTGAAATTTGCTAGCCAGAGCCAAACAGTTTTAGAGTTAGTACTAGTTTGTGCTCTGCTGCAAAAGTCTATGGAGATATTACCATAAACTTCAAAAATAAGATAAAATGTATAACTTTGGTTAGGCAGGTGGTTTTTTGTTACCATGAACAGGTAATATATGGATATGCATAATTTAGCTTGCCTGTTTCATCATTAGAGACCCAAAAATGATTTTGAAAGATGAGCTATCAAATTTGTTTCTGCATATTATATTATCGAGATTATAGTTCAAATATGGAAATGTTTCAGACAGAGCACAGACCACTTCTTTAGGTATCAGAGTATTTGTATATTACATAGAACACCTAACACTGCAAATAAACTGTATATAGATTTCAGCTAGAGACGACCACTATGGCCATCTAATCTGCCTGGAGGTTATGAACTTTCACCACAAAACCCATTCCAAAAGCATACAAAAGACTTGGCAAATATCTTTCAAAATATATCCATTTTGACTCAGAAACATCATATGACAGTGAATATTTAATTTGCTGTACCTATGGTTAAATAAATGGAAAACGACAACAAAAAAAGCAGCGTCTTCTACCCTCAGCAGGTTTTAGTGACAGGGGTCTTCTCATGTCTTTGCTGGATTAAAAAAACCTTCCTGACTTTTTTTTTAATGGACTTTGCTCCTTAACCTTTTTTTTTTTTTTTTTAAGCTGGATAGACTAAGATTCTTCAGCCTTTCATTGCGAGGCAGGTTTGCGTATGTTCGTTTCTAAATGACAGCGGTGCAGAAATGAATGTTTCTTCTAGGAATCCTCCCACTGAGGCAGACACATCTCAAAATTCAGCGCCTCGGCGGCTTGACTGCTATGACAGTACAGATGACTTAGCTTGTTGCTGGCTGAGAAGATCTATCTTAATTAAGATAAAAATAGTAAATTGCCTAAATATTGAGCACATGTAGAAGAATATATAAGTCAATGACTAATACGTGCTTTTGAAAGCCTGGATAAATGTTTAAAATGTTTCTTCAATTAAAATCGGCACAAAGTCTTGAACCTATAAATAACATGATCAGGATGGGCCTTTGTTTTCTTTTCCCTTCCCCCCCCCCCCCCCCCCCCCCCCTTCTTTTTTCCAACAGTGGATCTGTTCTGTTTGGGTCTGTTCTGGCAAATACAATCACCTGATGCCCAGCATCATGCTCAAGAGAAGAAGAGCCTTTGGGAGGGCAGAGAGAGATGATGCGCAGGGTTGGCTTACTGGAGGCATCTGGGCTCTGCAAAGGCCTGGGGAGGCAGTCTGTTTCCAGGACGTCTCACTCCTATAGGTTTATACAGGACATGCATACTACTGCAGGCCATAACATGAGGAACTCTGTTACCCTCTGGTTTTAACAGCCTTCCAGTGCCTTTCCCCTCTGTTCAGCCCACCCCTCACCTTATGCTTCGCCAATGTTAACAGCAGACAGGTTTTCAATTGATGTGTGATTTAGCCAAATGCAAACCCTTATGAGCTTCTTAGGGCTGTTGTAGTATGAATCATAATAAATCAGGAAATCAGTGGGAGGAGCAAGAATAGCTAGTGCCTTAACCAGTGAGAGAAATTAGGGAGGTATATGGAGGTGGATGGAGTGGTGAGAGGAATTATTATTATTATTACAAACATTCACCCTCTCTTGTCATTTTCACATATCCACTGAAAGTGTATCAGACAAATTGCCTCTAAATGTACTTGGAAGTGTGTGTGAGGAAAACAGGCTTGCACTTTTAAGTAGCGCATCACTTCCAAGCTTGTGAAACTGCTAGCTTCGCAGCATGGCAGAGTCGTTTCCCTCATGGATAAATCCCATGGAGGTGTTTACGAGGTGTCCAGAGCTCACACCTAGGAGGTGAATGGAATCCTACCTAATTTTTTGCACAAGTGGTCACCAAAACGATAAGGGGATCAGAGTAGTTTCCCCTCTCCCTTGCTGTATGCACACAGGTAAAAGCGAAGCATTACCCTTCATGTTTGTGATGACACAGCCGTTCTGCAAGTGACATGCTGTCTAAAGCTGTGTGCATTTTTTTCCAGTTTCGGTTCACACAATCGTGAGTTTCATTTTGAGTTTCATATGAAGTAAGAAACTCAAAGCAAAACTCAGCTGGAACACTCTTTTCTTGGTTTATGGTGGAAGGTATGCAAAAACAGAGACAGACATCATTTCTGCTCTAACGTTCCAGGTTTGAAATAAATTTAGCTTGGATCAAAATTTAGCACTCAGGTTCAATATAGCTTTTCAGTGAATCTAATTTGATTTTCCTGTGGTTTTTTTTTTTTTTTAATTTATTTTATTTTTTAAGCTGAGGGCACTCAATTAATGACCTGTTAACATCCATATAAGGCTAAAATTCACTTGGATAGCTTCTCAGTGTTTCTCTAATATGGCTGTTAAGCAGAACAATAGATACGTGAGAGAATTTTCTTGTACATAGAGAAGAAACCACATCTATTGTAAATGCGTTGACTCTAACTTGTTTCGTTCACTTTGAGGAACTGGGATTTTTCCTTTGTTCTGACCTCGTCTTCACAATGTACTTGTTCTCCGTATGCAGAAAATTCAGAAGGAACACCAAATTTCAGCAGCTCATTGTGCAACAAGGATTTTTAAGCCATGTTTGTGACATGAATCATGGTTGTGCTGCCAGCCTTCATGATCCACACAGTAAAAATGGAACAAAAGGTATGTCTCTACTGATACCTTGATAAATTTGAAAAGCTGCCTAATTGGTTTATAGCTTACTGGAATATAAGAATATAAGAGAAAGTAATTACATTGGATGGACATAATACCTCCTAAACACAAGTGTACTCCAACTTGCATTGCTACAAACTCTAATTAAGGGACTTGTAGCATTCGTGTATTAAAATTCCATTTGCAGGAGCATATAATGCAACATTCAAACTTTGCTCTTTGAAGAAACCGGTATTCAAAGTGTTGGCTAGGAAACAATTCTCTTAAGTTTTTTTCAGCAATAGTTTTCCTTTACCACTACTTTATAGAAATTGTAAAGCTTCTTTAATATATAGAATTACTACTCTGATCTAAATCTCAGTGCTTTTAGTGGAATTACTCTCATCTTACACCAATGCAATATTCAGTGAGAGTCAAAATCCAGGCCATCTTGTGTATGCATAGAGGCCAAACAGAGATGTTAACTGGGGAATAAAACCAGCACAGAGTATAGCTTTAATTAGGGTATAAACACAGGAAAACGCCCTAAACCCAGAGAGTGATGCATGTGTGGCTTCCTGGTTGCCATTGCTTTTTCTGGCTCTTCTTACTCCTTCGATCAGTTAGATCCTTATATAAAAAAGCCTTTAAGAAGCACTTTTTGAATTTGTATCTCAGCTTGCTTTTAAGTAGAAAAATAAGTAAAAAGTCAGGTTTAAAGGCAACCCCCCCCCCCCCCCCCCCCGCCCAAATATTTTCTTCCTTTACTGTGTTCTTGGGAAATTATCAAAGTTGATGTGTTTCTATGTACATTTTCCAGTTTCAATTAATGTTTCCTCTCCCCCCTAAATGATTTCAGCAGCTCTAAAATATCTGGGCAATATTAGGCACAAATGGCAACCCATGGAACAATTCTGGATTTCCAGAAAAAAGAGGATTTTACCTGGGTCAGATGAAGAATCACATACTAAAGACTCATCCTGAGGAGCTTTGGTCCTGATGTTACAACACTGAAACAAAATTGTAACTGTCTGGAAACAAAGAGTATCTAGTCATCATACCTTATAAAAAACCCTTAGAGCTCTGGTGGTAACATCAGGACATGTTAGAGTCTGCTAATGGCCTGAAACTATAGCCTCTGGGAGAAGTTTATTGCCCAGTGTCTTCTCCAACATTCACAGCCTCAACATCTAGTATCTCAGCAATGACTAAGAACACTCAGCCTTCCAGAATGGTAACAACATTTTGATTTTATATTGTAGTTAAGGAAAAAACCAAAAATGAACAAACTCCTCCAAAATCAATAATCCCTCCCCCCCCAAAAAACAAACAAACAAACAAAACAACCAACCAACAAAAACCCAACCCACAAAACCCCAAACCAACAAAACAAAACAAAAGAGGAGAAAAACCCAACAGAAAAACAGGTTGTGGTCATAGGTGTTATGACAGTGCTGCCAGTGAGGACAGCTGAATTCAGGGACCTGAATCCCAAGCTGGCAAAGGCTTGAAGTCTGTGGGAGCAGTGCATTGAGCATCTGACAGAAAGAGCACTTTCCTAGCATGATTTCATCAACAATTGGAGCAGATTGGCAGAACGAGCCAAGCACAATCAAGCAGATCCTCTGGGTACACAAGCACATGTGTATTAGAATGACAGGCTCCAATAAACCCTAAATAATCAATATCCATTAATCTTTAATTATCTCATCCTGCTGATACAGTAAGAAAGATATATCAAGAAAGTGCCTTCCACACGCGTTCATTAGGAATTCAAAGATTTAGTAGCTGGTGGTGGTGTTAGGATAATTAGCAGCAAAAAAATGGAAGAAATGTAGGTTGCTATAGCAACACATTCATCATGATCTACAGCATAAACACCCAGATTAATTTACAAGATGCCAGGTAGATATCTGCTTGGCTGACTGTGGTACACACAGACACCACCTTATTTGCTTTTATTAAGGCTTAATCATCAACATTAGAGCTTTCAAAGTACGTGTGCTATCACTGTCAATCACAGAGGAGCTAGATGCTTTTAGGGGCAAATCCACCAGCACAGGATGTTTGTTCCTCTATCTGCTCTGCAGGGAAAAGGGAGGAAGAATAATCTTCCTCCAGAGGCACCCTGAAGCCACTGCAGTGGCCCTAGAGCTGTGGTTGCTCCTATGGGCCATCCAAGTGGTATAGGTTATATTCTCCCTCTGTAGAAAGCCAGACCCCATCCCATGAATCTTAATAATATTTTTCTCTGGCACACTGTTGGGAAAAAAACCCTCTCCAGGAAGCAGCCTTCGGTGGTGTTCAGCAAGATATGATGGACGACAGGATCCCTGTCTTGGTACGAGTGAGGATACACACTTTGAAAAATCTGAGACTCCATTAGGCCACTGCCTCGTTGAAAAAGTGCATTGTCTTTGGAAAAACTGTAAAATAGACCTTTGAAGCACCAAAGCTTCAAAGAGCTTGGTGGGACAAACAGCTAACATGGTGCCATAATGACGTAAGCAACAAATGCAATGGAAAAGTGAAAGGAGGAGAGTCAGTACACACTGGAAAACCACAGCAGAGCTGTTCCTCCAAAGAAGTAGTTCGATGAAGGTAAATTTTACAGACATGCTGTGGATAACACGGAAAAAAGTGTTCTCTGTCACTGCCTTTCTTCTGCTGGTAAAAGGCAAATCCTCATGTCCCAACTTGTTACCACTTGACAGTAAAGACCCTCTGTTTCCACACTGAATTTCCATTATTCTATCCTGTTCTCCAAAAAATTTTGAGTATATTTTTATTATATTTTAATATATATTTGAGTATATTCTCCAATTGAGAGTATATTTTGGTCAGTGGTAAAACTGTGCTTAAGGAGCAACACCAGAGGTGCCAAGACTTGTTAGGAGGAAGCTGGTAAGACCCAAGAGTTCAGTTAGAGTTAAATGCACATCCTCAGCAAAGTTAGGTGTAAAATTCCCCAGAACTGGCATTTGCTGACAGATTGTGTCCACGATAGTTACGTTAAATCATGCTCATCCCTCCTTTCACACTGCGTTGCCTTACCTCCTACACCACGAGTTGCAAGCTGCATCAACCACCCTGCCTCCCAAACAAGGATGTGTGTTTCTGCTGGTGGCCCTGGCCACCATCCCACGCTGACCCGCACCACTGCCTTCCCCGTGGCAGGTGCAGATGTTCGTGCAGCTGTGTGGGGAGCCGTATTGAGGAACTAGTTCAGCTGCATGACTGCGTGGCTGCACAGAGCTGCAGGGGATGGAGTCAAAGCTCTCCTTATTGACCCCATGGTCCCCCCTCCCACCTGTCCATCCACAGGAGTTATGTACAGCCCTTCCTTTTAGGGGCTGTTTTCTGACACAACCCCCAAAATCCCCAAGCTCCAGTCTGCTAAAGACAATCAAAAAATACTTTCAACCAGCTGGGAAAGACATAGGAAAGCTAAAAAGCAAGGACAACCATCACGGAAATGAAGAATAAAAATAACAGGTAGTAGAATATGAGGCAGGTAAATACCATTTAGTTGCTAAAAGAACGGAAAAAATAGAGAACATGTATTTCTGAGTCATTCTCTGTGTTACAAAGCACACAGCTCACTCTGCACTGACCCCAAAGCTGGTGACACCATGAGGGCAATTTGACCATGTTGAAATGAAGAGAGTGTTTGCCTTTTACGTCAATGGTCTTATGATTTAAAGAGAAAAGGCACCAAAGGGCAACAAAAAAGCCCAACAAACAACAATCACAGAAAGCAGACAACTTGATTGGCTGGGAGCATCTTTCCTCATCATCAGCCATTGCGACGTGTGAGCCTCAAGCAACACACGGCATACCCCCACATGAGTTGCTGAAAAAATGCCATATACATACACAAGCTCCCTTTGTAAAAATATGTAAACATGTCTATCTCTCTAGCATAAGCAACTAGCTGTATTAAGTTGGCTGCAGTTTACTTTAACTGTCAATATATTGTGTAGTACCTACTGGGTCCCTTTTTTTCCGGCTAGTCTGAATTAAATAAACCAAGACTCAACACATGTCTTAAAACCGCTGTAGTTTATTTGTAAGGAGAAAGACAGGCCATCAAACTTTCCACAGGAATTTAAAAAATTCATCGGGGAGTCAAAGTCTTTACTTTCTTTCCATTCATATAATTTTGGTTTTGGCTTAACACTTAACACAATATTCAGTTCAAAAGAATATCCTTTGCATTTAAAGTAAACAATGGTTGTTATACAAAGACTTTTAATTTTTCTTCTCCTGCCTTTTACCATTTTATTTCCTTATTCCAAAGCTCTGCTCAAATAACATTATGCCCACTCCATGCCAGAAACAGAATCTGCTTTTCTAATTCAGCTTTTTTTTCAAACCAGCCAGTTCAAGTCATTCCATTTCAACCCTTTGCTGCTAAAGTTTCCCAAACATTTTACTATCTTAAATGGAGTTTTAAATTAGATTAAAAAAATAAGGAATTAGGAGAAAAATAAAACTAATTAAAAACTGATGTGTTCTGGTTTGAAAAATGAAAATAAAACAGGCACAGCTCACAGAAAATGAAGGAATGCTTCTCAGGTCCTGGTTCTAATCTGAGTCAGGTTTGTAATACAAAAGTGAGTTTGATATTTTCTGTCTAATTAATAGTAGAACTTAGCCCACAAGACACCACCCCACCCTCGACCCCCCTAATTAGGAAACATTTTACTTAGCTCTTATTTAGCATTTCATAAACATTGGGCCAATTTCATCTTTGGGGTAACTTTATTGAAGCCAATGAGTAAAGCCAAATATCTAATTAACTGTAAAAATTTGGCAAGTGTACAAGTATTTGGCAAGAAAATATATATTCATCAAACAGTGCTGTGCATATGATGAATTACAGAATTATGTGATAAACTGCCTTTATTATGCCAATAAAACTTTTAGAAAAAACTTTTCTTTAAGACAAATTACACTTTTGGAGAATAGGTGACAAGCCGCCTGGTAAAAAGGTATTTCTGACATCTGGTCAAAGGGACCTGCCTTATTATGGCTCTGACATCTGTATGAAAACAGCAAATGCAAAGTCCTCCAGCAGATTATTTCTGTCCTATGAGAGCAATTTAGCTGCAACTACACCACCAATTTGAATCCAGGCCCTATAAAAGTCAGTAAAAGTATTTATGATTTCTCTCCTAATGGTACAGATGACTACGAACAGAACAAGCTTCTACTATGACAATTTTTGGCAATACACATAACTGAAGGCTGGGTAATAGAATATCTGTATATACTTATTGATTGAAAGGATGTAACTTAGAAGTAAAGCATATGATGAAGATAATTTGGCTAGTCTATGTTAGGTCACTGTATGGGGCACTACTGTATATCCTGTAAGAAATTTGTTTCTAAAGCATGCCTTCCATTACCTACCCTGCAAGACCAACATCTTGAAGCAGACTTCACAGGCAGACCAAAAAAGCTGCTCTGAGCTGTGAGACCGTGCCTGGGAAGCTACCTACTGAGCCGTGGAGAAGGTCTTGTGAAGTTGCTATTCCTCCACCCAACAAAAACTGCAATGGCCATCAAAAACAGAGAAACGGTGGGCAGAGATATTTGCCTTTCCTGAAATCTGACCTGCAGAACAGCTAACTTAAAGAACTCAATGCTATAGTGAATACAGTAATACAAACCTCTTCGCATTTATAAGCACTAATAAATCTTCTGCGTCCAGACAGACTACAAAATCTGTGGTTACTATTTTTAAAGGACTAGTGAAAAGAAAACATATACATTAAAAAGTATTAGAAGAGATTTTCCTTCTTTAAACATTTGACATAAATATTTGACAATATTTATTCCATATCTCACGCTTTTAAATAGAGTACAGCAATGTTCTTTTGGTGAGTACGTAGGGACAAACTAATGTTTTATTGCCTCAGCTCAATTTTATATCATAATTTGGGCTTTATTCTGGACTATATTTACTTATTTTAAAATATTGTTTCTATGCATGAGTACTACTTTTTACTGCTGAAAGGGCTGACTTACGTACAGATGAGATGGTGGACATCCGTGTGCTGGAGCTAAGTTAGGCCCCAGAGGGTCTTTCCATTGAGTCCTCAAGTCTACCGATGAAAACCTTCTCGTACAGCAGGCAAATATTTTATTTCCAGCCATCACAAAGGAATATTCTAGGGTATAGAAAAGCTCCATACCTAATAAATATATGGGATTTGCATCTGTTCTGACATACAGTAATGAGACATTCCAAGGGATTCCCGTTGCCAGACACCTGCTGCTGCTTCCGACTGCTTTTTGTGCCACCCTTCAGTGGGGAAAAGGCTGAAAATGCTTGTCTGTATTGGCCTGTAGAGTCCTGATGCTTGTTCAGAGGATCCTAAACAGTGAACTGTGCTCTGTGTACCTGTGTAATGGATGCTCTTCTGTCTCCCACTAGCCCCACACAGCCACTGCAAGTCAGGGAGCCAGGAATTGTCTCTAGCAGGGATTATAGAGCTGTGCATCTCCTCATCTTTTAGGATGGGATGTGTGCTGCTTTTTTTTTGAAGCCCTCAGGTAAAATAGAATTAGGTGCTACTCAGCAGGTGCAAGGATTACACAAGCATGTCCTCACTACCCAGCCAAGGAGCAGGTCTTCACAGGAGCTGTGGAGTGAGGTGAGATCATTACACAAAAGATAATACGTAATGCTCTTATCACCCCCTCTAAGTGCTGTAGCTGCGCTGTAGCTCTGAAAACTCTCACAGAAGTCTTAGATCAGAAAATAAGTTACTGTGGTATCACTTTGGTAGAGCTTTTGTCTTCCCAGACATCACCTGCCATAAACCAGTTGATTTTCTTTTTTATCTAATAAGACGATACTGGTTTAGGCTTGCTATATATTTTTTCTAGTGCAATTTAAATTCCAACTTAACATAATAGTTAATAGCAACATTTTTACAATAGTAACATTCTTTGCATATAGATTCCAATATCGAGTGTATATAGCTAAGAGGTATATATAGATAAGAAGTAAAATGGTGGTAATTTAAACTGTCAGCCAGAAAACCGCATTTGAGATTCAGAAGATAAGGATTTGGCTTTTTTTTTTTTTTTTTTTTTTTTTTTTTGTGTGTGTGAGGCAGTCCCATTCTGGAGGCAGTAAGAAAGGAAAAGTAATAATAGCATTGTGCTGCAACTATGGTATCTTTCAAATACGTTGCACAAGAATAACTGATTATGACTTAAGTGTCACAAACTGTGTTGATGAGGCACAGAAAACCAAAGCAAAACAGAATACAATGCCCAAATCCCTAATAGAAGAAAAAATCATCAGAATCGATAGGTTAGATCCTATAGATCAACAGCAAGTCCTGTGGGTGGGCATGTACCCATGTTCTGGTACTTTCTCACAGAGGTTAAAATAATTTGCTGAGTGGGGTTTCTCCCTGTCCCTTGGGCTGAACTGTGTCTGTGCTGTGGGTCTCAGGGAAGGGACTTGACCTGGTCCTGTTGCTGAAGGACACAGCAGGAGCTAGTTTGCAACTAGCGAGATGTAATTTGGATGGTATTTCGGCATTTTGAACCGATGGGAAGAGAATTGCAGCAGCCCACAAACTACGTGTCATCCTGAGATAAATCAGGTTCCTTAGCAATGCCTGGGGTAGCAGAATCAGTGCTTCACTCTCTTCTCACCTCCCTGTGCTGATTCATTTTTCTTGGCGTTGGGACCAGTGCCCATGGCTAAACTTGCTTTTTTATGCAGTTGAGTTGAGCAACTATCCACCTCACCCTTAAACAACAACACTTTTAAAAATTCAGTTGAAACAATATATTTTGTGTCTAAGAAGTGATTAAACATTAGGTCTAGTTCTGAGCTCTTTGTCCTTTCCTCTAAATGCTAATTATTAAGGTGTTTGTCTGCAAAGAGACAAACAGTTTCTGACTCAACCATACCTCACCTTTTTCTTCTTCCTTGTCTGAAATCTTAATTCAATGTTTATGATGTTCGAAATTTTACCTAATGGCACACAGTAACTACAGACACTGCCTTGTGGAATAATTTAAAAAATAATAACAGAGTAGAAAAACAGTGTGTTATCTAGGGCAGATAATGTGCATTTCACCCACATGTAAAGTGCCTAGCAAGCTGAAGAGCTGTACAAATAAATAATTGATACTAGTAAGACTGATAATAATAATATCAATAATGAGATAAGAGTTTAAGTACAGATATCTCTATTTTGAATTGAAAGAGGAAGCAAAAGACTTTCTTTGCAGTTTGCAATTGTAATATTTCACTCATGCAGTCCCGCTTTTCAACAATCCTGGGCTTTGACAGTAGTAGATCTGTAGCCCTCTTTTAAAGAGGTGACTCACTGTGTTGTATTTTCTTAATGAAAGACAAATACAAATGTTCTAAGACTGAGAGTACCTTTTCAAAATGGTACATAGGAGGCATGCACAAATCTTATTCACAAACAGGAATTGATACAGTACCACCCATGCATCACTTTGAAAGAAGCTAACTTCTTAAACCTTAAGTACCTCATTTTGCATTCTTTATTTTCTTTGACATTTTCCTACTGCTTACTTTAAAGTTAATGTATGAAAAATGAAAGAGCTCAAAGGTTTCCTCATGTATAAAATTCATGTGTATCAGATCAGCTACAATTGAGCATTCAAGTCCCACACTGCTTTTGTAATATGTATTTGATGAATCCACGTTAAAGCCTCATAGGCAAACTTACTCAGAAAGGCAATGGAGAATTTAACAAATTCGTTCATCCATACCATCATCAGCTATTACAATGCCGCTGGCTAATCCAGACTACTGAGTAATGTGAACTTTG
Organism: Falco peregrinus; assembly: GCF_023634155.1. Classification (NCBI taxonomy): domain Eukaryota; kingdom Metazoa; phylum Chordata; class Aves; order Falconiformes; family Falconidae; genus Falco; species Falco peregrinus. The sequence continues at coordinate 5,168,185 of NC_073739.1, forward strand.
GCAAACGGGCAGATGAAATACATAGTATACTTTTAGCTAGAATCCCAAAGCTGTTTGGGTACTGGAAAATTTGTGTGCTTGGCAGTGAGGCAGTGAACAGACAACCTGTATTTGTTCAGCTTGCATTCTGTTACTTCTGTTATAATATTAACTTTTCAAGTACTCGTAGATCCCAACTGTGTTACAGTAAGTACTTTGTACAATAGGTAAAACATTTATACTTCCTAAGTTTTTTTTTCCTTCTGATATGGACTATAAATTACCTTAAACTGAATGTTAGCCTGCCTGAATCTCATACCTGTTTTTAGTAGCTGGCTTTAGTGTCCCTCGCACAAAATTCTGGATAGGCAAATCTCAGACATCAAAGCCTTTGAAAACACACACAGAAAGGAAGCGTTTCGTATCTGGGAACTTGTATGAGTGACAAGCTCTAACAGTTCCCGCTGTAACTAAGTATATTCAAGTACTGTCATTCTTGCATTTGACACTGATGTAAAGTGAAAAAACCCCAAAATACCAAAACATCACAGACACATAAAATCTATATGTTAGAGATTCAGACCCAGGGATCTGGGAAGGTCAAAGGACCTTGCTTCCCTTAATGAATCAGAGGGATACTCCACTGAAAATGTCCCTGTTTTCTGCAGAAATGCATTATACATTTGTAGGTGGCCAGCAATATTTGTAATGCCACAAGTGATTCGTTCTAGCCAATGGGCTGTAATGAAATACACTCTTTCTCTTGAAACTGTCTCTCTCAGCCAAAATGAAAATGTAAATAATCCAACTGTCTTGAGTGTATCTCTGCCAGTCTACATCAGAAAAATAGTTTGTCCATTGTCTGCCAGAAACTACCCATAGGCAGCTATAGTCTTGTCAAGAACTGGACAGGGACCTGCTCACAGTTTTGTTGGGGAAAAAAGCTATGGGAAAACGGGCTTGCATCTGGCTTGAGCATAGATGAAGTCAGATTCCTGCATTTTCCTGCAGAGGCACTGGGAACAGTAGCAGAGAGATACACCAGAGCTCTTCATCCAGCATTTTCCGTGAGTAGTAATTGCACAAAAACAACAGAAAGAAAGAAAAAAAATCCCATGCTGAACCAAATCAAAAAAGTCAGCAGTAAAGAAAAGAAGCAGAGAAGCCAGCCATTAGAGAACCAGAGGCTTGCTGAAATTTTTATCTGAGCCTTGCAGTGCTTTTCCATCTAATGTCCGTAACAAGAAAAAATAAAGGGCACTTATACCAGTCTTTAAAATATGATTTTTATTAATATACCATATGACGGGTGTCATACTGGATAAATCAACAATAAACCATGCGTCCAATACCTTTGGCAAATTAAAAATGTGATTTTTATTATTACATATTGTTTCAAAAAGTAAATAAGCACGTTATCAATGAATTCAGAAAAACTATAGAGAAAGAGAAGGGGGGAAAAAAAAAAAGGGGAAGCTATTTTTGAAGCCTGTAAAAGCAAATTGGACATAATAACTGAAAGCACTGTTGACATGCACAAAGGAAACATTTCTTAACAGGAAACAGTGTAAAACTCAGTGAGTCAGAAACTTTGTCATGGGTTTTAGGTTTTGCATATATAACATTATTTTGTATGTAAAACAGCCTTGTAAAGCACCATGAAATACCCACAGTTTCACCTAACAAGTAACATGCTTATCCAGACCTTGAATTATTGCACTGGCTATCTTTCAGGACCTTAAATATCACCCAGTGTCACTAGCCCTAGTAGTGACAGAAGGTCCAAAGTCAAATGGTTTTTCTCTGCTCTACTTTTTCCAGGCTGGACTTGTTTTTGCATTATGCAACTTCTCAACATTTGGCCCTGAACCTCTGGTAGCCTTTGAAAGAACTTAAGGATTAAAAGTATGAAGACTGAATTGCTCATAAAATTCTTTTTTTTAAAGAACACTAGAAATATATTTCCAGCATAAAATAAAATCCTAGCCTGCCATTGGTATAAGCTTCAGTCTGACACAGAGCAGAGGGCTTATTAACTGAGATGGAAAATATCTAGCAATTGCTTCATTTTCCATCTGATATTGTCACCCTCATTGGCTGCACGCTATAAAAAATGTGAACTGCCCTAAGGAGCGTAGCCTAAGAAAAGGAAATCATCAAATTTTGCCTCCTCCACAATTCCCATTAATTTCAGGAAAAATTCTTATGAATATTTCTGAGGCCATAATCAGCCTACGTAGCTTCCACACAGAGGATTAAATAAAAGGAACTGGGGAAAAAAAAAACCAAAACAAACACACCAGCCACTGAGGCGGAATTTTCCAAAAAAGCCACTTTTCACCCAAATAATAATACTTTAAAAAAAATGAAATAGAATAGAGATGAAAACTGGAGACAATAGTGTTTTTGTGTAACATTTCAGTGTTAGCTTTCAAAAGTCCCACAGCGGCCACAGACAGCAGCAAAATGGAGTGGAGGAGGGGCAGAGACATGCTGAATGTGAAATACGTTTTGAGGTGAATAGAAATCAAGGAAATAAGGGTTCTGGTGATGCTGGCAGATGGGTTGCACAAAATTTCATCATCTCAGACATGATTAGAGGGCTGTATCTCAATCAGAAAATGCTGGATGTAGAAACAGGAGGTTGTGAGAGAAAAGTGATTCTGGATCTTTTTGTTGTTGATATTGTTGTTGTTGTACTTCTAGGTATTCTTAGCATCCAGTTAGGAAACTGGTAGGAACACTACAAGGAACTTCAGAAGGTTTCTTGTATGGTAAAATAGACACAAAGGAGAATTTTACCTTTCCAGATATTTAGAGGTGGGATATAAAAGCAAACCCAGATGAATGCTGGTCTGTAGGAGGAATCCTTCCATACAGCCATAATACAAATAAATGCACTACAAAAAGAAGTCAAATCCTCTGCCTGAACCTGGATTTTAGATACTAACATCTTGCCAGCCATGGTAATAGTATAAATGTAAAGTAGTGGCTGGATCTAAAATCACAGTGTTTGTTAAATGTTTTCTTTAATAAGCCTGTACATCAGTTACTTCAGCTACAGGTCAGGTTAATATTTGGTCAATGAGTGACTGATTTTTGGAAAATGTCCTGGTGCTTTCCTAAAATTGTGTAGATGATCTAAAGCCAGGCAGACAGGTAAAAAGCAGATGTGCTTGATGCTGGGACAGTATCTTGGTAACAGAAGTTCAAGCTAATCTATTTAAGGGAATCAGTTGAATAAATAACACTGAATCTCTTCTCCACTTTTTCCTTACAAATCATCTGGTTTCCCTTTTAAAGTTAATTATCCTTGTTAATTACTTCTGAATCCATAGATTGTGTCAAACTCGTTGAACTTATTACTTTTTAATTCGTTCACGTGGGTATTGCCGCTTAGGACTGAAGTGGCAGGAGCAGCCCCTTTGCTCCTCCGGAAGCTCCGCTTGGCTGGTTTCTAGCCTTGCAGTTGCCAGGACTGGGGGAGAAGGTAGAAACCTTCTTTGTTTTTGCAAATCCCATGTCAAGATCTGCTCGCATCTGCAAACCCTGGGCTTTGTGGGTGTACAGAGACTCCTGAGATGCTCCTGAAGCAAAGGCTGGTCCCAGCTGGTGCAACTCAACCAGCTTTACTTAGCATCTCCCTGACACATGCTTTTTAGCCTCCCAAAGTGAGCTGGGCAGAAAACAAGCCAGGATCTGTCATCACATTTGTGAACAGGAGATATGCCCCTCGGATGAGCAACGCTGCAACCAACATCAGAGTCCCTGGGGGTGAGCGCTTATTTCCAGTTTTCCTACTTATCGACTCCAAATGCTCTTATGAACGTGGACGATGTAAGAAGCCCCACGAAACGGGCTGGGCGGATGCAATCCCTCTGCTCAGCAATGGCACGTGGATAGCACGGCATCCCTGGAGCTAAATATAGAAGGGCCAAACCCTGCCTCTGTCTCTTTGCCTCCCTGTCCCAACAGATTAGAGGCACGGAGCCTGCAGCTTCCGCTTTCACTCCCTTCACTGAGGGCCTGATTCTGCCAGCCTGGCTCATGTTTAATTGCACCTTCCTCAACAAGCAGCCACCGCTGTGTAGGAACAATGCAGCAGCTGCAGCCAGGTTATCCAGAAAAGGAAGGGGAGAAACACAGGTTTTAGTAAAATCACTGCGTGCAAAGGGGTGGCTTTTGAAAGTGGCCGGGAAGCTCACGGTGCTCCCAGAGCGAGCAGAGTGGTCCTTCGTTCACCAAGGGCATCTGGATTTCCTCTTATGGCCTGATTCCTTATGACTGGTGCTCTAAGTCTTGCCCTTCTGTGACCCTCACTCAAAAATTACTAAATTTTACTAAATAAGTGTACTATTTTTTTTCTATATATTTATGCTATTTTTTAAAACCTAAATATTACTAAATAATAATAAAAAAATAATCATCCCGACTGTAATAGATTCAGGCTTAATTCCCTGAGAATACTGCAGAGCAGAGAGCTGGCAAACTGAGGCTCAAAAGAAACAACATCAGGGCTGGATGATATGCTAAAAAGCAAACATGTTCTGAGGCTGAGGGTCACCTAAATGCAGAGGAGGAAGAGGAGGGTGGCTGTGCTCTGGTACAGCAGGCACACCTTCCTTCAGCTTGCCCAGAGCTGGGAGCATGTTGGGGACCAGAGGGTTAGCTTCACTTTCCCTTGGCTCCTCCCTGGCCATCCCATCTCTTCACAGGTGTGATACCTGGGGTAAAGAGGTAGAAACACTGGGAATGACTTTTTCTCCACTCTTGAATGTCCCCCAGCACTAGACAGATTTATTTTTTCTAGCTGAAAGAAGGTTTATTTGGTCAGTAGAAAAGAAACCTGACTATACTTTGCTTTCTTCTTTCGGTCTGGTTCCACTCTGAAGGATTGTGATCCTGCTTTGCCTGGTACTACGCTGACAGCGTCCCAGGCCATCCCTGGCACTCATTTCCCATCAGACACATGCATTTTTCTCAAAGAGCTGATGTGAAGCATGTTGGGAAACAGGCTAGCTTTTTCATTTGAGATAAGGACCTGATCTGAAAAATCATGCAAATACTTGCATTTGATTTCAATGGCATTTAGAGTAACAGCAGAGTTACACTCCTAAATATCTTGCTCTGGGACTAAGTGACTTCAGAGATACTCTCCAGGATAACATAGCAGGAAAATCCAGCAAAGCCTTTGTAAAAATTCCTAGCCTTTAAAAGAAGAATGAGGAATAATCATGATGCTGTGATCCATACAGCTAGGCTTAACTGAGTGGATAGGAATCTGAAATGTTTTTAAAAAAAAGGAGAAATGCAAGGCCAGAAGGGCAAATGGACAGAAAAGAGGGCTTGTGTTCTCCCACCGCTCAGAATATGGATTCAGGCCATCGAATCCTTAAAGAAGGGGAACCCCACCCCCCCCCCAGGATATTTTGAATTTAAGTGATTGATTTGGAAGCAATTCTGCCACACTCATAAATGAGATATTTTCCTCTGCAAGTACTTTCCTTAAATATGGTTACTAATAACTGCAGATACTATTCTGCAGAAGAGGAACAGGATCTGAACTGCGTGTCAGAGACAGAAGTGTTGCCATATTGATCCTGCTCCCATTAAAGCCAGTAAGAGTTTTGCCATTGATTTCAGTGGGAGCAAGGTCTTCAAGTGCAGCAAGAGGAATCCCTTCGAAGCAGAAAATAAAGGCACAAAAGTTTTTGAATGTCAAGGCCAAGTATTAAGGTGGAAGATCTTTCTAGCCAAGGGCTGTAAGAATTTTCATTTTATAACACTTCTGAACTGCTGGCAGCAGGGGCCAACATGCACGTTGGGGCCAATGTGCTCACAGTCCTTGGGTTCATTCAGACTTAGCCCCAGGGCAGATCTTTCTTGCTTGAGACTCCACAGTTGTAGAAATTCATCCCAGAGGAGATCCACTGGAATGTCTCAGTGACTGCCATCAGTGCCTGCTGCTACTCTCATTTATTTCAGCTGGTCGATTTTATCCCTTTCTTACTATTTGCTGGTAAACCTTCTGCCTAGTCCCTTTTTCTTACAACCTGGTGGTAAGGCAATCTGGAGAGCAGCTACTTACTTATTTTGCTCTGTTTTCACTGTTTGCTTAGCTTTTTTGTAGGTTCAGCTGAGGGAGGTTTATTCTGTACTTTCTTCTGATTTAACTGAATATAGACACACTGCAGCAAGTGGCTTACATTAGCTTTGATGTATGAATATTCTTAATGTCAATAGTGTGGATCAACAAAAACTAAATTAAGAGCCGATATAAACCTTCCCATAAAACCAGTTTCATCTTTCAAGTTTAAAATGTTCACCATTTTCCCCCCTTGCCTTCATTTCTGTGTCTCAGAAGGACTCCAAAGCATCATCAGGCAATGGCAGAGAATGATCTCACGACATCAATAAAATTACAAAAATGTTATTCACATGAAGTTTCATCTTGCCTTTGGAAAAGAAACCAACTGAGGTTGCTCTGGGACATTATTGCTTTCTTGGATTTGAATAGGGTATCTGAATAGAGTTTACACTCCGGAATTTACACTCCAGAACTGAAAGAAGGCAAATTTAAGTCAAATGAAAAACATGCATTTCAGCCACATATCTTTCATTATATCATGCTGACAAATTAGCAAAATGAAAATGTACTGGGAGATGCATTTGCCATGTTGGTATTTTAGATCACAGTGCAATATTTTTACTGATATCTGTTTATCTCTTCTAGCATAAAACAGCAGCCATGTCGTAGTGTGGTGGGACAAGTATGGCAGTTATTTTCCAGCTAAGCTTGACTGTCACCCTGCCAGTACAAGTGTCTCTATAAATCCCCCACAACATACATTTTTTATGAATTGGACTAGTATAATATAATTTTGCATAATGATTTGTTTTAAGCAGAACTTAGAAACTAATTTTTTTCTTTTAAGAAGGTACATCATGTATAGGTCAACAAAAAAAGCTGCTGTCAAACTTTGTGAAAGCATAATTCTTTGTCAGTTAGACTCCATTCATCCTAAGAATAGAACACTAATAATTTCTGCCTGCAGAGACACTTGAGGATTTGGTTCTTAATGAAAATGAACTGAAAAAAAATCTGAATATCTGGCATTTTCTTCTATTTAGTTCACTCAGGATTGGTTTTCCATGTTTAGGTCTTGGCTTAGCTTTCAGCAAAGCAAAACAAAGGAAAAAAAAAAGTAGCTTTTCATGCCGTATTAAAAAATACAAAAATGGTATACAAATGATGTTAAAAATTTAGCTAAGAAGATTTACAAGTCTGCTACAATACACATGCAAAGATTTTGAAAGGTACAAAGATTGTGTTTGACAATCACACCCAATTTCCCCCAATTATCCACCTTATTTGACAATTTCTTATCTGTATTTCTGATCTTGCCCATCTGCAGCACAAAAGGGAAGGCTGAAAGAGTCAGGGACCTCTCTTAAGAGTAGCCAAGTTAAGTGCTCTTGTCATTATGATTGATAACAAAATTAGTCCTTCAGGAGTTGTAGGCAAAGAGCCTTAGCATCCTGCTTAGAGTAGGTTCTGTCTTTCCATGACTGGCTACTTCTCCTAAAAGGACAAGGAAAATCAAGGACACAGAGGGTTGTTCAAACTATCTAAAAGGTAGTTGGTAAAAGGCTTAAAATTGCATAATATCAAGAGTCCCCTTGAGCTCCTAGATGTTCTTTGTCCCTTTGTGGGAATTATCACAACTGAGATGGAAGAAAGTTTCTTTCCTCTTTTGTGTGCAGAGAATAGATTTGAGAGGACTCCCAGCCCATCAGACCAGAAGTTCTTTCCTCTTCCCCAGCACTCAGCATCCCTTGCCATGAATGAGTATGAAATGCAAACCAAATTAATGAAGCAGGGCTGTGCCAAGTCTTATGTCAACGTGACCTGCAAGACCTTCAGTTGGTGTCTTATGCTTCTGATGTTGCCTAGCCCAGGTAATTTCATCCCTTTCTGTTGCATTTTCCTCACTGAGAAACACAGAGGGTGAGCGTTGCTTTCTCCTCCTTGACCCACTGCCTTTTGTCTCTCTGAACTCCTAAGACCCTTTCACGAACAAGGATCCTCCATTTGCCCAGCACAACAGAGCCAGGTTTCAAACGTTCTCCCTATCATAATGCTATTGATGGCATTCATTTCAGGGTAGATTTTATTTATTTATACATAATTACACTTTTTTTTTGCATAAATACTGCTATTTATGCATAATAATACTAAGGCTGACTTTTCAGGATCCAGTTCACTATTTGTCTTCCGTTCTTCTAATCTGAAGTTTAGGGAAAACAGAGCACATAATACCTTTGTGTCTTTAGCTTACAAATGAGCCAATCCAACCTTTTGAAATAATAATAAGTATTGCTAATAAGCCTGATCATATAAAATGCTTCCCCATTGAGACACGGTGGGTTGCTGTACAATAAAAACATTATATATATAAAAAACCCAACAAAAATATTTTAATAGAAATCACCCTCTTAAAACAAAAAGAACAAAAGCCATATGTCAGCTACATTTAAGTCCTAAACCCATCAAAGAGATAATTGTATGGAAGCTGGGAGTCAAAGACTGAACCTAAGTCTCCTTAAAGTAATTGGAAATATTTTCACAGAGCAAAACACTGACTGGTACCCTCCTGGGTGATGGCTGTCTCTGCTGTGGAAAGATCCTATCAGGTGTAGCATCTTTAACTCTCATCATTTTGGGGGGCTAAAAGGACTGCACAGCAGCTATAGGCTCTCATGGCCACCGATGCAAGGCTCTGAGTGTCCCCACAGGGTGCAGAAATCTTTCGTTTTCCAGACTTTTGATAAGTGAGCTGTCTCCTCTGCGAAATTAGACTGGGATCATAATGAGAGGGAACTTTGTAAGACGTTAGAGCAAAGTCACGAGACATCTGTGCAGCCAAATAATACCATGAGGGAGCAGTAAGATAACTCACTCTCTCTGCCTAGTGCTGGGTAAAGCAAGATGGGGATTAAATGCAATAGGGAACAAAAGAGAAGTTCATACAGCTGTAGACTTTGAGGGTAAAAGTTCATCAAATGATTTAGCAGCCTTGGTTTGAAGAGCCTGGCACAGTTACGGTGCTCACAGCCGCTGCCACCAGCTAGTGTGTCCTTTACGTGGCTGGTTTCAGTACTCCTTTTTGCGCTGAGAACCATGAGCTGAAATTGCCGAACTGCAGAGAAAAAAAAAAAAAAAAAAAGCTGGTTTTGTTAGGAAAACAGCCTAACATTTACACAAAGCTCCTGAAGTTGTGAGGTTATTGAGCACATAGATTTTAGTGATGGGATAGGATGCAAAGAGGAGCCGTTCTTAAAATGATATGCACAGTGAGGAGGTATGGCTTGAAAGTGATTAGCTTGTAGAAGATTAATCACAACCATTATAAGGAGGTTTAATAATTCATGCTGGAGCTTAAATGTAATATTTGTGCAAAGGAAGGCACTGAAGCTATAGCATGATTAAGTTTCTTGATATGCTTCAAAAGCTTTCTGATGAGTTGGGTTGTTTCTACTAGATCCATAAGTCTTTGGAAAGCTCCCAGAAACAGGAATATATTCTTAGTTTGAAGCTTACCTTTCTACTAAATATTCATCTCATAAACATTACAATAAACCAGCAAATATGACTGCCTTTCAGGATGTCCGGATGACTAGACAGGGTTGGGGTTTTTTTATTGCCCTGTTAAATAAGCAGAAATATGTGGTATCAGGTGTTAGGTATGTTCTTCCTCCTCTCTGTTTTTCATAGAACCATAGAATGGTTTGGGTTGGAAGGCACCTTAAAGACCCTTTAGTTCCCACCCCCCCTGCCCTGGACAGGGACACCTTTCACTAGATCAGGTTGCCCTCAGCCCCGTCCAGCCTGGCCTTGAGCCCTGCCAGGGATGGGGCACCCACAGCTGCTCTGGGCAGCCTGGGCCAGCGCCTCGCCGCCCTCACAGGGGAGAATTTCTGCTTAACATCTCATCTAAATCTCCCTCTTTCTGATTACAGCCATCCCCCCTTGTCCTGTCACTGCTTGCCTTTGTAAAAAGTCCCTCTCCAGCTTCCCTTTAGGTGCTTCACCTTTAGGTGCTGGCAGGTGCTGTAAGGTCTCCCTGGAGCCTTCTCTTCTCCAGGCTGAACCATCCCAGCTCTCTCAGCCTGTCTGCACAGGAGAGGTGCTCCAGCCCTCTGGTCATCTTTGTGTCCCTCCTCTGGACTCGCTCCAACAGGTCCAAGTCCTTCCTGTGTTGGGGACCCTAGAGAACGCAGCACTACAGGTGGGGTCTCATGAGGGGGAGAGTCACCTCCCTTGACCTGCTGGCCACGCTTCTGTGATACAGCCCAGGATTTGGTTGGCTTTCTGGGCTGCAAGTGCACATTGTCAGGCCATGCTGAGCTTCTTATCCACCTACACCCCCAAGCCCTCAGTAAGAGGTTTTCTATGGGCCAACAGAAATGGTAAGGAATGGCCTAAGGGTAAATGTAAACACCTTTGGTGGGTACCATCCTGAGCTGATGGAAACAGTGCACCTTACACAGACCTGTACACCTGGGAAAGCTGTCAGAAGCTATTTCTGGGGCACAGCATCCTGCAAACTTGCATGTGCACATATACCACGTGTGGAGATGAGCGCACGTGATAACTGGCCTGGCTTTTGTGCATTTCTTACCCAACTTTCTGTAACCAACAAATTAATTAATAGTCTGCCGAACAAAATAACACTGAAACCCACAAATAGATAGTTTCTAAGCCTCACATTAGGATACAGCAGTTCTTTTTGGAGGGTTTTTTTTGCCTGTTTTTTTTAAGTGGAGGCTGAAGTAGGGTCAAGCAACTACAAGCTTTTTGCAGCTGATGTTGTAAACATAAGTATCACCACACACATTTTATTGGGAAAGAGTAGGGAGGAATCTTGCAAGTCTTAAAAAACAAAGTTCTAATTAAAGTGCACCTAAAATAATCATCGCAGAAGATTTGGATGGTGTTATTTCCTAGCACCTTTTTGTTAAACCCAGATAAAAGTAAAATAACATCTACTCTTAAGTTAATTTGGGATGCTGGTTAGCAGCTGTAATAACCTGTAAGGGAGACAACAATATTTTTTCTATATGGTTTTGAAATATAAAGCAAAAGGTGTCATTTAGAGGGCAGGTACTACAACATAACTGCAGCTTTTTGTTGAAAAGGCACCACTGCAATTTTTCAATATTAATGTCACTCTTCAACCACTGTGCTTAGAAACAGCTAAACCATGGGGGACCAAGCTCTGCGAAGAGTGGAGCCTTCCTGCATATCTCAGGTGCCCCTCAGATTTCTCCTGAACTAAACCCAGTCAACACGGTGCGGCCTCCCTTAGAGGAGCACGTTTGGATAGCTACCCTTTTTACCCAGGGAATGGAGCTGGTGGCAGACAAGTCACATCGCTGTCATGTGTCAGGATGAAGAAGAGGTGAGGAAGGCTCTTTGCAGGACCAGGCTGCAGAAGGTGCAGAGCCAGGTGCTGCCCTGTGACCATTTCCCCCATGGCTTGGAGTGGGGTCCTGTTGCTCATCCTCCCATGCCATAAGAGAAGGTGTAGCATCTCCCTTGGAAATTTGGGCTTTCTTGCTTTCCAGATGTCCCTCGCTATGGACCTGTACATGCCCTGGGGTGGCTCGCTCTGCTTTTGACAGTAAGAATGTATATTTCTAAGTTTAAGGCAAATTGTTTACTAAGAGAAAGAGGTCAAAGCTGTTGTTACAGTAAGGCCTGTCCCCAGAGAGGCAGCTGATCGAAAACAAGAGGCTGAGAAACACTGTGTTAATTGAGTTTCTAGTTTTGCTTTCCCTGTGCCTTCACTTAAAGTATTCAGCTACTTCTCTTTGTTTCTCTTTTCATTCCCATTTTCATCCCACAAATTTATCTCATGCTTCTCTATCACAAGAAGAAAAAAAAAAATTCTCGGACTAAGCATGGGATAAAACAGTGACAAGCTAACGTTTTATTCTAAAAAAAACCCGGAGAAAATTACTCGGAAAAAAAGAAAGTAAAGCAAGTCCTGAGCTGGCTGAGTTTTTGGGAAACAAAAGAAGAGAAATGCCAGAATTTCTAGTGCTTCAGAGAGAGCTTGTGCGGCTGCATCCCGAGTTTTCTCCCAAGGCTGGAATTACTTTTGTCGGGAGAAGGGGTGTGATCTTGAAAAACCTGACCCAAAATGGAGGAGAGGAGTGCAGCTTGAGGTAGGTGGGAAGAAGAAGCTCTAAGGATAGGCTTTATTTATTCGTGCCTCAAATCTGTCTTAAAACAGCTGTTCTCTCATTTTATTTTATTTTTATGATTATTTTGCATCTTTCTAAAACCTTGTAGCCTTGGTCATTTTTAAGGGGCAATGCTAAGAGAGGTACTGCGGTTCAAGGCGAGCAGAAAAAAGCAGCAGCAGGTGCCTTGTTGCTAGTTTTTTTTCGGGAAAGGTTGGGGTACATGTGCTCAGCTTCTGTTTCAAACCTGACAGAAGGAAATCAAAAGATTTTTCATCTTGTTAAAATGCAGCCAGCCAATGGTTTCCCTTTCCAAAATATTACTAGATATTATTACCGAATGTTCAGACTTTACATTCCTGACAAACAGGAAATATATGCTGCACTAATAGGATGTCAATCAGAAAGATAACACCAATTTTGTAGTTTCTAAATCATCCCCACCACCTGCTGAGCCTTTGATCATCCCAAACAATTAATCTAAGAGGTACATGATTAAGAAATAAATACTTCCCAGTGAACCTGTGAGCTACAGTACATATTAGCAGACTCTGATCTTGCTTTCAGTGATCACAAATCAATTGTATACAAAAAGGAATAAAAGAAAGGTGCAAATAGAGTCTGCTGATCAACGCTGTTATCTTAATAACTGTGCAGTAAAATATGTCACTGCATTTGAACTAATGTGATAGGCCAGTATGCTTTAGGAATATACACCACCCCCACCCCCCACCCCCGCACCCCCAATTGGTATTAGAACAGTATTTTACAGCTGTATTTATTAAAGTGAATTTCTGCTGTGTGGAACATTTTGGAAATGTTGACTTTAAAATTATGAATTGCAATGAAAATCTGGAGTTTGGCACTCCCATAGAACAGGCAATTGCAACTGTTTCTGTTCATCAGAAAAGCGAAACTGTTAATTCAGCCTTGTCCAGATTCCTTGATGTCGTCACCTACACACCTTTGTGAAGGTATTTTACGTAATATGAAGTTAAAATTTGCTTCCTACCAGTCGGACTGAAATCATGGCTGTCTCTCCTGAAGACCATTCCTCAGTTAACAATTAGGGGAAGAAGCATGGTTTTGCCCAGGACTGGAAAAAGAACTGGAAAAAGAAAACAACAAAACCCCAACCAAAAAGAAAAGAAATGTACCCTCCCCCCACCACACCAAAATACTTAAACTCCCCCCCCCCCCCAAACCTTTATAAGCGTTTACATAAAACGCTGTGTCACGCTGTGGGGATTGGTGGTTCCCTGGGGCGAGGAGGGGGCAAGGTCCCCCGTGGGGACTGAGGGCCCAGGGGGCAATCCAGCCTCGACTGCAGTGGTGGGGGAGGGCAGGGGCCACAGAAAGCTTGCAGGAGGAAGATTGTCGAGGACTCATCCACGCTGCAGGTACCGAGCGTACACGGGGTAGCATCAGCTGCCACCAGCTCCCGGCGAGGGCACAGGCTGCCTGCATGCTATCTCACCCTCCCTGCTCTCCTCTGCAGGCTGCAACGCTTGGTTAGAACATCATGTCACTTTTAGACATTTCCCACTTAGAGGCAGAGATGAATTTTCCCTGAAATGGATCCATGCAGCAGCAGGGAGAGGGTCTGACTGTCACTCTGGGTAACCACTCAAAAGCCTTGCTGCTTGCCAAAGCCCATCCAGACCTCTGGAGTGTGAGTGAATAGAGAACTTCGGTCCTTTAGAAAGATCTCTGGTTGTTTTTTGTTTTGTTTTTGTTTTTGGGTGGTTTTTTTTTTGTGTGTGTGTTTTGGTTTTTTTTTCTTTTTTCCATCTGATTTGGAGTAGTGTGAGCAGAGAAATATTTAGCTGCCCTGTATGCCTTCAGCTGCACCAGCCCAGGCTTCAAGGACATAGAGAAGAGGCACACCAGTATGTCAGAAAAAGGAGGTCTGGACAGTTCTAATTTATGAGTCTTCATTTTCAACCATCAGCTCTCAGAGCATCCTACAACACAATATAACTTAAGGTTGCAGAAATTAATGCATTGAGTCCCAAAGCTTACATCTCATTCAAATCAATTAAACAGGAGATACCTACTTAAGTGTACTCGGGGATCTGGAACTTCCTCACCCTTGAATAACATTTTAGCGGGGATCCTGTATCAACTCTGAACTCAGTCCTTAAGCCTAATGCTTGGAGCTAATGAGGAGGCTTTCAGCTTTTATTGAAATGAATGGGTACTTTAATGCTCAGCAGCTTGCAGAATTGGGCTCTGAAAAGGAAGGAACATATAGCTCACCGGATGGCTGTTTCTGTAATGCCAGATCACAGGAAATATTTCATGCAGGCTCTTTACAATTCATACTTAATCATAATAGCATCCTTTTTCCTGGTTTTTATACTGTTGGACCAGTCCGCTTGTTAAAATAAGTGTAAGATTTGCAGAGAATCAGAAGTTGGTGGTATGAGGCCATTTACAACACGTGCTAGAAGACAGCGTAGTGTGGCTATAAATGCAAACTGTTTTGCATGCTGCTCCTTCAGTACCTGCTCACAAAGGAATGTGATCATGCAGCTGGAATGCTGGAAATACATAAAGGCAAAAGTACTTTTCAGTCTGATGCAGAGCCCCAAGCAGAGTCTCTGAACACATCACCCAAGGCTTTGGGCTCATTATGAAGCAAGTCTCCAGAAGCAACATGATTTCCAGTTCTTTCCCACGTGCTCTATGTTTTTTCTTACCTCACACTGCTGGGTACTGAAAGTGCATTAAAATCAGAGAAAAGTTAGTTAAAATTTTTATCTAAGAAAATATGAGGAAAGATTTTCCTGCCTTTGAATAACACTGATGAGATTTTTTCCTGCATCTTTCAAAGAGCTTTAAAACAATGCACATCCAGGTTCTTAAACACAGTTGCAGGAGTCAGTGTTTAGAAGCAGAAATTTATTACTGTCTTTGTATCTGCAGTCTTATCAGGTCTCGTTGCTTTTGGGAATCTGTTTATTTTTAAGCTCTGATGTCCATTTTACTTCCACTATCTCAAGAAAAAAATTTGTCCCATGTCTAAATATCCATATGTAGTCTTTTCTGCTTGCTGCTTACATAGATATGATATTTCATTTAGTGGAAGTGCTACACATATTTAGGAAATCAAAACTGGTTGTCACATACCACCCCACTGTCCCCTGTAGACAGGTGGGGGTCGGTCTCTTCTCCCAGATAACAAATGACAGGACTAGAGGAAATGGCCTCGAGTTATGCCAGGGAGGTTTAGATTGGATATTAGGAAAAATGTCTTCACTGAAAGGGTGTTGAAGCACTGGCACAGGCTGCCCAGGGAGGTGCTGGAGTCACCATCCCCGGGGGTGTTCAAAAACCACATTGATGTGGTGCTTAAGAGACATGGTGTAGCGGTGGACCTGGCAGTGCTGGGTTAACAGCTGGACTTGATAATGTTAAAGGTCTTTTCCAACCAAAATGATTCCATGATAAGTTTGAGCAAAACTGCTGAAAGGCTCAAGCATTCTTTTAGCAGAGCCCATAGTCTTGAAACATACAGATTCTTGCGCAGAATGCAAAGGACTTGGTACATAATATTTACTACTGCTATGATATACTTTCATCAAGGCTTAAACATATTGACTTTCTGTTAAAAGGCTTTTAACATAAATTACAAGTGATTAATGAAATATATAGCAAAAAGACTATTGCCGAAAATGTAAAGGTGGCTTTTAAATAACATTTTTTTTCCCTAGATGTAAACTTTAGCTAGACAGTTTCAACCACCACTTATTTTTCTGTGCTTTTATTGGATAGCTAGAACCCAGTAAAGCAGCATATGGGCACGCAGGAACTGAAATAGTTTGTCTTCATTATCTGGTAGACCTGTGCAAGCCTGGAGCCCTCAAGAAAAACCACAAGACTGTACAAACTGGCAACTGTGGGTTTGTCTGTTCTCTATTGATTCTATTTCTGGAAAAAAAAAACATGAACCAATGTGTGAATCACGTGACTACTGAACTGAGCAAGTACCCACCAGCAGATAAAGCTGCTCTGAGACCTTTTGTAGCCTGGTTTTGGTTACTACCTCAAAACCTTTTTGTTTCTGAACCATTTGCTTTAGTCTTCTTGCTTTGAGGCTAGAGGGTAGAAAACAGCCAACTAAGATTCCCAAAAAGGTGTTGGAAATTGTAAATGTAATTTCTAGAATTGCTAACAAAATTTACCATTCTGTAATTTTATTTAAATCTATGTAAGAATTTAATTTGTTATCTCTGGATAGCACAAAGCATCCACACTTCTCTTTAAACAGAGTTGTGTTAAACAAGTAGTAATGGAGACTGCTTTGCAGTTCCAGACACACTGATGAAGGGGCAGGATTGTGAGGTTAATTTTCAAAGGACCTTTGAAATCATTTTAAGGTAATTTCTGCACAAATTATTCCAATTACAGTTTTTGAATGCCACAGTGCTGCACTCAAATTTGGAAATGCTTATTAGCAAGTGGTTATTTGCACTCAAAAATGAAATTCTGTTCATGTCATCTGCTCTGCTACTATATCACAGTGGGTCCAGAATGCCAATTTCAGTTCAACACAATTCTTTCAATAAACAAATATCAAAGATTTATTACCAACAAGAACTGCGTAACAATAGAACCCTTAATCCAATATATTCAGCTTTGGTTGAAGGCTTTTATGTGTGTGCCACAAATCCCACCTGCTTATTCAAAAACATTTCTTGAATCCACCATGTTCTACATCCTGCCCTCACTATTCTTAAGTTTAGTCCTATTGCACTTTTGTAAATCTCCTCTTTGCACTCATGAAACAAGCATCTCAGTCGTCAGCACCCTATCCATTCTTTCTTCTTATTCTTCTTTCCAATGAAAATGCTTTTGCTCAGATCTTTTTCAGGAGTTGAGCCACTAAGTCCATGTTTAACTTTCCTCCCTTCATCTGATTGTGCCAAGTACACAAATATTTAAATAATTGTGAACATTAATTTTCAACTCAACTTCCTTCCAGGCTTCCTGCAAAATCTAACTTGTATCCTCTGCAACAGCTCTCATGAAGGTTTCTGGCAACCCTACCAGCTTAAAGATGTGCCCTCCTTCAAACCGCCAGTAGCTTTCAATGTCTCTTGCTGTCTTTCAGGTTTCATAACTGCTTCTTCTCAGTCAAAATCACCTTTGGTAGACCTTTATCTCCATCTCATTGCCTATTAGTGTCACTGTCGCACCAGTGCTCCCCTCCTTCTGCCATGTGGGCACTCACTGAAGTCTGTGGTGCGAGAGGGGAAATAACCTTCACCACCTCCACTGAATTCTCCTAATAAGCCTTATTCTTCCTTTCCATTTAAACCACTTGCCCACAAAACTTTGTGTATTTGTGTCTTCTTCAGCAGAATTATTAATTAGCTTTGAAAAATGCATCACTGAGATGAAAATCCAGATCAGAAAGCATGTAATTCTGTGCAACGCTGCTGGTGGAAGGGATTCATGCTAAACATGAGTTTTGAGGGCATCTGTAGAGTGAGCAATGAACAGATAGAAAATATCCTTAGATCTCTAGAAGATTCTTTCACAGAGGTTTTACTCTTTATTGCAATCCCCCAAAATCCAGTGCCTTACACCTGTAATTCTGCTTTGAGGGTGGTTCAGGGCTCTGAACAGTCAGATAAAGGGCAAAATCCACCCGTGCACAGGAGACAGAAGGGAGAAAAATAATATAGAAAGACAAAGACTCTACTGCCAATTTACATGCGCTTCAAACACCCTGATTCTCTGCTACTCAGTTAAAAGAAAAAATATTTTTACCTCTAAAACTTCTCTCTCACATGTACTGTCCTTAAGGCTGTCACTCAGCAGAAGGAAACACATATGTCTCAAGAGTACTTTTGTGCTTTTCACAATTTTATCAAGGGAAAATATGTTGCACGTTCTCCTGACTTTCCCAGATTTTCAAATGCAGTTTATTCTAGTTTTTTACAAACTTTCAAAGTTCCCTGTTTTTCCAGCTTCAATATAATCACTTTCATAAATGAAAGGACAGGGGAAAAAAAAGCAGAAATGGTTGATTGATAGAATAAAGGGATTATAGATGGATGGAAGAAATGTGTGACTTGCCAGGGTATATATCGGTGTGTGTTTCTGTACTCTAGAAATGTATAAAGATAGTAAAGCCACCTACAATTCCACTGCTTTGCAATTTCTTTGGCAATAGCAAAAGGAGTAGAGCATTTTGGCTCATTTAAATAAATTCCTAGGTGCTTCTAGCTAGATGTTCATGTCTATTATCACAGAAGTTAGAACAAGTTCAAAATCAAATAGAAAAGCCATGAACTCTATTCTCTCACCTAGATGATCTCCAGAATGGGTGCTCTTGCAAAAACATGCATTCTTCCACAAAACCCGAGTCTGCACATGCAAATAAGCAGTTGAATGTTTAATTGCCGCAGAACCCACGTAGGGTTCTTCAGAAATTACATAGCCCAGTTAATAGCTCAGCACATCCCAATATTTTTTCCTTTGTCACTCCAGTCTTGTGAATTGCCATTCTCATTTCTGAGTACTCTTTCTTGGTGTAAAGAGAGCATAAGGGAAAATCTAAACTAAAGAAATGTAATTTTAAAACTGATTGGGTAAAATATTATTTTTTCTTCCAGAAGTAAGTTCTGTAATTCAGGTTCTTTCTATTAATGAGTGTTGCTGGATTTGCCAGTGTTTCTCTAACTCCGGTTAACACCACAGCTGGTCCTGGGCAGTCACGGATTTAAAGTCAACCCCATATATTTTGTTTATTAATATTTTTGCTAAGTCTAGGAGAAAGTAATGAGAACTACTGAGAGAAACAACCATAGCCCATGCAGCAGCTGAACAGTACAGACCAAGGTAGTTTAGCAGAAAGTAATGCTGAAACTGCAAGCAGAAAAATGCTTTTGATATTGGGATAGACCAAAAGTGTTAACGCTGATAAGACAGGGAATGTGGAAAGAGCTGGGTCACAGGCAGGCGTGTGCTTTCTGGAAAGGAGAAAACCAAGATATTGCTTCCACAAGGAGGGTGTTAAGGGGTTTCTTCCTTCCTTTCCTGCAGAAAACTAGATAATTCTGATTATCATTTAGGTTTGTCAGGAAATGAGTTGGAGGATGTTTGCTGGTCTTGCCCCTTTTTTCTATAATAAAAGTCATTGTGGAGTAAGAACAACCTCTCTGCTTTGTAGTGTAATGGTGCTAGAACAAATGCAACCCCACAGCTCATAACTTCAAAACACTTTAAATGAGTTTGTAAACATGAAAGAATCATGCAAAAATGAAAAAAGGAGGGTAAACAGCTGTATTTCTAGAGATGGACAGAATCAAGAACAAGATTTATTTCTGTGATGAACTGTGAAGAACCACAATTTGATGTGTGTTTTAAAAAACTGGAAGGAGCTCTCTGAATTCCAGCGTCCGCCTCCAAAGGGTATTTTATATATAAAATGTACATCACAATGCCTCAAAGATACTGAGTCCGATTAAGCCAATGGTGATTTAGCTTTTGACTTGAATTGCAGGAACCAGTTCAGTGCTGTGAACAGACATTAACCAGTGGATCTATGTTATTGCCAGGACCGTGCACATGAGTGAGGCACACACTTGTGCTTATCAAGTGTGGCTGAAATTCAGCCACCTTAATTTTTATATGCTGGGACTACGCAGAAAGCTTTCAGTAAATTTGTAAATCGATTAGGTGGTATTTCGCTGTACTTTTTAGAAGTTGGGTATTTGGTTAGGCAGTTCTGCTAGACAGGGAAGCATCGCATCACCTATTTGTGCTAGCCAAGGAGCTGATCCAAGTACTTTCCTTGTAAACTGGTTGCGTCTGTCGTGTAAATCAGAGAGATAGCCCCACATCCCAGCATGGCACACTGGGAGGTCATTGCTTAGGCTCTAATCACATTTTGGAATGAAGAAAAAAAACATAAACCAATAGAGATGGAAGAGGTTTTCAATCTGCTCTAGAAAAAACCCCAGGGATCTGCAGCCCTCTTTGGCTCCTGTGTTACAGCAGAACTATGTAGCAAGCCTCAGGCTTTTCTCCTGCTTCAGCTATCTGGCTGATGTGATTTGTAAACTTAGGCACAATCAGTAGGATGATGACTGCTGAGTCTTATTTTAGATGGACAGTTTTCATGTTCAACATGTTTTTAAATGAAAGCAATTTTTAATCAGTCCTTTAAAAATAGTACTGCAGAGTA
The DNA here is from genome assembly GCF_023634155.1 of Falco peregrinus. NCBI lineage: Eukaryota > Metazoa > Chordata > Aves > Falconiformes > Falconidae > Falco > Falco peregrinus. The sequence continues at coordinate 5,188,613 of NC_073739.1, forward strand.
TTGGCATCTGTTGTGTATTATGAGAATATATTTGTCAAGCATGCAAAATAACAAATGCTTTCAAGTATTTGACTGTCCACAGGCGATTACAAAAAATTTCTAGACCTTTGCAACCGGGTGTCAGAGAGTTTGGTAGCAGGAGCTTTGTATCACCATACTGTAGTGGGGTTAAATAAATCGCACCAGATCAATACCTTGTCAAAGCACTTCAAGGGGGGGAAAAAGGGTTATTTCAGTGCATCACGGGAGAATCTGAACTGCATTGACACCTTGAAGTGCTTCACTATAGTGTCTAAGCACCTGGAGTAACCTGGTGCTGAACTTGGGGGTTTGGCCACTGCTCTGTGAAGTGTAAAAAAAGCTTAGATCATTTTAATAACGGTATCTAAGAGCCTGATCATCATAATGCTGCATCAAAGTGGTTGGATTACCTCAGTGCTGTATCAAAGAGCTTTTCAAAAGCTTGGGGTTGAGCACACCAGCAGTGACAGCAGCTGCTATGTTTTAAACAAATTCTGACTACAAGTTCATTTCCAGCTTTCATTTCCCTCAATATTTGCAAGAATGTTGTTGTGATATACAAAAAAAAAAACAACCCCAAACAACAAACCGGCAACCACATAGTGAGGCAAGTGAGGCAGCAATACAGTGCTCTGGCAGTCAGAGGAGTTAAGCAAAATGCTTTTCAGATGTGACATGTTTCAGAAAGTATAAAGTGAGGGATAAGAAACAGAAAGACTATGTGATCCTCTTTTTATTCTCCTTTACTCCCCCACCTCCACCTCTCTGCCTTTCTATTGCCAGCCTTTTAAGTCTGCAAAGACTCAAAGTAATAGGAACAGGGGAGTGAAGGAGAAATATTTATGTCAGAGATGTAATACTTGGAGGAATTCAGCGCCTAATAAGAGCACCATTTTTTCGGTGAGCTTGTGAAGGGTGAGAAATAACGAGGGCAGTAGCACAACAGCGGCAGTCTGAGGTTAGCAAAGTCCTGACACGAGGATATTCAACCAGCAGCAGAGAGGGAAAACAACAGCTGGCATAAGCCATCATCATATGTCTTGATCTTCACCAGGGACAGGTGGTCAAAGCAACTCCACACCCTTCTCTCATACGATGCTTTGGAGCCGGACACACAAGTATCTGAGCATGGAATGCTGCTTTAATACACAGTTTCTTAGATCTTTTTGTTTTATTTTTGGAAATGCACAATTCCCACACTGTCGGAGCCTCTCTGGCTTGCAGCAAGATGCTGAGACGTTAGGGATGGGGTGCTCTCCACCTCCGGTGGGAGGGTGTCTCCTAGCAGCCGGACGTAGAGCAACGTGGATGTCTTCATGCAGCCTGCTCACTTTATCAGCCTCAGAAGAGCGTGGGGACTGCAGCTGCTGCTGGAGGGGAGGGAGCACAGGATTGTGCAGGGAGACAAATGTGGTCTGGGTGGATGGGGTGGGTGGGAGCCTTAGGATTCCTCCCCAGGACAGCTCTATTTATGTCTGTTCCCATCCAGCCTTCCTGTGGGTCACATTGACACCCGCCTCCTCTGGTAGTGCTGTGCGCTCACACATCTGTGCATGTCATAAGAAAAATCACCAGCCTCGCCTAATGAGTCCCATGAGGCACACATCTAGCCTCTTCTTGCGAGCACCGCATGCCTGGACTCTGCCCTTCCACTCTGTCACCTTCCACTTGTGAAGGCAAAGTGCCCGCGTCAGGCAAGGGCACCAGGGGCGAAATGCACACGAGCACCCAGCCCCAAACCCACTATAAAAACACGTGTCAAATGGGTAGTGATTCATTCTCCTGGTGCATTGGGATCAACTGTTCTCCAAAGGCCACAAAAATACAGGCTGTCCTGGACATGCTGCCGGGAGGTGGCTGGTTCTCCGCCGACTTGTGCAGGCACGCATGGTATCACCGAACAGGAATCACTGCGATTTACAAATGAGGAACAACAGATTTTGGAAACTATAATTGTGGTTATTGGGCAATGTCGTCTAGCCCATAGCTCAAACCTTGACACTCAAAAAACAGCCCCAACTGACTTCACTAAGGTTGTGTAATCCACCAAGACGAGAAGAAAAACCCCGCTGCAGTCCCATGTGCCACGCTTTACACACGAGCAGCAAATGGCAGCCGGCTGCCTGGAGGACTTCGGGACTTCATGCCAGCAGAGAGCATTTTCCATCCTAATGCAGAGCAAAACATGAGGGTGAAAATCCTGGCTGTGCTGCACTAAGTAGACGTTTTAACGCTGACGACAGTGGGACCGGGTCGTGCTCACAAATTGTTTAATAAAGGTCAAAGAAACAGGATATGAGCGCAGAAAATATTACAGTTACAGGGGGCAGAAAGCCAGTCTGCTTTCTCCACTTGGCTTTGGTAGATTTGTTTTCCCTGGTGTTTGACAAAGCAAAAAGCGTAATAATGTGAGAGGAATAATATGTTCAAACTCATAAAGTTTAATTCATAGGTTTAAGAGGCATGTTTTGGATGAAAGCCTCAGCTGCTTTAACACACATCTAGTAAATGGGAATTTGTTCTTACTCCCAACGCTTCCAACCAAATATTGTTCTTATTAAAATGTATGTGTCTACTTATGGTTGTGCTAAAGGATTTCATTTTTTAACATGAATATCCGGTGCTGGAAACAAACTGTGCTAATATATGTCTAAATATTAAGAGATTCATAGATGGATGGATTATACAGAAAATTCTGTTTAGACAGACACGGTAACTCCTTCAGAGATGTCAAAAGCTCATTATTGGTTTTCCATTTCCAGAGGTTAAGAAAGATAGGCACAACAATTACACACAGTTAAGGTGAACAATAAAATCACACAGAGAACTTCGGTGTGCTAAATCACGGTGTCTAGATCACCAGCCCAACCACAGAAGCTGTTAGCAGAAATCACCACTTTTTTCATGTGTTGCTGTAATGACGGATTGCTAACTATTATACTTTATTTTATATTAAAAATATCAGAATGGCCATACAGGAATAAGGTTCTGGTATCAGAAACAAAGCACCTGTTCAGGCCTTATGAAATCCACATTTGAAAAAATCTATCAGCCGGTCTTGGTACTTCTGAGAGGACTGCCTCCATGCCTCACCGCAAAGGTACCTGTGCACGTGAGATTGTAAAGGTAAATGCAATTACCCTTGGTCAGCAAAAATTAAGGGATAGATTCTTGGAGGATGTGATAACTTGGTAGCTGAGTTGCCTACGGAGAACGTCTCATTGTGTGCTTGCTTGAGATAGCGGGACGTGACCCAGCTCCTTCAGAAGATGTGCAGTAGGGTTAACCTCGTGTTCTGCCAGAGGTGGTTGGTGATGCTGATGTGACTCAATTTCCTGGATCCTACACTGGGGAGCCTGGGACTTTTTCTGTAACCATAGCTGTAGGTGTACCAACCATCAAGTCACATGCAGATCAGGACGTGATTTTTTTTCTGAGATTTCCAAATGGCATTTTGTGGCCAGTGATGTACGGAATGTAAGAATCTTCAACTATGGAAAAGAAAACTCAAGAAGAGGTCAAAGCCATGTACAGTTTAGATAGAAACGGATCTTCTTCACTTCGTGACACACATCTTATTAATGCCAGCTCTATAAAGTAAAATATGTGTGTGTGTGAAAACAGTATCAAACAATAAATACGTTGGAGAAAATGTGTGAATTCCTATGGACATACTAAATGTTGGAAGTATACCATGCAAGTTATTTACTCAGCTCCACTTGTGATTTGCCATAAGGACAGTGGGGAAAGTGACTATCTGCCCCCTCCTCTTCCACCCTTCTCGCAGTACCCAGTCACGCTATATCTGCACCTCCACTGAAACCACAAACTCCGATGGAACTCTGTGCTTCTGCTTATTGCAGCAGACAAAATTTTTAGCAAGGAGTAAGCCAAGACCCTCAAACTAATTGTACTTGAACCCAAACCTCAAGATGCACAATGTTAATTTATGGTTAATTCCACTAAGCATTTTCCAATCCCACAACACTGTTCCAGTAGCCAAGACTAACTTCACTTTATTGGGAATGCCCACTGGAGACATCTGCAGAGATTAATTTTTCAAGACAGTTGGAGCTAACTGGTTTCTGGTTGAGGATAGATGAGAGGTTTGTGTCACTGCTAACAGCAATAGGAATGAGGGCTGTACTGAAGCGATTTCAGTCATGGCCAGGGACATGGTTTAGTTTGCATAAGAGACCTTCTGAGAATATGTTCAGATGGGTGCAGTGTAAGAGTGGTGGGGCAAGAGTTCTTCAGCAGACAGAGTCTTGTTCTAGTCACTCTTCTGGAATACACAGGAAAAAGGAGGACTCAGACCCGTTGTTGTTGTTTCAGCTTTAATAACCTTTTCTTGCTCTCAGTTGAGTTTTGTTTCCCTTTACACAGGGAAAATCTGAAGTGACTCCATAAAAGCAAAATAAATCAGAACCATATAAAATCTAGATGACTTTAGAAACAGACCACATTTATGATAAAGAACCAAGCTAAGAAACAGAAGTTCTTGAAATAAAAGCAGCAAGGTAGCAGTCCATACTCCCAAACACTTCACAAGGAACTAAAACAAGTATTTCACAGTGTTTTGCGCAACAGAGGTGTCAATATACAGCTTTCAGAGAAAGATTTTTAAAGTCCTTTGAAAGTGTTTTCAAAGCCAGTGCTGCTAAAAATTCACCCTCCACCTTTCCAAAAGGTTTTTTGATGGATTCTGTTTTCATGGTGGAGTGTTGCTCTTCCTTCTACTGCAGTGGCAAATCTGAGAGTATCACTTATAAATAGTTTACTAGACTAACTACAGGATGACCCGGTTGACTTGTAGGTCTTTGACTTGCTGTTTGTCCTGCACTAACTTTAGGAACAAATTAATGAGCAAATCCTCCCACACAGTCATTCCTTCCTTAAGAAGCATACCAAAAATCACAGGTACTTATTATCAGACAGGCCGGCAAAGAAGTATTACCTGATTTCAGTGCGAGTGGTCTCCTTGCTTACCATTTAGGGGCCAAGTAACTGGAAGATCTTGGAGCCAGAATTTTAAAGAGGAAATGTGCAACTGGGGAAAAGGCAGGTCAAATAAACAGCAATGAGCCAAACGTCACTGAGATGACCGTGTTGCTTAAAATGAGTTCACAGTTCATGCTTTGCATCAAGGACTCAGTCTAAATGCATTATGTGGCATTTAATGTAAAGGAAGGGGTTCAGATCAGATTAATCGGCACCGTGTTCCTTTGCTGCTGCACAATGGCAGTGTTCGGGAGATAGCTCCTCAGGACCATGCGTACAATTGCCATAGCAGAGCAGGAGGTTTATCTGTTGCTTTTGGTGCTGCACAAAGGATTTCAAGTAATGCTGTGTATCCAGGCCTTCCCTCAAAACAAAAAGCACTAGTTTACTTTAATAATTAAAAATATTATTTGCTGAAGAAAATTTACCAAGAGAATTAAGCGTAGTTACCGTGTTTGTCTCCTACTGTTTTTAATAGAATCCTAATAAGTAAATGACCTTTAAAAATAGGGGAATTAAGTGCAACGCTTCCATAATTCATGATTTTAAAAAGAAAAGGAAGTAATTTTTTGAGACTATAAAAATATATATAGTATAGCCATCATACAGCAGTGGAAGATCTTTAGATATAAGAGGGAAGGGGAGGCAGAATTAGCCAACAATAATATTATGATTAATGAAACAGTAACTGGGAAAATTAATTTTTTTCCCCTCCCACTCTCCATATTGAGTTTACAGCCTGTGCCATTTTTCCACGCATTTACTTTCTACCCAGTACAGTTGTTACCTGACTCACTTTAGAAATGAGTTGGTGACAGGCTGAAAAACTTAGGACATTTAAATATATCACACTTAGTCTTTTAAATATTACTAAAATATTATTTATCTTTTAAAGTTCTAATTTAATGACTACTCTTTTAAAAAAATCCATAGATCTTTCTGTATCGTGTTGCTCATTTAAGAATTAAAGTTAGATTACACTTGGAATGTCACTTAATATTTATAATGTTTCTTTTTTTTAACTGTTAAGTGATGTATGAAAAACTTTTTAAGGTTATTTTTTCTTTTTCTTTTTTTCTCAATGGCTTTCTAGAGCAGCTCACAATGCCCCACAGATTGTTCCTCCTACAATTTGAACAACCCTGCATTGGGAGACAAAACTCAGTGAATTATGCAAAAAAAAAAAAGAGGAAAAATTATTAGGATGTGCTTTACAGATGGAAAAAGTGATGGTAAAGTGAACAACAATAACAACAAAAAAGCTACAGAATAATAGTCATTAATTTCTACAAGCGTGAATAAACTTTCCCAAAATGAAATGCACTGTAGAAACAGTCTTAGGAACCCAGTATTAAAATTGCGATATAATTTCATATGGTCTAATCTCATACTCACTCCATATTCTTGTATGTAGTTTAGCAACATACATACAACACCTACAAATGTGTGTTAATTCTTTGCATGTCACTACATATGCACTAAAGTCCTTGAACTGAAATTAATGAAAGCAATAGACTAAATACAGGACCTAAATAATTTATCACAAGTACTACACCTTTTCCAATGCTGCTACATTTGCTTGCATTTCTTACAGCTAGGTAAGGAGCAGCTTTTGCGGGGAGAGCCTTGCTGTAGCTGCCTGCATGCACATGAAACTGAGACAGATGGGGCCAGATCAAGACCTCCCTGAAACCTCAGGTACTGTAGGCACAAGAAAACAAGTCTTGGATGAATTGCATGATGATTATTAACCCACAGAAACTGCATGAGCTGAAAGCCACATCATCACTGCTCATCAGGCAGGAAACCAAACACCCATTAGAAAAGTCATGTAAATAATCCCAGAACAGGGCAAGACTGACCTGTGCTCTGGGACAGAAACCCCAGCTGCTGTGCTGGATGATCCTGACCCTTTTTCTTGTTTCTCCCTGGCTGAATCACCGTTCAATGGCCAGTGGAACAGCTCCAGTGCAGCCTGATAAGTACATTGTTCCCTCCTACTGCAAATTGCCTGTAATCTGACAGTTCAATTACCCTCATGAGAGATACGGGTTGGAAACATTGGAGGCCAAGAAATTAATTGAATCTGGGTCTCTCGTATGTTGAGCAAGAGCTCTAATCACTGAGCTATGGTGTAAAGGAGCAGCTACCATCTCCTCTTCCATTTGTACTTCTCAAGCAATCAGTGAACCACTCTTCTGTTGTGGCTTTTGCTTGTTTAGTTTGTTGGTTGTTGTTTTTGTGGGGGTTTTTTTGTTTGTTTTTTTTGTTTTTAAAAGAAAAAGCAGCATTATAACCCTTTAGGAAAAGTTTCTGGACTGTAGCAGAGGCAACATCTAACTCGGTAGGCCTGATAAAGGCTAAGTCCCAGGATGGAGCTACTTTGAGGACACCCCTTTGTCCTCCCACTCTTGGCTACACTTAGGCATCTCCCCTCACACTTTTCAGTCTTTTCTATCTGTCTGACGTACTGACTGAGGAGCTCAGAGAGGAGGATTACTGATGCCTAATTTTTACTAAGTTTTTGGTGTAGTGAAGTTAAATTTATTAATCTTTCACTCCGAGTAAAGGATTCTTCTACAGACACTTAAAAATCAGTTGAAAATGTCGAACCGAAGTGCTTTTTTCCCTTCTGCAGAATATAGAGGCCAGCCATCTGATTGTGACGGTGTTTTTGATCCGCCGGCAGCACTGGGTGGGCAATGGCCTGTTTGCTGATGGCAGAGAGAACTGGGCTTGCTGTGCCACCGAACTCTGCAGAAAGCCTGGGAATGGGTATTTCACACAGGGACCCGAATACCTGTGCTGCTTCGGCTGCGGGTGACAGATTCCTGCTGGGTGCAGCTGAGGATGAGCCAGCTATTCACATATGGGTGGGAACGCCACTAGATGCAAGGGTCTGGGTGTGTTCACTTGCCAACACAATTTTTGGGTGTTTGGGGAAGGACCAAAGACTCCCTGTGAGTGCTAGGAGACCCGGGGGAACGTGTGTACGCTGTGATTGCGCTATGGCAAATTAGACGCTGTTTCTGCAGGAGGGTGAGTGGGAGCGCTGAAATGCAGACGTGCAGGTATCACACTGAGACCTTAAACTGATATATGTCGGTCACCAACAAAGCAGGAAACTACACAACAACCTAACAGCTTTCCTGACTTTGTTTAAATTATATTTCTAATATTTTAAGCCCTGTTTAGGGTGTTTTGTAGAAAGTTTTCTTGCCCACCAGCATTAAGTGCTTGTTTTACTATAAAACTTCATGATAGCCTGTCTGAAAACAAAATAGGAACTATTGACATCTGCTTGCTTTGCATTCAAGCATGTAAACTTTCAGGCTCAGACTGAGCCGCATCTTCTGAAAAATATCAGAGTAACTCTTCAGCAAGTTTGTCTGTTTTCTTTTGACATTGATAGCTGAGCTGAGAGTACCTGCAAAACTCCGAACTATGCGGCACGGGTAAATTCAAGAGGTTATACATGTCTAGACTGATTATAAATATACACAGCTAAACATGTATTGCCCTTTTGTAGTATTTTCATTGGTATTTAATTGTTACTCAGTTCACTGGAAAACACTGAAGTTTTTTTAAGTTTTATTTTTCATTGTGGCTCCCAAACTAAGGTTTTATTTGCCAGGTTATAGCCTTGAGAAAATTTCATGGCTGAGCTATAACTAAAGAATTGCTTTTATAATGAAAATAAAAATACACTTGAACAAAAAAGTCCAAACAGTTTTCCTGAAGATGTAGTATTACATGTATATGACAGGTTTCAAACGGAAAGGTCCAAAGCACTTAGAAGCTGAGGAAGACCCATAAGACTCTAAGGCTTAAGCCTGCTTTTCTGTCTGAATGCACTCTTTGTGAAATTCATGCCTTTTAAACAAATTCTCTGAATTTTCTGAACCCTCTCAGTATATTTGTTGTAGGGGGACTTAATGATTTAACTAGCATTTTTAATTCTGATGTGTTTGGGGCAGCAATCTCGGTCTTCTGTGTAGTGGCCAACATTCCCCTCTCCCACAGGGACCACAAGTATTTCAAGATACTCAATTTAGAAGATCTCCAGTAAACTTGAAGGGAATGTTGAGGCCAGCCTGATCCTAGGAAAAAGCAATTACACTGGAAACCTGTAGACCTGAATTCTGTTCCCAGCCTCTTTAACAATCTACTGAGCTGCCTGGGCAATTTGGTATCCACCTCATTCTTTCCCTACCCTTTGCATGTTTTTTGTTTTTCAGTGTTAATACAGACAAGATTAATTTCATATTGTATGAGTCCTAAAGAATGGGATTAATTTTTTATGTGACCTTCCCTGTGATGATTTAATACAAATAATATTAATAACTATTGATAATGACTAATTAGGCTTTTGAATAAAAAAATATTTGTCATAAATCTGCAAACTTGAATGGCCAGATTTTCTCATCCCTACATGCTTGGGACAGGAGATTACAGTTTTTTACAGTCTTAGCGGTATTCTGTGTGAAAAGATCTATGTCTGTGGTTGAAGATCTGGCAGTGAATACTCAGCTTCCTAAATATGTGGTATGTTAACGTGCAGTGGGTTTCTTGTGCATTAGAAGATCTCGGTCATGAAATTTGAACATGAAATGCATCCCTGAAGATTTGTGAGAATTGTGAGTAACAGTTACGTCAAATATTTCCATTTTTTGGCTGTTCTTTACAAATAAAGCTTAGATCAAGGAAAAGAGGTAAAAATCACAGGATTGCTACTTTTCTAAGCATCCTCTCATCTCCATGTCTTATTGAAAAGACAGATTTACAAGAGAGCATTTTAAGGAGTAGATGTTAAACTTTCAAAATTCTTCACAGATTCAGGAGAAAGAAATTAATTTGTCTCAATGTGAAATATGATTTATGAATGGGGTAATATTTCTTGCATTAGTAACAGTGGTTAAATAACAGCTCTGAAGCTGGACTAATTCAAAGGACAATTTATGATATCCTAACACAAACCAGAACAAAGTGCACATGAAAAAATGTGGAAAGTATGAGTACAGCAGCAGTATAAAACACATGAAGATTTTAATGAATGTAAAGGGACTTTTTGCAGTAAACACTTTTTGTCAACCAGATAAATGAAAAGCATGTCAAAGTATTGTCCTGGACAAATTTATTTCACTCCTGATACTGTTTCTCTAGAATCTAGGAAATGTCAACATGCAACAGCAGATAAACAACATCTCAATATACCAGATACCTTTGTAAGAAAAAGCTTGGTGGTATCTTGAAATCAGTAATCGTACCATTGATTTTAGGCAAAAACACGCAACCGAGAAAAGAAAGTGGCACTTGGAGTATTTTGCTGTTGACATCACTGGTTTCACACTTCTAACCTTAGATCAGTTCTTAAATGTGGAGGCATGAACACACCGTGTTTTCCCCTTGGTGGTTTGAAAGTTTCACTCTTCACTAAACAAAATGCTGGAAGAGAAAACATAAATAAGGAAGGAAAAAGAAGGGAATTTGAGATGTACTGCTATAAAACTCTAACATCCCACGCAGTAATTGTGTGTTGTGATATGGTTTCACGCTAATTGTGATGATACTGGATAAAGAAACTAATTCTCAAAGTTTTCTCAAGTCAGACAGAAGCAGTTTTTGGATGACTGTTGTATAGGGTAGTCAGCTTAGGGTGTCAAATACAGATTTAATATGTGACAAACAGAACATTTGACTTATTCCTCTGTCTGCACAGCTGGCGCACAGCACCTCCACGAAGAACGTGAGTATATGGGACTGGGCTGGAGCACCATGCTTCAGCAACGGGTGCATGCTGTACCTGCTCCTGCTCTTGCCCTTTCTAAAAATACCATTTGTCCACAGGGAGATGGAAAAAAGAAAATTTCCTTTCCTTGTCATCATTTTCCCCCGTTTCCTCCTTGCTTCAATGATTTATTGTAGATTTTATTACGTATTAAAATATGACTTCAATGCAAACTTTAAAGCAAGCCCTTTACAGTTACAAAGCTTAGCCATTAACAACAGGCGTGGGAAGCTAAATTCTCAGCAGCTTTCTGCATTGCCCTTCACACAAGACAAACTGTAAAATGATACGATCCAATAACAAACGAAGAAGTGATCCCAGCGGCCGGAGTGCAGACACGGCTTTCCGTTCTGTAATGCATGCATGAAAGGAGAATATGGTTAAAAACCTTGGCGGCGGTGAGTTACAGGAATAGCTGGCACTTCCAGGAATAAGAGCATTCCTAATAAATCTGTGGACATTGCGTTTACCACAACAACAGCAGGTTTTCTTACATGCATGTTACAGACCATGAGAATGTGCTTTCTATTGAACTTCACAAACCCCGCTGGTGGAACAGGACCACCAGACAGCAAGAAAGCACTCTGAGACATCACCTCAGAAACACCACTGAAAGGGTATTTGTGTGTTTAGGGGACACTGCGCTTCCATTTGCCAAATATAATTTTGTTAAAGGATTTGAGGAGTGCAAAAATATAGTCTCTAATGACACAGCCATGCGTTTGCTACCTTCCAAAACTAACAGTACCTGCAGAGAATCCTAATTTCCTCCTAGCTCTGCTTTACTTTCCTGATTGTAGTAAAAACATACAATCCTAATGGGAAGGTGTTTCTTTTTTTTTTTTTTTTCACTGCTCATTTACCAGTTTTTATAATCTTCTTGTGGATTAGCACTAAGTCGAGCATGCAAAAGTATCTTTCCACAGGATGTAATCTGCTTAAAGACTGAATGGCTTTGGCCTGTGGCAAGGGTTGAAAAGATAGGACAGCCTTCCTCAGGCTCTCACATCTGGCTTGTACTCATGGAAAAAAAAATAAACAAGAAGAAAAAAAAAATCCCAGAAGTCTAGCTGCCTTGTTTTGTTACTAAATATTGCACACTTAGAAGCCACCTCATCTTAGAACTTTACAAATATGTTAAGACTGCCTTCAAGAGCTATACATTTAAGCCATTTATGCCAAAAATCAAAACAAGTTTCACAGTAACTATTTAAAATGCCACTTCTTTCTATAAATCATGGTTATATCCTGATTCTGGGCAGTAGGGGATAAATGCTCATGATGCAGCTGTATCCAACTTAATTTGGAAACAGAACAAGCGAGCATCTGACCCTGTTTCTGGCACAGATATGCCATCACCTACATTATAAGAGTATTCAGTGCTATTGAAAGCCTTCACTGAAGCATTGGTAGCTTAATTAGTAGAGTTTCAGTCCAGGGTATGGATACATTTACCTTCTTTCCTCAATTTTGGCAGCAGAGACAAGCGCACGTTAACCCTGGAGCTGATTGTCTGTAAGAACCATAAACAGTGGTGGAAATATCAGTTTCTCCAGCTCAGGCAGATCCATCACAGCTGTCACCATGGCCCCTGTGCCTTCCCACCCCTCTTGTGCCGAGTGACACAATGGCGCCAGGATGGACCTGCAGTCACACGCCTGCCCCCGAACAGCCACGCAGAACGTGTCCTTCAATAACCAAATTATACAACGCTGATGAATACACATTTATCACCGCACCACTCCAATGGTGCTACTGAGTCAGCTTGAGACCACAAACAGTAAAGCCCTGTTTTAATGGCCAACGCCAGACATAAAATTTATGCTTCTCTGGCTGCCTGTGGTTGCTGTTCTAGCTGCTGAATAAATGGCTCTATCTTCAAAAGATCTGGTTGACCTGCTGATTTGAAACCGCTTCCCAGCAGCAGTTAACAGTGGACCCCCAGCTGAGATCAAAGATGGCCCTGTCTGTGTGCAAAAGAGGCCTTTTGAGGAGGCAGAGACATGAGCATCTCTTCTGGGGAAGTGTGTCCTGAAAGCATCCAGGCTGCCCATCTCTCACAGCAAATAATTAGGGTTTGAACCACCACCCTGCAAAGTCCGGGGGAAGGCAATTGCAGAAAGTGCTGCCCTGGCCCCCTGGTATTGCCTGCAACGTTTTCTTTAGAAACAGAGGCACAACTCACCCGTCTTTCAGCTGTATTAATTTACAATCCTTTCTCCAATGGAGATATGAGATGACCTCATTTTGTTCTGTTTTCCATTAATGCTACAAAGACCAGGTCTTCTTCAACAGTGCCCTAGCCCCTTATCTCCTGTAGACCCAAACCCTTCTCTGAACTTGGTTCTTGGGAAAACTATGTGGCCTGCAGTCTGCAGTAATCTGGGTGTGTTAAACTCGGTGCTTTTTATGAGAGTTTTATTTTAACCCACATGCAATTTTCTCTAGCATAGTTTGCACTGATACATCTCTCCTCTAAGCAGGTCAGCCTTTAGCGAGTTTGGTTAATTCAGATTTTTATGAATCTGGACATGTTGCTGTGGAGTACAGGAGCAAGAGGAACTAAATGTCTTTTCTTTTTGTGGAACGTTTTTGTGAAATACCTTGGGTGAAATTTTGCACTTTTAAGAGCTAGCTGACAAATACAGAAAATAATCTCAAAATAGTAGGAAATTAAAAAAAAAATCTAACCCTTGAGCAAGGCAAAAGTAACCTGCAGAAAAAAAAAAAAAAAAAAAAAGAAAAGAGTCTGTTCTGCCTCTGCCTTAGTCAGAGGTCACAGATAATCAGAAGAAAGTGTGGGATGCAAACATGAGTTTTCTATTTGGCTGCAACTACCCAGTACAAAACCTAAATGTGTTTGTGTGATTGTACATGCAAAAATCTTTTATTTTTCATGGCAATCACCAATGTCCAGTTTATGGTATTTCTGAATGTTGGAATGAATTCCTAACGGAAACGTTTAAAATTATGTAGATTCTAATCCCAATGTTTCCCATGACTGACTTTGGGACAGTTACCTCAGTAAACCTCATGTCTGAATATTTGATGAAACCGACCTCTGAAAAAATGATACATTTTATAGCCTGCCTCCGGACTGAGGGTGTCAAACATAAATAAACATCAATGCATACAATATGCCCACTACCCACTTCTAAAGTTGCCACCAAACCACTGGCCTGATTTACTTTCAAGTGTTGTGTTTATTTTTATTTCATGGCCTTTTTATTTATGGAATGCTATAAATATGATAGCTCAGGCATTAATTAAAAAAAATAAATTACTCAATGAATGATTTTTTTTTGCAAAGTTTTGCATTATTTCATAAAGCTATAGAAATAGAAGTAACTATGGCATCTGCTCAACTTTCGCCCTAAAATGAACCATGAATGAAAGTATTCTTTTATGAACATTCATGCATGTCAGGAGGCCACTAATGGGCTGCTGTGATTGCCTCCTCTGATCATGGGAAGTATTGGACTAATGCTAGCAGAAGAATTGTGAAAGAGGGACACTGTCATTTCTTGTAAGACCTAGGGGCACACGGACTATACCTTGCAGAATGTGCAGCTGTTTCTTTCTGGGGCTGGTGGGAGTTCCTCCAGTGAAAGAAAGAGCACAGACTCTGGAAATGAAGATGAAGTGGCTTTGAACATTTATTCACACCATCTTGCTGTAGCCCTCCTTTCTAAACAATGGAAAGATTTTCCAGTAGCACTTGTTTCTGGAGCCCAAACCTTGTGGTACATGGGTCTATTTCTCATGTTGAAGATCTTTCAGTCCGGTGTCGTGGGTAGAAGAGTGGGATCTGCCTATACAGAGTGGAAATACAAACAAGCAGAAAAATAGTATACATACTGAAAACAAAGGAAAACAAAGAATACAGCTGTGCCACTTGGTTTCTTTTCCAGACAAGAGATTGTCTGGTTTTCATGCAGTGTAAGTGTCCACAGGTTGTGGTTTTAATTAATATGCAGCTTGTACCATGAAGAACATGCTCACGGATCACAGCCTGACTGGCTTAGTAACCTTTGTGACTTTTGTGATAAAAGTGGCTGGTGGACCTTTCAAGAGGTACCACCTCTGCCTGCTTCCAATTCTTGAGATGTACCACCTTCAGCAAAAAAGTCCTTAAAATGCTCAAAATTATTAATAACTCTAACTGCAAAATAGAACAACAGGATCTTTGACCCATCAAAATCAATGACATTTTGCCATCTAAAGAGGGTAGGAGAGGAAAGAAAACGTGTATGTGAATATAATCAACAGTTGAATAATTATGGGCCAAGCAGTAAACTGAAAGCTTCTTGGAAGGTGCTTATAATGGAAAGTGTTAGACAATTTATAATGGAAAGTATTAGGCAACCTTTATTATGTGAGACACTGCCAGCTCCTCCCGGAACAAGAGCTTAACCTGTCATATTTACTCTCTTTTCGTAGGAAGGTTTCAGCTGGCAATGTGCCTTGAAAGTCAGGACACTTGAGCTCTGTTGGACCAACAGAGAGATGGAATCCATCACTGAGGCTGCTCCATGGACTGCTCTCTCTCTGGTCCCATCAAACAGACAACGGTCACTCGATTTCCCTCACCAAGAGCACTACCGCTGGGTGGAGTTGGTGGAGGGTTGAAAAGGGAGGTCTTTTGAGAAGGACAGCCAAAATCTCCACTCGTCTAGTAGATATACAGCTAAGGAAGGTGCCTCTCTGTGCTCCTCTGAGGAAATTTTGCTGGTAGCTTTTCAGTTCTGCCATCAGTCTTGTTTTTACAAATGCACCTGTTTAGGTGCTGTATTTTCAGTGTTTATAAGGCATGCCCTGCTTAGTGTTTGCCGTGCTCCACAGAAACAGACAAGCAAACAAATAAACTACCTGAGTGTTGCATTTCAGCTTGACGTTATTCTCTCAGGAAAGTGAGGCCCTGAAGCAAGGAGGTGAAGAGAGGGTCAGAGGAATCTTTCTTGGATCTTTACCTTGTTGAACGTAAGGTAAAACCTTGCTCCTTTGCTTCATTGGGGAGATCAAGGATGAGTCTCAGAAACTGTGTTTAGGAGATGTTACTTCTGCAGATCATCTTCTTATGAGGTTTATTATGGGGTTGTTGAACTTCTTGCCGCTATTTTCTCATCACCCTTACTTTTTGTGATAAATACAAAATTCAACAATGACAGCTTTTGTTAAAATGCTGAGACTTGAGGCACAACACGTGAAGAGATAGGAACCCCAAAATTATATTCCCGAGGCTCAGACTTGTATAATAAGAATAAACATATTAAATCTGTTGAAATGTGAGACTGGTGCTGTTTATTTATTTATTTATTTACAGGTAAGACATCTGTGAACTCTCTATGGGTGGACAGTGCAAGCGCTTGTATGCTTAGCTCATTGGAGCCACCCACATTAGGAGGGTTAATAATGGGTAAATGTATGCAGAGTTCTGTTCTAAATTTGAAACAGTATAACATAAACTAGCTGACGTTAACTAAACAGTTAGGCAGTGGGTCATTTTTCCCCATTTGCAGTGCGGTTGCTGGAGAAACACCAACAGCAGCCTAGCTATCTGAGGTAGGATCATCTATTCAGTGATGACTGAATATTGGGATCCTCAAGCCTACACATACTTTACCACAGGAGCTGTAATTTCTCACCGTTTAAGGTGTTTGTTTTCATGGGTCAGTGACGTGGAGGAATGATATTCTCCTTGTTTTATATATGGCAGTCTACACAGAGGGCTTATAGGCTGGTTTCAGTAAAAAAAGACTATTCCAATGCTGCCTAGATTTGGAGGCACCTGAGCAGTTTAAGTGATTTAGTTTTCTTTGTGGCTCACTCTTTAGTTGCCAGTGAGAGCCTACCTTGAGCAAAGCTAGACTTAGGCATTTCAATGCTTTGCTCGCCATGCTCAGATGCGTGCCCTTTCACGCGCAGAGCCTTCATAATGAAGAACCAGGCCCCCATCATTGCAGTCTGTCATTGACTACATCATCTCAAGTGTGCAATAAACCGTGGATCAAATATTTTGTGTGACAAATTTAATCACAGTCAGACTGTAATCAAACATTGTAGATAGCATACAGAAGTTTATTCAAGTAAGTAGAAGCAAGCATGCCCCTTGCCAAGACAGTTTCGTTCATCCGTCTAAACAATCTGAATCATTTCATCATGACAAACAATCCCAAGTTGCCTTTATCTGCATACTTACAGTCTAGTTAGACTTGTTAACGTGGATATCTGTCAGCATACACTGCACAACCGCAGCATAAAGCATTATAAAGTATAACGTGACAATGATGTGTTCTACTGAAAAAAAATTTAAATCTTAGGTTTTGGATGAGCAACCATGTATTTCTGTGGAGAATATTAACAATTTTGAGAAAGCCGTGATGCAATTGTCCTACTAAACTTATCAGTTGCTCTGGGTAATTAAACAATATTACTTCTGCCTTCACACATTCTAATAAGTGCAAATATTTCTTTAATATTCTGCTGGGGAATACTACAAATACTGAGGCAGTGTGAACTTGGGGCAACTTGAACATGTTACTGTCGCAGTAGTATGTAGAGACCACCTGGTGTTAGGCAAACCTGCCTAAAAATCTGTGTTTCCAATTTGCAAGAAAAGCTGTTTCTTTTTGAAATATTATTTGGTCCAAATCACACTAAAACCATTTTTATTAATTCGAGTAACAAAACAAAGTAACTGAAATAAAATAGCTCCCCAGATCCTGCAGCTGCTCAGTAAAACCCAATATTCTTATCTTTTTCACTAGTGCTAGAAGTGGGTACTCACCTCACAGGATCTGGGGCTACCAGCCTGTTTGACCAAGAGGGCCAGTGACAATCCGATGATCAAATGCTTTTTGGATTGTCCGTGGGATCTTCTGACAGCACTGAATTCTTGATTTAGGAAAAATCCACCAAACACATCTCAGGAGTGAGGACCTGTAAAGCCAATGATGGAGTAATTTTCCAAGTGTATAAGCATGAAAATGATACAGGGGTTAAGGTAAAGTTTGTTGCAGTATTTTTAATCATGTAGCATGGGTTTGATGAACCAGCATTTTCTTATAAAATGTTTTATCAGACTAACTCTGTTAATCCTTCTTTGTAAATGGAGACTCCATGATAACTTCCCAAGATCAAAAAGAATGTATGATTTAAGGATAAGAATGGCATGATGGTTCTGCTCCCATCACCCTGAAATGCGGAGGTTCCTCTTTGGATACCTGTACGCATCCCGCGACAGACAAAAGGCTAGGCTCAGTGACTGCCCACAACCTCATACGGTTGTTGTATCAGACTATTTCTGTATACCTGGACACAGGCATTGCCAGTTGTGCTCTTTTCTTCAGGTAAGCCTAGAGATTCACCTCCTCCATGGTGAAGGTCGTAGGTACTCAGATTTTTTTTTTCCCTTTCACATAGCTATAAGATCTACCAACAAAATTCCAAATTTTGTTCATTTCTTATGAAATTTTTTCCTGCATGTGGTACTGGTCACAAAACGCAATCAACCGAGCAGTTACTGATTCCTTACTATGTTTTAACCTGATATTGCCTATTTAATGCTCTGACAAAGGGGAAAAAAAGCCCCCAACAAACAAGCAAAAAAACCAACAGCCAAATCTTGACTTAAACTTTAAAACCTATTCTCTGTACATTTTCATTCTAAATGAGACACAGCCCCCCATTCTGATGTACTCAAGGAAGCATTGTGACATTCACAGCATCAACAAAAATGGCTCCAATGCTGTGAGAATAGAGCAAACAAAAATAACAAGGTGTTACATGGCCAGAACTACGGTAATTTTTGAAGGGGAAGCCATGCCAGTCAACCTTGCTCTTTGAATGGCTGCCAAAGGAGAGCTTTCTAAGGGAGGAATCTCCCACCTGGTGTTGAGAAAACTCATTCACTTTAGTGTTCTTCCCTCCAAAACGATGCCTGGTGCTACTGGAGGACAGATGTAATTTTGCTTTCTTCAGGGCTCAGAAGTCAGGGTCTCCCCTCAGTTCCTCATAAATCCGTTTGGCAAGCAGGGTAATGGCATGACTGCATCGAAATTTTACTA
This sequence comes from Falco peregrinus, assembly GCF_023634155.1. Taxonomy (NCBI): domain Eukaryota; kingdom Metazoa; phylum Chordata; class Aves; order Falconiformes; family Falconidae; genus Falco; species Falco peregrinus. The sequence goes on from NC_073739.1 coordinate 5,207,489, forward strand.
ATAGCATGCAAATACAGCATTTCAGGTGCTTGCAGAATTTATGCTATGCTTTATCCTGGCCAAGATCCCTCACTCAAACAATCACTGAGCATGATAAACTGCTTTATAAAAAAAGATCTTAAGTTAAATAACACAGAGCGAGATGAAGCTTATGAAAGCATTTGGAGGAGGATTAGAATGACATGAAAAGATTCGAGGCAGATCAGTACTGACATTTTCTAGCCAGCACTTGTTGTGTAATGAAGCACTCTTGGAACTTGCACAACTCAATAAGCATTTCTAATCAATAAGTAAAATAAATATGGGAATTACAAATATATATTGGAGCGGTGCATTCCCTCCTAAATCCTTCATACCTTTGACATTATATCTTCATTTCAAGTGTAACTCAAGTATATTTAAAATGATGAGCAGGATGAAAACTTTTTATAGCGACACATTGCAGAGTGTGTTAGAAACAATGCTTCACAATGTTCTTCTAAATTTGCTCCTTTTTTTCCCTGACATTCATTATATCTTCTACTTTACATATTCTGCATATATATGGGCAATAGCATTAAACTGCTCACTCCTGTAGTATTTTGTCAGGTACCACGCAGAAGCTCGGATTCAATCACATTTAAGCAAAAAGCTCACACTGGACAAAAGTCCAGCAGAAGAAGTTTTGGTTTTGTCAAAGCAAAATGTACCGAGTCTTTTCTTACACAACTGTCAAAGACATGAAGACCTTTCAAGCACTGTAGCTCTCGTAACTATGGGAGCTTCACTAACTGAGCGCATACTCTCAGGAGGCTCTGTTAAAAAAGCGTCCTGAACCTGTACCGCACTAAGGAGGTGTATTTTCCAAATAACTATGATGGAAGAAGCAGGAGTTAAGCTAAGATTGGAAGAGAAGCCTCAACAACACCCCAGAAGTCCTCAAATATTCTTGCACCAAAATAAAATAAAATTAAAAAAAAAAAAAGCCAACAATCACAGCAGAAGGAATATGACTTCACGATTGCTCCAGTAAAGCAAATCGTAAAATGGAAGAAATGCCCTGTGTTTATTCCCTGTCACAGAACAAGTAATTACACTGAAATACCAAAGCAGAAATCAGAGCAGAGGTGGAGTCAAGAGATCCAAGAGTTCTGTTTTCCCCTCCATTGTGCTGGGATGTTCTTAAGGCTCCTTAAAACATCTGTCATCACCGAGCAGGGTCCCAGACAGCACAGTCAGTTTTAGATAGTCATTTCCTCATCGCGAATGATATTCTGATTTCATTACTCAAGAAAGATTAAAACACTTCCCCTTTTTTCTGCGTATTCAATGAATATTCATTGCGGGAAAGTATTTATTTAGAAATGTATTCAGAAATCACAGACTTAATGGCCTGTCTCTTCTAGGGCTGCTCTAATGAACCTAACCAAGACTCTTTAGCTGGCTGCAAAAGGGTGAGTTAACCTAAGGTTAAGGGCCGTGGACACCCAGAAGTGACTTGCTGTAGCCATCTTTTTTAGTTGTGGCCATTGTTATGCCATGCAGTATTGCTTAAAAAAAAATAAAATGTAGGAGTGAAAAACCCCCAGCATTGTTAAGTGCATGCATATGAAGTGGTTGTGTTCATTCAACCTGGGAATGGGTTGAAGGTCATGCGATAACTTGACCGCTGGCACTTCCTCACTCTGACTCACTGGCCTCCATGCATGGCTCCACAGATGTTTTAATGGAAGAATCACTTAGGATGCCAGGTTTACATGCTACACAAACATAAGTGTACAGAAGTCTGCTCGCTGAAGGGATGTGCAGCAACATCATAACTGTTCTGGTCTGTATCAGCATGGACAGAGACTATTGCCATGAGAAAACTGGCAATAGTTTGATGCTCGGTTGAAGGATCCCCAGTGAACTCATATGTGATGCACAGTGGTTAGGTGACCCAGTTCGTATACCTCGCATTGAAGGATGTACTTCCCAGAGATTTTGGAAATGTTTTAGAGTGTTTAAATAATGCTGCTGGGAAGCGTATTTCCCAACTTCTCTCCATAAAATTTATGTACTTTCATAAGAGTGCAGCTTTATTGGCCTTAAGTTCAAAAAAGGAGAAGTATGAGTAATAAATGTCAAAAAAATCTACAAATGGCCTAACTCAGCTTTTCTCTACAAATAATGGCGCTACTTCCAGCTCCTTTGCTTCCCAGTAAGCTTCGGGAAGAGACAGCCGAACACAGAGCTCCTGCAAGAGCATGTTACGGATGTGGCAGATTTCTACAGGGGTCGAGTGGGCACACATACTCCTACACCCCCATAAATAATTTAATTACTGTTGCCCATTCTCTGCACTACAAGAAAAAGCCGTGTTCCATACTTTAAGTCCTCTCAGACCTGAAGAAACATGGTTTAAAGTCATAAATTCACTGTTTAACATCCTTACAGGCCATCTTAAAACTAGCAAGCTTTACCAAGGCATATCAATTACCAGTGCTTACTACAATTTGCAGAATTACAGTTTGCTTAGTGAGATGGTTCTTAATTGCAGACATCACGGAAAGAACAATCCAACAAAAAATACAGTTTCTGCAGTCATTCTTTTCAAGCTAGAAGAAAGAAACTGGTGGAGAGGAAATTAGTTTAGATAACTTATTCTGGAGCTTTTTCAAAACAGCTGCCATAAGGGAGCCCTGATGCTCTGTCTTTTTGGTATAAATCAGGAGCAACTCCCCTTGTCAATGGCGTTACACTGATGTAAAACCAATGTATATGAGAATAAAAGTGAGATTCATCGTTTTCAAACCAGGAGATCATTAGTCAGTTTTGCTGTATGATGTGTTGTGCAGGTCTACTTACACTGTAGTAAATGGGACTATCCTTAGCATCAGTCACAACAAAGTTGGTCACGGGTTTTCAGAGACAGTTGTTTCTGTGAAGTAATCCTCCGTGGCCAAATCCAACAGGAAACTTCAGCCATCAGGTGTGACTGCAGCCTTGGAAATCCTCAGCCCCTGCCGAATTTCACTCATCTCAAGCCCGTGCTGGGTGACTGCTGAGGCACACACAGGCTGGATGTGAATGCTCCCATTTCCTCCTGCTGCATGAAGAACCCAAGTCTGTTCAGTATAGGACAGAAAATGCCTCTTTGAGTTTGATTTGAAAAGGGTAAAGAAGATGCAAGTCTTCAAAAAATATCTTCAACCATTAGCCTGGAGGAGGGGTTGAGAGTGGTGGGACCTTGGGCACATGGAGACTGCAGGAAAAAATCCCAAAGGAAGAGCACAAGCAAAAAGTTCTGAATGCTCAGGTGGTGTGCAAAATTGGTGCCTTATATGAACTGGGTGGTCACCCCTTACCAGTAGCAGTATTCCCTGTTGCACATTACAGCTGGAAAGCCAGATGTGTACCCTGTCCCACCACTTAGGCCAGACATGACAACCAACCTCCTCTAAACTTTTATCCCACCTGTTCCTCTCTAAAATACTTGAAAAGCTTCATTACACGGTGCACGACATCAGTGTGATATACTTTACCTTGATCCTGAAAGCTTCTTGTGGGAATTTCAGAAATAATTTGCTGCTGATCACATTCCTCCATGCAGAAAAACTGATTAAACCCAAGATGAGACTAGCAGTGGAAAGAGGGTTTCTTATGTAGCTGTGAAATGCCTGCGTGACAGCAGGAAAACACCTTAGCCACTGGATAAATGCTCACGTCTCTATCAGAAATGCTGCTGGAGCACAGAAAGACAAGTGCACGGGATACGGGCCTTGTGAGTTTAAATTCTTTTATCCCTATCTATTGAAATGCTTGTGCGCAATTTTCAGCAATCCTAAAAGAAAAACTAAGGCTGAGGTGGAAAATAAAAAAGCTTGGCATTGTTGCGTAGGTGGTTTTGATTAGAGTTGGCAGCAATTTAAAACGAGATGCATCTTCCAGAAGAAAAGACAATTTTACTCAGGGAAAATACACGTGATACATGAATAAGACCTTTGACTAGTGACGGGCAAATCTACTGAAAAATGTAAGTGCTTATTACATGCATTTTCAAAGCTTTGGAGATCTCCCTCAATTTCCCTCCTCCTTCTCAGAGGCAGTATGGGGATTTTCAGGTGGATTTTTTTTTTCTGCTCTTCCTACACCCACAGCATCACTGATTACAGGTGATTATTTATGCCAGAGTGCATAGAACATTCAAAAGGCTGTTGAGAAGATTCAGGAAGCACAAAAGTACCCCATGTACATGAAACGGGTATGGAGCACTTCTAGATATTTTTTTTTTTTCCTGGCCTCCTGCTATGAGGGGTTCCTGAAACCTGGACCTAGCTCTCTGCACTCTTTTGGCTACATTAAAAATAAAAAATAAAAAATAAAAAATCTTTGCAAAGATGTTTGTCTTCAAAAGCAATGTGTCAGGGACCCACTGGAATTTTAGAAGAAGGAGCCAATTTATTCTGGTGAGTTCTACACCTTTCAGACAATTAATCTTTTTCCCACGGTGACATCACCGATTATTGACACAATTTAAAAATTATCTTAAAGCACCGATTACGTGCTTGCAAGTGCATACACGGAAGCAAAGGATGGGGCTTGTCGCTGGTGCAGGTGGTGCCGATCCTGGTCCTGAGCAGCAGAGGATCCTTCATCCCCCCTGCTGTTCGGGCATTCCGGGCAGGCGCTGCCTGCACCCGGTGCTCTGTGGAGGCTGTGTAGCTGCAGTAGCGCAGCGCTGAGCCTGAGCAAACACGTCCTGCCATCTCAGCAAGGCTTATTAGCTTGGGCTGCGTGCCTGCTAACTGCAGCTACATGGGTCCTGGTCCCAGGCCAGTTTGCGTCTGGCTGGCTCAGAGCACAGGAAGAGCAAACTTGCGTCTGCTCGTGAAATATCTTGTGGATGTTCGATCTCTCAGTTCAGTGGGGGAAAAGCTAAGCGTAACAGCTGGGGCCTCACGCAGCCCCCTCAAAATCAGAGAAGGATCTGACCCTGTGGACATAGAAAGAAAAGGAAACCAGGGAAATATGCATGTATCCTGGAGAAATTTGGCTTTCAGGGGATGCTGCAAACTTGCTTAACCCTTCCATTATCTGAGTGCTTCGCTGCATCCCCCTGTCCTTCCTTCCATATCTGGGAGCCTATGTTACACTCATATTGCACTCCCACTAAATGCCAAGTTGCTGCAAGTCGAACAGCTCTGGCACTTACACCCACATACACCTGTTTCCTGACCGACAGATACACGACGTGTAACTTACACCATTCCTAACTCATGATTGAATTCAGTTGTGTTTTCTATTTATTTATTAATTTTTTTAAGTACTCCAGGGTCAACATAAACGCATGTACTCCCCCATTCCGGCCTCACTCCATTTAACCCCCCTTTGCTGCCGGCTAGAGGTGAAATGGCTGGGTTTGCAGAATCTCACAGGGACGACAAGACAGATTGTCGTGGTTTAAGCGGGACGCAGACACTGCTGCTGTGGTTTAACGGTGGGAGATGTACCGTTCATGGTTCATGAACGTATAACATGGTTCAATACGTACAACACGAGACTGGAAAGCAGTGCTGGTGTTTCCATACACCTGTGTGCAAGTGGGGAACTAGGCTGGCCAGTTCAGATGTGCAAACAAAAGTTGGCAGGATTGAAAAAACATGGGAATTGGTTGCTGTAACCATATAGAGGAGTGAGTGTGAAAAAATGCAGTTCCAGCAACATCTCCTGAAGCAGGACAAAGTATGGGACAGGCTTGGACAAAACAGAAGTTGTGGCAAGAAGGTGGGAAAAGAATAATCTTAAAATGTCAAATCCAAGAGTTTGTTTTATATAGTTTATATACAGCAAACAGCCTTACTGTTTTGTCTGTTTTGTGTCTTACCGTGCTTACAATTTTCCATTCATATGAGCATAATGTTTCTGGAATGGATCGGTGCAATCTATTTAAAATAATTTTCCAATCAAGCTATATCCTAGAGATGGAAGTTAGGTCTATATTTAAAGAAAAGGATTTGATATTCATCAGTGCATAAAAAATAGTAGTTCCTGAAATATATTTTAAACTGAATTGATAAACTTCACCTTTCAGACCCAGTTGAACAGCCAGGAAAATGGATATTTAGCTTTAATTTTTTTCTGCATAATACCATGTGAACTCTGTATATAGCAATACTCACAGGTTAATACACAAATATACATACACATCTAGTTGCGGGTGTGAAAGTCTAGTGCAGGTCATCACAGATTGCATGCTGCAATGGCTTTTACTTTTTCACGTGTCTTGTTTCTGAAGGGCTTTTAATTGCCTCTTACATTTCTTCTGAATGGAGAAGAGTTATCATGGTCATCAAAGTGAGTGAGATTCACCTAATCCCAAAACATTTTTTTTTTAATTTCTTTTTTTTTTTTTTTGGGGGGGGGTGGGTGGGTTTGTTTTTAAGTGAGAGACAGAAATGCTGCCTCAGTAGAAAGAAATCTTGGTAAACAGAGAGGTCAGATCCCTAGGTGTGCCTGAGCCAGCTACAAAACATCAAGCGGAAATATGGGAAGTTCTTCACTCCCTTCACAAATCTGGTTACAGCCCAGGGGGTGAGCCTGGCCTCCAGAGCAGAGCAACCTCAGCATTTCCCTGGTTTATGGGAGCTGAGCAACCACCTAACTGTTGCTCTGTTTGAATCGTGTAAGCATGCCATATTTCAGATGTGGCTACTTTCCTACAGATACGTTTACTGCATCTCATTCGCAGTGCACTGCAGAAGTAGGAGGGATGGATCTGGCTATACCAGCTCCACACCTTAAGTGTGTTCTTCACATGGTTGTAACTCCCCTCCAGGCTGATCGTATCTACTGGTCCCTTGTTTGCTGGCCCTAAACTGCCTTTAAGCTTGATGCCACCTCAATATATGCACAAAAGCTGATTTCAGCTCAGACGGTCTAGGTTTCCCTTTATGGTCAATGTTCTTTTCTGCGACAATGAGCACCCAACACAATCACCCCTGGAGGAGACATTCCCTCTCTTCACTGCCTGGTGAGAAACGGGCCTCCTCCAGGCTAAAGTTATCCTTTGTGAATATCCTTTGAAGATGTTGATGCCAATCAGGTAAATGTAAGGGGCATCTTGGATAATTATACTTGTTATCACTTTCAGAAAAAAAAAAAGTATCAAAACTGGAAAGCTATTTTACTCTATTTTGTGCAAGGATCTCTCAAGAAAATAGTGATTCAGCTCCTTAGCCCTTTGAAAGAGAATACTGGCAGACTAAAATTAAATGCAAAAATAAATACACAGATTGGATCTGAAAAAAAGAAGATTTTTTATAAACTCCATGAAAATACTAACATGGTTCATAAAAAAAAGATGTGAGGCCGTAGCGACTGTTTGCATAAGCCCATGTGATGAACGATGTCTACTTGTACTGGAGTTACATGCTATAATCTTACTAGATCATGCACTGAGTTGTAAAGAGAGGTACAAATGTGCTGATATGGCTCTGAGCTAGGAAGGCTTGCTTAGACACAGCCTAAGCTTTGCTGCCTGTAAGCACCATGTGGTGGTGGTCGCCCAGCTCTTGGCTTATTTGAAGCCCAAGCAGACCTGAGCAGACCTCATGTGCAGCTGTCTGGAGTGCACAGTGCAAAGAAAAGCGGTGCCAGGTCGGCAGCACTTCTCAGCACGCACAGACAACCCTCAGGCATCATGGTTTCCTTCTTTCTGGAAAAAGCTGTCACTGAAGATGCACTTTTGAAGGGAGGTTCAATAGCTTCCTTGTTCTGCCTGCAGCTGGGCAATAGGGGAGCTGGAAATGATGGGAATAAAATCAACAGTCATGGAAGCAATTTGCAGACCTATGAGTGTTATGGAATTCATGTTTATGACCGGGTCCTTATGTTGGGATTGTCTGCTCATGCTTCATGGTAAGTGCATTGAGGCTCTTCTTGCCCAGAATGTAGGATGATGGCAACAAACAAGGGGCTGCAGAAACCCTAGCACATGAAGCAGAAACGGAATATCTTGGTAGTATATATTTAGAGGTTGTTTAATAAATTATAAATTACAAATGTTTTAAAGAAATTACAAATTACCTCTCCTGCTGCTGGTTTTGCTGTTACAATTTCTGTTGGGTTTGGTTCAATTATACTTGGCATGACGAACTTTACAAGTGTTTCCAATGTGTAAAAACACATGGACCCTTTGGATATCTTTCAGCAATAGGTTTCCATTGAGGACAGCACTATACGATCTGTTTGGGGTTTAGTTCCTACAGAACATTAACATTGCCCCGCTCCAGGTCAAATATATTCACCATTACTTCCATGCTGGTAATAAACTTATCCTTGACATTATGCATTAACCCTCTTCTATCCTGTAATCTGACCCACCACAATTCATCCTATCCTGTTATGAAAAAGGAGAAACAGACAGAATTTTTTCAAAATGTTGGCTATTACTGGTTGCTCTGGCTACAACTTCGTTGTCTGTCAGAGATCAGACAACCTAATTGGCAGCACCAATGTGACAGGCAAGTTTGCTAGAGGAGAAATACAGCAAAACTCACTATTCTCAGAATGTTAATGGTCACCTTTTCAAAATCTTTCAAACTGGTCTTTTTACCCAACATTGTCTTATTACCGTATGCTCTGATATTTCTGTTTGATGAAGGCTATTTTCTCCTGTACTGTTGTTTACATACTCAGGAATCTCTCTTTTTTACGGTTAGGTATAGTGTGTTTTTTTGACACACACACACACACACACACACACACACACCCCCGCACGTTACTCCAATACTACAGTCAGGCTCTTACATTGGCTCTGTCAGGAGAACTGATACAAAGGCTTATTTGCCAAAGTGTTTCTTGATTTGAAGCCCCTTCCATGTAGAAGGTGAAACTTCCAAATATAGTCCTGCTGGTGCGGGGATCAGGGAGAGCAGGCTTCCCTGAAACGGGAAAAAATGTCTTGTGGCTTCAGCCTCAGGTGCTGAGAGCATTCATACCATGTACAATCAAATGAGAGGCAACAGCAGCTAAGATAAGCACGTCTTAAGGAAAACATGTGTGCCTTTCAAGAAAAGAAAAGAAAAAAAAGAAGAAATCTAGTAAAATAGCATCAGAACAAATTAGATTTATCACACCTATGCAAACATCTGTAGCCAATTCTGTGTAAGGATGTGACGCACAATGTTCTTTTGTGAATTTGGGATTTTTTATTCATGTATTAGTTTTGGGCAACAAAAGGAGAATGACTAAGAATTATTCAGGGAAGACTGGGACTTGTGTTTATTCTGCAGAATAGGAAGAAGCTAATAATATTCTCTAAACTAATATACAGTGTTAAATCAGAGCATATCAGACCATCTTCTAGAATTTAAGTCGCAGTGAAATAATTACATCATCCTTTTTCCCAAGCAGGCAACCTAGACAGAAGAAGTTGATTAGACTGCTCTCTAGTCAGACAATGAACCAGTGGCACAGCAGGAATATAGCTCTGTAGTCTTAAGATCCGTGTACATACTCTGGTAATTGGATCAAACTCCATGAAAAACACGCAGAAAATGAAACAGAAGTAAGTTAGGTCTTAACTCCTTGCATGTCTGTCAGCTGTATAACTCTCAAGTGCACTCCTTGAAATTAGCCTTTTAATTTTGTTGTTAGTTGTAGCATTTTAATTCTTCCCTTCTTGCGCTCTCTGAGCTTCCCTGCTCTGCTCGAACGGATCTGTAGGCAAAACAAAATGAGAACAATCTTATAAACCATTTAAGCCAGCCAAAACATGGAGAGAACAACAGAAAGCATTCCAAGATCCATTTGTACTAGACCCTTCCTGTTTCACATCTGATATTGTGCTTAGCCCAGACAGCTTTGCAGCAGTTCTAGTTCACTCTCTCTGCACCTGAAAAATGTCACCAGGGCTCCTCTCTCCCCCAACATGTCCCTGTGATGCACAGGCATCTCCGTGAGCTTACAGAAAGGAAATCCATCCGCATTAAAGAATACACAGAATAGATCCTCTTTGCGGTGCCTTTTCTTCTTGTGTTCTTTCTTTTTTTTAATTTTCTTTCTTCCCCCCCCCCCCCCCCTTATTTTTTTGTTTTGTTTTGTTGTGTTCTGTTGGGTTTTTTTTAACAAGAAAATGCTATTGCCAGCAAAAGTATTTCCCTCACTTGCACAGCTGCCACACAACCTGGCAGTCCTCTCATTCTCTTCTTTCATATTAAGATTCTTTTGAATCTGAAGTGATGGAAAAGCACCTTTATACCAGAGGTTTGACACTCCATGAAATTGAACCCCAGCAGCAGGTCATTCATTCACTGTGTAAAACCAGCCTTTATAGGGTGTGCTGCCAAATCCTCTGCTTTTAAATGACCTTACAGATCACTGTGCCTTCACTGGCTCTGGAGCGGCTATCCAAAAACATGACATTCTGAAGGAAAAATGACGTTTTGAAAAATGGTGTCTTCCCTCCCCGACCCGTCCGCCCCGCAACCTTTTCCAGCTGTATAGCAAAAATGTTTTCTGTTCAGAAACAGAGAGGAAACTGTGGAAAAAACCCATACTTTTGTTACCACTCTCTGTCTAGACATAGACCAAATTGAAGATAATAGATAATCATTTAAGAGTTGACATAGACTTAGCAATTTGGTGGCCTGAGAAGCATGTGTGTTTGCACTATCACTTAGGACAAGCCGTGTACATTTTGCTGACTGCTACATCCAATTCTTTGTTTAAGGATGATAAAGCATGGGCTCAATCCATACGTGAACAAGTACAGGGCCATAAAAGCAGAATAAAAGTAATTGATCCCCATTCAGGAGGCATTTCACAAATTACACACTGTCCAACTCTGGGAAAGGCAGTTTGATGACCTACCCCTTGACCTGATTGCATGAATATGGAAAAAAAAAAAAAAGGGGAAAAAAAAAGATGAGGGCTGTTATTACAAAACCATATAAAGCCAAGGGCCAGATCTGCAAAGGGGAGTCAGGTAGCACAGTGCTTGGTGCTGTAGCACCTTCCCTCATGGATCTAGATACTTTGTGGAGTTTCTAATCTCCAAATTAAAAGCCCATCCAAATTAAAAGCCCAGGGTGAAAAGTCAGTGGTTTGTGTTGTTGGGGGAGGGTTTGTGGTTGTGTTTTTTTGTTTTTTGTTTTTTCTTTCTTTTTTTTTTTTAATAAGGGCAGAAAAAGCAGAAGGTCATGATGCCTTTGCTGGCCAGTGGACGCAGGATGTGGAAGACCTCATTTCAGTTTCCTGCACTGTCTAAACCACATTTCTCTTCCACCCCCAGAAAACCCTCCCTCACCACCAACATGGTTTTCTAACCACTGGGAAACTGCCCAAGATGTTAAGGGCACCATCTCCTCTTCCGACTCTGAATAGCATGGAGTTCAGGCTAGGAGATGAAATTTAAGCATAAGTGAAAACAAGACTTGTTTGGGAAAAGTAATTGGGGAAAAATGTAGGCAGTGAGCTCCTTGCCCCTTTCATTCCCACCACATCTGCAGATAAGCAGGGAAGTAGCGCTCACTTGCTCTGATGGGACTTTACTTACAAAAACACAGGTGTGCGAAGACTTCAAAGACCTCTGGAGTGGCAAAATGTTACCTAGTTCTGAGGATTTGAAATGTGAATGGAAACTGGAAAATTGAATACTGCATTGACCTCTGAAGCCCCCAGCATAAGAAGGACATGGACCTGTTGGAGTGAGTCCAGAGGAGGGACACAAAGATGACCAGAGGGCTGGAGCACCTTTCCTGTGCAGACAGGCTGAGAGAGCTGGGGTGGTTCAGCCTGGAGAAGAGAAGGCTCCAGGGAGACCTTACAGCACCTGCCAGCACCTAAAGGTGAAGCACCTAAAGGGAAGCTGGAGAGGGACTTTTTACCAGGGCAAGCAGTGACAGGACAAGGGGGGATGGCTGTAATCAGAAAGAGGGAGATTTAGATGAGATATTAGGAAGAAATTCTCCCCTGTGAGGGCGGCGAGGCGCTGGCCCAGGCTGCCCAGAGCAGCTGTGGGTGCCCCATCCCTGGCAGGGCTCAAGGCCAGGCTGGACGGGGCTGGGAGCAGCCTGGGCTGGGGGGAGGTGTCCCTGCCCGTGGCGGGGTGTGTGGGAACTAAAGGGTCTTTAAGGTGCCTTCCAACCCAAACCATTCTATGATGAAATTGGTTGTAATCAGACATTTTGATCTCTCCACCCATATCTCCATAAACTGAGCAGCCAAATAACAGTGAAAGGCATTGCAGCCCTGGATAGATCCCTAGGCATTGCATCAGGTTTTTATCTTACTTGACCCCTCCAGAAAGCAGTGAATAGAGTTTTATTTTTGCAATAGATCCATAGATGCAAGCTTCTTTCTCCTAAATTCTTATTCTGAGTTTCTTCAAGTGCTATGTTGGGGCAGGGGAACGAAGATTTCTTGGGAAGCATCCACCAAAGGGGACAACAACTGGGCAGAACCATTATCATTCCCTTGTGTCTCACAGTCCCTGCAGCTGAAGAAGTGGGGTTGTCTCCAAGAACTTCACCACAACTTTTTTTTTTTTTTTTTATCAGTGTAATTAGGTATATTGATCTGCTTTTCAAGATGGTTATAGAGCTAGTAAACATGGTATCTTGGGTGTAAAACAAAATACTTGCTCTAATAGAAGTCCCCTTCTAATTGCATTTCTACAATTTCTATGAATATGAGGCATTTCTCATTTATGCATCTTCTATGTTTCTTCCTTGATCTTTCACCTACCATTTTCTGCTACTCTCACCTGACCAACAGTCATGTGCTCTTTAGCCACGTCTTTCTGGGAAAGTCTTGATTAAGAGGTGGGCCTTACAATAAACTTTAAAGATGATTAGGCTTAGTGTTGTTGTGTTTGTTTAATGAAAGCTGTCAGAATTTCTGCTGTTTGATCCACACAACCATTTTTGAAAATGTTTTGCTGACTTAATGGCTGCTGAGCAGATGCCATCAGCAAATGGTAAGGCTTATTTCCTGGCCACCTTACTGAAAGTCACTTTCAACTTGCGTCATTTGAGGTTGTTCACAGAGTAGTTAAGGTTGGAAGGGACCTCTGGAAATGGTCCAGTCCAACCCCCCATGTCCAGGACTGTGTCCAGGTGGCTTTTGAATGTCACCAAGGTCACACAACCTCTCTGAGCAGCCTCAGTCAGTGTTTGACAGCCCCCACAGTAATTTTTTTTTAATCTTAATTTGAAACAGAATTTCTTGTATTTTTAATTGTTCCCACTACCTCTTATCTTGTTACAGGTTACCTCTAAGGCTATGGCTCAATGTTCTTTACTGTTCTATCAGGTATTTATATACTTTAGAAGATCTCCATGAGCATCGTCTTCTCCAAGCTGAACAGTTCCATCTCTGTCAGCCTCTCCATATATATCAGATGCTCCAGTCCCTTTGTCATCTTTGTGGCCCTGTACTGGACTCTATTCAAGAAGCCTGTATCTTTCTCTACAGGGGAGCCCAGAAGTGGATCCAACACTCCAGATGTGTCTCACAAGTTTTGAGTATAGTTGAATCACCTTCCTTGACCTGCTGGTAACACTCTGTCTAATGCAGCCCAGGAAGCTGTTGGCTTCTGCTGCTGCAAAGGCACATTGCTGGCTCACGGTCATCTTGGTGCCCCCTAGGATGTCCAAGGCTGTCTCCACATGGTGGCTTTCCAGCCTACTTGCACCCAGTGTGCATGAAGTTGTTTCCCCCCAGGTGGAGGGCTTTGAACTTCCTCTTGTGGAACTTCTTGAGATACTTCAGCCTGTCCAGGTTCTTCTGAATGACAAGACACCCATCTGGTGTATCAGCCACTCCTCTTAGTTCTGTATAGTCTGCCAACTTGCTGAGGGTGCACCCTGTTCTATCAATGAAGATGTTAAAGTGCAAGAGTCCTGGATCCAGCATCAGTGTCTGGGGCTCATCACTGACAGCTCTTCTGCAGCTGGACTTTGTGCTGCTCTTGCCAACCCTTTGAGCCCAGCAGCTTAGCCAGTTCCCAATCCACCTCACTGTCCACTTATTTCAACTGTACTTCATCACTTTTTCAGTGAGGAAGCTGTAAGAGCATGTCAAAAGCCTAACTGAAGATCAACAACACCCTCTGCTCTCCCCCTGTTCTCCAAGCCAGGCATCTCATTGTAGAAGGCGATTGGATTGGTATTCACATACCTGTAGACTCACTTACCAGCCTTTTTCAACTGAAAAAAAAATAATCCTTCTGTGTTCTGAAAACAGGAGACAATCCAAGAAGTCAGAGAATGACTTCCTCTGGAAGCAAACTGACTGGAAGAAGATGGTCTGACTGGAGCGAGTGAAGGTTAAGGCAGAGCCACAGCACCCTCCCACCACAGTGGGAGGTGCAGGAGCACACCAGCAAAACCAGTCACACAGAGAGGCTGACAGCTCAGGAACGGCAGTATGCCTTTATTCCATGGCCACAAAGAAACCATCGTCCATCAGCGAACAACACAGCCTGTGTCTAAAACAGTCCAGAACTCTGGCTTCAAGAAGGCGTTTCTGGGACTGGAATGCCTACAGACCTAATGGTTGGATACAGCGACAAAGTATCAGTGGCATGTCAACGATCGATGGAATTTCATCAGCAAGTTCTAAATTGCCGGTTTCTTATTTGAAAGTGATGACGGGTGGTGGAAGTCTTAGATTTTCTTTAGCAAAAGGATGAAAGATGTGGCATTTTTGATCTGCCTAATCACTTCCAGAACCCTTTTCTCTTTAGCTTAACTAATCTGTGTTATTGTTTAGGCCAAGATCACTGAATTCAAACTGCTGGAGATTTTTTTTTATTTGATTGCTGTTATTAGCAAAATAAAAGCATACCTGGTTGACAGAAATAATGAATAAAATTTGTAGAAGGTAGCTGATTAAGTAGTTCACATTTCAAAACTATATTGAATCTTAATTTTTCAATACTTGTGTGACAATTTTCTGACTTCATTTTAGCACAGCATACTTGTGAAAGTTCCTTGCTGTTTGTGACATTCAGAGCAGTTTTGTGGCCAAAGCTGCTCCAGACTTTTTAAAATGTATTCTGTAAGATACTAATGACTGAGGTTGGTGTTGTGCTGATGAGATAAAGCAGGCATGCAGAACTAAGTGCAAAGGAGAAAAGATGACTGGGAATTGATGATGTTTTCATTTTACATGAATAACAAAAGATGAGTTTAACATTTTTTATTTTAGGTCCTGATACTGATCCCCCAAAAATGATGACGTTGAATAAAGATGTAGGTTCCATTCCCCATTAGATTTTGTTGACTGGAACAAGAGATTTCACACTCTCCTATGAGACAAATGTTTTTCAAAACAGAAAGTACAGGATTTGCCTTAAAGGCTGGACTATGAATCAGTCATGCCCTGTCTCTGGCGATGGCTGAAGGAAAGAAAAGCCTTCCACAATCCACCAACCTAACAATGTGCAGTTCAGAGGAGGTTGGTGTGAAAACTCTGCTGCTCCTTTTTAACCATTACTTTACACCTTGAAGAAAGAAGTTTCCTACACGTAATCTGGAGTGCTATTCATCCGAGTTACCCAATATTGTCTTCCCTCTGGCCTGTAGAGCACCGTTTACGTGGCAATAGTGAATTTTACATGCTGAAGTAGTGTGCATACAATGAAACACTGGGTATACAATTAGTGTAAAGCCAACCACTGACTTAGTTTGATGGAGCACTTCTGTAATGCCAGGAGAAGCCTAAGCCTTGTCTTCATTGCCAAGGAGTAAAACCTTGATAAATGTGGGAGAATTTGTATTTTTCACAGAGTTAGCATTTTATTGGCTAAATTATAATCCTAATCTGACAACATGGACGGATGAGCAAAATCAAGCCAGTAGTGCCAAAATGGATCTAGGTGGGATTTTAATTGAGGCGAGTAAATTAAAGAGGAAAATGCCTGTTTAGTCAGGGCTGGTGAAAGGAGCTCAAGCAACAGGTCTGCAGTGTTCCCAGCACCTGTGCTGCGGCGCTCCCCTTCTGCACAAAGACGGTATGCCATTTGCTCACACTGGAAAACAACAAACTTTCTGCAGCACTTTCACAGATGATTAATCACTGTTGTTAACAGGGGTGCTTCCAGCTGTATTTCCTATTGTTTTCCTTCCCTTAATTGTTTATCAGAAGCAGAAAGCTCCGGTATCAATGTGAACTTTAAAAGTTTGGAGTTCCACAGATTCTTGGTACCAACTGTCTGCTTTGTATAAAATGAAAAGTATATTTTAAAAGTAGATTGAAATAAGGGCTGTGTTAACACCATCTTGCTTCTGTATGCTTCCTATTCATGTAGAGACAAAGGAGAATGGTTGCTTTAGTAAGTCTTTTTCCGTTTTTCACAATGTTCATTCATTCTATGCTTCACCAGATGTGCTATGTTTCATTTCCAACCAGGTTCCCATCTGTCCAGAAGGCTGGAGTTTGAAGGATCTCATTATTGTGAGGATGGACTACTTCTTATTCTGGCCATTTTGACTAAAAGGTAAGAAAGGGTGAAAGTGGGAAGCAAAGTGGAAGTAAAAATACCCACCCAACCTCTTTTAAACATTTTAAAAGTGAACGTAGATGATTGTGAGCAATATTACAGGGAGACCTCAAACAATATATGAAATTAGGTGTTTGGTCTGAATTCAATGAAAGATAATGAAGGGTTTTGATATGATAATCCCATTAAATGATTATAGAGTGGGGGGTGTATGTGTGTGTGAGCTGTAAGGGGAGGAGGGGTGTTACAATAAGCTAGCCAGCCAGTTCTGCTCTCAGTAAAGTGTCAGATCGGCTGTTTTACTAAAGATAAATTTTTCATGTTCCAAATATTCTGAGAGAAAATAAACTATACTAATAGCAAGATGCGTAGTGATTTGCACATTATCCAAGCCATTGAGTTATTCCTGACTGTCCCTATTCTAGTTCTTGATTTGCAGGCCAGCTACGCTCTGCAGCTGGAGCAAATTATATCAACAGAAGTGCTGATGTGACCACAAGTTGACAAAAGGACATGATTTCTAGTAGCAGAAAAGCAACTAGATTTTATGAAATTGTATCTAATAATGTTGTTTAACTCATGGATCTTGCATCTGACGTCTACTTTTTATCCAGTCCTTTCAGCAGCCCTTTGTTAGCAGTCACTCAGAAGAGGAAATAAAATGTAGCCATTGAAATAAAAATTGCTCTACGCTTTTTAATAGCTCAGCTGCAAGCTCTATTGTTTTATTTAATGGATTGTATAACTGAAGTCTTTCCTCATGACTATACTCATTTGGCTTCCTAGTTTCCAAACTAAACTACAGTATCTCGGGGTTCCAAAGTAAAGGATTGAGAGGGAGAGAGATGAAAGGATAAAAGGGTCTTTATATGTGCAGAATGCAGACTGCTGGAAGCGATGTGGATCAGGAGTCAGAACAGTGACCAAGAGTCAAGAATTTCTACACTGTGTTTTCATTCCTGACATTGACTTGCTCTGTGCCATTGGTTATTAAACTCAGGCCCTCCAGCACTCCATTTACCGGTCTGCAAAGAGGTGTAACAATATCTACCTGATCCAAGGACGTGTAGTGAGTTTGAGTATTTGCACTTCAAGAGCCTTGTGTAAAGGAGAGTCACAGAAAAGCCACGTATTGTTCCATTAAATTCCTACATCACACAGGAAAAGTTCTCTCATCATCCAGTGTTTGTCCAGCTAAGCCAACGGTATCACAGTTAAAGAAACAGGATGCAAAAGTAAAATAATGGCCAGACAAAGCATAGGATTACTGTTCTGTAGCCACTTAACTGTAGGTGCAGGAGACCTAAATTGCTCTAACAAATCTCTCACTGCTCCATTGTGCAACTTTTCCCACACCTGTTTTTTTCCCTTGATGATTTCCTAGGGGAGTGTCATTTGCAACTGTACAGAGCCCAGCACCATGACTCTCAGCTCCACACAAGACAGCAATCCAATGGCAAGCAGTATCAAGAATGATGTTGGACAAGGGGCAACGTGTGAAGAAGAAACTTACTTTCTGTGGCTGCATAAGCGGTCATCTGAGTGCAAAAATTCAGGGAGCTCTTGTAAGCCAAAAGGATTCTGCAGCACTGCTGAGAAGAGTGAAATCATTGCCACCGGTAGAATATACGATCCATTTTGACACAGAACTGAGAATGGCAAACATTCACCCAAGATTTGTAAAGTCATTTTCAGCCAAGTAACCCAAAGCAGCTTAAAAGTTAATTGACAGTTCGTACAGACTTCAAGTGGTGATGAAGTAATAAAACCAGAGAGAATCAGCCGTCGCTTCCAATATCTTCTGAATTGGCTTCAATTGTCTTAAAAGTCAAAGAATTTTGGGTTATCTCTGCGGCCTTTTGAGTCTGTTTTTCAGAGTGTGTCTTGCACATGCTCTTTATAGAATTTGGGAAAAGCTTTCCTTTTGCTGTTGTCCCAGATGTACTTGTGCCTTGTAGGCATGTTCAGTGAAATGGAAAAAAAAAAAAAAAGCCTTATTAAATCATCAAGTGCTAAGAAGGCTTTCAGCTGTGGAAGATACGCAATGTACACTGCAGTTGAAACAAATCATACAGTATAACCTGTTAAGGATGTAATTGAGATACATGTAATCATTAACCTTGGAACAGTCTGGGAATCAGTTAATGAATCAAATCAATACCCTCTCCACTGATCCATAATAATTTGAAAGAAATGAAAAATTTAACAGTTGCTGTATGGGAGGTTATCATGGGCTGCAATTAGCTAGCCTCTGGGAGATTATGTTACCTAGTTACCAGAGGGTAAGTGTAATTTCCGTAGATCTTTTGGAAAGATTGTTATAATGACAGGTGCCAGACAATGAAATGGGTCAGAAAGAGACTTTAGGCGCTGGCTGTAGCTAGGTCAGCTTTCTGTCCCTCCAAGCAGCACATCCTCCTCCTGACATTCTGCACTCCCAGCTAGTGCTGCTGCCTGATGAAGACATTTCAATAGACTCTCAGCTGAGTGTATCTGTTATAAAAACTAATGGAATCTTCATTTTATGTGCTGCTGCCTGTCTGGAGCTCACTGTTTTGTGCTTCTCCCAAGGTGTAAATGAAGGCTACGCTGTATGCTTAGAGGTGTGCAGTTTCCACAAAGAGAGTGAAGCTTTTAAATTTCTGGGTATGTGGAAAGACACACTGGCCAAAGGAATAAGTACAAATGAGAAACGAGATTCAAAAATACATGTGGAATATACGTGCCTAGATGGCAAATGTTAACGAGCCTATTTTATAACACTAAATAGGGTAGAGGAAGGAAAAAACTGTTGTTTGCCTCCACAGCATGTACTCAGTGATACCCGTGCACAGTAGGATAGTTAGTTAGCTACCACATGCAAAGCAGAAAGCAGATGGTATGGTTGATATAGATCACAGGAACGTGAGTATCTGTGAGTATGCATGTCTTTGTATGTTCGTGTGTAAATCAGCAAGGAGTTTGACATTGACATACTCCATCAAGTCTAGTTTATAAGGAACAAGTAGTGCAACATTCTGTGCATCTGGCAACATAACTAGCTCTGTCAATCTGTGGATACTGCTGACATTGTACTATTAGCGTCACTTCCATCTGTTTTGTTTATATAGGGCTTGATTTACTTTCACCATGTGAATCGGTAGTGGGTAGAAATGTCCAAAAGTCTCTGGTTCCAATTAAATGTGCAGTGTATTGTGTTGCACAATATTATCAGAAAAGGGAGCGTTATTGCAAGGTTTATCACCTGTTTCTTAATGGGAAATATCAACGCACATTACAGAATACAGAGGCATGTAAGTAGAACATAAAAGACTGTTTCACTAAGGCAAATTAAGTCCTTGTTCATTTTTCTGTCTTCAGGGATAAGGAAATTGTGTTTGAGAGAGGAGGCTGTTCTGGTAATTCGTAGTCAGGTTAGTCCAACCTGTGTCAAATGCTTTCTCCTCCCTTTACCTCCTTTGTGCCACTCGTTGCTTTATATTATACTGTGGACATGTTCTCTCTGCTGGATCCTGCTGCCCACAGCCATGATTGGAGAATCTGGATCTCCTTTTCCTTGTCTCCTCCATTGCTCCAAGTGCAAGCAGATAACAGGAGTGCTCTAGTTTAAGCAGAACTACCCTAGGTGTTCACTGCACCCGCCACTGACTTTAGCTACCTCTAAGGAAAATGAAATGTACTGTTTAGCAATATAAATAAGGACAAAAAATAATAACATGTTATACAACTGAAATCATGAGGCAGATTAAATGGGCGTATTATGATATTAATCAAGCTGGAATTTGAGCAGGGTAGATAACCTTCGTCATATGTCATAGGATCTCTTCTGCACAGGCATAATCAGGTTTATACTTTTATAGCTCATATAAAGAAACAACCACAATCCTATTCAGGAGAACTAATTAATTACTTACTTGGAGGGCAGGCTGACATCTGCTGAGAAAAACCTATTCTCTGTGGTACCCGATCCTTGGTTAAGCAGCATCCTGTTCAATCTGATCTTCAGAATTCTACAATGTAACTTATTAGGAATTTTGCTATGTAACAAGGTATTTATTGGAAACCCTGCGATACAATCAATGCTCTTGATCTTGAAAAGATGGATTCAAAAAGAGCTGTTATGAAACCAATAGGTTCCCTGTGGTATTTGGTGACAGGTCATGGTCTGGAGTCAAGTCCCGACATTCAGACCTGACTTCCTGCAGCCTCCAGGTTCAGTAAGTGCTGGTTAGCTGCCCAGGCATATTCTGCAACACAGAATAAGAAGCAGGCAAGGATAACTTCAAGAAGCCAAAATACCATCTATTCTGAAGAATAGAAATGAGTTACTTGTCCTAACTCTGCACGCGATCCCCAGTTTACCCGGAGAAACCGAAGGATTTCAAACCATGGCAATAAAACCCTCTTATTTACTTATTAGGTACACTTAGCTTAACAGAATAACCTTCTGTCAGAATAACCTGCTGCCTTTTCTCCCACAGGCAAACCACGACGCCATCCAGACCAGCTAGTTCAGCCAAATGCACACACAACATACCTTTAGCCCAACAGTCAATACTAAAGATGCTGTGGATGCTCTGCTGTCATAGTTCAACCAAACAACCTGCAGGCAAAGATCATGGCTTTCCTCTCTGTCCTTAGAGGAAGGAAACAACAAGGCCTTTTTTTCTATGGCAAAAAGTTTCTAAATCTTCAAGCTTCAGACACAGCACTCCCAGAAGAATAACATCATATTTGTTGCTGATAATTTGGAGTGAGTTATGATTATCAGTCCAAGGGGCTAAAATCATCACTGTGAAAATTATCACAGAGGGAAAAAGAATAAAACCCGCCCTAAACCAAAGGTCCTTAATAGCTCTGCTGAAGTCCTATTTAAAATATCAGGAGGTGTTCAGCTTGAGGTCTTTCATGGGTATAACAAACTTGAGATCTGGTACTCATGTGCGGTGTGCTAACCCAAAATGGAAAAGATAGGTTACGTGCAGGAAGCCCAGATTGCATACGTTTAGATATCTAAACAAGATTATATTGTTTAAAATGTTTAATTTTATTATTCCTGTGTTTGAAAGCACCCAGAGCTCCCACTGTCTCCATTTCAGGCAGTGCAATGTAGTATGACAACAATGGGACAACGTTTCCTTCTGGCTGTCAGGTATCACACCAGGCAGGATCCTGATTTCCTTGGATTTCTTCACTTAGTCATTATTTCACTTTAGCTATTCACAGAAACTCTTCAGCAGGAAAGACAGCCACTGCTTTGACTGTCAGGGCATAACACAGTTAGTGTATGCTCTCTCCATCACTCCACCATCAGCTATAATGGGGTGGAGAGAGAAAGCAGATACTTGGTGGGTTTTACTTTATAGGCTTGTTGTTGATACCTAATGGGCTGGAGGTAAAACTTCCCTTCTACTCTTTTGCACTTTATGATAATGCACTTTAGCCTTATGCATGGTAAACACAACTTATAGGGGCCCCTCTCCACTGGCATCAATCCTTTCCCTTTTCACAGGTAAAACATACAATTGCACAAACAAGAGCCTAATTGCAATATTCAGGAATCTTGTTTGAACATTTACATGTACAAAGTGTTCAGAATCAAGACAGGATTTTCAAAGTATTTTTATATATATACACACATACATACATACATATTTATACAGCTCACATAGTGCCTAAGCTTTTACGAAGATGGATAGTTGATTTTATTTGTTTCTGTCATGTCCAACACAATGCCTGAAGAGAGTATTTAAAAAATGTTTTTCCATCTGAATGAGAAAAGGAAAGCTCAAATATGTATGGAATCCTTAGATACTACACGTAGGTAAATCTGAGACATCCATCCTGGTAGCTGGATGCAATCCATGCAACGAAACAACAGGTATTTAATGAGACAGAAGGACATCATATATAGTTTAAAACACTCGCTCTGGGATGAAGGTCATGGGTTGGGACTTTGTCCCTGGACCTTCTGTTTATTGTTCTTCTCTGTATAGAAATATACAGCAACTCCTATGCACTGTTTTCCATCGGCAGACCTGAAAGCACTTTGAAAAGGTGGTCAGTAATGAGGCAGGTGATATTCCAGAAATTTCTGCTAGAGAATGGAGGATATTGCCATTGCTGAGCTACTGCTGAAGCTGTGAGATTCTGAGCAGGTGTACAATGCCTGGCGACCTCCTCAGATCAAGAAGTCTGACTGATGGGCTTCGGGCTGTTCATGGGAGATACACATACACCATCGTTGTCCTATTTCCTAGTATAGTTCCTATGTACTGTGCAAAGTATATCTGAGCAGGACCTTCTTCAAGCATACTAAGTAGTGGTCAAGGATGTTTGGGGTATGGCTGTTGTGTGAATCCAGGTCCTAGACTTCTTGGGTAGAAGCTGCAAGCAGTGGGGAAAAAGGTCAGACAGTGGGACTTTACTTCTGTCCACTTTTGGAATAGCTAACTATTTAAATGGCACCTGAAAGTACAGTATATTTGCTGTGTTTTGTTTGCATGGTATTTCACTGAGTTGCAAGACAGAAATCCAGCTTATCTCAACCAAAATCTTCATATATCGCATATGATGTGACACCTTTATTTTTTGGATGCAATACCGTCACTTCTTCACAGCTGTATGTTTGTGTTTATTTTTTTTTGTTTGTTTGTTTTGTTTTGTTGTTTGGTTTTTGATTGTTTTTTGGTTTTTTTTTCAGAGGGGACAGACAGCTGATAATTCAATAAAGCTCAACTGAAATACAAACTTAATTAAATATATTAAGAAATACAGAAGGTTATAACTCTCTGAAAAGCAGATAGTAGCTTAGTTGGGGCACCTAGGACTGCAGGCACTTAGTGCTTAGGGAATCACCAATAAATTTTCCCTTTGCAATTCCATACATTTCCTATATAAAAAGGAAAATTTAGTAGTCATTCTACATCTCTGAGTAGTAAATGATCAATAAAACTGTTTGAGGCCCATAGGTAAAAGCTAACCTAGGAACCAAACAAAATATTTTTATTGTACCATTATCGGTTTATTGTGTATTATAGCCAAAATAACCACTCATAATCTGAAACTAGTACAGAGTTATTATTTTTCATGATTTAATAATGATGATGTAGAGCATATGGCCAAAAAAGGCAAGGAAAACAGTTTTTCTAAAAACATTGCTCTGTAGATGCACAATATGGAGTTTGTTGTAAAAAAGAGATGTGCGTCCTTGTGGTTTCTAAAGCATGAACTCCAGGATTGTATTTATTCATCTGTTATTTACTCCTATTACAAACCACAGCGTACCATTAACCTGCCTCTACTCCTGCGTAAGGGTATGCCATTGCTGTTGTCTGTCCTCCACAGATGGTTAGTGCAGAGATGAGACATTTGGCGAATGCTTCTGCTTTCTTCTGAAAGTGAAGAAAAAAGAAGCCAAATACCTTCTGCAATAAATAGCTAAGGGAGCAAAGCGTGCAACTCAGGACTGAGACCTCCAGTGTGAGTACCTCTAATTAGTAGACTACAAACTACAGCAGGCCACTGTGCCTCAGTGGCACATCATGACCAGAAGTGCAAAGTGTCTTTCCAAAAAATGCAAAACGTACCATGAATAGTGTGTGATGATGATCAAGGCTGTCCTTGAGGACACAGCAGTGGAGCTCCTTCATGAGCTAGATCTGGTCTCCCACGTGAAGGGAGTCTTCCCCCTGGAGTTTCTCTTCTGACCACATTTTGGAATAAAGTGGCAACAGCCCTACATTTTCTGTGGTTTCTTGCTGTCTTTAGAAAGACCTACTATGTTTTAGCCCGTAGAAGGAGACAATTTGCTTGTAGTACAGGCTTGATATGGGCAGCCAGCTACTTACTCCTGAAAGGTGGGAAGTACTGTACCTACTCAGAAAGACTTAATTATGTGGATGGAGATATAAAAGGTAGTTCCATGGACTTTACAGCTTGATATTTGCCAAGATGACAATGGCAGCTCCATGCAGGCTTTTTTTAGGTACTGTGTTCTTGCTGAAGCCTCTGGAAGAGACTTGTTGGGAGAGTTACAGACTGAAATTTTCCTATCTATAACAATACCTTTGACATTGGAAATGTGTGTATGTTTCTTTCAAAGAAGAAAGACATGGTGGTTACCTGTAACTGGAGCTGACTCCAGAAAAGCTCTTAAAGATCCTGAAAGATCACAGGTAAATTAAAGTGATAACATATGTCCCAGTTCTAGAACTAAACCATTCACTTTAAAGGCATGGAAGTTTGCAGAGCTCCTGTTGATGGAGAAAAAAGTTATGGCCAACATGCCAGCCTCTGAACCTGGTGTTCGTTGATGAGGGGCAGGAATGGCTGGCTACTACCACACCTGAGTAGTCTGAGCCGGAAGATGTACGGGGACCTGGTGGCACTTGGCCTCTCGAGTGAGCTCCTGAGTTCCGTAGACAAGTAGGATGGAAACTCATGCATCTGTGAATGACTGTTTAAGCTGTTTGAGCTGGTCATGTTTAAGCACACCTGAGTGAGACTGGATGTCTTCAACATTAAAAAGAATAGATTCTTGAAAGGCTGATCCAAGCTGTATCTGGAGACTCCTGGTGTTGCTCTGATGGATAACAAGGGTGCCTGCTGCCATGGGCTCTGCAGCATTCTGTCTGTAACTAAAACACCTTTTTGGTTTGTCTTTTTTTTTTGTTTGTTTTGGTTTGGTTTTTGGTTTTTTGTGTTTTGTTTTTTGTTGTTTTGTGTTGTTTTGTTTTAGAAATTAGTAGAAAGATCTACTGCACCGGACTGATCAGACTGTACTGTAATTGTGTGTGTGTGTGTGTGTGTGTGTGAGGTTTGACAGCAATACAAAGTGTTTTTGGGCAGTCTGGACTTTTGACTTCATGGCCACAGACATGAACTGTTAATAAAGACACCAAGTTGAACCTCCAGTCATATTGTAGCTGTTTGAAACAACCAAAGCTCCCTGCAACAAACACTTAGAGACTCTGGAAGATGGCTCTCAGGTAGCGTGGGCACTAGTTACAACTTGCTCTGGACATTACTTCATATGCTAGAGTTACTCTGATTTTCCTGTGATTATAGTACAAGTTCCATAACAGCAAAATGGCCAGTGGTTGATAAAAAACAGGTTTTACCTTGAGTTTCAACCACTTAAACAGCTGCATTGAAAGGTTATAAACAAGCCTCCAAGTTCCAAGTTCTCCAAGACAGAATGGGAGCATGTAGGAAATTAGTTCTGTCTATAGGCTTAAAAGAAAAAAAAGAAATCCACCCCTTTCACATTACCACTGCAAGGTGACTCATGACAGGGGCAAAAGAGGGTGTTGATTTTATCCTTTTATTTGTAAAAAAAATCTAGATTAACTTAAATATATTAGAAGACTATCTTTCCCTGTAGGTATAGTTCATTAGTTCACAGAATTTGGGTTAACCTCTCTTCAATATGTTTAGAAGTCTTTCTATAAGCAACAATGGACAGACCACTTTCAGCATTTTTCACTTTAACAAGTCAACTTGCACTATCTCTGAAACTTTAAATGCATCAGTCTGGTAAAAGTGCTTCCTCTGACGAATAGAAGAAATAATTCTGAATTTCTGTCACTTTATAATTGCTTTTATATAACACATTTTATGAAACATTTGTAAAAGTTTTCATCTTTACAACACACTTGCAAGCTTCGGACAGACTTGTTCCTGGATTTCTGCAGTATTTGACTTCAGGGACTCTAAACTCAAAAATTCCTCTGAAAGAATGTTATGTGGGTATGTGTAAGGTATTGAAGGGAGGAGTTCTTTTTAATCATATAAATTCACTGGTTGATTAAATCCAAGAGGGTGCTTCAGTAATTTTGGATCATGTTCTCCATTTACAAACAAAGAAAACAGTTGAATAACTCAAAATTTTAACTATTAATTGAAACATAACTTATCTACTTTATAACTGACTGTCTTAGGTCTCGGATTCGCCACAGTGTAAGCAAGAATATGATAACCCAGCCTTATTCAAGCAAAGCAATGACCATTCTGGCTATTTCTAATGTACCTAATCTGGTGACTTCACTAGTTACTTCTTATTCACTTGATTCATTTCATTGAAGTGCATCTTAATTTGGAACCGATTCTCATTTTTCTGTTCATTAGTGAAATTGTGTGAATTTCCATATCCATAGATTTCATTCACTGACATAGCTACCAAGATAATCTTTCATTCTTAACAACTACAATCTGAAACACTATTTTCTCTTTTGATCATGTATCTGTTTTTTTACTGAGGTTTGGATTTTGAAGACACTCTAGAGATTCCCCTACAAATATACTAAGTTATCATAAAATTCTCATTATGAATTAAAATGTCTTGACTTTGAAGTTTGGTTAAAACATGATCATGAAATGTCTATGGTGTTAAGCTGAGATTCCTTCTGATTTCCTGATGATCTCCCTAGTTTCTTGACAGTGTCTTGATCTACTGTTAGGGATCTAAGGTATGATCCATAAGAGATGGCTGGATTATCCCAACAGCCTCTCCAGTCAAAACCTTCCATATGTGAAAGCGTCTCTGAGGTTCTTAATTCTATTTTTCATAAAATTAACAAGAATTCAAAAAGAGGCACATGGCTCACCAGAAGAGTGATCACTCAAGTTAACTACTGGTTGTTTAAAAAACAGACCGTGGTTTCTCCAGTGGGATCATGCTCTGTCAGTCCAGTTGGCAAATGACTGGAACTTTTGACTACAGGCAAAAGAAGCAAGCAGACAGCTCCCTCTGTTCTCCAGCACTAAACTGACAGTCCCACCCTTTGTTTTAGACCAAGACTTCAACATACTCTCAACGTGTGTGTCATATGAGTGTGAGTTACTTCTCATTTACACCCACTCATACTTCCTTCCTAATAGCAAGTTGTTCCAAAATATCTCAGCAGCAGCCCCTTTCCTGCTGCTTAAAGGAAACAAAATAAAAAAAGGGGGGGGGGGGGGGGGGGGAGAAAAAAAAATAAAAATCCGTGGTCCATTGGTTCATTTTACCCAGTGAACTGAAGTTGTTTGCTTTGCCCTTACAAGGCTAGGTCTGCTTCCTGTTTGTGAATGAAACACTCATCAGCACAATGTAATGTGACTTCATTCAGTAGCAGCAGCTGCAGAAGCAGCCAAGAAGGGAGTCTGGACATTCAGAGGAGGACTGTGCAAATATTTGGCTTTTGAGGTTTAGGAAGAGGAAAAGAAAATTCTTTTTTTTTTTTATTTTTTCTTTTTTTTTTTTTTCTGGGAATGTTTTCATTTCAACACATTTTTTTTAGTTCCACTTTCTGCATCAAATTAAAAAAAAAAAAGAGGAAAATATTTTGTTTGGGTTGAACAAATCACATCATCTGACCAAGAGGAGACTTCATCTATTTTTAAATTTAAACTCACTTAAAATGCAATGTAGCTACATTTTATGTAAGTTCAAAGCAAAAAACTGTTCTACTTAATTTTGAAAATATGCAGGTATTTCCAAATTCTGTTCTTTCTATTTTTCATTCTTTGAATTACATGAACAATTGCATCTGCTGTAATACCCCCTCAGTACTTCCCGGTACCACTGCATGGTGCTATATAGTATTACATAGAGTCAACTTTGAAGCAAAATAGTTTCACTCATTTTTAATTTGCATAATTATCTGGTTCAAATAGTACATTGGAAAATGTCTTTTGTCACTCCATTACTTTTATCCCAAGGTTTCTTCATTTCAGACTTGCCCTACAACTACCTTCCTTTTCTCTGCCTCTGCTTGCTTTGCCCTTTCAGTATTTTGATTCCAAGTATTTTTCTTTCCAATTCCTACCCCTCTTTCCAACTTAAGTAATCCTACTGTTCCTGCATTAACAAATTAACTGACACATTGTTCATATGGGTTGCACCAAGCCAATATATCTGCCTTGTCTGCTTAGACGACACAGTTCAGCTAATTAATGTATGTAGGTGTCCAATCCCGTGGTTAACCCTATGGCTTCAGGGTAAATCAAATGCCTAAATTCATGAGATTTTGTGTCTCAGGTCTTTGGATAGGGGTGATCTGAACTGCTTTGTTTGTGCAACAGTTTTTGAAGCCGTGATTGATAATAATTGTCACTGTTGTGTCACCATCGTTAACACCATCGCTTAGTGCCAGACTCAAGTTGAGACAAGACTCTCACATTTTGTGAGATGACTCCACAGACAGGCACAGCTGGGGAAAAGATTTTCCTTCCAGATGTGCTTCATATCGTGATTTCTATAAAGTGACTGTACCATGATTTGAAGTTTCCTGACAGCTGTACCCTGAAACACTCCAACGACCTCTCTTCTTACTGGATTTTAGATGGGGCTTCTGCTGCTGCACCACGGCTGAGCCGCGTGGACATACTGTCCACTAACTCTGTTTTCCAGACTAATGACAGCTGTCTGAATTCAGCAGTGAGAGCTGGGATCACCATCTTACTTTATCATTTGCTGTTTTGCTCCTTAAAAGTTCATGTCTGAAAGTTGCTTTCACTAGTCAAACATAGAAAACATTCTGAAATCTCATATTGGGAAAAGTCAGCTAATTTAGCCTTTCTTGTAACCACACGCATCACAGTGCAGACCTCAGGCCCATTCCTGTCACCTGTACCCAGACAACCTTGCCTTCATATTGATTTTGCCTGAATAAAATAAGTTTTAATGTTGTCCAAATAATGCAATGAAACTAGTGTGCCAGGGGAAGAATAATTGCCCTGTTTATGCCATTTTCACACTCTTATTTATTTTGCATATTTTCCCTTTTCTGTGTATTTGTCAAGATTCCCATTAATGCTTTTGAAATTCCTATATTTACTGGACAAGCAATAGCTCAATAAATCACTTAAATAAAAAATTCTTGACTTTTAAAATTAAACTATCATGTAATCGGGTTTCTGTATTCTGAATATTTATTCAGATCATGTTACAACCAGCATGGTGAAGAAGCATACATAAAACTTTCACGGCCATTTTCTCCAAATTATGTTTACAATAATGTAAAAAGTATCTATAAATCCACCATGAATAGAAGACCTCAGCACAGATTTGGGTACCCAGCACCCTCACGACCAGTGCACCCAGGGAAAATGTGTTTGTTTCAGCAGGCTGAGAAGCATCTTCGACTTGGATTGACTTTTTCCACGGATGTATTCATGGCATAATTGTAATCAGAAGAAGCCGCTGTGCGTTGTTCCCACTGAAGCAGAGCATTTATGGCATTGCAGTTAAGGAGGTTTTGTTGCTAGTACACTGGACATTTGCTTTCTTCTACACGTTTAATGGCACTTCACTGTGTTGTTGGGTTCAGGAAGGATGTGGAACACCTTTCCAAAAACACAGTGCATTTCTTCAAGGACTTCTTCAAATATCTGCCAGCTTCAACGCAAGGGGCCAGACACCCACCTTCCTGTGGTGAAATTTCATGTCAGCTTAATAACACAACCCTTCTCCTAAGCTGCACTGTGTTTCAACAACTTTTTGCAGTCACCCTGGCAAAAGCAGGTTGTCTCATTTTCCCATGCCACCTGCTTTCAAAGCACACATGTAGTGGCTTTCTAGGCTGAATGGTAGAAGTTTTCCAGTTTTACAAGAATAGCAGCAATTTGGAAAACTCTTTGCGCCTCAAATCATATCAAAGAGTAGAAAGCTCTGGCAAATAAAGAAACTGGAAGAAGGGGAAAAGTGGATCGTGCACAATGCAGTAGCTCATCTTGGGCTTATTTTACACATTCTCATTCTAGAATAATTTTAATCTGTTAAAAAGTTGCTCTTATCTCTAAGAAAACAAAACTTGTTTAAAAAATACTAAAAAATTAATCTCTGGGTGATTTTTGAGGCATTTTTAATGGTTTCCCCATAGGATTTTAAACAGGAAACACGTTGCTTGTCTGCAAACAGATTTATTTCAACAAATTGCCATTTTCCTTCCTCCCCAATGTGTTTAACTGAATGATGTTACAAATGCTTCGTTATGCAGTATCATTATGTAGGCGGGGGGCCACTTCAGGTTTCCTGACGTTGAAAGGGAGCCTGGAAGTATCTGGATGTCCAGCTTGTAGTTGCATTGAACAACACTGCTGCTGGATTTCATTCCCTGGCAGAATCATGTACTGAGGACCCAAAGCATGACAAAAATGGTGATCAGGTAGGTCAGCTCCTGTTTAGCACTCTGTGTTTCCTCACACTCTGCACATAGATGCAGTGCAAGCCCATCTAATAGCTGCATAATCTCTGCTTCAGCGTAAGGGTGCCGCCACCAGAGAAGAAGACCCATCTGAGCCCAGGCTATTCAGGCATATTGACTGCTTGGTATTTGTCACTCCTACATAGCTGCATCATTTCTTGGTGCTAAACTCATTTGTGAAGATAGAGGTATGGTGGGAAATGACACCCACTGTTAGCAGCAAGTGGTAAAATTTGAAAGGGCTTTCGTTTACTCATTTTGTAGTCTGATGTATTTGGGTTATGTTAAATTATTGTTATATTTTACTTATCTTCTATTTTTAGAGGAGGTTTTTCTTGCCTCTGCTGCTATGTAATTCCTTAGCCCCCTTCCAGATGATCTTTGTTCCTGTGACAAGCAAGTAAGTCACAGTAAAAAAAAGGCAGCTGGCATGAGTGCTGGTTGCCTCCCACCTCCCTCAGCCTCAAGTTGAGTTCATTCTGGGTAATCAGGGGAGTTGCAAGGAAAGGTTTGTGAGCAAGGATCAGCGGGGCTCGTGTGGCATTGGGTCACACTGTCACCTTTCCCTCCTGAGTTGTAAGTGGTCTTCAATTTACCAAGAAGAATGATCTGGCCTGCCTTGCAAAAATGAGACCCAGAATTTATTGCAGCTGCTGTTTGATATCATCTTTCAATGCTGTATCCACAGCAAAGAAACCCAAAGGAAAAAAAAATGTAGACAATCTGTTATTTTGTACTATATATATATGCATATTTTTTTCTTAATTATGTAGCCGTTACTTTAGTGACACATACTTGTCCAGCATATTCTGAGTGTTTACTACTGATGGGCAACTGGTTGAGTCCAGCAGTACCATGCACAGAGATGGGTGAAATGAGGAATATGCATACAGAGGGCTAGATTTAGGAAGAAATTTTTGGGAAGGTCAATGCACTGGGCAGCACACAGGGAAGTAGGGAGGAAAAATAGAAGATGGGCTGGTTGTATTGAAGTGTCAGCTACAGCTTTAAGGATGCATTTGTGTGACAGCAGTCATTGTGCATCCACTACAGTTCCTAAATCTACAGTGATCTAATATGGTGTAACTCTGTGCTGTCTTTACAAAGCTCCTAGTTGTAGGACCTTCTGAAACTGCAGTTATCTCATTACTATAGCATCCAAACACTTTTTTCCTTATGATTCACTACAGCATGGGGAAGTGTTTGTGCTCTGTCTGTGCAGACAGGGAAGGTCCCTGAAGCACTGATCAGCTAAAAGAAGGGAATGCACAAAAGTTGGTAAAAAAGATCTAACCATTCCATTCTTACTTAACATCACAACCTAGATTCTCAAACCTCCCACTCATCCTCAGCCAGCTGACAGGGAACTTAACCTTTTCTGTCAGCAAAAATCTGGGCATCTTCAGAACTGCCCAAATCCTAATCATGGTCGGCAACTATAAAGCTATCATATGCCTCAACAAGAGATCTGTCTGGATTTTGCCTCGTTATCTTCTATGGTCTGCTCTGGGCCCTGTCCAATTAAAA
Organism: Falco peregrinus; assembly: GCF_023634155.1. NCBI lineage: Eukaryota > Metazoa > Chordata > Aves > Falconiformes > Falconidae > Falco > Falco peregrinus. The sequence continues at coordinate 5,239,673 of NC_073739.1, forward strand.
AGTAGAGCAACATTTTAATTCTATCAAGTATGTTAGTGGCAAGAATATTCACCTACATGAACTGGGGAGAAAAATAGATAAAAAGAAATAAAATTGCTCCTTCTTTGGATATGTTTTACAAGAAAGGGCTGGCTCTACCATGTATTTTCAGGAGAAAAATCACAACAAAAATCTTAACAGAAAACCACTACTTCCTTACAGTTCTGAAAGAACACATCCATCTGGCCAAAGTTACCCTACTTGACACGCTTATTTGGGTAGATCCCATGCCTAGGTACACGTTCTATCAAAAATGCCTGATCCACTGCAGCAGCTTCCACCGGGCAGCCAGACTGACTTTATTTTGCAGCCTTGTCACTTGCCCAGGGTTATGCAAGCTGGCTATGATGGAGATAAGAAATGAACTCAGCTCTTCCAAGCTCAGTCCAAGCCCCAGAGCATCATCGCTGCCTTTCCCTGCTGGGGTTGGAGCTGTGGTTACTCTGATCACTCCGAAACAACCTTCCTGCCAATCTTGTCTTGAAGTTTTCAATACAAAGAAAGCTCTTTTAAAAAGGTACAGACAGGGTTATATGGGCAGGGGCAGGAGTGGCATTTCTGTTGCAAAACGACACAGGAAAATGCATTTCAACTGGGAAATGGCAGTTTCCCTAAAAGTTTTGGGCACAACTAGAAAATAAAACATTAAGAAAATTCTAGTGCAGTGAGAAACCTTGGGATGCAGGAGCTAGTAATTCACTGGTTTCAGTGATGTCAGTGTTGTTACTCTTGAAAAGGCCTGTTACCTGCAGAAAGAAAGGTTCAAATTTTAAAAGACAGGAAACTCTTTTCATTTGCTACTGTTTTGAACAAAGGCTGATGATCAGGTGCATATATATCTTAAATAACTTGGGTTTTTACAGGAAAACAGGAGCTACCACACTGGGAAATTAAAAAAAAAAAATAATACAGAAAACCATTTTGTAGATTATCCTTGCCTGCATGCATAAGTGCATGCACGTGGATAATCTTGATGTGGTTTTAAAACAGCACTAACAAAACACCACATTCAAACCCCAAATCACTTCAGTTGTTAACAAAAGAGCTGAGATTCATGATTTCACACAATGCCTTGTTCCTTGAGCAAATACAGTCATTTTTTTAGTTTAAGATTATTCTGACTCTTTTAAGGGTTTTCAAGCTTTCTTATTTGTTTGCTGTCTTCTTCCCCTCATTTATACACTGGCAAAAAAACATGTGAAAAATTCGAGCCAACCCTTAAACTCAGAATAAATGGCTAGCCTTGGAGCATTTCTCATCAATGCTAGAAATTCAGTTTAGGACAGTGAAACTGACAAGTCACTCTCAGTGATGACAGATGAAGACTTTGAAAACAAGAAGAAAAAAGAGCTGTTTTCCAAGCTTCTTTTTTTTTTCTTTTCTTTTTCTTCCTTTTTTTATGTAAACAAGAAGTCATGTCTTTTTAGCCTATATGGGCATTCATTCCAGTCATGATCTCAGCTGTGAAAAGGTTACAAAGTACGTATGGGCAGGAATACTCACTGTGTTGTCAGGCGAATGGGAATAGCTGAGCTTATATTTGATCTTTTGTTGCCCATCATACTTCATACTTTTCATCCCTGTCATGCCACATCACACCAACATGACAGAGTAAGCTGCCTGAGCACCTTGACCTAGCTATTGCTGTCCCTCTGCACTTCCCCACCCCGGCACTGACAGAGACTTTCCAGAGGTACCATAAGCAGGAATCTTTTCAGCCAATTCTTCATGATGCTATTTATAGAGCAAATTGTTACAAAAATAGCTCTGGAGCTGACATGTGTTTTTCTTCTCTAAGGTGGAAGATGACCTATCCCTCCCAGCAGTGCTCTTCGTGGGCTGATGCTTCCTGAACTGCTACTGTATAGTGCCATTCCTGGACTCTAATCTAAGTTTTACTGTAACAGACAGAAAAATGCATATTTTACCCTCCACATGCACTTCTGGGGCTGTTCCAGCAACTAGTCTCTGCGCTTGATGGAGGCAGGACAGGCACGCGTTGCTGTGTGACTGAAACAGTCAATAGCTATGCTCTCAGAGAGACAATCAGGAGGGCAGCACTTTGTAACGATGTTTTTGATGCTAGTCTGTGAGTTTATTTGCTTCTTTAGTAAATTCAGGGATTTAAAGTCTTCCCAGCTCCTCCCTACATTCAAAAGCTGTTTATGGAGTCTGCTTCTGAATAGGTATGAAATGGCTAGGGCAGAAGGACTTAGATGTGAAAATAAGTTACCTCAAAAATTAGACCCAGATAATTTTCCTGTTCAGGAAAGACATGCTGGGCGAGAACAAGTCCTATTTTACTTTTCGCTGACAGTACTTGGATGGTCCTTACTGAGTGGTATTACCTGAAGCAAAATGTGTCATGTTATCAGTCTGATGATAGACACATAGACACACATCTGTGTGCTAGATCCCATTGAAGAAAGCAACACCTGCTTCCCAATATTTTTACCAGGCATCTGAAAACCAGTAAAACATTTCATAGCAGAACACTTTCAGTGGAAAGATTTACTAACTCCAGAACCCTTTTTCTTCTGATGAGTGGAGACCCACATATGACAGCTTCAGATCATATTGATTTGCTTGGATCTTACTTAGCTGTTAGGAACAAGTCAAAGGGTCTCTTTAAAGCTCTGAGATAGTAAATTAAATTAATCTGAGCTACACCACTGTTTGGGTTTTTTGTTTGTTTGTTTGTTTGTTTGTTTTAACTTTCCTAGACACAGAGAATCATAGAAGTGTTGGTTGCATGGGACTTTTGAAGGTCATCCATCCCCCACTTGAAGTGGGACTATTGCCAGCACTAGATCAGGTCAGTGATGGATTTGTCTAGCTGAGTCTTGAAAATCTCCAAGGGCAAAGATTCCTCAGCCTCTCTGGGTCACTTCTAACCTGTACTTACTTTCTGATGAAGACTTCCTAATGTCCAATATGAAGCCTCAGACCCACAATCTGTGGCTGTTACCCTCTGTCAGATAGCCTGGCACTACCTGGAAGAGTTTGGCTCTCTGCCCTTGTAACACCTCTTCACACAATTGTTGGCTGTTATTGGACTGTCCCTTTGCTTCCTCTTCCCCAGACCAGCCAAGCTCAGTCCCTCATCTTCTCCCCAAGTGTGACCTCCTCCAGGCTTCTGACTCTTTTGGTGTCTCTCCACTGGAGCTCTACAGCCTCTTCACAGCCCTCTTGAACATGTGACACATGACCAGACATAGCATTCTGCAGCCAACCTGCTGGCTACGCTCCCCCTAATGAAACTGAGTATGGAATTAGTCTTATTCATGATGAGGACTCTGTTAGCTCACCTTTGATTTGGTCTTCACTGCAACCCTCAACTTCCCTCCAGCAAGCAAAAGGAAATAGGATTTGTCCCTTTGCAGGACACATGGGCAAAATCCAACAAAATGAAATAATCTGGTGATCTCTTTTGCAAGAGTTAGCATTTAGCTCACTCTTACTTTAGCTCACTGTTCTCCCCTCTCCCTGTATTGTGCACAAGAACTAATTTTTCTGCCTTGTTTCATCCAAGCATCAATAGTGCTGCTGAACATGATCTACATTTACTTCTGTTGTAGTCTGGGAGTAGCTAACCTGCTTCCAACATGTGGTGGGACCATGCATCAGCTGGAGGTGCCAGCAGTACCGCCGCCCTCTATGTGATGGCAGCCACGTCCACGGACTGCTGAGGAGCCAGGGCAGGTCCATAAACAGCACCAGATCCCAGAGGCTTCTTTTTCTGGTATCGGTATGGGAAGTAGTAGTAGGAAGGGTCTACAATTTCCTGCATGATCACATCTGGTGTCTGCACGCTGTGTCGGTGCTCCTCTGACTTTTTGTGGTCTTTTGTCTTGTAATGTAATTAGGTTGAGTTTTGGGGGGACTTATAATTCTGCATACCTGATTACCTATTCTTTGTGAATGGGTCTGCTTACTGATGGGTCTATTTATCTACCTGTTGGAAGGCTTTTACCTTCCTACACCATGGTGTCTGGACAGGGGTAGAGAGCTGTATTCGGGTCTAAGAGAACTTGACTATCAGTGAAATTCCAGTAAGGATCAATGTGGCATTTGTGAGTGCAAGAAGGAAATTTTAGACAGTAAGATACATTCGTGTTTCCCAACACAGGTTAAAGTGAGGACTGAGTACTTTCTGAATTATTTCAGAGTCACGCACTCAGCTGAATGCCATGTTCTCTTCAAGCCTCAAATAAATGTTATATGCAGAGCATACCTGTTCTTGATATTTTTTCATTCCTTTCTTTCTATTCCTTTTCACAACAAACTTTAGTAAACATAGAAAATGGGGTTCATTATACTGTGTAATATTTTTTTAAAAAATCTAGCTGAAAGGCTTTCTATATTTACGGTTCTATGAAAAAATGTGGCTAAAAATAGAAATGGTTTCCTCTCATCAAGGAATGAATCTGCCAAATGTTATTGCTATAGGAAATCTAAGTCACATTGGATTACCACCTGGCACTATCAAAGCTAAACTACTGTCAACTTTAAAGCAAGAAAAAAAAAAATGATCAAATTATCATGGGTTTATGAAATATGTTTAGAATCACGTTAACTCCTTTCAATCCTTTCATAGCACAGTGGAAATGAAAAAGTTCTCTTTAGTGGAGGAATTTTTTGTAGCTGAAAAGGAGTTAAAAATGAAGAAAATCAGAAAAGTTCAGATTCACAACTCAAAGATCAAGGACAGAAGTTGACAGTGAGAAGAAGAGAAAGGAGTTAGCGTTACAATACAATTAATTATACAAAGCATGAATGTAATTTTGGGGTATGCTTGGGATCGGGTTTCTAAATTTACAGCTAATTTGACCATCAGATGAAGTTTTGCAGTATGACCTAACCAAATTGTAGAAGTCTACGATTCATTAAACTTAGAAGAGCAACTGTGCCCTTTTGAAAGGCCTCTGTTGATCAAAAATCATTTGCTTAGATGTGATCCTTTTTGTACACAATTTACATAAATATTGTTCAACCAATTTATATATCCAGCCTGCTGGGAAATCTTCATGAATGAGAAATCTCAATGCATACAATAGAAATAACGTGCCCTATATTTACATATATGTGTGTGTATGTATGTAAGTAGAATTTTATTTATTATATAAAGACACCAGTTTTAGAAGTAATTCCTCAGAATCAGTTTTAAGTTTTTAGCACCCACCAAACCATATGCACGTGGTCTTTGATTCATTCCTCCAGTTTCGTCAAGACGTCTGCATTTGGCTAAAGCTGAGGAGCAGTGTCTGCATTTTCTAAATGCTCAACATGCCCTTTGTTTATTTGGACCCCCTCTTGGCAGATGGAGAGGCTGCCTCAAGTATTTGGAGAATTTAAGACAGAGAAGCTGGTGTGGGTGTCTCCATGAGTTCTGGGAGCTCATGCAGCATGAAAGGGTGGCCTGAATTTGTTTTATTGTTTGTAGATCTCAAGTTATCACCACCTTACTACCTCAGTTAGGAGCAAGCACGGGCAATCAGGCAGCATCCTGGCCAGTTAACCATGCCCCTGATATGAATTCTGGGACTGCATCACATAGCCTCCAGCCTAGTAACTGATGCCTGAGAAATAGGAGAATATGTTTTTATTCTGGCCTAAATCTGTGCCTTGAAGCAGCATGGTGGGACCAATAGCATTTCTGCAGGGAGAATATATTTCATAGAACAGGAGTGTTAAATACAGTGTCCTGTCCGCTGGCCACTACCACCATCCCAGACAGACCAGCATAAAGGTGAAGCAACCTCTGATGTCTGATGCAATACCTGGAGATGATCCATGAAGCTCTAGGACATGAGAAAAGAATGTTGGAAAGCATGTGTTGTGTATTATGGTGCTGCAGTTCAAACTCAAAATTAACTTGTGTAATTTTGCATCTATACCTGTTGCATGGATCCTGTCCTCACTTCTGTCATTGGTCTAATACTATATGTACTTATGCAAACCACTTGAGAGCATTTTAAAAGCTTTTATGCAATTTGTTTGACAGAAACTACAATCTCCGTTATTATCATAATTTTCTGAGATGCTGACCTTCTACCTCTCTTTACTTTTTTTCAATAAAAACGAATTGTTTATTTAGATGCCTATGTAATAGCATAATGCCTGGTTTCAGATTTGCCACACTGAAAATATGGCATTGCCTTGAAACTGGAGAGGTTGGACTAGTTTTCCTATATTACATGCTGGTAAAGCAGGAGCCAGCCCAGGAAGATCATACTGAAGGAAATTTTTCAATTTGCAACGTGAAGCTGAGACCTTCTTACTTCATTGGGGCAAAATAAGGTTATCAGAGCAGCTGTCCTGCTTGTAGTTTCCAGCTTTTCCCATCAGGCTGGACAGTAATTGCAACCTTATCATTGAGATACCACCAAAGAAAATCCTTCTAAAGATTAAAACATTAAAGGGGTTGGTAAGTTTCCTTTCCAGCATAAAAGCAGAGGGACCATCTTTCAAGCCATTTTACCTCTATGGTACCAGTTAAAAATCAACATGATTTTACGTGGGTCAAAACACATCTGGAAAGAGCAAAAGGGACATTTCTGATCCCTGCTGGCACTCCCTCATTTGCGTGGTGGGAAAAAAGCATTTTCCAAGCAAGCCCATGACACTTTGGGGATCCAATTTTATACAGTTTTTACTGCGTGGAGAGTAGAGGAGAGGCTGTGAGTTAAAGTGTGCCCCTACAACACTATTGCCAACGTAATTTTTAAATTACATCACTTGAGCCCTGTTTACACACTTACGCTTTACCAAATGAACCTCTGTGAATCAGAGACAGCCTGTCTTTCACCGCCTAGCATACCCCACTGGAATGCAACTCACCAGTTTTAGCAATATACTTTTTAAATTTCGTTTTTAGCATCAGACTGAATGTGATCAAATCCCCTCCAGCTCCCAAATGCTCCTCTAGCTGTTCGCTGTGTTTTCCTGCTGGAGCCACAGCCCGATGCACATTCTCAGACTTGCTGATGAGTCACCCGACACAGGAGGATGCGGGGACGGAGCCTGCCCACTGGCCCGCGCAGCTGAAAACCAACACTAGTTGCTATTTAGATCAACAGCAGAAATGCCAGTGTATTTGCAACATTTTTAAGGATGCTTCAGGAAGCCAGAAGTTGAAAAAAAATATTCTCCTTCCCCAGTTTAATGCTGGATTTGCAGTGTTTACAAACAGCTGTTGCAACAGCCTCAAGCTCTGAAGAAATATGTGACACATCTGAGAATCTGACAGTCAAACCCAGCATTTGTTCCAGTGCATCCCTTCTAAGGCTCGGTGTAACAGGAGACGTGGTCCTCCTGGTATTTGTCACTGTGGCAGCTGTGTGCATGGCAGTGGCAATAGCTATGTGGTTACTTGCCCTGCTACTTACTGCAGCGAGTAGAAAGTAAGTCCACAGACGCGGGAATTCAGAATGTCTTTGCCACAGCCAGCAAAGGGTGAGGAGCAAAGACCACTGCAAAAATAATTCTATAAATAAAGGTATAAATACAAGGGTTCAGCAGGGGTCCGCATAGCAACTGGGGTATTAAAGGCAACAACACAGGGCTTGAAAACAAGGGTTGCAGCAGCCCCATTTCTTGCTTCTGTGAGGTTTCAGGGAAACAGCAATCCAACGTTGACTCGCACCCTGCACCTCTGCCTCACCATAGCTGTTCCTCCACCCACTTTCCTGCTCACTCTGACATCCTGCAAAGAGAACTGGCATTTGCAATCCCTGCTGGGGCTGCAGGCGAATGCAAAGACCTCAGATCTCTTCCCCAGAGAGGTACGGTACAGTGTTAGGAGCAGAAGCAGCCACAGGAGCAGCACACTTTGCTTTGAGAAAACATACGACACAAATGATGCAAAGTGCACACAGAACTACATGGCAGCTGATTGATTAAGAAAATGCTTCAAAACCACTGAGCTGTGTTCAGTCAAGGGATGGTTTTCATTGCACAGAACATGTCAGGAGGGGAAGTGGCTATGCACAAAAAATATTACCAGATCTCTCTCCGCTGTCCCCAGCAGCTACTGGGTCAAACTTTGATGTTCTTATAGGATAAACTGTTGTTCCTAAAGCACTCCACATTAATTGGTGACAATGTCCTCTGCAGGTACTTTGAATTTTGCATTTTATGTTTTGGACAGGGCTTTTAAAATACCATCTTAAGGTTACGTTCTTTATATAACATCAGTGGCTTATGTTTGCACTACTAATGAAACACTATAGCTTTTAAAACACATGGAAAAAAAGATGCCTGGCATTTTTTACATAACCAAGGTTTAGAGCAAATAGATGTCAGGACTCAGGGATATTTTCACTTTTATCCCGTTAAACTTTACAAGTTTTAGCTGTGCTTCTGAATTCTTCAGAGAAGCTTTGAAATTCACAAGTTCATACAATTCGCAGAGCATCTGTTGTGAAAAATAAAGAGATTGTGACTTCTAATTTAAATAACTAAGATTTCCATTATTAAAAATAAAATCCTTGTTATTTAAAATAAATACCAGAGTAGTCAACATGGAAGCAATGTAAAAAAATCCAACTTTTGCATTTCAAGATAAGCAGGGAACTGGTATGAATTGGAGGACTCTCTGTAGTCTGTCAGAATTATCTCCATGTATATGTGGAACACACAATTAGAAATTAGGTGTCTAGTTGCCGTTGAAGCCTGTAGGAGTTCTGCACCAAGGCCTGGATCCCTAAGGTGCCCAGGCACCTATTAAAGTACCGTTTAAAGTAGCTAAATTCCAATAAAAGGAAAACAACTAAATCCTTTTCAAGAGCTGTGCCTCAATGATCTTTTGAGATTCTGAAAATCTTCTATTTGGAAAGTGTTTAACTGGGTGCCAGAAGCAAGTCTTGAATAGATGGAAAGCATGAGGGGAGAAGAGGGTGAAAGCAGGGAGCTTGGGAGTGGGGGACAGAGGACGTGCTCTCGGCAGAGGAACCTTCTGAAGAGGAGACTAAAAATCCTGAAGACGTGGGTGACAGTCGATGACATGGGGATGCTTCAATTGCATTTGAGGTTTGTTCAACCCTTTGTGCGCTGAAAATCAGGAATAAATTTGCATGCATCAAATTCAGTGTGAATTTTGCACAGCCCTAGTTCAATAAGTTTCCTGAAGCTCGCTTTTGTTAACAGCCTCTTGTTGAGCGTCTTTCATGCAGAGATCTCAAAGCTTTATAAACGATGCTCCGTGAGGCTGGCTTCCCTTGACAGATTGCAGACGGGGACATAAAGTGGTGTGGTTTTGATCCTGACTTCTCCCCCAGCAGCCAGAGGGAAATGGCACAGTTGGGATGCTGCCCTTCCAGTGCCTCACAATTACCAAATACCACACCAACATGGATGTCCTCCCAACAACATATATTAGGTATAGTGTATTCTCATTTACATATGCAGGAATAAGCCCAAAATAAGATAACAGTCTTGTTAGAATTCCCATGTCCTGGGGTGAATTAACAAGTAGGAGGTCCCTGTTATTGCATTATTCTTTGCCAGCCAGGCTGTTCTGGTATATTTCTTATAGGTAAGAAGAATCAGGCTTTTATATCAGTTTCACCCATAATATTTTTATTCTTTCTTAAACACTCCTGTATTGCCAGCTGTTTTAGCCATGCTAAGGGAACATGTTGATTCAAAATGAAGTGATGCTCGGGAGTGTCACCTTAGGGTGACAGACCCAGGGACTGCTGGCTTAACAACACAAAGACTTTAGAAAGGTGTTTTAAAGGTGTAAGTGGGCTGAGGAAAGCGCCACCCTAAGAGGATGAGGGAGAAGGAACTTGTGGTCAGCTTAAATGCATCTCTAACTACAACTTTTTTAGCAGACATTTTTTAATCACCCAGAACACTCCCACCCACCCACCCCCAACCACAAAGACACTTACCGTTTGAAGACACAATATTTAAATAAAGGTTCCAGGCCTTATCGCCTTCTTTTGTACTTCTGCACTGTGTAGAAAAGATTCCCTTTAGCTGCTACATAAGCAGCAAATTAGGCGAAGATTTTTTCCCCAAGATTTCAGGGACATCGCTGTCTCTTCCCTATCTCTACCAATGCTTCCTATAGTCAACCTATAGCACTTTTTGCTATTGCAAAACTATGTTGTAAGGGTAGGCCCCCGCACCTCCATAGATGTTCCACGTCTCACTCAGGCCAGGTGCACCCAGCAGAGCACGATCCATTTGAGTTGCAGGGTGTTTTTTTTCAGGTTTAAGAGATAAACTTTAGCTTCTCAGGCTTTGGGCTTCTTCATTATTGCTTCCTAAGTTGTCATGGTTATCATTTGACATTCTGTCTAAATTCTTTTTCTGCTTAACAACTCTTGTACTCTCTTTTTTGTACCCTGAATAAACAGGCTGCTTGAAACTGGAAAAGGGGGGGTGGGGGGTGGGGGGGTGGAGCAAACATTTATGTGCAGAGGAAAACATTCACAAGGGGCTGAAAGACATTTTTGACCCACAAAAAAACCCCCACAGACTAATAGACTGTGTGCTGTGACCAAAATGTCACTATTTTTAAGGTGTCTGACTTATACCTGCCTCACATAATGGTTACTCTGAAAGGGGTTTTGGCAGCCAGTTGCCCACTAAATATGATTTTCTGTATTATTTTTATTTGTTTTACATCGTGGTTAGGCTTTCAAACTTTTTTTTTTTGGGGGGGGGGGAGGGGGGTGTGGTGGGGGGGGAGGGGGGTGTGGTGGTGGGGAGGGGGTGGGGAGGACAGAGCGAGGGAGAAAAAAAGAAATAACCCAAAGAGATGCAGAGAGATAGAAAATTAGAAGGATAATTTACACACACAGACAACCCACACAGGCACACCAGAGAATTCAAAAATAGGATAGCAGAGAGGATTCATAAACAGCCCCTTGAAAACACGCACTCCCTTTTCCTTAGGAAAACACACCGTCTCTCCAAGGAGTATCCTGAGCACAGAGCGCTGCAGATCTGTCATGACAAGGTGTGCTGGTGCGGCGGCTGTCTGCAAACTTGGCTCCGGCACTGCTCAGCCCGGCTCCTCTCCCTGTTAGCTCAGCAATTTCCCAGTGGTCAGCCCGTCTTGCCATAATCACACGCTGGCGCCACAAGTGCGTTTCTTAACTGTACGCTGTACCTTGTAATGAATGCATACTAAAATACACTAAACTGCTCCGATTCTGGAGCAGCCATGACCTCAGACTTGACAGCTCAACACCATATTTGCTTATATAGGGTACCTGATAAAAAGGATGCCAGATGCAATGAATGGAGGGTTTTTCTCTCTGTCTCGCTCCCTGTTGATTTTATGGTACATGGAGTATGAACTATTTCATTCTCATTCTGCTCATTCCATGGGTTTAAGGTGGGTTACCAGGAGTCAAGAAGATGGTCTGTGCAAGATGTGGCTGGCCAGAGGAGATAAGGACAGGCGTTTTGGAAAGTGTTTCTCTTAGGCAGGGGAGAAAAAGTTTCTATTTCTTCGACAGTTACACACTTGTCCTTCCAGCATACGGCTTGTCATGCACCCAACAAGGAGTGAGCAATGTCAAATTATGTAAAGACCTGATTTTGCTGTCAGACTTTGCTGTAACTTATAAATGAAGGTGCTCTGAGCTTTAGAGCCCCCACCCCAAATGTAAATTATGGTTGATTTTCCATTTGATAAGGGCTCACATTTCACAAGCCTCATTCAAACTCGGCAGGACTGTCTTTTTTCCCATTGCTTTCATGTTATCAAGTGCAACAAGCCACAATATCAGGGCCTGCATCAAATGTAACAATTGAAGAAAATCCACAGACAAAACACACAAAACACACAAAATCCGAGCAATGATGTGTAGGATGACTGAGGTTAAATTCAAGTAGTTTTCCGCAGCTGTTATGTTTTGGATGCAGCTAACATGAGGAAACCTTGAATCTAATTTTCGAAGTATTTATCTTTTAATTTCTTTCTCACAGCCACCTGATGGTTAAAGAGCCATAATTCACAAGAGAAGGTTCCTAAAAGCACCTTAGATTTTGGTACTGTTAGCTGTAGCTGCTATTATCATAATTCTACTACAGCAGTAATGATTTGTCATCATTTAAAAAAAAAAAAAAGGGTTAAGGAGTCCTTACAAACCTGCAATCATGGTATATTTTGCATGATAGTTTTACCTAGCTTTCATGGAACACTCAAAATTCATTAAGTATTTTGCTTTGCCTTTGTTTTGAAGAGCAAAGTAATTTTCCAAGCTATTTTAGGGGCCTTGGGGGGACAATGCTTGCAGGGTTTCTGGTCAGGTGGATCACTGTGTGGGTCCACACTGCCTCGCCATGGCAGACCACCTTGCTCCCCATAAGAAGCTCTTGTAAACATTCTCCACTATAAAACGCACAGCTAACTTTTTTTTCTCTTGGTGAGACCTGTAGGTTTACTGCCAGCCCTTTTCAGTTTAGATGCATTAGATGCAGTGTCCTCCTCATGTAAAATCCTTATCAGATATCTGAACTATGTTAGACTGAGCTGTGACCTGACTCTTTTAGTTTTTTCAGAAGGTTTTATAGCAGGGATATTCCTCTTAATTTACAATTGCGTACAAGAAAGAGTTCAGGCTGGGGACCTTGGTTTGCCTTGGCATGACCCCAAAGGATGAAAGCAACGCAGTTTCTGCTGGAGTGGCATTGCCTTTGGGTCTGATTGCAGTCTATGAGGTATGAGTTTTCCCAGGCACAACTGGGAGGGTTGTCAGCCTTTCTGTAGGGTGTCTCTGGCCATGGGGGACAGCTGAAGTTGAGTCACCTCTTGCCTGGAGCCACCTGGGTGGAACATGGGCTGGTGGTCCACGTTTTTCATTCCACCAGTGCAAAGATGCTGTAACTCAACCGAATTGGCTTTAGAGCTTCTTTGTATGTGGAGGCAGATGGTGATAAAGAACTGTTCTGGCTGCCTTTGTTCATTCACCCAGCCTGCCCAGGTCAGCAGGACTGTTTTGGTGAACATAACTTAGGGCAGCCTCATGGTGGAGGCAGTAACCCTAACACTGACCTTCCCTGCCTGGCTCCTTTGTGCAAGATAGCTCAACTGCATCTTATGAAAGGTTGGAGCTTTTTTTTTTTTTTTTTTTTCTCCTTTCTTATTTAGATGCTGAATTTAGGCAGCACAGCAGAGTGAATGACATTTATGCGAAGTGATATTATTTCTCATATTTTCCCTAAACTTGAAAATTCTGGCATTGATTCCTTGCTCACTTCCCACTGCACTAAACTGGTACTTCTCAGATACTGACAGCCATGCACATAAGGTGAATGAAGATTGAGACAATTGTCAATCTATCCGGTAGAAGTGCTGGTGCCTCAAAGTTTTTTGTGCAGACTCTATTCTGATGCTGGTAAGAATTGCTATTACACTCAATTAAACATTTTCCTGACTGGCTGCTTTCTCTTTGATTGCTTTCTATTTTAGGGGGGGAGGGGGGTATAAAGTAAAAATAATTATAAAGTATATTTTAAAATTAACACAAGCAGCTCTATTTGCATGTGAAAAATTATATACTCAGGGGAGAAATAGGCTGAGGTTTGCATTGACAATCTATTTTGGCACAGACCATGTGAAATCACATGGAAGAAGTTTGTATCTGTAAAGGAAAATTTTATAGACACACCAAACTCAAGAAATTGAGTTAAATATCCACAGGAGAGATGCAGAAAAAGCGCACTGAAGACATCGGCTAACAAGGGCCTTTGCAGGACACTGTGACTCTGCAGCTGGAGGAAGAGGAGCAGCACGAGGATGCCAGCATGGCCAGCGACACCAGCCTTTTGAAATACTGACTTCGGCCAACATTTCTAAAGTCGAGGGGTCTCGTTCAGCAATCTGGAACAGCTACAGCACCTCTAAAAAGCCTGCAACATGTTATGCAGATGGATCTGCATGAAGTTAATGCTGAATTGAATTAATTTGCATAGCATTAGTTCTCACAGACTAGTAAGTGTTTTTCCATTCCTTTGTACATTGTAATTCCAGCCAGACACTTTTTTTTCTTTTTTTCTTTTTTTTTTTTTTTTTTTCAGCTGCAACTTCCCTTCAACACAGCCATGGCTCCATGTCCAGCCATCATTCTCTAATAAACTGCAGTACCGATCATTTCTATAGTCAGCGACTGGGATCAGAACCCTGGACAAAATCTGGACTTTGCTGTGTGGTTTCTGCTTCCTTTATCGCATATGGTATACGGTGACTGCATTACCCTTAATAAGTGTCCCACTCAGCCTCAGGCTGATGTCCTTTTAACAAGGCACAGCTAGATAGACGTGTGGATCTGCTCCAGGAGAGATGGAAGGAAAGGGGAAGAAATGAGAAAAGAACAAGTGAAACTTTCTGCACAGCCGAGCAGCAAGTTACTTCCCCTCATGCAAAGCACAGGAGTGGGCCCATAGCTGGGTATGCTACCCTGCCAAAAATTGAAGGGAAGGAGATTAAAGAGAGACCCAAGCCCCTGGACAGAACTGTCGAGGTGCTCCTTGCACAAAGGGTGAGCAGAGATGGGCAGTGAGGGCAGGGGAGACGTCCCAGGGAGAGGCAGCCCATGCTGGATGGGAACATCAGGCTGACAGGGCTTCTGGTCAGAGCTGCAGAGATGTGTCAAGGAGACAGAGGTGCCACCCAGCTGCCAGAGAGAAAGCCACCTCCTCAGCAGCAGTGGGGAAGGGAGAAAGCTGCTTTAAAGTCATGGAGGCACAGAGGAAAATATTTGGGAAAAAACCAAATTGCAAAGGACCAGATGCTATTATTCAAGGAAAATGGCTTTAATATTTTCAACAAGCCCTCTAAAAGGCTCTAACTTTGCTGGTATACAACAAACAGTTATTTTTTTCTGTGTGCAGCCACCGTGTTTGTTAGTAGGAGAAAGAGGCATCGAGTATACGCCCTTGGGTATGTACTACAGGCTATGAAATAGAGATGACTGAACTGATCAGAAGGATCTTTAAGAGGACACTGAGAAACAGGATGCTGGTTGCCAAAGCTTGACCAGTATATACAGGATAACCTGGATGCGTGAGGATCAGTATCCAGGCAGAGAACCACGCTCCCTCCTTGCTTTCCAAGGATCTGTCATAGCTGCAGTCAAGGCTCTGCTGTTGCACATGGAGTTGCAACACAGGTCAGCGAGAAAGCTGGGCTGGCAAGGTCTGTCGCCAGAGCTGCAGGGAGCATCTGGCAGACGAGGTGATGCAGGAGATGATGACCCATCTCTTCGAGGAAGGCAGCCATTTGAACCACCACCCCCACCCCCCCCCCCACCCTGGGGGAAAAACTGAATTAGAAGATGTGGGAAGTCAGAGAGGGAAAGTCAAACAACATAAAGAGAGGGAGAAACAGAAGGTTATGCCTCGTGCCAAAGGGAAGCAAAAGACTAAGCCTTGAGCTAAGAAGGGGGGAAAGGCCAGGTCTGTGTTCACAGGGAAGAAAAAGTAAAAGGTTTGAGCACAAAATCAAAAGGAAGGGAAAGGACAAGCTGAAAGCCAGAGGAGGAGAGAGGGCAAAAATAAAGTCAGAGAGAAGAAAGAAGTACAGTGTGTTAACAGAGAGCCTGCTGAATAGGAGGCAGGATAATTCTCTCAAAAGTAAAAAATTTGATCTCCTCATGTTTTCAACATAGCCAAGCATTTCTGTAGTTAAAAATGGGAACTGGGCTAGAACACACAGAACATGTTATAATCTGCTTATCTCAGTGCACTTGAAAGCAAAGCAGCCGTTTTTGTCACTTGCGTGACATTACTAATCCCGTGCCTTTTGTACCCACAAGCAAATCTTGGTATGGCTTGGCTCTGACTTGCAGCGTGGACACGAGAAGAAGAAAAACCTGTTCGGGCTGCAGACACTCAGAAGTGTGAAGAGTTATGTTTCTAGAAACCTGGCTTTTGTTGGGACAGTGGCAATGTGCTTAGAGTAAAATAGTAATGCGTCATAATGGGAAGAATAAAATCTCGCAGAAGACAATGGTAACTCAAATATTTACAGGTGAAACAAGTAATGAAGGTGGAGATGTTGTCAGATCTAAAGATAAACAGAGAACCAACAATTTTAAGTGACTAACATAAAATTACAAGAGTACACATTCTACCTAAGGAGTCTAAATTCATCTGCTATAAAGCCAGGAATATGTGAGTATGTACTGCACATGCTACTTATGAGGAGTCTATTTACACCCAGGAAAAGAATACAATAAAGTTCCTAGATGCATGATTTATCCTGGCAGAAAATAGAAGGACACATAGCTCCTCTGGATGTTTCTTTAGAAGATGACTTTGGAAACGGTTTAACGAAGGCATGTTAACTATCAGTTTCATTTGCTGCTCTGCTGTGGAGCACAGTGGACAGGCTGCAGCATTAGAGTGCAACGTACAGTAGGCTTCACAAGAAATGTGCCTTTATCTTCAAAGTAGCAGATTTATTGATTTTAATAAATAGAAAATATCTACCCGGACATTAGACAAACACAGACTAACACAGACTGAGAAAAAGCTGATAATTGTATTAAACTGACTGAGGTTTTTGTTACATGTGTTTGGGAAATTTCCAATAACACAGAGTGCCAAAAGGCCTGCTTGTGAGTCTGACAAAAATCCCACAGAACTAAACAAGATAAATATTATATGATTTTTCTTAGGCACAAATTGTGCTGCACTGCGCGAGTATAAGGGCAGGTTTCTGAGCCTTGCTTGGGCAATGTAACACTCACCTTTGTAGGCAGTGCTGCTGTTACTGGGACAGATGTCAGTACAGCAGATGCGCTACCTGAACGCCTGCAGAGCACAGCCCATCCGTTGAGCTGGGAAAAAACGCTGTCAGGTTGTCCCCCAAGAGCAATGGCCATGGTTGCAAGGTCTTGTTTCCTTCAGGGTTCTAGGTCTGTGCCTAAAAGCAGGCTTGATGGGATTAGCACATTATAAAGCTCTTCAGGGATAGATAATGAGGATTTCTGCTCACATTTCCAGTAAGTAATAAGAGTCTAACAAGGTTTACGGAGCTAGTGCAAGTGGAATTTTAGAAGCTTTTGCTTTAGTGCATGACCAGATGGTGGTGAGAAGAAGAGTGGTCGGGCTTCCGCGGTGGAAATTGTGACTGACTGGGTGATGAAATAAAAGCATTTGGGAAAGGAGAGTGGGAAGGCACCGGACTGCGATAGCTCGGAGTCGGAGGAGTGAGTTTGGGGTAGAGGCAGAGAAGTCTGCACCACCACAGCAAACTTCAAGCAACTGCTACGTGTAGGAGCTCTGTTTCACTGGTGGCACAGCTAGAAAGTATGTACTGCAGAAGGCACAGCTCTGAATTGTGGGAAGTGAGGGAGGCATAAGGACACACGCAGAGCAAAGAAAAAACAAAACGTCACGAGGCTCATCATTAAATAAGCATCCTTCCTCTGATCTACTAAGTGAAGTGGAAGTCATATGAAAAAAAAAAAAAAGAAAAGAAAAGTGATCATGCCATTAAGTCAGTACCATAATGTGTCTATATATATCCAAGGGGACTGAATTCAGTGTGCATAAGGTGCCTAAATTCTTCCAGCACCTCACTGATGATCATGCTTTTCATGAAGCTTGCATGAACGTGTGTGTATGCATGTGTAATTAAGCGTAAAGTGAGATCCCTCAGAGACACAGAGGGATCTTTGAGAGCTGATCCAATTGTTCACAAGATCTAGTTCAAACCTCAGGGCTGATTCTGTGCCAGCAGAAATAAAAGGGAGTGGGCACAGTTACTGATACACATATGCCATTGTACTGGGGTGTCTAAGTCAGCAAGAGTGGGGTCTGCACACCGAGGAACCTTGGCTTTTGAGATGAATGCTGGGATATTTGCCCCAGGATGTTTTTCAGAGATGTGAAAACATGGTGCAAATGGAAGGAAGTTTAAATCCAAGTGTTTCAAAGTGAAGGGTGACTCTAATCTTAACTCCTGGCTTTGGTGGAGGGAGGAGGCCAGATGGTGTGATTAAAGGGCAGAGAGTGTCAAGGTTATCCGTAATTACCATAATTTTGCATTTCTTGAGCTATTTTAGTTTGTGTCATGATGTTAATGTTATTTAAAGTACACTCATTTTTTTTGCTTGTTTGTTTTAGAAAAGAGATGAAATTGCAAATTTAAGAAATATATCCAAATTCCTGCAGTATTCAGAGGGCTCCAGACCTGCAGCTCTGAGCCAGCCTCCGAGGATGCAGGGCCAGCAAGGCAGGCAGGCTTTGAACAAGGCTCTGCTTTGGCTTTGTACTTCCTCTTTTCTTGTTTCTCTCACGGCAGCACAAGTAGTGGATAGCGTTCTTTCTTGCTTTTTCTTTTTCTTTCTTTCTTTCTTTCTTTCTTTCTTTCTTTCTTTCTTTCTTCCTTGCTTCTTTCTTTCTTTCTTTCTTTCTTTCTTTCTTTCTTTCTTTCTTTCTTTCTTTCCCTCAAACAACAGAAACACTTAAATACCAGCTGGTTGTTTTCCAAGGCTTGCTCCTTCTACACATTCTCTGTTTGTATTTTAATGCATGTAAAACGATTACAAGTAACACTTGACATGAGCCATAAGCATGTGCACCTACAGTTTGAGCATCTCACGATGCTTGTCATAGAAAATAGGTTTTACAGCTTTTTTTTTTTAGGTACTGGTAACTTTTTCTGTGGTGGTGTTGAGATAGTGGAGCAATGTTCAGCATCCTTTCGTGTGAGCTACCATGCCTGTCACAGCAGTCCACCGTTTAGCAGACGGTGGTGAGCAGGGCGAGTGGCTGCAGAGCACAATCCACTGGTCTTACTTAGGCCAGGAAGACTGTCTGTGGGTGGAAAGTGAAAATGGTGGTCTTCTCAGCAGAGTAAAGGAAGTCTCACCAGAGGACAATAACTGAAAGGAAGTGCATATGGAAACATCCCATCACCCACACTGAACTGCAGTAAAACCTCATGCAGCTGAAGGAGGTTTATGGGATCTTTGAAGCATAGCCACCCACAACTGTCATCAGACCAATCTGTGTGGGTTTTTTTTAATAGTACTTTGGGTTTTTTCCCTCCTTTTTTGATTGGCATGCATAAGCTCTAACATTCATGTATGTGTGTGTATATATATCCATAAAGAGAGAGAGAAAACATGCACGTTTTTGTCCTTCATCCTGCCCATGTTCCAAAATAAGATGAAGAATATGTTCCAGAAAATAATTTTGTTCACCCAAAAACTGAATAAGTCCCCAAAGATATCTGACAAGTGGACTCCCATCATGGTCGAACATTTAAGAGGAGTTGTGTCACGGTCATGATTTAGCGTATACAGAAGTCATGATCTTGCTCCCTTGAAACTGCTAGTCTAACTTCAGCTAGCATCAGCAGAAATGCAATCAAGTTCAAGTGACATTTCATTTTTATGGTCTAGGGCCAAATCCTCATTTGTTCTTGTTTCTTTTTCAGTTTTTATTTAAAAGCTGACCCTTAGATGTCTGGGTATGGGGCTCTGGGGTTGAACTGCTATAGCTGGATGAAATATTTTCAGCTAGGTGCATAGCTAGCCTGCTTTAGGTTTCATCTGAAGAACACCACTCAGATGCAGTTTTCAGATAACTATAATCCCACCTTTGATGAATTTGAGTGTGGTAAACAGAAAGCATGAGTTGTTGACATTTCTTTGAAAGATCTGCATTTTATTTAATATGTTTTGCCCCCTTCCTGCATGATTTTTTGTGTATTTGCATTCGCCGCAGCTTTATTTACATAAGGTCCAGCTAAAAATGGATTTTTAAGTCATTTTCTAAGAAACTGTTCCTGTTCAGTGGAATGAGCAAGTAATGAATAAATGAAGTGCTTAAATCCAACAGGTATGTACCTTAGCTGGCTTGTTAAAAGAGACATGGTCTCAAAAGCACAGTCATAAAGAAGAAACACAGCATGTTTCCATCCATCCAGAGACCAGGAAAGTTGCCATCTGACAGGGATGCCTAACATATGACAGCAACAGCTACCACTAACACAAGCCATCCTCTTCTCTCCATCCTTTCCAAGTCCCTCTGTCTGCCATTGCACATGCCCAGACACAACCCAGGTCCTTGGTGTGGGCCACGTCGGTTCTAAAAGTTTGCTCTGCTCAACATGCCATAGTGCTACATGGTTTAGGCAGTAAGGGGAGGCCACTGCAGTCATCTGTTAGGGGATGGAAATGCATGATGTGGGACAGGATAGCAGTGGGGCCAGGGTCATGCCTTAGAGATGTGCGTAGAAATATGCAGTCTCATCAGACTTAACACATGTCTGAAGCCCTTCTGATATGACACAGTACAATCCATGCATTGGGCTGCAAGGGCTGAAAGACACCATTAAAGAAAGTTTTTCTTCATTTATTTAATGTCACGTCAATAAAGGAACCCAAACCACCCAAAACTCCTAACATGTTAGGTCACTCCAGTTATCCTAAGACAGAATATGAGCAAAGCAAGGGAATGCAGTGTTCAGGACGAGCCTCCATTCTCCAACACGGCAGTCGCCTTGCACCCCACAATCAGACACAGTCCACAGCAACATATGTGAGCCTGTCCTTCTCCCCTGCCGTCCGCTTCCTTCTCCTCCCACCGCCCACAGGTGCCCGTGCCCCAATCTCCCCTGGCAAGGGATCTGGTGATGCAAGCAAGAAGAGGCAGGTTGATCTTTTGAAGTTGGGGGGGGGGCGGTGTAGGAGGCTTGGGGGGGAAAGAGGAAAAAGAAAGGTCTTCCAATTGCTGCCAATTTTCAGTTTGCCAAGCAATAAACAAAACCCCTAGAGCATCCAGCTCCTTCAGAATTGCCATTTTTATCCACGCTGCTCCACCAAGCTGCTTGGAGCGGTACCCGCAGTACCCTGACACTCAACCACAGGAGGGTGTGGCTCCTGCTTCTGCTGGGCGCAGAACAGGGAAGCTATTTATTTCGGGTGCATCTCTGTTCAATGAGTCATGTTTCGACTGGAAAATTGGCCACAGCTTTCTCGCAGATCTTTGTTGCCAGCAAAGCTGGCATGTTACCCAAATCCTCCCAGCTCCCTTTCTCCCCGCACCCCCCAACTCCCTTCCCCAGCTTGGGCTGCCTTTACATTGTTAAAGACCCCGTTTAATAATAGTCATTGTTCCATGTTAACCTTGAGAGTCAGGGAGAAAGGACAGTGAAGGGCGTAGCTGTGTGCTATAATGAGCATTTGGTGCTATAGCAGGTGGGAAAGGCTTTGGGGATCTGGGCAGATTAGAAAGAGAGGGGGCTCTAGCAGATGTTGAAGCAGGATGATGTATTGCTGTTCACTCTGGGATTCAGACAATACCAGCACAAAAGTAGAACAGGGAAACGGGGAAAAAAAATTGATCCCTTCTGATACAAACTGGGCTAGAAACCAGACATGCTTGAAAGTGAGCATTTAAAAAAGACAAATATGTTTCCAGGCCCAGCACCTTCTCCTCCCTGTAACTGCCAGATTTGTCTTTTAAAACACCATCTCAGATTTGATTTATTTTACATTAACTTAAGCCTTGAAGCGTTACATACACCTTCTCCTTCCTTCCCCCTCCTCCCAGGCAGAAATTGGAAACGAATGCACCTGAACTTCGTCCTTTGCTAGCCAGCCCAGACAGGACACATGCAGCAGCTGTAAATAAGGTCTCACCTACGTACCAAAGGTCAAAGGCACTCAGAAATCCAAATTCCTTTCTTCAGCTCTTATGGCAACATGGCAAAATCTTTCCATGGCGTGATTCCTAGTCTCGTTATCCCATAGAGCAGTCAACTTCAAAAGTAAGCGACACAAAATTGCCCATGAACTAGATACCCATATAAAAAAATGTACATTCAGAGGACTGAAAAACAGATCTGAAATGATGAAACTTTGTCCTATGGAGGACTAACACCTCAAGAGGCAGTGGTGTATCTTTTGTAATAAATAATCTGCAGAAGATGAAAGAAAGTCAGGCTTAGCTTTGACCTTGATTTTCTGGAATGTAAATCAAAGTTGGATATTGGATGCACAGCACATTGAAAAGTGAAGTTTTTTTAAGGCAGATACCTAAATATGGATATAGGACCTTAGTTTTAGAGTCCCACTAGAGTTGAAAATCTAGGCCTAATTTCTGTTTCTGTTTGCAAAAATGTTGTCAAGAAACTCGCATCTTTCTGAAGTTTATTAGATAATTAAAATTGTTCTCTGTGAAATAATTTCTGATCAGCAGATCATCCACTTTTGCATTCTTTACATGTGAGTAATACACAAAATCTGGGTTACTTGGTCTTGCCTGGCATGGCTCTGTGCACCGACTAATGAACGCATCTGAAATTGTTGCTGTGAAGAGTTTATCTTCAGAGCATCCCATGGACATCTGTGGGTCGGGACAGCGGCAGCTGAGAAACAGCTCAGGCCAACGCTTTCCAGCACCCTGGAAATCCTTCAGCCCTCCCTGATTTCTGACTCCGTAAGACTGCCAAAACCCCCAGCAACAATAACTTATATAATATAATCACATAACAAGAAATAGTGTAATACAATAACAATAACAAGAAACACGATAAAACAACATAGGGTATTACTATATCTATTATCCTTCATGGGGCTGCCTATTAAAGGGGGAAAGTGTTCTGTTTCCTACAGGCATCAGCTTTAATATTTAGATGGCTAAATAATGGCATGCCGCAGGAATACATGAAAATGAAAGGAAAGTACAACCTTTTGGTAATAGTTCATAGTGATCTCATCCACCTGTAAATCCAAGGTTGAGCTTGAATTAACAAGGGCTTTTCTGATAATCACCAGCCAAAGCTTTCCTTCTCCAGCAGAAGCTCTCTGCTACTCTCCTCAGTAACTGCTGGCCAGGGGAGGCTGTGCCAGGGGTCTGGCTATTGTTCCTGCCCCTGAGGCTCTGCAGGTGATGGCAGAGAATGTCCTCTTCCAGGCTCCTCTCGCCTCTGGACAAAGGGATGCGGTGTTACTCTCCGGCAGGAGCTGGGGGCAAAAGTGCAGGTGAGGCTTTCTCCCTTGTTACATATAGACGCTTAAATAAAATATATTTTGTGAGTTTACCCGGCAGCAGCAATCCCTTGCCTCAGTTAGTGGATTCCAATTAAATAATAATAATAACAAAGAAAACCCAGTTCAGAGAAGGTCCTTGTCATATTCTTATTGAATGCCCTGTTCACCACCCCACCACCCCCCATTCCCACCCCGGTAAATGTCAGTGCAGGGAAAAAACAACTCTTCCTGCCACTCATCCCTTTTGTGGGCACGGGCACTGTTTACATCCACCTCTGTTCTCACATTGTATAGGGCTTTTTTTGTTCATGTTGGGGAAAGATTACCGAGCATGAAAATGAGGTAAAATAGTAATGCTTAATAATGCTTTACAAGTCAGTCATGCTTTTTATAAGCAATTGCATTGCATGATGTGCAGCACTCAAAGGCACAGTCTCCTGAAGACTCTGTGCTTCTTGCTTCTTGTCTAGACAGACAAGCCCCAAAATAACAAACAGGATACTACATACGGGGCACTGAGGAGTAGCCAAGTACCCATGAAAGATTTTAATTTGTGTCTTCTTCCTGTATCTAGAGGCCTTAGGTTGGACCGCAGGTTTTGCTGGTATAGAGCAAATCTCATTGCATCAAAACGGGAATGATGGGGGTAAGCGATCACCACATCTTGTTCTAGTCATTGGCAATTATATGGCTTCAGGAACATCACTGTACTTTGGTTTAGGCACCAAAATAGAAATCTGCTATTTTCTGTCATCGTACATCCACTGACTATGAGCCCCAACAGGGCTGAGGCCAAGCACCTCCTTCATTCCAGACCAGATCACCATCATTGCTGGGCTCCAACAGTAAAGAAGGAACACACACAGACACTCGTGGAGGTGGGTGAGCAAATAAAACCAAACAGTTTGGAGCAAAATGGCAAGAGGGGAATTATGGACTCCATTGTCATAGCAGCTGCACGTTGCATGCACAGCTCTTTCTGCAGTCAGTGGTCCTTGGACATCTGTAGAAGTCACTATTTAACAAAGTGAAAAGAAAAAAGGGAAGAGGTGACTAATGATGATTGTTAATTGGATCTGTGGACACAGCTAAAATTAAAAAAATGCTTGAAATATGGTTTGATTTATTGGTATGCAGGATAAGCTTTGAGCAAAATAAAAAAAAATCTCTGAAATGAAAGGGAAATATGTTTCACAGTGGAAAAAAAAAAAAAACAACAAAACATAAAACAATCTAGAAGTGCTGACTGGGAATAACAACAAAAGCCAGATGGCATAAAATGGCATCTTTAGGGATTATGTGGCATAAGGAGCTGTGCACAAAAGCATGCTCTGAGTCCTTAAAAATCTATCACTGCTTACTGGGCATGCTCAGTGTCCTTAGATAGCCACATTAACTTACTTAATGTGCTCTGGCCCTAAAAGCTGGACAATCATCTCTACTATTTAAGCTCCCTGCCCTTAGTTATCCTCAGCAGTTCATCAAGCTTCCTCTGCTGTGCTGTTATATATCCTCAGCAAGCCAGGATATTCTGCATTATCAGAAACTTGAAAAAGGTTCCTTTACCATACTTAACAACACAAATCAGTCCCCTATAGGCATAAAGCTCCCCCCGCTATCTTGTTCATTTATTGGGAATGGAAATGAACCTTTAAGGAGTTCACTTAAATTTCTTCTAGACAGATCTGCAACATTACTGAAATGTTTTCCCATCATATGAACATAAAGGGGCAGGAAACTTATTTTCATCTACCCACCCAAAATTCTTCTCTACTGGATGTGAGTGCGATATTGAGTCATTAGTGAAACATCCATTTAAACAACTCATTAACTTAATACCGTAACCAGTATTGAACTTCACATTTGTCAAAACTGAAGTTCTCTGTGTGTTTAATTCCAAGAAGACCCTGCCTACTCCTTTTCATCTTTCCAGCAACAAGGAAATACTCTAACTGCAATCAAAAACAAGCCCAGTATCATTTACATTACAATCATAAAAAGTCCCATCACTAGTTCAGACATCTAGACACCATATTCCATTTGCTTATGGAGATTTACAGAAATCTTCTTAACAGCAAAGAAGATTTCTCTCCTCAGACCATCAGCTTCTAAACTCAGCCTTTTCTCCTTTCTTCAGTACAGGATTTATGCATATAAAAAGAAATAAATGAATCAGCTTTTTCTAGTTACACAAGAACCCAGCGCTTATTAGGATCAAATCTCTAATAGGAGTGCTTGCTGTCCTGTAGGAAACCTCTGCAACAAGTCTGTTGATTTGAAGATCTTTCTTTAAACATAGCACATTATCTTACAGCAACATGTTCTGTAACACTCATTGCAAGACTTTTATTCCTCACTTATGAACACAAGATGTGCAAATATGATGATCCGGTTCCACATGCAACTTTCTTCCAGCTGGTTTTGGATCCCACTGGACTGCAAACCACAATGTTCAGGAATGGAGCAAAAGTTCCCGGCATCACTGGAATTCTAGACATGCTGCTGAATCCACCTTTAACTAAAAGTTAAACTGTGCTGGCCTTATTTTGAAAAGCTTAGATCACTGCGAAACACTACACTACTTTTTTTTTTTTTTTTCTTAAATTGTGTGTGAATTTGTTACTCATGAAATGTGCCAGATTGACAGTCCTCAACCCTCCTGCATCCACAGAATGGGTAGAAGAGTAACATAATCTCCTGCATGTTTTCTGGCATTGATGGGAATAATTTCACTTGGCTTCTAATTTCGATAGAAATAGAGTCAGTCCTCAGAGCAGGAAATGAACTTTCACAAGATAAATCCTCCCAAAATACTGCAGAAAGATATTTATTTTAGTGGCTGTGAGACAGGTACTAAAAGTATCTGGGAGTGAGGAAAGGGAAATATAAGCACTGAGATTCTCTGTATAGATCTGAAAGGTGTAAAATCACTACATATCTGTCTGAAATTTCCAGTGTGAATTTTCCCACAGCGAGAGAATGCATGACTGGTATAGGAGTGGTATATCCCATTTCTATTCCCCTCCTATGGATCTTGGTATGTAGGGTGCATTATGAATAACAAAGAACACAGCTATTCTCCACTGCCGTCTCCGAGTGGAAGATGACCCTGTAGAGCAATGATAATTTTGTTCCATTTGAAAACAGCCCAGAACTCCCCTGTATTGCCTTAGAGTGTCAAACAATTGACCTGGAAATCACCTCTGCTGGAAAATTAGCTGTGACTAAGTCCCTTGTACCTCCTCCTTGAGAATCAGGAGCAGTTTAAACATGAAAAATATTTAGATGGGGATTTATGAAATCAGAACTGTCCTGATTAAGCTGAAATGAAAAAGACCAGGGAAATAGCGAGGCAGTTAAGAAAAATGCAACTGAACCTAAGCAAAATGTGGCGCTGAGCATGATGTTCACACCAGAGAGCCAGTCTGACACAGCAGATCGACCAGCAGCCACACTGCACCCCTGTACTCGAAGGCCTTTACCACAAGGCTGCCCGTTGCACCATTTTGAGGGAAAAAGTTGAAGTGAATAGCTATGAGAACCCCATTACCAGAGGGAAATGATTTTAGTGCAAGCTAATGGAAACCACATTACAAGAGTAAATTATTTTACTGCAAGCCTATGAAAACCACATTACAATGGTCAAACAATCTCATTTCAAGTCCACTGAGACCACATTAATAAAGCCATTATCAAAGTAAAACAATTTCAAATGAGCTCTATGGGGATTCAGTTTTAAACAGCAACAAGATTTCAATGCCTGTTGAAGAAGGCCCCTTGAACGCTATTATGGTGTACCATCCAATACACAATCAGAGTTATGGGGGGCTAGCTACGCGATTATGGAAAAATGGGTACAGTCTTTTCCAAAACCTACTAATTTGACTAACAATTTGCTATTAATTACCATTCATGTTCTACTTATTTCTTCCTTTCCAATGCGTGACATGGGTTCATTAGAAAGCAATACATGCAAAATGAATTTTAAAACATTTCAAGAAGTCATGGTAACAACCCAAAAGGCAGTAACCTCATTCAGCCACTTGTGACAAGCACACGTACAATATTTTGGGAAGGAGACAGCTGCAATAAGTCCTTGTCCCTTTTCCTCTCATCTGCCAGAAGCAAAAATCTTCATGGGCCACATGCTGAGAATAGCACAAGACTTGTGTCTGAATTACACTGTGAAGTAGACTATGCATAGAAGAAGGAGGAAAATGGAGACCCTGAATGTTCTCTCTTGAAAGTGGGAAGGCTGTACTCCTATTAAACAAGCTGTTGTGGTATTTATCAGTCATACATGCTTCTGTTTGCACACATCCATACACAGACACAAGGAATGACCTCAAGTGATGCTTTCACCTTTCTGCTTTGGCTTGTTCCCCCAACATCCTTTGTGTTCACTGCTGCTGTAGGAAAATTAACTTTTGCCACCAAAAAACTGAAGAAGAAAATATTTCTTTATGTTTTTTTAGAGATGGTCCCAGACACTCATCTTTGATGAATCATTCCAAAAGTTAGCAGGTAATTTTCACTTTGCAGAGTTGACCAGCTCTGAAGTAGAGAGTGCAACATGCTCATCCTCTTTCAGTCTCAGTGAATCTGTAATGCTTTTCTGCAAAGGACAGGAGCTTTGGCAGAATAGATTTGAGTCTGCTGTCACCAGAATAAGCTATATTGTGTTGGCTAAGAAAGTCCCCCAAAATATGCATTTGAATCTACTCCGGCGGAAGCTGTTGTTAAACGTGGCTCCCCGGAAGAAAGTCAGACAGACTAATATGTGACTCTGTGGACGCCAGACTGGTGCCTGTATGCTGAGCATGTTCTGACATACAAAAAAGGCTGTTTCAGAAGAAACAGCAGAAAAGCCTTGCTTACCCTGAGTCATATATCCTGAGTTATCTCTTGAGGTGTCTTCCAGCCCTACACTTCCATGAGTCTACAGTCAGGCTTAGTAACTATTAGCTTAGCCTCTCAGCTCTGCTACTAAATGAAACCTTCTGCATGCAGTAAGTATAAGAATAATTCCAGCTTAATTCTGAGATACCTGTGGATTTAAAGCATCTATAGGTTTTGGTAGGGGCGTGAAAGGTATGGCTCTGTAACTTTAGGAACTCATTCTGGGTTGACTTCAACTGGTGAAATCCTTTTGTAGATACAGCTGCAGGTCTCTGTACCCAATATACTGGGAAATACTTTACAATCAGTGACTAATCTGAAATCTTTAGATTTCCGGCTAGAGTATGACAACTTTATAAGATGGCAATAACAGTAGAAGTAGTAGTATCTCCTTTATCACAGAAGACCAAAAGTTCAGGTACTGCACTCAGTCTTGAGATCATGCTGATGAACTAGCAAACTACTAAGTACTGAAATGTTCTTCTTTTTTTTTTCTATTCAAATCAGAAAACAAATCATGATCCCTAGTGTTTGTTTGTTTATCAAGATGTAGTTAAAGATTTTTCAAAGAATTACAATAGACAGTGTTTTAATAGTATTACCAGTTCCAAAGTGTTGCATTCCTAGGTTGAAGCTGTGGGTCTTTGAGCTGATCAGTAATTTTGGTTAGGAAGAGAAAAAACAAAACAAAACAAAACAAACAAGAGCAAAAGGATCCCTTGATATTTCTGAGTTGCCTACTATTGATAGCCAGTACAAGAAAAAACAAAATAGGATAATGATAATGACATGAAACTAACCCGTTTCTCCAATCCCGCCTCAAAGTTCTTCAGAACTGTAAAATTGCCAGATTTGGTGGAAACTGCCTGAAGTAGACAAATATGTTAATTCTAAACTTTTCCTGCTCTCCATTATGTCATTAGAAAAGGGATGTGCAACAAACATTTTAAAAATATCTCATATTACTGATAACTAAATCAGTCAAACAAATATAAATATTTTTCTAAGCTACATATATTTGAATGTTTGGAGATGTGGGTTTTTTTTTTTCTGAATGAACTGTACCAGAGTAATTCAAATGAACACATTACGCAGTGTTTGTAAAGATTCATAAGGATCCTGTCCTCCAGCAGCACCACATGTGATACATTGGAAGAAGGTACACCTCTGGCTGTGTCCAGATTTAACTCAGAACTGCTGATTTGCTCAATTTCTGCCCCACCCTCAATGATATTTTAATGCAGTTTTTGTCTTCATCTCTAACAGTGCTGCTAAATAGGTCTGATTCTCTGGAAAAATAATAGTTTTTCAAAATCAGCATTTTCCTCCTGATTTGCCAGCTGTTTCAGTAAACTCAAACTTACTAACTGGTAAGTCTGAGTGCCATCCACTGCAGTGATATTCTGGGTTTAGATTCTTCTGATCTCAAATACAAAAATCTCTTTAACAAATACATAATTTTCTATCAAGCACAGGGTAGTTTTTCTGGTTTTTGTTAATATTTCCCAAGTAATCTCAAAGCAAATATGCACTGCACACCTACTTAGGCAAATTCAAATACCTCTGACAAAGAATCAGCACCTCTGCTTGCATTTCTCCTTTTTCTGTTACTGTGACTACTATTGATCAACTAAAAAGTAATTATTTGAGGTTATTTAATTTAAAAGTAATATTAGGTTCTTGATTTTGCACATGTATTTTCAGTAGCTTCTTTACTGCATTACATCAAGCGGAGGTGAGGACTTCAGATGCACACACAAAATCGCAGTCACAGCACAATGAAAACTGCTGAAAGACAGTTGTTTTCTCAAAATTCGTTTGTGGCAGAACAAAAATAAAACAAGTCTAGTCCACAGTCTTACTCAGACTCCAGGTATTTCACTTTAATCCTTTTTCTCATTTTCATGGAAGTATTTGCTTTAACTGAGTGTGCACATTTTTGTTTACTTTTAATTGTTGAAAGCAGCAAGAAATCAAGGCTGGTAACAACCGGAAGAACACAGCTATAGTAAGCTCAGTATGACGAGAATACTTGTTGTGGTTTTATATTTAGAACCAGTTACTTCTACCCACAGAAAATTCACAACTGTTGATTTGTTGCAGAAATAAATGCCTTCAAAACAATGGTGGCTCACTACACATTCCTACCAATTAATAATAATAATAATAATAATAATAATAATAATAATAATAATAATAATAAACAATAATAATAATAACAATAATATATATATATATATATCTTACTAATACAATGAAAAGACCGTGGATCTGCTTTTCAGAACTTTGTTCTCTTGTAATCCTGAGAGCACGTGCATTGATATGCTAGAAGAAAGCAACCATGCTGGTGGGTGTCAGTGTTGAAAACGTCTGGTACGGATTCTGTGGGGTTTTTGTCTGCCATTCATACAGAAAGATGGCTCACCAGATTCATGGTAGTATACAAAAGTTGCAATAACTACTCCAATTTAAAAAGCAACAAAGTGCTAGGACTTCAGCACTGAAAACACTTCAGTCAACAGGAGGGGAGATCCTTGATCTGTTAGTCTCAAAACAGTAGTCCATGGAGGGCATTTCACTAAAACACTATCAGGATCCTGAAGTACTGGTCAGTCACTACTGGCAGCTGAGCTGTGTGTTGGGTGTGAAGACACGTAAGCAACAGTTCTGGAAGTTGATATTTCCAAGCTGAAGATGCACTGAGTAGACACACAGAATAATCTGTGCTACCAGCAGTCCTTAGGCCACTTTGAAGAGAAGTGTTAGCCTTGCAGATTGCATCTTTACAGGTTGTAATCTGTAAAGGCTGCCTTGAGCATGGCTGGAGAAGCCTCAAAAGCACTCGGGACCCTGCACAACCAAACATACCTGCTGGGTTAATATTGTGGAGGAATGGACTCAGTAGACAGTGAGAAGGTAGGTGGAAGTGAAGCAAACTACATTTACAGTCGTTCTTGGAGCTGTTTCTGATAGTGGCACAAGTGTATCCAAAGAAGGAAAAAAGAAAAGGGAGAAAATATGGTAATATTGATAAGATGGCAGAAATGTTTAGGACCCAATACAAACTTAGACCCAAAGCTTGATCTGAAAACCACCAAACACTCTCTTTATTATCATCAGTTGCAGTTAGAAATCAGGATGTATTTAACTATCTTGGTTTTGGTTTCACACCCTGTACCGGTATCCCATTCTTAGGACTGACTCTTTCAAAGTCAACAAGTCTCTACTCAAGGCAATGAAATATCTTCAGCAGCTTTGATATATTTGCATGATTTACAGATGCTGTGGTCACCATGTGTGCCCTATCTCTAGCTGAGTCATGGGCTGTGGCTCTGACAGTCCTCCTGAGCTAAACAAACATGAGTCAAAGTATGGCAAAGACATGAGCGAGCGGAGACTGAGCACGTGAAGGAACTATACATGAAATGTCATACTATCCAACCACTAATGTCCAGCCATCTAAGTAGATTAAAAAGGAGGAAGAATAAGGTGAAAACTTGATGACCTGGAGAAAACTTAAGCACAGCTTTCAGCATTTCCCAGCAGCCTAAATCCGCGCTGGTGCAATTCATAGCGGCTGTGCTAAAGGATGCAAATGGAAGATACAGACCAGACTGTTCTTACATATGAAGTTCAGTTGTCAACTTCTGCAGGTAGTGTACCTGATATAACATTCACCTGAATATAAAAAAGTGTTAAATCATCCACAAACAGAGTTGAGAAAATATGTTCATTCTTAAAGATAAGAGAGATTCAGTGTTCATGATCTTGTTGGGCTCTTCTCTACTTTGACGCAACACCACCACCTCTCCTGTTAGGGCAATACAAGCTGATATCAGCATGGTTTTGGCTTTAGCAGCTCATTATAGGCTTGTTGGTTACAACATTTTGAGGAAAGACAAATGAAAGTTTACAGGAAGAGCATGTTCACTAGCTTCTCACTGCTTGGCATGTGGATCAAATAACGTGAGTCTGGCAATCTCAAATAGTTTTGCAGTCTACCACAGCTGAATCAATTTGCTGACAAAGAGAGACAAAAATCAAGAACAAGCATATCAGCGGAAGTGGTGCCTATCTAGTTCTGTTTGTGGGCTCATACCCACTCTTCAGTTATCCATTGCTCTGTAAGCATCACATTTCATGTAATACTTTAAAGCTCATGTTCTTCAAATAAGACCAATACAGTGTGCCCTGATTTCCAGTGAAAGATACAATTCATTTCTCGAATAACAAGATCTGGTCTTATGGTTTTTCATCTTATTTTTCCTTTTATTTTCTGGTGAGTTGCATATGCATAAGACCTACGGAATCTGAAACATTTCGTAAGGCTGTACAAAATTTCAGTTTAAATAGTATCACCATTAACTGTTGTCCAAACCTTTGTTTTCACTGATACTCCTTTGGACAGAAACTTTCTGCCCATGGATTAAGAAGAGCTGAAAGAGAGTGCTCCCTTGGGAAAGTTTCCTGCCTCCCTCAGGGAGAATGAACTGTTTTCTTCTGGGTGGCTGTTGTTCTGCCCCAGTCGGTCTTTTTTTGGACGGGCCTTTGAAGTTAAAACCCCTTCTTCTCCCACCCATCATACACCTGACACCTAGAATGTCACAGACTTCGAACTTCAAAGGTTTGCTCAAGCAAAGTGAAGAGGTCCAGCTATTGAAAAAGACTGACAGGAGAATAAAAAAAGGAGATACCTTTTTTTAAAAAGGGAGGACTAGCTGGAGCACATAAAAAGCAGGTATTCCAGTTCACCGCATCGCCTACATCGCCTGTGATTTTCACATTGCAAAGCACATCCTGGAATATATCTGAATTAAAAGTTGGATTTTGCAGGGTGGGCTCCAGAAGTTCCCATCTGCCCTGATCAGCTGCTGTAATTGGAGTTTTTTAAATGGCACGACTGATCAGTTAAAAGAACATGTATGAAGTTAATTTAACATTTTAAATGCAGTATATTTTAGAGACAGTGATATTTGAAGATAGTTAGCAAAATTAGTATCAAGTACGTTAACCATTTCCTCAAATTTTCTGGGAATTAAGCATGTTAATACTCCACAATATTGAGGATAATAATGACTCTTTCAGTTTTCTTAGCAAAAAAGCAGAAAGAATACAGGTTTTTGAGGAACACCAACTGTTTTAAAATAAAACAACAAAAAAAATACCTTTTTTCAGTAAATAGAAGATACCAAATACCTTAGAGTTAGGTAGGCATACAAGTAAGCTGCAGCACCTTTATCAAAGTGAGAACCACTTCAAGCAGAGCTGGGATGTAACATGAATCTATTTTGAGACCCTCTCATGACAGTTGAGCCTGAGCATGTAATTCCTTCCCCTGTGCCTACCCTCACTGTAGGGACAGGGATTTATTTCAATACATTATGCACCAAAATTACCTGAAAAGTCAACATCCAGTTCTGTAGATAGCAAATATGCCTACTTTCTGGTTTGCGTGTCTCATCTCAGCCTGATGCTTTTGGCAGCAATAGAACTGGGCATTTCATTTGCCTTGGGGGACTCCCCATCGCTAACACGTCCAGTTTTGTGCAGCTACTTGGAGAACAGCACACAGACGGCACACTTCTCAAGCTTTCTTTCAAGCTTAAATGCATCCCACTCAGGTACAGAATACCTTTGTTACTTGTTACATATACCTTTATGCCTAGGGATATAGACAGGCAAAACACACACCTGGTATTACCCCAAACATGGTTGCACTTTATCACATCGAATAAGTAGAAAATATAATTGAAGATGGATTGTTAAATAGATAAGTTTTAGGCAGCAATTTCAATTTCAACTAACTGAAGCCATAGAATACATCTAAAGCAAGAAAACCTCAGCTGCGCAGAAGCACAAAAGAAAAAATGAAACCGAAAAACGTGTTGTATAGTAGTAATTTAGAAAAGGATATTTCATATTTATAAATTGTATCCAAGGTCAAATCTAAGTGTGAGCAAAACTTGACCTGTGTTTGACTTCAGTGCACAAGGGCTATGTATGACTGTGTTCACATTATTTCAGCTCCTTTCTTGATATGAATTTTATAAGTAACCATAAGCCACCACAATGCCTCTAAACTGAGTACAGCATTGAAATAAATATGTTAAAACCCCTGCACATAATTACCTACCTGGATAAAATGTTTTAAGTCTGATTCCTTGTCAGAAAGGGATAGAAATGTCTGCAATTCAAAGCACTCAGTGCCAATATTCTCTCTGTGTGTGTGTATATATATATATATATATATATATATATTTGAGTATTTAGATGCCTGACCTAATGAACTTAAGCTAGATAGCGCTTTAATAATCAGATCCATAGATGCAGGTTAAGTGCAAATGGGTCAAAGATGAAACCAAAGCCCACAGAGCCCAGCACTGTATTCCCAGCACTCATGTTTGTACTTGTCAGCAACTCAGCCCTCCTTTCCCCACCCCCACCCCCCAGAAATGTTGCCTCTTATCTGTTAATCTTGAAAACGCTTTTATTTTTTTCTTTTAATTGAAAAAGATCCAAGTAAAAAAACCCATGTCTTCCTCTTCTTCTTGACCACTCCAGCATACATACTTCTTGGACACACAACTCCTGTTTCCTTTGTCTCCAATCTTTCACAAATGATGATCCATTTAAAGCTATAACACTTGCAGGTTTTACCAAGACTTTTTTTCCTACATGGTGTTTATCTTGCCTCTTTGTAAATACATTACTGATGCTCTCTATTGCAGACCATGGCTTTTAAGCTCTTTGCAAGGAAATACCCCATCCCAATATCCCGTTCCTCTCCATCTCCACAGGCAGGTGGTATGAGGGATTACCTAGGTGCTGCCATTTCTCCTTCACCAGCTCTTCAGAAGCCTCTTGTGCTCCTACTGAGCCTGTTCCTTTTGCTCCCTGATCAGGCCTGCACCTATGAAATACAACCTGTCTTTAAAAAAGCAGCCACAATAATTCTTTCGCAGACAAACATTCTGTTCTCTGGATTTTTTCTTAAAGTGTGTTTATATCTGTGCCTGGAAAGGATAGCCTCTTCTTAAACAATAGTCATGAATCATACCTACTTAGAGGTTAGTTATATGTTCACGGAACTCTTTCTTAGTAAAAATACATATATTTTGATCCCAACAGACAAGAGGAAAGAATTTTATTTTATTCATGCTAAAATCTGGCCTGAGAAGAAAGTCCAATAAATGACCTCACCACTGAGGTATACGATAAGGTATGCGCACTTCTTGTTCAATGTTTGTGGTTGTTTTTTTTTTTCGTTTAGTTGCACATGTATCAGATAACTGATCTGTAGCTGTTAGCAACGTGATATTTATGATTAATGTGACTGCATATGATGTGAGCATTAGAGATTACCTGGAGGTTTGACAGGGTTCTTGTTTTCTTCTTGAAAATGAAGTGGCATTTATAATACTCTAAAAAAGGAGGAGGAAAAATGAATAAGAATACAAATACATCTGAGCACATCTCTACTGTAATTGGTAATCGTGTGAAGCATATCGAGTGAACAGTCCTAATTTGCTTGTAGACAAGGACAACAAAAGTGAACAGCTACTCATGTTTAGCCTCAGAGAGAAGGATCTGTGCCAATTGCTTTTGTTTCCACTATCAGACACCGAGTCAGAAACAACGCTTACAGCTGCAGGATCTCTCACACTGGAGCTCAGTGTCCTGCTTTTAGCTGCAGATGAATGCAGAAGACTGCCGGATCAGAAAAAAAAAAAAGGGGGGGGGGGGGGCAGGGAAAAAAAGGGCAAAAAAAGGCATGTTTTCCAAGTAATTCATCATCTTAAAAAAATGCCAGTTCCAGAGAGGTTCTGCAAATGAGTGCAGGACGAGGTTTATGTGTTACACCTTAATAAAAAAACTAGGAAGTGTGAACTCATCGGTGCAGCCATAGCTTATTGCTGCCCCTTCGCCGCTATGTGCTTATGGAGAACTGATCCTTCAGAAAATGTTTCCTACCTCACTGGCTCCACCAGGGATAAACAGCTCGTTAAGGGACTAAGGCTCCTTCCTACAAGCCAATATTTTCAGAGCTGGGACCTGTACAGAGACAGCTTGACAAGCATTGGAAGTTGTTTCCTCTTTTGATTGAGTGCATTTTCTTCATTATATGAGGAAGGAATTTGTTCTCAGCATTTTTATGTAGGGCAGACGTTGAGATACTCTGTCACAGATTTCAGGGTTTGGACAGATTAAAACCTTGTTCAGATTGTCTGGTAGATAAAGGCAGTTGCAAGTAACCAGCCACTGAAACATATAGGCCTTCTAGAAAGCAGGAGTTAAGAGCCTAATTACCTTTACAAACCTGTACTGGTGTGTCTCTGCTCATGACAGCTCTTTTGGAAACACCTCGGGATCAGGGCTTTACTTTCCACTTTCAGCCCAGGAACATTTTGGTGGAGGTATTGCTCAGGTCAAGTACCGGACAAGTGCAAACATGTCCACCACAATGGATATCTGTAGCACATGGAGCTGAAGATGAGCAAGGAGAGACCTTCAGCTTAGACTTTTGTGGCTTCAGAAAGGATGTGTCTTGGTAATGATGATGCACAAAGATACCCAGCTCTTCAGTGAGGGAACTGGTGTGCTGCTCCATCTCTTAGCAAGAAGTAGACAACTTTGCTGTGGTACTGACATGAGGACCTACGGTCACTATATCCCTTTTTTTGACAACAGCTCTAAGTCTGCCTATCACCAATTAACTAATTAAATCTACTTCCCAGACCTGTTACAGATTTTGTCTGATCTCCAGTACCTCAGGGTGAAGTGCACACAGTTTTTGACTGTGCAATCTTGAATTCTTTTAGATCTCCTTCCATGTGTTACAGCTACTAATGCAGGGGATACATTGAGTTAAACTGGTACAGCAAGAAGTGTGAATTTTATGATGTATTTTAAACTCCATGTTCATGAATTGTTTTCTTCTGAGTGGGTGAATAATGCTATAAAAAGATACATTATGTTTCAAGGTCTGTCTCAGCTTGAAAAAATATATATTTACTGTATATAAACATTTAAAAAATGTCTCAAAAAGATGGAATAGGGATAATATTACAGCAAAAGATATTTCTCTAGAGGACAATGTTGAACATTATTGAAATAAGTTGTTCATGGGCAACAAATACAGTGAAGCTTTGTTTCAGATAACTCATTTTCTCTGTCACCACACATTAATATCTGTTCTACCATATTCCTTACGACACCTGTGCTGGGCAAGAGATGGCCAGGCTTCGGTGAGGTGGTTGCCGTCCAGGCAGCTTGCGTACAGGTGGACTGACCAGGCAACGGCTGTTGGTAGGATGTAGGGTGGTTAAACTCGGTGCAAGGCTGAGTATGTTTCAGCTTCAGTGTCCTGCTTGCTGCTTCAGAGGCCAATTAGCCCTCTCCTCCTTAATCTTGCTGGAGTGGGGACACAGCTTCAGCTCATTTGATTACCTGGATGCAATGTGAATATATAATACTAGCAAGAAAACAAATTAAGTTCATGCCAGACAGCAGATGTTTTCTACAATGAAGTTATCCGGTACCTTTTAACCTGAATCAAACAATATCTGGGCCCTTGCAGACAGGATCTGCACAGGCGAGGTAGCTGCTGGGGTATCTGCACGGGGCATGGGAGGTCTTCTGCCCGAGGACATCATGCACACGCTGCACCATGGATTGCAAATGTGAATAGGTGGAGCAGCAGTGGTTATGCATCTCCATCCATCCACCAGTGGCTCACAGACTGAAGCAATTTAATTAGGGATCAAAGATGGATTTGTTAATTTTTGATGTCATTACTTGTGTTAGCTGGACACTAACAGCTATCTGCAGAGGGGCCGCATCCAGCCCACACATTGGCTGCCAACTTTTAAATCCATTAAGGCTTCCTTTGGTATTGATAGGAACAGCTTTCTACATCCATTTCAGAGGTCAGGTCAAACCAACCTGTTCTCTGATGATGTTAAATACGTATTTGGACTTATTTTTTCCAGCTTGATTATGTAAGACAAACAAACAGTGAAGCAGGAGGACAGTCATAATAAAGTACAGAAAAACACGGGTGCATATGAACTTACAAGCACTATTGCCAGAATGAGACATTACACAGAACAGAAATCTGTAGGGGAAATTTTTGTTTCCAACAAAGAAGTAATGGAATAGAAGTTCTTTAAAAAATGTTATTTTAGTTGTATTTCCTGTCCTAGCTGCATGTGGCGAGTTTAGATTGGCAAACAAGGTTGTGCAAAAGTGTTTTTCAGTTTCGTGGAGCTGCAGAAAAACATTTTCTGTTCTGGGCTATAGGTTAAACAAAAGTTACTGTTTCAGTCCAGCAGAAGAAGTCTGGATCTCCTGAACCACTGTAGGGTACCTGCTGTCATATTTTCCGTCTAGTACTTTTTAATCGTGTGGGAGTCATCCTTACTTGATACTGTATTTAGAATAGACTTCCAGATATTCTGGTTGTGTTTTGTCCCAGCTTACATGAATATCTATCATGAAAAAATATGTAGTGGGGCATAAATCCTGATCTGTTACACGGTAGCGTGATAGAACTGTGGGGGTTTTTTGTTTCTTTTTTTTTTTTTCTTTTTTCTCTCTAAATCTACAATCCCTTCAAAATTTTAACCCTCAAAATACAAGCCTTTTACTTTGCAGAAGTAAAAATCTCAAAATTAAAAAAGAAAAACAGAATATAACAAGCATTATCCGAAGTATACCCTACATTTCAAAATGATAAATGTCGTTAAGGCAACACTTTACTTCATTTTGTAATCATAGTTCATAAAAAGGTTTTTATTGTATTTTTCATGCATAGACTTGAAACTGCCTGCACTAGAAAGGGAGAAAACAACATACAACCTCATCCTTCACAGCAAGCACCGTCCCAGCTCCTACAGTTGCTGTAAGATTTGG
Organism: Falco peregrinus; assembly: GCF_023634155.1. Taxonomy (NCBI): domain Eukaryota; kingdom Metazoa; phylum Chordata; class Aves; order Falconiformes; family Falconidae; genus Falco; species Falco peregrinus. The sequence goes on from NC_073739.1 coordinate 5,278,498, forward strand.
CCTCTACTCACTAGATTTGCAGAGCATCCTCATCTCTGCAAACAAGACAATGCCAGGAAATGCTCCTGGCCACTGAATCTCAAGATTCTGTACTGCAAAAGCAGTGGCATGGGCTTGCAGTCCCAAATAATAACGGGGTGCAGTTGTGGAGTTAAAGAAAAAATTCCAGGAGGCTATTTTTATGCAGCCTACCTGTTTTGTAGGCTCAGAATGTTTAACAACACGGATATGGATTTTTCCTTGCTTATTGGCTTCAGTGCTAGGGACTCATCCCAGACGTTTTTAATCTGCAAGTGTAAATAAATCTACAGTATTCACCTGACCCCACAACATGGCCCTTAAGTAACAGTGTAATTTGGCAGAGGAGCTTAAAGAGGCTTGCCTGCATCCTGCTGGTGTCACAAAATGTTTATATGGAGGGGAATTTGTTTTTTTCTGCTTCCAATTTTATTTCCAGTCAGTGATTTGCACCTTCTGAACAAGCAACCCCACTTAGAAATAAAAAAAAAAAACCAACAAAAAAAACCCAGCTAAAAAAGTATTATTTGACTAAGATTTTGTGGCACTGATAAAATTACAGTCTCTGAGGCATAAATAACATTTTTCTGTGTAGGTTCTGACAGCAGAAATGGAAATTTCCCTATCACTGGTTTCATTTAAAGTGCAACATTTTGCACAATTCTAATGAAAAAGGTAAGTTTCCACTGTACAGATCATATTGTGGTACTTGCAAGATATATCTTCTAAAATTTTCTTGACATTCATAAATATTTCACATGCTCCTCCAAAGGGACTGGGTAATACACAAATTGCTGAGATTGTAACAAACAAAGTGGTGTGCTGAATGAGAGATAAAAGCAATCTGTGGAATGGTGTTATAGGACATTTGGGATATCAGAAATGGCTGTTTCTTACAGCCACCCCTTGGCACTCAGGACTATCTGCTCCCTGAGATTAGCAGCGGCGCAAGATAAAGAGCAAAGGATCTGCCCTGTCTGGATGTCTGCAGGATTCACTCTCCAGTGCACAGCTGCAGGGACTTGAATTAAGCAGCTGCATCTTGTCCTTCGAGGGGCAGTGACCAGGCTGTGTGAGGACCACCGTGTACTTTCTGCAGTCAGGCCCTGTTTGTGGGGCTCTAACACCTTCTAAAATAAAGAGCATACACACAGGGGCTGCTTGTGACAATCAGGCTCCTATCTGTCCTTTCACAGGTGATCTCTCTTTAGCCAGACAGGGCTGCTACTGTACACAGTTTCTACTGAAAACCAGGTCAAGTCATTCTGTATGCATCTCCCCCAACAGCAAAACAGTAGTATTTAAGTCAGAGGATTTTTATGTTTATTTTATTAACGCTGAGGATTTTTATTATTTCCCACATTTGTTATTCTTTCAGCTTGTGTTGGAATCACACTTCAGAGTAAACATTTAGGAATGCAACTGATAACTAACCCAAAAGCACAAAATGTATAAAATCAGTGTGATAAGCTTTGAATATTTTATTGCAAAATAGCCAAAGGTTGTCTGGAGCAGAGAACAGTAGTTCAAGACACAAAACAAACAGTACCGTGGTCACACTGTTCACTTGAGAAAGCAAGATACGGAGAATCAAGATGAAATAAGGCCAGTAACAAATTCTCTAGTCCTGCAAAAATTACCATAAGCTATTATATAGACTGTGGAGCTGATGAAAGATTCACAGAAGAGCTACATTAGCATTTATGGCAGAGAACTACTACTGTAAGAAAAAAAGGAAGGGAAGAAGAAAGATATGGACAGATATGGAAAAAGTTAATTTCTACAAATTAGTGAATTTGAATTAAATGAATCTCAGAGGGCCAAGAGAATTAGATATTAGTCATCTGAACTCTGACAGTTGGTTTTGAGAAGTCACAGAGAAAAGGAAAATGACAGAAAAGTGGAAAAAAAATGAAAAATGCATCCTTTTATCCATTTTTGAAGAAAGGAAACTTTTAAAGTAGCTGAATAATATTAAAAGGGAAATGTCAGCACCTGCACAGTGAAATAAATAAGAAGACGAACACATACATAAACACTGATGAGGACTTTCCTGAGCACATTGCATACCTTATATGTCGTGGTTCAATCCTGGCATATTATCCACCCATCTTTTTACTTTACTAATAACAAAGTGAGAAGAAAACATACCAAACATAACAGCAAGATTCAGTTTTCTTTGCTTGCAAGTCAAATGCATCCCAAGCTACTAGGTATGACCCACAGGTCAAAAGTATTCTTGGATCCTTCTTTGAAGATCGGCTCTTGGATCCTAGCATCTGTGAATACAACTGCCTACCGTGCTGTTTGCTCGTCAACAGTTTTGTCACCATGTCAGGGAGGGTGGTCAGCTATGGGGAGATTCATCACCAGTCATATGGATTATATTAGGCAATGCCCGGCCTCTCCTCCTTAAAATGGCTTTATGTATTTTATCAAGTGATTTTCAAGCTGTGAGTCCTTCTGGGAATTGCATGCAATAGCTTGGGACCAAATGTCCTGTGGTGGAGCAACCTAGACAAAGGATGACATTGACAACTGTACTTCCAATATTAATGATTCTGCTATGGCTGAATGTTCTGGGAAAAATGGTAAAGAGAAGAATGGGAATTCTGTTATGGCCACAGAAATGGTCTTGAGGCTTGTTTTTTTCACTTTATACACAAAGCTATTAAAGGGCACTAATTAAAGAAGAAAACAGGGAGAACAACAAAACCCTAGCAAAACAAAATATTCCACTACAGAGCACTTCTCCCAGTAGGTCTGAACAGAGCTTTTTAATGCCTATTTCATAAAATATGAAAAGGAAAAAAACCCAACCCAAACCAAACAACAAAACCCCCAAGAAATTAATGTTGGGGTTTGACATTTAGATTAGATTATGAATTTTTACATAATAATGTACTAGCGACTGCTCTATACACTATTCTAATAAAGTTTTGACAGAGGATTTAGAGTATGAATACCAAGTAAATATTCCTGAATTCTATGGTGTCTGTTGACGTGTTAATTAAAAAAGAAATACTAAATTATGTAGAGATTATATAGAGATCCTGGCAATACAATGACAGAACACTTATGAGCTTTATGCAGGTGGTATTGGGTGGAAATCTCTGATTTTCTGTTAAAAAGACAGTTACTCTGGTAGGTCTTTCCGGTTTGAAAACAGTCTGTAGACCTGCCTGAAACTTCACTAGGGCCACTGTAATTATAGGTAAAATAATTCTGTTTCATAAAGCAGAATGCAGGTTATAGAAGTTTTGGAGCTTCTAAATGTAATTACCAAGTACTATGTTAGGGAGAAATAACAACTATATTTCCACCATGCAATATTTAAGTACTGCTGGTTAGTTATGTGTCTTTATATTTAGATGTATGGAATAAACCCCCAAAATATTGCTCTTCAGTGTTCGCCATATTTATAAAAATTGGTTATCTCACATACACCTGAGAATCTGCCAGATGCAAACGGGCTGACGCCAATTGTTTCAAATACACTGCTCTTTGCCTGCTTATGGAAAAGTTCTGACTTAATAGTTCCTACCCTTGTGTATGGTACTTGTTAGTAGCTATGGACAACATTTTGGGGAAAAAAACAGTTTAGTGCCAGGATTACACTAACAACGTCTCTCCTATCTCATCCCGAACAAGTAAAGAAGCTCAGGCTGTGCTGTTTCCTGTGTAGTTTTATTATTGCAGATAACTTTTGCAGCCGGTGGTAATAATTATCGCAGCGTGAGATGGAAATAATCTACATTTGCACTGTCAAGTGGAAACATTTTACTGTATTTCTATTCACTCGCAAAATTATAAGTCTTTGATTATTGACAGACCGTGCTAGAATAGCATTTTGTCGTTATCCTAACTACAGTTCTGAGAAGACCAAAGCATACAGCAGAAGACCCAACTTATGTCTTAGAGAACCCGTTCTTCTGCAACATTATGTAGGTAAATGAAGATAGCAGTTGTAAATAGTGTTAGACATAGAGTCCTAGACAGTGGGGTTGTTTAACCATGGAGCAGATAGGAAGAAAAATGGAAGTTAAAAAAAACATTCTCATCAGCACAGGTATTGACATTGGTAAGAATTGTCTCAACACACAAGAAGCTAGCCTTCAAGGTCATGTAATTCACAGCAATACTACACTAAAATTTTTGCTAACTTTTTCTGTGGCAATGAAGCAAGGAAACAGCCACTGCATACTGAAATCTCAGTCTCTAGTTTCCTTTCCTCTTGGTTCCAGGACTTTTCATTGCCGGATTAAAATCTGAGTTGTCTCAGTATTTCTCCAGTACCTAGAAGCTTGTTGCTTTCATTGTTAAAGGAGACATTATCTCCCACGTGCAAGCACACATGGGATGCGATAACCATGTCTTTCAAATCTTTCCTCTGTTCAGCTTCCTGAGTTCAAACTTCTATTGTTGTGTAGAACAATGAAGTTCATATTGATGGTATCATTGTCTCTGGAGCTGCTTCTTCCAAATATTGTAATGGTATTATGTCATTAACTCTGCTTCATACTGTGTAATGACTTTTTTTTATTTTTCCTTCAGAAGGACCTTCTAGGTCAGAAAGCAAAGACAAACACCTTTGCCTTAATTGTTCCTTCACTTCCTTTTCATGGGGTAATCACTTCTGCTCTGTGGGCTGTAAGTGTACGGGATCTTAATTTCTGTTCACCAGTGTCTTGCTTTGGGAGCAACCAGTCTTCAACCCAGCCCTCTAGCATAATTTAAAACTGCACCTAGCTTTTATCTCTCCATCATTTTAAGTTGCTTATGCACTTCTCAATGCAGAAATGTAGTCAGTTCTTGTCTGTTCAGCTTGGGATTGGCCAGGATTCTAATTATCTATTCCATCTTGGAGAACATTTTGGAAGATATCTAGTCTAATTTTATGGGCTATGACAATTTTACATAGACTTTTATAGGTATTTGCATACCGAAGCACAGCTTTACATTGTCAGCTATCTTGCTTTTTTCCCTCCATTCTTCCATCTTGTTTTATTGTCAAAGATGTATTTCTTGTCACTCGCCTTGTCAATGTAGAGAATAGTTTAAACCCACAGCACTTATGCAGCCTACTCCATATTCAAAATGCTTTGTAGTTATTGGCTAACTAATATTCAGAATGTTTCTGCAAAGTACAGTAGGCTGAGAGAAACGAGCTGATCATGGCTACGCAGAAACGCAGTGGCTAAGGAAAGGTTGAGGAAAACAGGATTGTGATTCACAGCTCTGCACTCTTTGCACCACACTTTATATCCCATAAAGATCAAAAGAGAAAGTGAAAGATAGCACTCAACTAACGAACATCAAGCTCACATCTCTTAATTTAGGCAAGGCTTCTAGAAAAGTCTTCAACTCAACCCATATAAAAGTGAGGGGGTATATATTTAGGACATTGCAGGCGGTACCAAGAGGCTATGACACTCAAAACTCTACAGTTTCAAGCGGGCAACTGCTGAAACAAACTCTATAGATTGACTTCAGAATGCTTTTGCTTTCAGTTGATGAGGGAACTTGGAAGCAAATCAACAGTATTCTGTGTTCTTAACCCAAGGGTTTTTGTAAAGCACCAATGCTTTCCAGAAGGGCTGCCTTTGGCAGAGTTCATGGACAAAACAGCTCCTGCTATGTCCAGCTTTGCTCTAGATGTCCTCTCACTGTGCTTTGCAGGTGGCAATGGAAAGACCAGGGGGTAGTTTTGCTTCAGGCAGAAGGAGCACCACGAATACCCTCAAACATCTCCTTTTTCCGAGGAAGAACTTCTTAATGTAGCATAAAAACACATTCTCGCCTGCCATGCTGTCTGGCTGTAATTCCTCTGATAATATCTACCATTTAATGAAACTCTTTGTTCTCAAAGCAATCTCTGCAAAGCCAGGGACATCTATTTGAGAGTTGCAGTTTCTGATCGTTGGACAGATACCGTGTAATTTTTACAGCTTTCTTACACCTCTGCTGTTGCCTTGGGAGTGTGTACAGCACATCTCCTGTCAACAGTTTCCAGAATCAAAGCATTTCTTGTCTGCCTGGAGTGGCTGGGCTATTCTTTAGAGGAAAATATCTTCTGGGGACAAGAAAAACTTCAAAAAAAGCAAAACAAAACAAAACAATCTGTTCCTCTTTGTCGTGAACTTGTAACCTGTCCTCCATGTGGAGCCACTACCACTGAGAATCTCTTTTTTCCACTCTCACAAGTTTTCAGAACCTCCCCACCTCAGAAGAAAAACTAGTTTTTTTGCAGTCTTGGGATTTGGAAATTTAGATAAGCTTCCAAGTTAATCTCCAAACTTTCAGAGGTTTGCTAATCACCAGTATTATTAAAACAGGTTTCATACTTAACAGTGTCAGCTAATGTAGTGTAATCCAGTTAATGTAAGAAATGTTCCATTAATCCTACCTCTGTGTGGAGTGGGGGTGCAATTAAGTAAGAAGAGGGGAAGAAGCTGGCTTTCTGAGATGTAGAAACAAGAACTGCGAGGTAAGTTGAAGGAAAAAATGAATAAAAAGCATACCACAAGTGATGGAAGGACACACAGAGTGCACATTGTTAAAAGTAACTATATATTTTCCTCTCTTTTTCTTAACCTGTACCTCATAAAAATAGTGTTTGTTGGCAACAAAAGAGATTGTTCTTACTTTGGAGATATGCAATTCATTATTAGGTTCACATTTACATTTAGGTGTTGTGCTTCCAACTTTCCAGCCTAGCTCAGTTCCCTGAAGCAAGGCAAAAAAACCACACTTGGAATTTACATATTGTGCTTATGAATTAGGGTAGCTGTCTTAGAAATGCTCAAGGGAGCTGAAAGCCATGAACATACATATACACACAAAATGCAGTGAGAATTTTAAGCTGATGTATCTGTTCTCTGCTTTTATAGAGACATATTCTGCTTTCAGTTAAGACCTCTTATTAAACAATATTCAAATATGTGAAAGAGAAGATAGAGTCTGACAGACCTTCAACAGGTTATGGTGCATTCATACAGTACTGTCTGTATCACTTTTTAATTAGCAGCCCAAATGCAGTGAATGTATTGTACAGTGTACGACACCAGCCTGGCTCCTACGTTTCCTATTGATTCATATTCATGCTTAAAGGACCCTCTTCCAAGCAGCATTCTTCCGTGCCTGATCTCCTCCCCAAAAACCAGGGCCATCAGGTAAACACCGTTTAACTTGATGGCAGCAGCTGGCTTTGCCAGGTAGGCAAAGGACACTTTAAGCCACCGTTTAATGCATTTTTCCCTACCTGGCATAAGAAGCCAAACTGCTGTTAGCAAAAATGCCTTAGTCATTAACTGAAAGTAAGTTTTAAAAGCATTCCATTACTCCCCTAGTGGGAAATTTCTGACTTTATTAGCATCTTTTGAATCTGTATTAGAAGTACCTAAGTGCTAAAATCCTAGCGGACAAAGGGCTTGCTTTATCACACAAATTTATCTTGCCAATTCTAACTTGTGTCAGAGTGAACAAAAGAGGGAAAGGAATTCAATTTATAGTTGACATATTGGGCGTTAACCCTACTTGGCTCTTAAACCAATATGAAAACAAACCAAAAAATTGTTTATGTTTTTAAACTTTTCTGATATGCTCAAAAATAATTTAACTGATGTGTTTAATTTTGCATAGAACTGAGGAAAGGTAAACATTCCTTAAAAGTAGGCAACTATATATATAGTCAAAGCACTTTTGCCTGGTTAGAAAAGGGGAGTGAATTGTGCAATCTTTTGCTGTTATCCAGGGAAAATTTCTATTGCAGTCAACAGCCAATTTTTACCTAAAATTTTTTCAGTTTGATTTATGATCTATTACAGCACTTGTAGCTGAGTTCAGAACATCTATCCCAGTGAAAATCTTTTCAGAGGACTACTTTTATTATGGTTATGCCTTTTAACTGCGTTTTAAAAGGTAGTTTAACCTACTGAAACCTTGTATGAATTTAAAAGCAAAAATCAAATTAGATACATTTAGGGTTAGAATAGTCAGATTGAGTAATTTCATCTCACTCCCTAACCATCAACAGATTTTCAGACTTTCAGCATCTCATTAGGTCTGGAAACTGGGCTGGCTGGAATTTGAAAATTAGATTACAACTTTAAGATATATTCCTTCATTATTTTCTATGGAACTCGTGAAGGATTTATGCATTATAGGAGTCATGGTACCTCTGCATGTCTTATGTAAGGGAGAACATTTAGGCTGCTCTGTCTTCTTCAGGGTCCATTGGTTTCAGTGAGAACTGCCTGTTTAGAACTGGATACAAATGGCACCCATCTCTAGGGCCAAATTTCATCCTCATCTAAAATGGCATCCCTGGGGCCTTGTGGTGACAGCATCACTGAAGTGAATCCAGTTATCCCTAACTAACTAGGTGTTAAATAGCTCTTTTTCAGTATGATGGATCTTTGCAAACTGAGTTCCATGAGAATCCTTCCTAATAATTTTTCATGTATCCTGTATTGCTTCACCCATGTTGCAACAAAAAGAACCACACTCCTTTTATCTGCTGCAAAGGATGTAAACATGTCACAACTCCTGTTAGGAAAGCAGTATCTCTGTCTAGTATCACTAATTCAGGGAAGTCTCTATTAGATGCTTAGGAACAAAGATTTTTCAAAACTATATTATGATGTCCCTTTGAAAAGGAACAAGTCCCTTTTGATAAAAGCTGGATAAACCAGTACCTCAGAACTTCATATGTTACCTACTAATTCAGATATTTCCATGCCTTCCTTCTAGTTAACCATGCTCCTTCCTTTCTAAAGGATGTAGGCATCATTATGGATTTCCAGGAAAGACCAGATTATGTGCAAGAAGGGTGACATTAAATGATACACATTACAAACAGTGATAAAAATACCATAAAAAAAGGCAAGCCCCAGCCAGCACCCTAACAACCGACATTCTGTGGTCCATCCTTTCATTCATGGTGTGTCCACATTTCATCTCTCCAGTGACAATTTTGGAGAAAGAAAGGCCTATGTCATATTACATTCACAGAGAGCTGGCCAGCACTGTCCTGGTGCTTTGTATAGTCTGGGAGGTAGAAATGTGGAAAGATGCTTAGGTTTTGGGGGCGGGGGGTTGGGGGGATCCCAAAGTGTCACCAGAAAAGCGCGCGCGCGCACACACGCACGCACACACATGCACACACGCACACACGCACACACACACGCGCATGCACACGCACACGCGCGCACGCGCGCACACACACACACACCCACCCACACACACCCACACACCAACCCACCCACCCCCACACACACACACACACACACCCCAAGAGAGTGAGTCCATATAAAGCACTTTCACTCAAAACTCAAAAAGTTGGTCCCCTGGATCTGAGATCCATCTGGAAGGATAAAGTCCTCCGAAACTGAGCCCCAGGAACCTGCCGAGGCTATGAAAATGAAAGGCGGAGCACTACGGTGCTTGAAGAAAGCCCTTCTGTCCTGCAGCAGAGCAAGCTAGGGACAGCCACCCTCGCAGCTCAGCAGCTACTCTAACCAGCTTTTTGAAAAGCCAGCTGTAAACTGCATAAATCATAAATACTGCACTCTTCCCCAGATATCTCAAAGAAACTCCAAACGTTGGTGACAGGCAGAAATACCTCTGGAGATAGCAGCACTCCACAAATCTTAATTACTGTGCTAGTTGTTTAGAGACTATAGCGACAAATTTATGAATCCCTACGACTTAAGCTAGGATGTTATACAACTGTGTCTAAAGAGGGATTTTCTAAAAGAATTCCAGAGGGATTCCAAAAAGCAAGATCTTTTTGGCAAACATCTGTAGAAGTCTATTTACATGCCTGTGCCTAGGCAGGAGGGGTCTTTGTTAGCCATTGTAACCAGGGCACCATAGTCACGCTGCACTGTGTACACACTAGTGAAGTCTCTGGGAAATTAGTTTCAAACAGAGAGAAGGTATTAAATCTATGCACAGAGAAAGGATTAGAAATCGCTCGGTCTTCTCCTGTGATATCTCATTAATCATTTCTGAGTTCTGATAAAAACATTTAGAACTACGTGTATCAGACAGAGAAGCTTCTGCAATGTATCAGCATCTGGTGAACTTTTACAAACCAGATGAAGCGGAGTACTGTCTCCCTGAGACAGGTTAAGTCTAAAATCATCAGAGTGCAGCTTTTTTCAACATACTGAACCAGCAAATTAAATTTACAGGGGGTGAAAATATCACAAACAAATGCGGTAGCTCCGTCAATAGACTTCTGCTAGTGTATAAACCCTCTGAGCAACAAAGCCATTTTGAAAATGTTCAGGCTGAACACTTTCCACAGCTTAGTGCAGACATTCTTCCCCCATGCTGTAGTTACGTTAAAAAGCAGGAATTAAACGTATTGCACCAATTGCAGGCAGGTTCTTCATTTCAGGCACACTTTCGCATCCATCATTTGACACGCTAGTGTAAAGTCAAACGTAAATAGGAGGTGAAAAGCTGGTATTCTTCCTTACAATTCAACTCCTTAAAAGCAAGTGCAGGTGACGAAAAGGACCAGGGAAGTAACCTTGCTAAAACAGGGTTCCAAGCCGTATAACAAAGGCTGAGCTACCAGAAGCTATTACGGCTTCCCGGGGTGACAGAGTATTCTTGAAGGGACTGTGGGGAAGGACAAGTCCTGCCTGTCCTGCCTCTTGACAGAGGAAATAAATCACCCTGCACACTTGAGGATACCTTTCCAGGCTGCATGCTGGGAACTTCATTACACAAGCTGTGCCACATATTACTATGCATATTGCCACTGATTGGACATCGCCTCAAATCCGTAGCCTATTTCTGTCATAGTCTTAGGGGGAAGGAATCTGTTTTCTGCTTAAACAGATACCGACTTGGAAAGGAAAGGGGAAGGAAAAGACACTGAGCAGCCAAGAGTTCTCGGTGGAAAAAGATCCCCTTGACTAATGATATGTCTAATCTACACTAACCCTGCCTCATGGTGCATGAAATACAGTCATATTGTCATGGTTTTCATATCCCCTTTGATCTTAATGCAATTGTTGTCAAAGTGAACAGCTACTCACAGGAATCCTGGCTTCATTAAGAAGATAGAAAGTCCTTCCTCCTGGAGAGCTTTCTAATATGTCTTTGTTTTCATGTTAGAAGTTTATAGAGCTGCTGCTTGCCTGTCAATATCTATGGTAAAATATTAAAATAAATTTGCAAACGAAGCATTCATTAGTGTTATGTGTGCTTCTAACACATAATCCTGGCACTAATATAACTTGGAGGTGTTGAGTTAAATTTAAAGATGGTATACATGGGGGTAAAGCTGAGACAGGAATACATGGCTGTGATTTACATGTTGAAGAGAGAGAAAGGCTGCCAACAAACCAACCAACACAAGGAGATAAAGGGATGCTTCCTTATGATGCCTGCCTTTCAGGGCACTGTTTCACATGCCACAATGGACTAAGCTGAAAAAGATGAGGTAGTTCTTCATTCCAGCTGTCTTTGTAACCCTTCTCCTGGAGGCTAACACCCCCTCACCAGAGCCAGGGTCACATGAAAGGCAGTGCAGATGGCTTGGTACACCTCCCTTTCTGATGCCGCTCTTCAGCTGGACACCAAACACAAGTCAACAAATCTGCCTGCCTCTTTCACCACTGTCCCACCCTCCTGCTTCCCTGCTCAAGCCAGAGCTGATTTTACTAATGGACAATTTGTACCACTTATTAAGTGTCCACTGATTTTGGTCTGCTGTGTTAATGAAAAGAGCTGTAAATGACTGTCTCGTATCCACTGTCTGGAAGCACAGTGGTTGCTATAGTGTCATCTTTTTAGTCACAATGTAAAATTAATGAACCAAAGGAAACAAAATTAATGAAGACAATCATTAGCAGGCATCCTGTGGACTGAACACAAATATATTAGAGGTGAGATTTCACTAATCTGGGATACTGAGGAGAGGAATGGGAAGAAAGGTAAGTGGTAAATAAACCATGCCATTTTTTCCATTATAAAAACACTTCTACTGAAAAAGTCCCTATAATCTCAGTAAAAGTTGTGCCACGTGACAGATGCTAAATATATAAATATATGTATTTGTTAGTGTGTATAATATATCTGTACACATGTTTTTGATTATTTCTTTGCTGTTGAAAATAATTTGACAAAAAAATCCTTCTATACAGAAAATACATGGGTAAATATGATTCTGTTGTACATAGACTCAAAAGCAGTATTTATCATATCTTGCAGCAGAGTAAGCATTTAAAAAAATACTGTGAACGTTTTAATTTAACTAAACAGCAAAATAATCTTAAACAATTTTAAGTTTTGTGTGGGACTCTTGCAAGTAATGAAAATAGCACAGAAATGCCAAATACAGCATAATTGTTTCTTCTTCCTAGGAAGGTGATAGTAATCATGTCCAGACTGGCTTTGATGAGGCTTTTGGTAAATGCCAGAGAGATCTGCACTGTATTGGGATGATAGTAATGCGGTATCCTAGCTTGTGTTAGGAAATTCTTTGCATTAAAATAGTGCAAGTCTGTCAATAAGAAATATTAAAAAAAAACAAGTCTAGAAAAATTGCTTATAGCATGAATACAAGGTTGACTTATAAATCATGCACATTTGCAAGGGGACTGCTACAAATTAGCCTATTAGAGAAAGAGGGGAGCTCTAAGGGTCATTAACCATACTACAAAAACCTTCTTCTTTAGTAAGCCATTGCAGACTACTAGGAGCTAAAAACACATGAATTGATTTGCATCCTCTACTTGAGAAGAAGGGTTAATTAGGCTAGCCTTATTGCAGTTTGTTAAACAGACTGTTTTGTAGGCAGAAATGTTACATTTCTTCTTGTTTCCTTGAATAGAGATATCTTTCCTAAGATAATTCTCTATTTCTAGCAAGTATGGCATATTTAGAGCATCTGAGGATCCCAGGTGCTATTACAAAGTTCCGCCTAGACAAAGTGTGCATCATTTCAATGAAGTCTGTGGATGCATTTCCTACGTTATTCACTAGACTAAACAAGACCTAAATTCTGCTGTGTGCTCTTTCCTTATTAGCATTAAAAGATAGATGTTCTAACAAGCCTCTTGTGTGTCACACATATCCCACTCATTGATGCCTGCCTCTCAAGAAGATAGACAGCGATCCCCGTTTGATATGAGTGAAGTGAGGAAAATGTCTGAGCACAGACAACTCCGCTAGCAAAGGTGTGTTAAATGTTGGAAAGGATGACTACTGTTAACTTGCTCTGAATGCCACAAAGTAAGAAATCTTCAGGCTCAAAAAGTGGCATTTGTTTCACTGGTATGTCATAGTTCCTAGCCACAGCTACATCCATGGAACAGAGATGCACTGTCACCTCTTCAGCCTAGCACTTCTCAGCTAGAGTTTCTGAATGAACATTTACTGATGCAAGTCGGTTAACTACGCATCTGTCCATGCTGTGCTAAGTAACTGCTGGCTCACACAGGGACAGTTGTCTCCATGCACCAACTCTTTAAAATATGACCCTTGTTCAAGTATTAAAGTTCCACACATCTATCTATTCTATCTGTTGCGTGTTCACTAAAAGAGAACAGAAGTAATAACAAAATGAAAATAAAAAATACGCTGTGCAAGAGAAGGGTAAGAGCCGGGTAAAAGCTGCAGAGGTTCTGTAAACAAAATACAGATTATTAAAGGCAAAATTCCTGCTCTTAAGTTGTCTAAATGCAATGAATCATGATGTGTTGTCACAAAAAATGACTCAGTGTGGCTTAGAGTGGTGTTTTCTCATGACTCAGCCATGACATTATGATGGTAACACAGTTGATCATGAACCCTGAATCACACAACAGCAAAAAATGATGCAAATTTCATGCAAGAATTCAGATAAAAAGTGAATTTAAGAAAAATATCCTGCATTCCTGAAAACTGATATTTCAAATTCAGTTCCATGTGTAGTTGTAAACAGTATGCTGTCAGCAATGAGTTTAAGACTAATTGTAAACTCGTTAGTCTTAAATTCGTAAGAATATATTTACTTCCTGAAAGTTTTGTGGAAGTGGCATGACTGTTATTAGTGGCACTGACCATTATATACTCAAGCATATTACATTCCCTTTATTTGTCATAGGAGAAAATAACATAAACTGAGTTGTTTTCAATTTCAAAGTGATTCTTGCATAAAATCATTGTAACCATAGTGTAAATAAAGACAAGCAAATACTACAGTCTTAGTAGATTTCTTGTATCACCACTTTCTTCTCTCAGTGTCTTGCAAAAAAACCTGCAGAGCATTTTTTTTTCCTTTAAGGAATGTATCATTGCTATCACACTTTGTAATAGCAATTATCTGCTCCAGTCCCCTGCTTACCTTAATTAATATCTAATTTGTTAAAGAAAAAAATGCTTCCAGCTTTACCCTGAGGTAACAAACAAGGCAACACAACCAAGAAGAGCATTGTGAGTATATGGTAGAAGGAAGAGAACAATACACTACAAATGTCATTACAGATAACATTTTGCAGATAGTAAGTTTTTGTGCATTTGTTTTACTGAAAAATAACAACGCTTATATATACCAGGAGCTAGATATACATTGTTTGCCTGGAATAAACACAGTTTTAGAGCTGTCCTTTCTGCATCGTGGACCGGATGTGGCACTGTTTCAATTGGAAGGTGTTTTTTAAGGTCTGTACTCCAATCTCCTGCTCAAAGTGCTACTACCATAAGCAGTAGCATCAGGTCAGCTGTGGATTTCTCTAGCTGATTGTGAAAATCTCCAAGGACAGAGATTGCTTAGCATCTCTGGGTCACACTTTCTAGCCTGCACTACCTCCTGGTGAAGAACTTCTTCCTAATGTCCCATATGAATATCTTAAGCCACAATTTGTGGTCCTTCCTACAAAACAGGCTGACAATACCTAGTTAAGTTTGGCTCTGCTGTCTTTGGAACAGAACTTCACATGGACAGATTTTTGCTGCTATTAGACCATCCCTTTGCCTCCTCTTCCCCAGCAAAAGCTCCGTGTCCCACCCAGACATCCTCCTGGGAGCTGAGGGTCCACCACTCCCCCTAATTCTGTATGGTCTGCAAACCTGCTGAGGGTGCACTCTGTCATCCTATCAATTGCAATTAATCGCTTATGAGTAGGCCTCTTGAGTTCATTCTTTGTCACTGGCTGCCAGGGGAACATCAGCCCATTTATTACTACATTCATGGCTGACAATCTAGCAAATTTTTAACCTACCTAAGTCTTCTCATCCATTCTCTTTTTACAAACGAATGCTATGGGAGGCGATGTCAACGCAGACAGCAGCCAGTGCTCTCCCCCTTGTTCATATGCTACTTAATTGCAGAAGGCAATCAGATCGAATTAGCACAATTTGCCTTTGGTAAATGCATGCTGAGTATCCCTGATTACTTTTCGTGTATGTCACAGTCTTGGAAATTGATTTTAAGAGGACATGCTTCCTTTCGCAGGGCTGAGGTGAGGTCCTTTTCTGTTCCTCTCTTTGTACAGACAGAAGTAACATTACTCTTGTTTCCAGTCACTGAGGACCTCCTCCAGTCACCATGGAGAATCCCAGCCGGCCCCACAGATGTGAATGTGTGCCACTGGTCTGCAGCCCTTAAATTTTTATTGCCCTGCTGCTGCCTGCTCTTTTCCTTCTCAAATTGTGCCAGTGAGTGCAGAGGCCAGGGAGCTGGCACTGACTGCAAAGACCAGTGCAAAAAAAAGGCATTGGGTACACTGCAGCAAAAGTGGGAAGCCACTACTGGGCGAGCAAAATACACAAAATGAAAGGAAGAACACGGGTTTTGCAGCTTTAAAAAGTTACAGCCTATTTCTTGTTTTTAACACATTGGGTCTGACTGCATTTGTACAGATCAACAGCAAATTTATAAACACCGCACTGGAAAAATCTGGTCTAATGTATTTCACAAATGCATTCACATTAAAAATGTATCATTCTATACATTCCCTATGTGGTTTAAATTAAATTACTCACCTATGAATGACAGCTCCGAAAAGGCTAATGAGTTCTCTTTGAAGACTGCTCAAAGAGCTCTTGCCTTTTCTAGTGCTCTTAGGCATTCACTCCCTTCTGTTTTTTACTCTAAGTATCTCGTTCTTTCACAAGGACTAAGCACTTGATATTAAAAAGTGGGGAAGAGAATTAAATTAATGGAGTATTCTATGACTGTTTTTCTGAGAAAAAACAGACTCAGGTTAATTTCCTCTGAATGACACAAGTGTATTGTCACAGCCTGAGACAGCTTTCACAGTTTTGACTAATAAAGCCAACAAATTTTTCTGGTGACATTTTTTTCTATAACTAAATGCTGATGTGACAAAAAACCCCAAAACACTGGAAGACATGGAGATTTTCAAAACCCTCTGTCAAAACTTACTCAAGTATACCATCAAGATAAAATATTTCATTACAGCATTATGGGAATGTTTCATTAAATTGTGTAAGATGCAACAAAATTCATTCTACTTGCAGAGTTTGAGTGCTGAACTACATGAAGGATAGGTGCTAAATGTTATTTTGATTGTGCTGAAAATCTATTCCACCACCTCCATGTAGACATGCTGAAACCCAGGGACAAAAGCTGCTGTCCATGAAAGAGAGAGATCTTTGGGACAAAAAAAACCCCCAACCCTATATCTAACTGACAAAGAACACATGACTGTAAAAGAGTCAGTCATTAAGACAAGTTAGGCTTCAGAGTTGGAGCATGTACTGAATAAGAAAGACTCTTTGTCTATAACTGAAAAAAACCCTATTCCTGGGAGATAATTTTCATACATTCACTTCTGATCTACGTGTGCTATCCCTTAACAGTGCCTTGCCTTTACCTGGTTGGTGGGCTCTAAAGGAAACTCATCTCTCTGTACTAAGATCACTTTTGTAATAGGTCTTTACTAGGGAATGTAGACTGAAATTTCTCCATAAGTAAATTGGCATAGGTAAAGAAACTGAGCCACTTCACCACAGCTGATGATCTGATTTCAGCTGTGATTGTCCACGTTGTTGGCACCCTCTACAGCCATTCTTTCTTCTAACAGAAGCCCAATGATCTCAGCATTTATCATTATATATATCTTTTTATAGTCTTCTCTGATACCCAGACTGGGATACAAAACTGAAGTTGACTTATTTAGAGAAATTTCCATCCAGTTCACCTCCTTCATAATTTACTTGGAAACAAACCAAAAAACTTTAAAGTCTTTGGGAAGGTTGTTTTTTACCCCCTGAATTTGTTAAAAAAAATTATATGGACCAAGGGAAATCAAGCTTTTCTTGCAAGTGCAAGAATTATATGTTGCTGCCCCTTTGAGATAAGAAGTAACAGTTCAGACTGAAGGGTTTTAAACAGTCTTTAAAGGTGGACGATTCATTCCATGCACATGCTGTAATGACACAACGTGTTGTAGGAAAGGCAGCCCACCTCTCAGGGCGTCAGCACACCCAGACATCAAAGACTGTGACACTAGACAAAACCATTGCTTTAATTCTAAGTTAATCTGTTGATTTATGTTCAGCTCCTCTCTTCTTCCTAGAATTGTTTATGAGGGGAAAAGAAAGGATCACACCAACAGAACGGTTTTGCTGCTGTGTGCAGGCTGCTTGGAGATATGAAATAGGCAAGTCACAAGCTTGGTATTGACTTGAAAAGTATTAGGTGGTTAACAACCACAGATCATGTTGGTATCATCAACACATCATGACCTGTTTCACACTGAAATTGTTCTAGCTCGGGCATCTCCACCCCTAAAAAAAAAAAAAAAAAAAAAAAGCATCAAAACCATAGTGACAGTAAATATATGCCTGAGGACAATATTTAGCCTTCCTGACTTCAATGAATAATAAGAATAAATAGTACTAGCTCATAAATAATAATTATTCACCTTGTGATAATATTTCTGCACTTGATGGCAGGACCTGTTAGTAAACATACTTATTTCCTTTTTCACCTCAGCAATTAATACTGCTCCCGTTCCTTCCCAAACAGAGTAACTGCCTATACAGACTTAATCACTTCCAGTTGCTGTGACTGATCCCATAATTAAGCAGGAGGTGACCAAATCTTAAACGTGAGTTGATAATTAAAGGTTGCCGTTACAAAAAATGAGTGCATGATCACATGTGTACATACAGGTTTGAATTTTATAAAACTAAGAGTACCTTCTGGATGTGACGTTCAATAATTCTGAATTTTAATGTATGCAAAATGACTGTAAGGTGGCACAAAATAGCCCATCATTTTGCTCCATTTCAGGTAGCTGGCTGTAAAAGGCCTAGAAGATTAGGAAGAGTTTAAAGCTACCATGTAAATTAAAAGACTTTCTTAAGATTCTTGCGTAGGACAAAAAAGCTTGAAGGCAGGCTACAGTACCTGTGAAGTGCTTTGCATCTATATTCTTTGCTTCTAACAGCAGTATGCTTGGTTACAGCAGCAAAGGAGCAAAAGAGAGCTCTTTGGTTGAAATCTCGATAAAACATGCAGCCCCAAATGCATTTTTTCTCTACAGAAAGACAGAAAGCTTTAGGAATTTCAGCTTCAATAAGCCAGCCAATTTATTTCACTGTAAATCAGCCTTGTGGTACAGAATATCACACTTCAAAGTTTCACAAAGTCTATTACTTCCAGTTAAAGTGGATACATAAACATTCAGAGTTCCTTTAACAAAAGCGAAAGGTATGACTGCAGAAAAACCACTACACCTCAGCAAGAAACGAGCTAATCTGCTGGTTCCTATATTGCTGCAGGGATCCACTAAACTGTTACCTAAAAAAGCGATGCAAGAGATGGATAAACCAGTCACTACTCAGTAACGTTTTCCTGCTTTAGGACCTCTTTGGATATTGGATAACTGGAAAATTTTTTTCATAACATTGAGTTGTTCCTTAAGTCAGTTCTCTTCATAGATGCTCTCCAAATTCATTTCAGGTAAACATTGGCACTGGAGTTAAACCGCAGTGGTGGCTTAGAATAAGGTATGGAAATACACACTTTTTACTGCAAGTAAGCACAACACTTACTTCAATATTGTTTTTCTGGAAAACCCATCAATGGTTACCCCAACTGACATTATTTTGGCTATCAGGCTGAGTGTTCCCTCACAACCAAAGTTAAGAACCTCATTTCCTCACTGTTCTACTCAAGAATAACGGCCATACTTTATTTTCTGATCAAAATTACCAGCAATATTTCATTACATATTGCCTCAGATCCTGCCAGGCAAAGCAAAACAGAAAAAAGAGGACCATTGGCGATTGCCAGAATACCCATGTGAGAGCAACAAGACTAGTTACCAGACCAGCCTTTAACCGCAGAGGTTCATAGCAGAACTGGAATGGTATTTTTACCATATTTTTTTGAAGATGGCAAATACTTCTCCCCCAGAAGTAGTCTTGTCTGCTGTATGTGATCCTCATTCATCAGAGCTGAGCAGACTTTTGGCTTTCAAACTGTTGTTATGATCAGAGGACAGGACCAAAGTACTTTGGCAATGGCAAAACAAAACCTCCAAAAGCTGCTCCCATATTCCTCAAGGATATTCTTCAGGGTCTCCTTTTACAGCTGAAAGTCTGTCCAATATTTTACAACTAATGAGCTGGCAATTCTAGCTTGGACACAGCTCCAGGATTTGCTAGCCAGGAGTGGATCGTCAGTGCTGAGCTCCAGAGCAGCGCTTTGGAGACCTGCAAGTTTTAGTGAAAGAGGTTCTGCAATCCCTTGACCTTAACATGGGGTGGAAACTGGACCTCCCCCAGATTACATTCCCAGAGACTGCTGCTGAACTCTCCGTCCATGATGTGCAGAGCAGGCTCTTTGAAGATCACACAGCACACTTGAGTCAGCACCATGCTGGAGAGCTTTATACCTGTTAGAATAAGAAGTACTTCCAGATTTCGTTTTGGAGCAGCATGCAAAAATCCAATCTGGGATTTTTTTCGTAAAGGAAAATCAGCATTACATGGGATGAAAAATTCTAAGTAAATCAGGAAGCTGAAGGGACTGATCTGTTTATTGACACCAAAAGAATTTGTTCTTGTTTCCATGTTCTTATTCTGATCTCAGAAATGGCTTGGATTTTCTCCTCCTAATGTATAAAAAACAGGCAAAGGGTGTACATCACTGTATGAAAAGCAACAGCTTTGTGTCGGAGCATGCTGGAATAGGTTGCCATTCTAGAATCGGTTATCTTTCTGCCAAAGTACTGTGTAAAAGCACTAAAATGACCATTTCATGAGACTAAGTGGAAATATTATTATTTTAAATAGGTAAGAAAGACATTTCCAATGATGATCAAGTGCTTATTTGCTTAAAAAGGTCAGTAGCAGAACTACTTGTGAACCTTGGAAATGGGACCGTTGGTCTTTAAAATACTTGAGTGTTTTACAGAAATAATTTAATACTACAAGGCTTTCTACTGTGTGTCCGCGCATGCATATGTGCAGGAAAAGAGCATAATACAATTCTGTGCTTGATTCACCCATGTAAAATGCATAATTTTTGCATCAGTGTCATTTAAATAAAGAATAGTGCTGTTTGGATCTCTGAAATCATGAAAACTTACTTATGGAGAGCTGAATTTCAGATTGACCAAGTCGTAACATTGATAATATTGAACCAGTGAAAATGTACATAGTATTTCTGCTATTGCAGCCAGGAATAATGTCAGTGGGTAGCATGCATTCACTTTACCACAGCTCACTGATGGCAAAGTATGATGCTGTTTCAGTAAAACATCTATTTACTCTTAGATCTTGATCCTTTGGTTTTTCTTGTTTGAAAGAAAACAAGTCAAGCGTTAAAATTTTTTCTTGCCTTTTAGACCGCCACTATTACCATATAGTCTCAGCAGCGATAGTACTCTCCAAAAGCATACTTTCTGGATTGTGAGTTCATTTTTTAGGGTTTCAAGGACAGGTTAAATAAAATAATTAAACTGGAGAAGAGTTTCTTTAAAAATTATACACTCAGAGCTCGTCTTTTAACGATTTGCAGGAAAAGGAGGAAGAGTGTCAGGCATTCTTCTGGAAGTCATAGAAGTAACATGCACAACAAAACTGCCTTCCACTGTTCTCACAAAAAAACATGCAGCAAAATGGCTTGACATGGATTTGACAACTCAAGGAGTAAGAAGGGGGTTGACTTGATGGGATAGTTCCCTCATTGATTTATAATCTGAGATTATAAAGCACTACCTGAAAATATTCCAAGAAAAAGGAAAGCTATCAAGGGAGTGTTTGGTGGAAATCTCAAATCCAATCTGAAACAATCTACATTGCCTATGTCCAGATGAATTTCTTTCATTTCAACCTGGAGGGAAAGGAGAGATTAACAAAATGGAGAAAGGGAATATAATTTCCTCAGTCAAACTCCCAAACTGCTAGTTACCAAACATGACTTTGTCTCCAAAACACTCAGTCTGGAATATCAGATTTTTTGCAGATTTTTTGCCAAGCTTTATGAGTTTGTCTGCAGGAAGCAGCATGTAGATCCAAGCACTTTAGGACTTTTCAGAAGATGTAAAAACGTTCTCATAACTGGATGCCCAATCTGTAATTTGGCAAAGATTTCTTTCTGTCTCACATCTTCTTGGATCACAAAATCTTCCAGGTCATTACTCCAAAAAGCTTGATGGAGTCTTCTGCCAAATGGATAATATCTTGGTCAACAGAAAGCACAAGGCAGCTAAGCATTTTTACAGGTTTTAGAAACTGACAAGTTTAACTCTTAAATTATGCCTGAAATGGTCCTTAACACTTTTCCAAAAGACCATACTGATCTGTTATCTTTACCCCTTTATTCAACATTTGCTGGTATCTGATCCAACTTTGGAAGTGTTGCTAAAACTGTAGGTATAGGCCTGACCCAATTGGCTCAAAATCCCCCCTTTTTTTATATGTTTGGCATGTATCTGAATTTATCTGGATTTATAATCTCACAATTCACTGTTCCTGGCTGTGTCACCCAGTTTTCCTCCCTCATGCACATGCACAAAGGCAGGCCTACAAATAGAGATAAAGCATTCAGAAACCAGTCTGTAAAAATGTTTTGCTCTGCAAATGAGATGCATAATGTAGATAAGTATGGCAGGAGCTACAAGATACAAAACAATTTATGTTCAAGTAAAGTCTGATGGAAGGAAACCTGGAACATACCTGTGGAGAATTGCAAGACGAGCAACAGGCTGTAAATAAAAGTTTCCAAAATAAGTTTCAGAAACCATTGCTCAACAATGAATGTGACAGGAGTAAGAAGTCTTCCCAAATAAATACAAAATAAACACTAAGATTTTTGCTATTAGTTTAAGTGCTGTGTTTCACAGAAACACTTTTTTTCTGGGCATCAGTGAGCAGGTGGACTATCAGGAATGTCCTGAATGCATTTGGGGTCCCTATCCAGAAACTTCACAGCCACTTCCACCTAATAACTGGGATTTGCTCTCATGTCCTCCAGAGATGTCCTCAAAGATCATCCACCCTCTGAATGACTTTGCCCAGTGTTCCTGAAGAACTACATCATGCAATCCATAGCTTCACAAAAGTATTAGTAAATGGGTATTTTTCCTCTGGCAGAGCAATCTTCTTACACACCACAGGTGGCTTGGGTGCTAACAGTAATCTATCAGGTTCACTGGTTTGCACTGGTAAGAAATGAACCTGATTTTTCCCAATCAACACCATGGATCCAAGCTTCTTTTCATATGGTAAGTAAATGATATTGCAGCAGGCGCAAATCATACTCCAGAAGACCTCGTATTTCCAAAACATTACTAATATTTCTTACAGGTTACACACTATGACATGTTTGTGAATTACAAAATGATGCATTTCTAACAGCAATCTCATGTATACTGCAGGATGCAATAACCTCACAAAATTTAAGATTACTGTGGTGCCTGTGTGCCAGATTATCCTAAATGATCAAAATGATGCTATCACTGTCAGTAAGCTGAAAAAAAAAAAAAATCCTATGACACTGGTCCACTGTTCAGTTTTTCCATCTTCTCTGTTTCTGACAAACTGTTTTACCAGCTGGATAGAGTCTATAACCATTTCTCCCACTATCTGTGGAGCTAGGGATAACGATCACAAAAGCCAGACTGCGCCTTCAAGCACAGCTGTGAGCAAAGGATAAGGCACAAACTGCTCCATCCCAAAAACAGCCACCAGAAATGCTGCAACTAATACCTCCTCTTCACAGCTCCTACCTTGCCTCTTCTCCATTTCTCTGGGGTAATGCTTTGCTGACCTTTTGCTTCACTTAAGGGCGTTATAGGAACAATTAGTCCCCTCTCCCCAGCATGGATACAGGGTGTGTTAGAGCCCAACTCCAAAGCAGTGTAGGTGGACTCAAGTGGTAATTATCTGCAAGTAGTGCTAAGAGACAAGAACTACAATACAGGATGAATTGACACTTGTTTCAATTTAAAAGAAACATGGAAAAGCTTTTTGATTGTTTTGGAAAAAAGTGGCCTTGGCAGATAAATATGATGTCAAATGTTAGTTCAATTTAGAACATCCATTCTCACACGGACAGAAGGCATCTCTTCCCTTTTGGACTACTTAGGAAATGTGCTTTTCTTTGTCTCTGTATGAATCCTTACTGAAGCTCTGAATGACGCAACATGGAGATGCTGTTAGGTATTTTCTTATCGTTAACAATATCTCCTTTACTTGGAGAACAGTAGGCCAAAAACATCTTCTACTGCATCAGGCAGAGCATTGCCAGCAGGTCAAGGGAGGTGGTCCTTCCCCTCTGCTCAGCACTGGTGAGTACATCTAGGGTGCTGGGTCTGGTGCTGGGCTCACCAGTACAAAAGAGACATGGACTGGAGGCAGTCCAGTGCAGGGTCACCAAAAAGTTGTACAGGCTTTTCTCAGTGGTGTCCAGTGACAGGACAAGAGGCAATGGGCACACATTGAAACACAATAAATTACATTTAAGCATAAGAAAAGACTTTTTTACTATGACAGTGGTGAAAAACTGGGACAAGCTGAGGCTGTGGAGTCCCTTCTCTTTGGAGATAATAAAAATTCAGTGGGACGTGGGACATGGTCCAGGGCAACCACGTCTGCCTGGCCCCACTGGAGCAGGGGCATTGGACTAGGCGATTTCCAGAGGTCCCTCCCTCTTTCAGCTGTGGGATCAGCAGGATCCCAAAGCACTGACCAGACACCCTAGGCATCTGTTTCCCTCTATCAGAAAAGAAAAACAACACTCCTTCTGGCAACCCTCTGATGTAGAAACTACTTGCATCAATCTGACTCAGATCCCGTTAATAATAGCTCGTCTCATCAGCCTCAGAGGGTCACTGTGCTGACACGTACTTGCCTGCCATGCCATCTTCATCATTTCAGACTATTTCTACGGGTTTAGGAGGTACTTTCCTTTCAGACAGACCAAGGCTTTCCACACCCTCTCTTCCTGCTGTTTTGCTACTCGTTAGGAGACACGGTTGTCCAAAATCCTGTCAGAAGCAGACTCTGCTAAGCACTGACTAGAAAGTCTTGTGGCTTAATTTGCTGCAAAAATATATCTCATTGGCTGACTCTAGATCCTGCTAATGACCATCAACACCTTAACACCAACTGCTTAGACTCGAAAAAATCATGCCAAGAGCTTATTTTATTAAGTGAGAAGCACAGTGTAAATGACACCCAAGGGAGAATAGTCTCCATTTTTTTTATTTGTACATTTTCAAACTTTATTATTTTCTACTGTTTTGCACTATGGTGGACATCTTTCTAAAAGGAAACCGCTTTCTAATTGCTAGTGTCATCTGCTGTGCCAAAATACATTGTTTCCAACACAAGAAAATCAGAGAGGGACTCAGCCACAAATGCGATAACCTAGACAATTATCCTAAATCACATCTATTCAAATGAACATCCACATATTGCAGAAGATTATCTCCTTTTTTGCTCTAAAAGCTCCCATGTTGCAGAAGCTTCATCACCCCATGTTTATACAAAGTGCTCCAGTTCGGGGACCAAACTCCCAGAAAGTCCGCTTTTGACCAGGACCCACAGAGAAAGATGTTTAAACCTGGGTTAAATCCCCCAGATTGCCAGATTTTGGATTCTAAGTATGCATACTGCACAGTAAAAGCAATGAATTCAGACCGAAAAACATCACCCAGGCTGATTTTCATACGTAAATGGAACACATGGAAAGATGTTTCGACACGCTTTTTGCAAGAGAATCATGTTTAGAACAGTCACGACCTAAATAAAACATCTGAAATGTAGGCTTTTCTCAGGCTGAGAAAATTCCACCCCACCTTCCTCATTGTCAGGCGATGATATAACCTTATCAGGAAACCTTTAGAACAGTCTACATGGAAAAAACCCCAACATTTAAACCCTCTCCTATTTAAGTGGGGGAAATTGTGCAACTGAAAGTGCACGTGACAGTATCAGAGGAATGGGAAGAAATATGACTGTGTACCTTTCCAGCCAGGGTATTCATACAAGAGAGAAGAATTCATCTGTCCTTTTTTTCTTATGTGGTTTTCTATTCATCAGGTGGGCTTTTTAGTCCTTTCTTCACATGTACCCAACTCTTCACACAAATGGAGGGCGAAACACAAAACTTAAAGAAGGTGCTTTGAAACAACAGCCTTCTAAGCAGTGTAGCCTTCAAGTCGGTCATCCAAGTCAGTCATAAAACATCACAGGGGTTTCTCCCCAGACTCTCTGGTGGCTATATAAGGGGCAGGCTGGCAGTCCTTGCCTTCAGAGAAACACATGTACTGTTTTCCCAGGATTCCCAAGAAAACATAAGGCATCACAGCTGGGATTCACCTACTCCTTTGCTAGGAGCTCCATGTATTCCCCGGCTCCACCACTGAGCAACTACCAGAAAATGAGGAGGTAATTCACTGCATCCACAGAAGGCAGTGACAGCATGTCTGCTAAACACTGGTGAGTTTTCCTAGAAGCATTCTCCCCCTTGCTGTAGAAGCGTTTTGTCCTATGCCTCTTTTGCAAATACGTGGTACAGGACACAGTCAAGCCTAAAACATTAAATGCCCTGTAAGCAGCTGAAACATCGATTTCTATGTACTCCTGCTGAAATACTGTATGACCTTGGATTTGTTATTTGATATGTCCATGCCGCAAATCTTTTTTGTAAAATGAACCTAATACTACCAATCCCCTCATTTTAAAGTGATGTGCCAGTGATAAGCACTATATACTGACTTTCTAAACAGAAATAATACCACGATGAGTCATTGCCTTTGGTAGCCTGAGTGGAAATAGGAAATCTTACTCATACATAACAAAAACAAGAGGTATGATGGTATTTTCTAATGAACAAGGTTGCTGAATCTCATTTTCATTAAAATGCTTTTAAGGTTCGCTTACAAGATGTCAAGGTTTGTGGGCAGAAACATACTCATCCCTCACTCACAATATTGTTATGCAAAATTCCTGCAGAGCTAGGGAATGAGCACTTTATCTACCCTCTTCTCAGACTTGCCGGTGGGCAGACCAGATCAGGCTAGAACTAGTCCGCTTCTGGAGCTCAAATGTTGTGGAAAGTAAAACATTATTTAGAGCAGCCTTCAGGCTGCTTTTATTTAAAGCAGACGGTCGGAAATTCAAATTAGGGGTAATACAAATGGTATCAAGACTTTTTGTATCTGTCTCTGCCCCAAACACAGAAGCAAAGTACTTGAGAATCAGGCTTAAACAATAAGAGCTTCTCTTTCAGAAAATAAAGCTTTTGCATCAGCAGCACAGACTCTCCAAGACAAAGAGCTACCATAGGCTGTAAGGCAAGTATGCTAGGCTGTTGTGCAGCGCTTACTCGTAATAGACTTGCACCCTAAACAAAAGTGAATGCAGCACCATAACTAGCTGCCATTCACTTTTTTCTCCCACACACTCACACTGGCAAAGAGCTTGTCTTTGCTCATGCTCAGCTACTTCGTTTAGTTGTCTTTATTGCTCAAATATACATGTCAGGGAAATATCCTTCTTCCTAATAATTTTGGTTCTTATGTATCAAGTTGGCCTGAATTTAAAAATATGTATTTAAAGCAAAGCAGAGGGTTTTGTTTTGAGTTGTTTTTTTTTGTTTTGTTTTGGTTTGGTTTTTTGTTGTTGTTGTTGTTGTTTGCTTTGTTTGGTTGTTTTTCCTCTTTCTGAACAAAATGTTCGTATAGGTTTGCACCGAAAGAATTTCAGCAAAGTGTTTATACTGCCTCTGTTCTAGCCAGGTGTCCTTGCCTTTAAGAGGAATCACCTTGGAGGCTGGCGTACTCCTGAAGCACAAATGATGTACTGGCCACTGCAGAGACAATCACTTTTTCTAAAACGTCAGAGCAGGGAAGCCAGAAGTGCAAGCTTGTCAGTGTGTGTGACCATTGTTGGTAAATGACCACAGCCACGTCCTGCTTTTCCCAGCTGTTCCTGATGCCCTAGTCAGCTCACTATGTTTCCCTGTCTTTGACAGTATATTCAGCATGAAACCTGCTTTATAAGACTGCTTAGAGTGATGACAGCACTGAGTTCATTGACGTATGGAAGCTGTCTGCTAATAAAGGTGCACCAGCCTACCCAAAAGGGATGCATTGAGGGATAATTTGAAGACATCTGTTAAGACAGAAGCTGTGCGATAACTTACCCTGGTTGCCTTGCTGCCTAGGAATTCACTCACGGATCATCATCCTTGAGGTGGCTGCTGTACCACCACAGAACAGAAAGGGAACTGCTGCCTCTTCATGGAGCTTCATGGAGAATAAAGAGAGAACCAGAAGGAGAGAACGCGTGGCCAGATACTGGTCAGCATGGTGGAGACTAGATTCCATGAGCTACAGGAGGGGTAACATCACTGGGAAACATACATTTCCAACAAAAAAGGAAATATCCAGTTTAGGCAACTGACATTATGGGTAACTGGAATCTGGATATAGCCCTACATTTACTTAGAAGCACTCTGAAGAAGTCCTAGAAGAAATGTTAGTATTTTGGAACAGTGGATTCATTTGTACTTGCTTTCTACGCTGGAACGCAATGAGTGGCTTAAAACAAGAAATATATTCATTTGCAGGTGAAAACTTAAAGCAGAATTTCATAATTTGAAAATTTGTAACCAGTGCCTGCTATCAATCAATGAAAAATCTGCAAGTCTATTTTTTAAGCATATTTTTGGCTCACATTTCTAAATCACATATTGTTTGTATTTGCATATTTTTCTAAAGAATATTTTCAATATTCTGGAGCTTTATTTAATCATTGTCTTATTTTTTTCCATTTGTTTCAAAGTCAGAACACACAGCAGGAGAACTATTATTTTTGTCCCTCTAAAACACTTTACATATCTTTTTTCTTTCTTCCTTTTCAGACTAAGGAGTTGTATGATTCAAATGAATTCAACCTTTTCTGTTCAAAACACTCTCCGTAGGATTATGCGCTGTGTTTCTGGCTGTAGCCTTTCTTGCTAAAAGGGAACAGATAGGTGTAAATGATATTCACACCTCTTAATTGGAGTCATTAACAGTTCTCTGGGTTATCTTCCAGCATAAGACCTTGGGCTTCCTAAGGAGCAACTAGAAATAAGAGCCAGGAGTCGCTGCAAACTTTTGCTCATACAGGAATGTCAGTTAAGAGTGTGATTTTTGTGTTTAGTGTGTCCGCCCCCCCACCCCCCAACAACATTTCTTTTCTGGCAACATCTCTACCATAGGCAAGATTTTATGAGCAAAAAAGTGCTTTTGCTAGTATAGCTGTTTCATTGCAGTTGATATAAGCAAGACCATTGCAAACACTTTTTTCCTTGTACTTTCTCTATCTGTAAGGAGATATTCCTGGTGTAGTGACACGAGCTGCAGGCACGAGTTGGAGTTTCTTTCTTTGGTTGTGTAAGTTCTTAAAAGTTTCTTGTTTGTTTGTTCCTGTTTAGCATTGTGCAATCCTTTTTGTGAGTAAGGAGAAAAAAAATCAATTATTTACCTTGTTTTGCAGAACAGATGCAGAACTGATGGAAACAATACTCTCTCAACAGCTTGATAAAATACACTAACAATTCATGAAAAATTCAGGTACAAGCCAAATATAGTTTATTCATGAAACTGAACCAATTTACAGTGCTTAACTGTGTGAACATCAAAATGTCCTTTCATGGCCTTTTAAAAAACATCTAACATCTCTGCATGCTTTTCTTGTGTTTGCCCTTGCATGTGCCTGCCAAAAATCAACAGCCTGATTTCTCACCCGGCACCAACAGCCATCCATGTTGTGTTCACAGGTACAAATATAGCAAATGCCACACTCAGTTTTTGCCTCTAAACTCCAGTTTAAACTACCATGACAGAAATCATCATCATTTTTGTACTATCCAGATAAGTAGGAAAGTTGCTGATGAACCCACGCTGCCTTTTGCTGTATGAATTCTTACTGTTGGGTGAGTTCAAAGCCATGAAAGCAGTAAGTCTTTACTAGGTAAGTAAGAAAATTCTTATGAAATTATCATATTGGTAATTAAAAACTAGTAAACCAACAGTTAGGAAAGGTTATGTGTATGTATAAAGGTGGCAGGTACCTCTGCTATACTGCTTTAATATACCACACAAACCCTTTAGATCTCTTTTAAACCTGGATAAAATAGCAGGAGATGTTAAATAAAATGAGTGGTTAAGTGTCACCTAGAGAAAATTTGAGAGTGGCAGGTGACCTACCTCCTTTCTTTAAGTTCAGAAGACTGTTTATTTAAGACAGAAAATTTGTATCTCAGAGAGGCACGAAGTGGACAAAGCACTACAAAACAAACCCTCTGTATAGATAGATGTAGTAGAGAGATTTTCTATAGATAGAAATAAAATTAGGAACAGTTTCTACAAGTAATGGAACTGGTCATCATAAAATATGCTGGACTGGGTTTTCAAATGAGGGGAACTTAAATGCTGGAAATGCCTTGCAAACTTGCTACCTCATTGATTTCACAGGAGCCAGCTGGGATCTCAGATGCCCTATAAAATGCATAAGAAAGAGTTAAAAAATAAGACAAGAAGCCCATCATCCAAAGTTGAAAATCATCTTAGATCGCTGTAGGGAAGAGCTGGGCAAGGACAAGAGTGTAACCTTGTCTGCCAGAGAGTCTGAAGCCTAGTTCTGGGTTGCACTTTTCCTCATTATTCATCAGTACCATTTGGCTTCAACTCCAACTCCCTCTTCCTTAGAGAAATGGTATATAAGGGAGATACAGTATAGTCTTCCCTCCACACTATGAATAAAAAACCTGTCATATATAAAAAAAAAAATCTCCAGTAAATAACTTGTAATACTAAGTTACTGGGTATTTATAGGAAAAAAATTCTTAGACTATTCTCTATCTGTCCGATCTGACATTAAAAACATAGCTATGAACAGGGGAAAGAACTTGAATATGGGTCTTTGAAGTGAGGGCCCCATGTAGGGGCATGTAGAACACTTTTGAGTTCTTTATCTAGTTTGATGCACGTTTTACAGTTGAACCCCTGTTAATTCCAAGAACACAAGCCTACCCATCATCTCAGCTTTTACTGAATTCCTTTTTATTTTAGTAGACAACAACCTAAAGAGTTTTTTCATTTTTTCCTTTTCCCCCTCCCTCCTTTTTTTTTTTTTAATCTGAGAACATGCTGTGCTATGAGGACCCTTGGAGCTGTACAAGCCAAATAAACCTTGCAATGACATTTTAAAAGTTGCTTTGCATTTGTATAACCTGTCTGTAATCCTTCTGTGTCTCAGAATTCACCAAGCTATCAATTCCTGAAATTATTGAACTGGATTTCACATAAAATGCATTCATTTGTGGAATACATATATGTTAAAAATTTAGTGAAGCTTCTTCTCCACAATCCATGGAACGGATAGAAAAGGTGAAGCCAAGATGAACTGTCCTGGGAAATGGAGGCTGAGGTAATGCAAGGAGAATTGGTGCTTCAGGAAATGTTTTAGAATATAGCTAAACAAAACCCCCAAAACATATTTGTATTTTACACAAAAATTTGTGGCTTGGTGACATATTAATCCTTATGGTAAGGGCAGTAATACCTAAGAATGATGATGATACATTAATACATGACTGTATCACAGCATTGCAGTACTACAAGGCTAATTAAAACATCAAGAAAGAAGTGCAATTCAAATAATTTAGTTCTTTAAAACCATATATGACACTGGTACTTCTCCCATTCTGTTCCAATTGTTTTTCCATAATACTGGGGCACTGTTGGCTTGAATGCACAAGAAATTAACTTCTGTTATCTCAGAGTTGCTGTGTAAATGCTAAATTTGACTTCTTACTGTCTGCCTATTTTTGCTTTTCTTTATAAATAAAAATGATGTAAAAAGATATTTTTATACTTGATTTAGAGAAGTTCAGCAATGTTCAGCTCCCAATAGTAAGCTATCTTTCTAAATGCAAGAGCTATTTTTCCTATGATTTTGTTGTCTCCTATGAATTTTTTAAAAATGTAATTTATTCATGAGCAGAAGTGAGTAAAACCGCCGGTTTCCCAGTGGAGTCATATTGTTAACATGAACCACATCTTTCCTGACCTTGCATAGCAATTGTACGGGCTGCACTCCATAATTGGTCCAAATACAAATACACTTGTAAATCAGGTAGGTTTCCTGGAACTTTGGAACAACACCAGTGCGTCTGGTTTTATTCAGCCTCAAGTCTCAATTGCAACTGACCAAAAAATTACATGACAGCTAAACCTATCAGACCTTTTATGCCTGGGCTTTCCACCCCCATCCTTTTCTACACAAATTAAAATGAGGTTCTTTGCTGAAGCCAAAATCTTCCAATATGCTTGTCATGAACTGCTGAATTTACTGTTCACATCTTTTTTACAATACAGATTAAGTGTGGATCCAGAGCTCTGCTTCAAAGGGGCCCTCCAACTGCCATATTTTCATCATAGCATGCATTCACAATGCAAATATAATATCCATCTGGGCCTTTTATAGGCTTAATTTATCCCTGCTTATTTATCATAATTAAGTGCACCATATGATAGGAATCCTTGTGGTATCTCTACTGATCTGGAGTAGGGAGAGATCACTAACCCTACTTATGAAACCCAGCAATTAAATTACATGATATCACTCATCATAAAAAAACAAACCCTCTGTTAATGACATAAATGTGTTGGGCTAACCCGTTCTGTTCTAGCACATATGTAAAATAAGGGGAGAAAAATGACAGAACATCAAAGATGAAAGAGCCCCACAGAAGCCCCAAGGAAAGTTCCCAAGCCACTGGATTTGAAAATATGGTAGACCACGGATTAGTTCTGCAGTGATAGAGATGTCACTAGGTGACACAAACTGTGTCAAGAATACCAGGTTCATGGGGGTTAGAGAAGCTCTTCTGAAATCAAGTTTATGTGACTCCAGTGAAGTAGCTTTGAGATACTGAAAGTACAATCTGGTTTGGGGCTGACTCACCTTCCCATCTCTTTCCACAAAAATAATAAACACACACACGTACCTATTCTTTAGGAAGTGCGTTGTTGGGGTTTTTTTAACAACTACATTCCATAACCTCCTAAAGCAATATCTAATCAAAATCTTTAAGACAAATGGTTACATATCCAACAGCACTTAAGACATTGTGGACCCTGTGTTCACTGTCTGCAACAGGGTGCAGTGGAAAACATCCTAGGCTAGTCCTAAGTAAACTGTTGTGTAACTGTGGCAGAGCAAAGTATTGTGGCTACTAATCCAGGTATACAACAAGTGACAGCTCCAAATCCAGGTATACAGCCCTGCTGCCACAACAAGAGGACAGGGACTGCTGTAGAGCCTAAACGTCAGCTGCTCAGTCTTATTTCACTCTCCTTTATAGTCATGGCGGAAGATATTTAGAAATGGATTTGTTCAAACAAGCCAGAAGTGTCTGTACTTAACACAGATAATGTATCTGGTAGTGGCAATGTGCCTTACCCTCTTTGAAAGTGGCAATGAAATCTCTGCATACTAAGGGGATGCCACAAGACCGAGCCAGAAACAAAGGCCAAGAGCATCCACATTTGTGCTTGTAAGAGCTGACATAATTTGTTTTTACAAGACACAGCAGTCAGTGGACGATGCTGTCTCCTTCTCAGACCAGATTCTGGCTGTAAGAACTTTGGCCGCAAATGACGAAGTTACAGTGACATCATCCTCTTTCTTCTTTCCCCTCTTTTTATGCAGCTCAGACCCCCAGTCTCTGCACTACATATGGAAGACCCTGAAGACCTCTTGTTAAGGATTGTCTGCGTAGAGGAAGACAAAAAGACATTACTAGAAAGGACAGGTCTGTATTCTAGCCCTTTCCCATCTCTCGCATGCTCTTCATTGCTCTTTATCCAAAGGCTCCTTACTGCAAAACAGTCAGTGTCTGCCTAGGCAGGCTCTTAAGCTTCTCAGAAACATGGCAGGTCCCAGGTAGGTACCGAATCCAGGGCTGTTCTAGAGATGTGCCAACACAGAAATATTGGGGCTGGAAGAATTTTCAGTTTAAACAGGAAAGGCCACAGTCACGTTAAGCAGCTATGAGACATGGACTTTTGTTCGTTTAAATGCATTGAAAATGAAAAATAAAGTATTTCTCTGTTTTATATATGGGCCCTTGTGGGATTTCCCGAAGTGCCTAAAAACTTCATATACCTAATTCCCATTGAAATTTGGACCTTTGGAGTCTCTGGCTTTCAATAAGACTTTCAGAAAGCTTACCATGTCTTTAATGAACTTGCAAGTTTTAATGAATAGTCATGCAATTTTGGAGTCTTCTAGTCTGGAAGCAAAGCTGGGCTGTAAATCATTACGCCATTAATAGCTGTTCCTTCGCCTTTCATTCCTAAGTATGGTAGTAATTATCTGTTTTGCAAAGCATAATAAAATATGTGTCTTCATATTCAGAATATTCATGTAGCGACAATTCTAAAGTTGTCATAGATGATGTATAGGCAGCAGTGCGTCCATAGTTAACCAGATTTCTTGGAGAGTGTAGTTTCTAAGCCCAGGGCCATAAACGTTGATTTGGGAAACCACAGTGGCCTGCAAATCACCAGGAAAGAAGGAGAAAGATTTCTCCACTGTTGGAAAAATGCTAGATCCTTGCTGAATTGCCGATCCTTAAAACTGAATCTAATTTCAGATTCTTGACCAGGGCTGCTGCTATGTGTTTAGTCAGCCTAAAAATGTTTCTTGCCTTTGCAGTTAAATATGCTTGGGAATTAACGCACTTGGAATATTTGAATACAAAAAGTGTGAAAAAATGTGAATGATTTTAGATAAGCTGTAGTTAACTAATAATGTTAATAATCTTGACACTATTCTTGTTGCCGTAGGAGACTGATCCTACAGAGACAGCAGCTTAGGCTGGCTGATACCTTCCAAGCACCAGAAGAACGGTGTACAGTGCACGCTCCACTCTCTGCTCACTCACCCATGCTGGCAAACACCTCTGGGTAAGGTCTTGGTATGACTGCTCTGCTTGCTCTCCCTCTGCTTCCTCTTCTTGAACGTGTGACTCGCAAGCTCCCACATCTTCTCTCTTGTGGTTCCTCATACATATAGTGATGGTTTTATTCCAGCCTGTGCTTCTGGTTTTTATTCCAGCCTGTGTCCCTGCTGTTTTATGTCACCCTAAATTTTGTCTCCATCTTTGCACTAGTTCAAATAGCGTTGTACCACATTCAAAACGTAGATTTGACATTTGGTCTTGCTAGAGATTTTTTATTTTTTTTAAGAATGTGAACAGTAAAATATTTATGAAACTCTTATGGCTTGATAACTACATGTGGGATTAAAATAGAAGCTAATAGAGGAAAAAAGATCACAGCAGAGACGTTTTCCAACATTAACTGTGAACCTCCTTTGGTGCCAGGAACTGGTTGAGTTAGATTTTGTCCTCCACCAAAAATTGCATGGAGCGAGACTGTTGAACTGTGCATGAGAGGGGCAGCTTAAGAATTTGCAGAAAAATGACATGGCAAGCTAGAGGCACAAGAGGTACAACCAACCATCAAGATGGTGCAAGCTTTTCATGAAGGTTAAATGAAATCTCTACACTTCTCTAGCACAACCAGAATGTGAACATTGTAGCACATTTCAAAGAAACGCAAAACCCCCACAACCCCTCAGGTAAGCACAAACCTCTAAAGTTTCTGTTACTATAATTGTGCCATGGTAAGCAAATTCTTCAAAGCCTTTAGGGTGAAATATAGAATATTCTCACAGGAAGAATTCTCCTGCCAACAGTTACAAAAGCCCTTTTCTGTCGGTGCTGGGAGATTCCCGACAAATGCCAGGCGGGAACACAGGAGGCTGGGGCAGAGATGGGAGTCTCTGTAGATCGGCACGTGTAGGGAGGTACAGTTTGTAATGCAAATCTGTCCTCCAGCACACTGTGTTTATAAACAGCTTCGTAGTGGTGGTAAAATCTACGGAAATGCCTGGGTTTTCATAGATCCATGAACCAGCACTAAGCTGTGCAAAGCCAGCTGTGCTGCCCAGGTGGCCAAGGCGGCCAGCAGCGCCCTGGCTGGTGTCAGCAGCAGCGTGGCCAGCAGGGCCGCCCCTCGAGCCCTGGGGGGGCTGGTCTCTTCTCCCAGATAACAAGAAACACTACAAGAGAAAACATTGAGCAGGGGAAGTTTAGACTGGGTATTGGGAAAAACCTCTTAACAGAAAGGGTGTTGAAGCCCTGGAACAGGCTGCCCGGGGAGGTGCTGCAATCACCATCCCTGGAGGTGTTTGAAAAATGCACAGATGTGGATGGCACTTAGGGACATGGTTCAGTGATGGGCTTGGCAGTGCTGGGTTAACAGCACTGGACTTGGTCATCTCAAAAGTCTTTTCCAACCTAAATGATTCTATGATTCTGTGACAGGATGGCTTCCAACAATAACACTGTCAGGACTGAAAAGGGTAAACTCACACTGCCAGGGTTCAGCTTCAGCTAGTCCTGAGAATACGTGAGCTTAAACCAGCAATTTTTG
This sequence comes from Falco peregrinus, assembly GCF_023634155.1. Classification (NCBI taxonomy): domain Eukaryota; kingdom Metazoa; phylum Chordata; class Aves; order Falconiformes; family Falconidae; genus Falco; species Falco peregrinus. The sequence continues at coordinate 5,314,506 of NC_073739.1, forward strand.
CCCCCCATTTGTTTAGAAACAAGAAAGAACCTCAGCCTTTTTTTCAACATGTAGCAAAATTTGTTTTTCTTCTTTGTTGTACATATGAAAGAAATGGTCATCTGCACTTTTCTTTATTCTTTAGTTTGCATCCACCAAACTTTTCTTTTTCTCCTATAGTCATCTCTTCCCATCACATGAGCTTCCTTCAGAAACTTGCTAGCAGATGGGAATGAAATAAATAGACTTTTAAACAGGTTTCTGATTACAAAAAGTCAGTGCTTAGACAAATAAACCTGACTAGAGAGAGCCAGAAAAAACACTTTCCTCACCTGTTAAACTGACGGAGGTGAACAGTAAAACCTTGCCGTTGAAGGGATTTTCATCACAGAACAGGTCATTTGATGTTTACTCTTTCAAGGAAACTGACTGCACAAGGATGATTACTGACCTGTAATTCAGCTTCTCTGAAAATTCTATTTAATTGGGGTCCTACTGCTGGCTGGCTGCTCCCAAGCATGAGGGAGAGCTTGCCCATCTCCCAAGGGTTTGGATCTCCAAAGAGGAGCTGGGCAAGTTCTTTTCACATGCAGAGTGTTGGTGCTGCCCTCCAGAGCAGCCCATCCTGGTTATAATGGACATGGTGTGATGATGCTGAAACTTACCTTGGTAATAGATCCTAGTACAGGAGACGGTATAAGCACAATGTTCTCATCCAGCAAACCCTGAGATTCACTGTTAAGCCAGCACAGCTAAGGGAGTCCAAGAGACCCTTTTTTTCCCATATTCAGGAATATTGTGGACCTAAGGGACTGTTAAATCTTTCCTTTCTGAGGATTTTGTGTTTTTCCCTTGGAAATGTGAAGTGTTTTGAGGTATCAGAAAGGAGTTGTTCTCCACCTTCACCTTGAATGTGTTTAGGGCTCAGGGGTCTCACTGCTACTTATTTCGCCAAAGGCATTGCAGACTTCCCATGTTACCCAGAATTTAAGAAGGCCAGGATTGCTCTGAAAGAGATAAGAACAGGAAATAAAATAATATCATTACACAGAGTACACCCAGCTGCTTTCAAAAGGGGCTTTTATGGGATATGAAGTTTCCAAAAGAAAGGAAGAAACAAAGCATTAAAAAAGTGGAGGAGCAATAAGTGACATTGGGACAGGCAATTTATCATCAGAAGCTTTGGTTTGGTGAGGGAGATTACTGTAGTCTAACCATCAGTTGGTGATTCTTGTGAAGAATTCTGAGGTTTATTAGTTTTTCATACCTATATTTTTTCTGCAGGCAGGACGAATAGGTTTTTTGGCATTTTTTTTGTTGTTGTTTTGATTTTTTGTTTGGTTTTGGGTTTTGTTTGGGGTTTTTTTTCCTGTATGTGCTTGCCCTCTGCTGCCTCTGTATTCCGTCCTTCCTTTGGCAGCAGAACCTCTCTGAAAGCAGTGCTGAGCAGCTTCTGCTGTCTTGCCTACTCCCCGCTTCCTTTCCTACCCTGAGAAGCAAATCATGGGGCTTAACAAGGGCAGATAAAACCAATATCCCAGCTTCACCATGTGGACAGATAGTTCATCTGAACTGCTAGATCTGCACAGGAGTCTTTGTTTTGAGTGTCAACAGATTTTGATTAAGGCACTGGGAACAGAAAAAAAGAATTTAAGGGAAGGAAAGCGTATCCAGGAAACAAGCATTAATTAGCCTCTGCTCAATCCAATAAGAGTTTAAAATCTGAGTACATTCTACATTATTTTCTAATTTACTTACAAGTTTTACAGCTGTATAACTATTTGAGCCATTTTTCCGTAACTGTTAGTTAAAGGTGGGAAAACTTCCACATAAATTCCAGTATCTGCCAGGACAAACACTGAGATTAGAATTTTATCTCATGTAAATGGACAAAGTTGTATTGAGACTTTGCCTCTCACTGCTTATCTTGATCTTATTTGTATTCCTAAAAAGGCACAGGAATGTGTCTTTGCATAGAAGAAGGCTAGGGGGAAGGAAAACTTTTTTTTTCAAAGTTTTAATCCCCTGGATACACTCCATGATGGATGCAATAAATTTGTTGACAGAAGACCCTCTATATCAAATCTCAGAACCTAATATAACTGCCAAGAGCTGAAAATTTCACAGGATCTGGTTCATCTGCTTTTGAGCAGTGGCTATATGATTTAAGACTTGTTTTTGGTTGTGGCTTTTTTCAAAAGCAACCAAACAGATATTACTCATTCCCACCCCTCCCCATGCAAATGTCTCAGTGCTAAGTATTGCAATTCTCAACTTCTGGCCTCAAAGGAGGATTTTGCAGCCTGAAGATTATATGGTTAATTTCCTGACATAAGTAGACAAGGAGGCTTAGATGTCACCAAAGGAGATACATCACACACAAAGAAGTGGTACTGGGAAGGGACAGCCTTCTATGTAAACAACCTCATCTTTCTGGTGTTTCAGTACCTTATACAAGGATCTGATTTGAACAGCTACCAGGAGTCTTCTGTTTCTTTCAAAAAACGTAAGCCCTTTCTTCAGCTGCTTGGTAGTTAAAGCCCTTCCACAGCACAAGGGAATTATCAGGGTCATTTTCACCTGCCAAACATTATCTCCAGTGGTGCTGAAGAAAGCCAGGGGAGTCCACTCTGAGAGGAACATGTCCTACCTGGCCTGTCACTGCTGCTAGCAAGGCAGGAGGCAATTAAAAACTGTCCTGGATAGGAGAAAGTGAAAGTGGGACTCTCTCCTAATTGCCAAAGCTATCTATTCTGCATTTTAGCCTGTTGCAGGCACTAGATGGAATTGAGCAGGTATAATTTGACATTAGCAGAGGTAAAATGATATAAAACTGACATCTTTTTATTGACTTTGTTCCTAATCATCTAAAGCATAAATAAAGCAAGCTGGAAAATCTCCTGGAGGTCAGCTGTCTAGGCATTTAAATGTGTGTTCAAGACATGAATTTTGCAAAATTGTAGTCTGTTTATTCTGGTTCTTCTCCTGTTCCCAGATTACCATGGTGTATTTTCTATTCTTGCAGGGGAAGCAAGTGAAAATAAATAAATAAATAAATAAATAAAATAAATAAATAAATAATAGTAATAGTAGTAGTAATAATAATAATAATAATAAATAATAATAAATAATAAAAAATAAAAATAAAAATAAATCACAAATTGTCCTAAATCAGTTAGTTTTCTGTTCACTTCTGCATTGCTTGGGAAGGGGGTTCTTTACTCACAGGACAGTCTGTTTTCCAACATGCATAAATGGTTGGTTGATGGATGATGTGACTGATAAAGGAAGGTTATGATCCAAATGGGTCAAACAAACACCTTCTGCTGACAGAAATGTAGTGAGTTAAATACTCTATGAATGGCCTTTAGATGAGTTCATAAGTTCAGAAGTGGAACTGTACAGTGAACAGAGACAAACAAGAAACACACATCAAGCCCAGGGCAAAAAACTGGTTGTACATTTTGTTTGAAGCCTCCCCCAAGTGTCAATTTGTAATGAATAACGTATTAAAAAAACCTCTCTGTTTCAAAATTGTCAGTAATAAATTCATGCTTGCAGTAACACAAATGTTTTCTGCTGCAGTACTGCAGCTGTTTCACATGTTGCATGCCCAGCCCCTTAGATGAGTAAAATAAGTGGCACCTATGACTAGTAAAATGTCTGGTTGTCCCATCCTAACTACTGAGTAGCACAAAAATGAGAAAAAGAATCATAAACTATTCAAAGCGTAACATCGTAGGTGTTCTTGTGATCTATAAAAGTTATACTGTAATAGGGAACCCCTTACATTACTGTTTTTTTCAATAATTCCAATCCAGTCCCTTGTGCATGTGTGGGTTCATTTTGCACACCTGAGGTTATACAGGTAAACCCTTACAAGAGCCTTGTTGACCTTTGGTGAGACTCAGATGAAATCCAAAGGACCATATTACAAAACAGACTACAAGATCACAACCTATCCCACCATTTGAGAATTACCAGTGGTTATTAAGTTTAGCAAACAAAAAATTTATGCTTTTATAGGTGAACAATTGTGTCATAGCAAACTCAGAAAAGCTAAAAAGCACTGACTGTTTTATCCCCTTCTAAAACAAAGCCAGAGTTCGGTTAACAGTTAATGATATTCCAGAAAGAGAACAAAAACAAGACAATAGAAAAATCCACTCCAAATTAGAACTGAAAAGAAAGGAAAAAGATGGATGGGCATTTAATCACAGCACTGATTTTCAGAAGCAGTAAAGGGCGGCAATGACTGCCAGATTTTCACAAAGCAGCTAAGCCAGTTGGGCATATAGTGCGGGCTAATACGCTTTGAAAAGGTGGCCAGCGGCTTCATTATGGAAACTGCCCAGTTACAAGCACGTTTGTAAATGTGGTCCTTATTTAACAAAGTTAAGATTGCTGATGGTAATCAAGTTCCACTTTAGGCTGCCAAGAACTTAAAACTCTCATTACAGGACCTTTTGGCCATAATGGTAAAATATCAGAATGGGCCAATTTAGAGCCCACCAGCAAACCCACAATTATTTCAGCTCATAACTGCATTGCCTTTTTACTGTGGTGTTTATCAGGTCAGTCTGAGGAACAGCCGGATAACTTTTCCCAAAGGAGTGCTCCCTTCTGCTTTTCTCTTTGGGGCTCAGTGGCTCTTCCCTGTCCTGTGACACGACATGTGGGTCTTCACACCAGGTGGCTCGACAGCCCTCTGCTGATTTCTGTGAGGTTGGCATGCATCTGCATTTTGTTCACACAACAGCCATACGATGTGATGGAGAAGAACTCAAGCCTTCAAAGGCCTCCAGGAATAATAAAAAAAGCAAGAACCAAGCTGTAATGAATGCCTAAAATTTTGAAGGCATCGGCTACAGCATCTGCTACATGATGCAGCTGTGTGCCCTCTCTTCTTGTTTGCACCTGAGTATTGCCTTACCTCTGCTCAAATAGGTAAAAGTGATAACCACATTTAAATCTAACACATAGAACCTTTGCTTCAATAAGTATTCACAAATAAGCTATGAATCCTTTGACAGTTCCTTCAAAGCCATTTAATGTGGGTTCAGCCCTGAAAAACTACACTTTTTTAGTCGATGTCCTTCAGAGTCAAAGGATAGGTTTCTATGACTTTTGATATGTGAGAAGAGATTACCTCTTCCCTGTAAATGATAATGGTGATATTCTATTAGAATTCATTAAAATATTGAGAAATTAGTAAATGAAAGCTTAAATTTGAAAGAATCAGATCTTGTTCTAAAAAATTATGAGAAATTCCGAGCAGTTAGATCACTACACATTTCTGCCATTGGTTGCGTATTAAAAACAGGTTACTGGGCATAAGGAACATGCATTAGCTACAAGCATAAAAGAAGTTAGATGACAAGAACACAGCCACAAACAGAAGAATAAAGTGAAATCCTAAAATGTTAACAGAAAAAGTGAAAAGTTGGCTTCCAGTAGAAGAACTAAGAGACTTTTATTATGTGGATTTATCACATGCATTTCCACATCTGGCCTCTTAAAGGACTGTGAGTTCCTGGGTCATTATTTTAATCATTAACACACAAAAAAGTTTTAAATCTGAATGTGTTAGCCTCAAAGGAAAGTGATAAGTGAAAGCTAAACTGGAAGAAAAGGCAGATCTTCTTGCAGTGAATTTATGTTTTAGATAAAGTTATTCAATAATTTGTCCATGAAACTGTCCACAAACACATAACATTGGCATCAGCTGTAATTCTTCTAAATTACTGGCTGAAAGGCCAGTGTCAGCAAAGGAAGAGAAATTTGTAGGCTGAGCCTGCAGTGTTATTTAGTCACTACTGGGACTCAGCGCAGTGGCTTGCTGCCTGGCAGGCTCCTCTTCTGCTCGTGGCGTAAGTGGTGTCACTTCAGGAACATAACTTCTTGAAAACAAATCAAAAACCCTGGTGTTTTCAATTAAAACTTACATTTTAACATCTTAAATATAATTGGCATCACTCTGGAGGTACACTTCTTATGAAGCCTGTTCTGTGAGCCTTTGTGCTGAGGCAAGGACAAATCTTGAACAAAGAATTTTCATGACTGACACCAAAAGGTGTTTTGGAATCAGATTTTCTTTGCCATTTTTTCTTAGCAAACCTCATGATACTGATACAGTTTCCACAGAACTTTGTTCATGCCAGGTAATGTGGTGGGATTGTTCCCAGATATGAAAAACAATAGTGTCAGTGTACTGAAGGTGCCCCCCCCTTTTTACATGAAACCCTTCTCCTTAAAATGTCACGTGTGTGTGTGTGTAGGAAAACCCCACATTATTTTAACAGCAATCTATTATTATTTAAAAGTAGGAAAAAAATCTTATTTGTCTAACCAAAATTTCACTCATTTGAATGCTTTTTGTTGTTTCAAAAAGGAGTGTTTTTCAAACTAATACTAAAAGCACACAAAAGACAAACTCGGAATACACAAACCCAGTAATAAATGAATCATCAAAGTCCTTCTTCCAAAGAGAACAACTTAAGTAACCAATTTTCAATCAGATTTCTTATTGCTTTGTGGGTGTCCTTGCAGAATTCTTTGTTAATAATTTTGTTTCATTATTTGTTTCACATATATTTCTATGAAGATTTCTTAACACGATGAAAATCCTATTTCTTGATCTACAATTGAATCTTACTACGTCCAGTTTCTGGGTCTTCATAACTGAAAATATTACATCTCTTTCCAAGCTGACTTTAATACGAGCAAGGTTACTAAACTAACCCAATTAAAGTGAGCAGATCTGCAAGTTGAGATGATTGTTGCTGCAGTCTACAAGAGCTGGGATCAAGAATGATGGATTGCAGGCCACGGCACTGATAATCCATCTAAGAGGAAGCAGGATCCCATACTGGATGAGTTTGAATTGGCCTACCTAAAGGTTTTGTGATGCAAATTGGAGGCTCTGGGCATAGTAACAACATGCAGAATATATTACATTCTTCTGTCTAGTAGTGACTGGAAGGCTCCTGACTCTGATGTTGCAGCCTCATTAATAAGCCCTGTGTCATACATCTGTGTCTGATACGAAGCTGCCATGCCTTGTCACCAATTACAGGCTCTGCAAAGACCCATCTCATTATAGTACTTATATTGCTTGTTCCTGAAGGTGATACTTGGTGTGGCACATCCTCATCTTGCCAATTGAAAAATCACCCTTGAAGTGAAGAGGTGTCAGTCATGAGGCACAAAGAAGCAGCAAAAACAGATTTTATGAAATGCTGCCTGGAATATTAATCATACTGCTGCAGATGGTGCAAAACCAAGCATATAAAAAAGAACAAGGGCAGAGAGGTTTCTGAGCTGTCCAACGAAAGCGGCAATCTCCTCGAGACATCCAGGGCTGGGCAAAGGTTCTGGTGGTGGGGCACCAGTGAGAATAGGAACGTGGCTGTTTACATTGGTGTGGTTTGATGATTAGAGAAAAATCCCCAAATGCCACCCCCCCCAAACCTCTTCTGCATTCACCAGATTTCCAAAAAAAGGTAGCTTCTCTTCTGCAGACATTACACTTGTGTGTCCTCATGTGTCACTAATTGCAAAACCAATGTCAGTCAGAAACATTCAGGGATGCGCTCAGAAGGTGCAGTGACATGTGACGATCTACAGATTATGATCTGCTTTGTCATCACAGTAAAACCTCCCATGTACTAATTTGATCTCCCAAGTGACACGAGCAAACCAAAAAAACTGACGTCAGTGATTACCCAGACACTGAATTTATTCTTCTATAATATAGTAGGGTTTATGCAGTTTATGCATTTTTACCATTATTACTGTTTTGATTTTTTTCCAGTTTACCAACACACTTCATTTGATAGTCCTGACCTGTATGTATGACTTCCGCTGGCTGCATAGACTCCCTCAGCCGCTATAAAATCTGTATACAAGAATGGCATATAAGGACAGCCCAAAATTTTCAAAATGCATCAAAAGCATAGTTAAAATCCCCACAATTTTCTATTTTACAAACAATCTGATAAAAGCACAGAGTGGTTAACATGATAAAGATGTTTAAGCACCTTTCTTTTAAAGTTAGTACAGTAAAATATTTAAGCTTTTAGAAAAGACAAATCCATATTTATTTTTGGCTACAATCTGTCCTGATGGCAGTTAAGTTTAGAGCTCAAGTGAGAAGAATTTTTCTCTGCATGCCATTTTTCTACCACTTTGAAATCAGGAGTATTTGCTCTTAAGTATAGCATACTTCCTTATGGATTTTTTCAAATGTTATTTCAATAACAAGAGACAAGAAAAAGAAGGAGTTCCCAATGTCAATTCAAGCAAAACCCAAATATGTCCTAAAGTGCTTGATTATTTTTCTCAGTTCAGTACCTATACACACATTTCTGGGAACTGTAAGAGAAAAGAAGAAAGTGCCCCCCTACAGAAAAGAATAAAAATAATACCATTAAGCCACAGGAAACTAAACCACCTAATAGCAAAACAACTCTGTCTGTCTAGCTCACAGTTTCCAAACCATAGTGTTGTGAAACAGGAAATACAAGTTCATCTTATGGAAAAAATTGCAGATGGCATTATCTCAAAAATCTCATATCAAAGGTGCCTTTCATCATGTCTAAGCAGTTTTGGATCTGAAGGCTGTTATCCCTAGAATTCAGAATTCTGTATCAAAATGTTTGCAAACAACCAAAAGCTTTGCCTTCAGTTTACAGGGTAAGGAAAAAAAAAAAGAAAAAGGCAAAAAAAGAAAAAAAAAAGCAGCACTACTTCACAGTATAATACCTGGCAGCAATAAATAATAAGCAATCATCGTCTGTAGTTAACAAAGCGAAAATGGCAACATAGAAAATTTCCTCAGACTTTCCAGGTATGAGGTTTGGTATTTTCACCAATCTTACTTCAACTCCATATTGCCAGAAGCTCTTTACAACTGTTATCCTGCAAAATAAGTCTTTAAATGACTGGTAAATCATCCAAGGGTATTTATCATACATACACCGCAATGGTGTTCTGATGCAGCTCCAAAGAAATACAGAGAGACCACGGAGCTCTCTTTTTTCCCAACCAGATGCTCCTCTGCCTCTCATGTTGATAAGGAGAAAGCAACAAGAAATCGGAGACTGAGACTCACTGGGTGTGAAGGTGAGAAGACCTTGGAGATTGAAAAAACCAGGAGACTCAGCAAAGGCCTAGGAGCACTGATAAATGTATACTTCATTGTCAAACATATACCAGAGGGATACTGAGTGAGATGTGTGTCTCACATCTCTGTTTCATTCAGGGCATGACAGTATCCAGAAGTCAAGTTAAACTTCTCTGTGCACTAAATACATATACATAATGTGCACTCTTCTCTTATAGAAGGGCTTTTTGTATTTTTAAACATATATGTAGCAGGCTATCTGCATGAATATGTGGTCATTTGCCTAATCAATATGCCAAAGACCACCAAAAAAAAAAATTAAGCATCAGGGAAAGCATTAAGCACTAGGAAACTGATGAGATAAATCACTATTCAATGTTTCTTTTCTATCTGTTTCTTCTAATAGCAGAAAATCAACCATGGGGTTATCGTCTTGAACTGGAAGTGAGAACCATCCAACAATGGAGGGCTAACTTAACACTTGCAATTAAAAGAGCTGAAAAGTTGGTTGGACACTGAAATTACTATTTTATGAATACCTCTATGATTTCAAAATCTTTTGAGTCTAAATATATGGTAAATTGAGCACAAAGCAATTTTTTTTTTTTTTTTTTTTTTTTGCAAAAGACACAAGCTGTGCAGAAGCAGCACAGCCAAAGCATCCTGCTTTAAATCCAAAGGCACGAGCCCTGGGTGTGTACTAAACATGGAAGAACAGCTGCTTGACCAAGATAGAAGCTTTAAGGTAGATGATCCCTGAGCTAACATGTTGCTCCTCAGTAGCAAAGCCCTGGATTTGGCCGCTCCCACATGAGAAGCCAATGCAGGACATCCGTTGGGGATGTCAAACAGGCAGAGAAGAGAGGACAGTGGGAGGACCCTCCTGGGATTACCGATGACACGGAAGAAAGAGTGGTGGCCACACAGAGGCTCCTCCTCAACCCGTGGCAGAAGAAACCAGCTCAACATTTTATGCCACCTACAGGGTTATAGCCATTTAGTGGCAACACAGAGGTTTACTGACCTGTGCAGCTTCCTGTATCATCCATGTTTACCACCAGCATCGATCAAGTCCTTTGACCTGTGCTATGGATGGGAGCAAAACACCATCTACATAATTTTCCTGTGTGGTGTTGTTTTCTCAGAAACTAGCCCTTAGTCACATTAATTTGATCAGCCACCAAGATTTCTAAGAGACTTTTCATAACTACTTGTTTTTAAAAAGAGCTTGGGGTCCATAAAGATTATTTTCTTTTAATATTTCTGGTGAACATTTCATTATGTCTTTCATTGTTTCAGCCCACATTGCATATTTTATTAAAATGAATCTTTAACAAAATAAGTTTGAAATGAAATATCAAAATGTTCAGTTGTGGGACTGCCAAGCCAGAACAATTGATTATCACAATTCTGTCTTTTAGTGTTCTTTCATCCTAAATGTCATTGAAATTGACACTTTTAAAAATGTTTCAACACAATGAAAACAATGTTCTTCACCCAGAAGATCAACAAGAAAATAATTACTTGAAAAAATTAAGACCTGGTGTACTGTGACCCATAGGCATCATTTGGTGTTGCTCAAGAAGACTCAGTGACCACAGGTTGACAGACAGCTCTCTTGAGGTCTTCAAAGTATAATTTAAAGACTCAAGACTGCACTAAATTGGTCAAAAGGCTGGATTTTTAGCTAAACGGATTCATCACATCTACTGTTACACTTCCCATTCATCTCAACTACATGCACTACAGCTAAGGATTTGGCCTAGACCAAATATGAGCAAACTTCTGTGAACATGATTCACATCAAAAACCAGTTTCTTAACTCTTCAATGCATCTCCTTTGCTCATTTGTTAGTTAATTTCTTAAGCTACTGAAACACCTGGTATGTCTAATTCTTAGCAAATAATGTGTGGTCCTGCCAAAAATAACATAGTAATCGGGGACAGAGCATAATACTTCCATGCTGTCTTCAGAGAAACAAAATGTCATTTTTTGTGTTTTGGTTTTGTTTTGTTTTGTTTTTTTTAATCTCTTAATATCAGGTTTATTGAATAATCCCAAACCAGAACCTTTCCCAAGAATGTAAAAGCGCACACAAAGGAGAAACAAAGAAACATCCGAAGCCACCTGGTGATAAATTGGCTGACTCATTTCTTTTTCATCTTGCACAGGCAGCTGATTGCAAATATTTGGTGGCTTTGGTCACTGAAAGATGTAGTCCTTCCCCTCCCATTCACCAGTCTTTAGGGGGACAGCCAAGCTGGTCAAGCGCTGCCACAGCCCATCATCTCTGGGGCACAGCCTGTACTTGCTCTGCTTCTTTGCCCCAGAGATGGACAGTCAGCGTTCTAAATGTGCTCATTGCTGGAATACATAGCTTTTCATCTGCCATCACAACAGGTGCAGGGATAAAACAACATCATACTAGCATTTATGGTATTCTCTGCCTTTTATTGATACTTAGATTTTTTTCTGTATTGGGAAAGTGACTGTTCCGTGATAGAATGCATTGGTATGGTCACATTAAAGAGCCTGAAGAACTTAGTACTGGGGGCAAAAATGTGACCCCAAAAAGCATCTATCAGGTAGGCAACACTTTTACACAGTCCCAGGACAAACCTCATGGAAGTTGTGTGTCCAACAAACATTTAAGCATGCGTTTCACTCCATAAGATCAGTGTCACTGACTTCAATGGGAATTGTCCCACTCCTGCTTTTTGGGCAAAGGCTTAAGGTTCCAAGTCAAGGCTTGTGCAAGTGAAGTAGAGCACTATCTACACAACAAAAGCAAATATTCCTTTTTTTATAAGCAATGTCAGACACTGACTACATTCATGATTTTCTTATGCAAAATACACTTGTCATTAGTTTATAAATAATATGCAATAATCAGCATTAATGTGATCACAGGTGGTTTTTGTTGCAGTGGAGCCATTCCGTCAACTATTACTGCTTATCACCAATGATTATTTGAACATATTGCCAGGAGTTTGCATGAGTTGCTCCAAATACGGGCATATCCACAGAACATCAGGTAGCCCTGCTGTTTGTCAAATCTGGGGATACTGTGATGAGAGGAAAAGGCACAACAAAAAAAATGAGCAACAGAAAGATTAATGGATCATTCTGGTGTGCCCTTCTATTTAAGAACAGTATTTTCAGAGCACTCCAGAGAAGCATGAAGCATTGAGGACGGGGAAATAAAAAGATGGAAAAGTTTTTTCCACTGGTGTCTCTTATGCAGAGGCTCTGAAAGCTGAAATACACTTTAGAGAATGTAATAACAATTTAGGCAGGTTATTGTTAAGGCTCTTACAGCACTTCCAGTATTGTTAGGTTTATAATTTCAAGTAAAACATCCCCTCTGGTCTTGACTGGCAAACTAAAGCACCTCAGCTTTGGAAGCTTCCCTCCTCTGAAAGCTTAAACAGAATCAGCAGAGTGGGTTTTACATAAAAAATAAACCAAAATTATATTTTCAAACTACTTTATTCAGCTTCTTTTCCTACAGTTGTTGGGTTTTGGTTTGTTGTTTGTGTTCTGGTTTTTTGTTGGTTTTTTTGTTACGTTCACAAATGGATAGACTTTGACATCTTAGAAATCCTAAATTAATAGCAAGAAATTCTAGGTGACATCATGGACAAATAAGTAAGATAAATTCCATTGCCTGACACTATCAAAGACAAAGAAAAGTCAAAGAGATTGAAAGAAAGGTATTCTTGCCAGTAAGGAATCACTAGCAAAGACCTCTTTCAAGGGATATTGCTGATACAATTGATGGTGTAAAGTTGTCATAGAAAGGTCCAAGGTAGCACAATTATCCCTTAAATTTCCCCAGGAGGGAACTGATTTAGTACGTCACAGCTTTACAAATACCAGGCTGAAATCTATGTCCTGCTAAAATGAATGCAAAATTCCCATTGGGGAATGTGAGCTGTGAGGTTCTGTGGAATATTTTCCAAAACCTTGATCTGAGTGTCCAGCCACGCTGTAACTACAGTCAAATTAGGATGACTCTACCCCTCCTTTCCACTTCCTACATACTTATTTCCAGTTAAAACAAACTAAAACACAGGGTGGAAAGGGATGGCAGTGCTCTTTATCTGGTCCCCAGGAATGTGTGACACAGAGCACCCACAGTTTGTGCACAGAGAGGTCATGCCAACTAAACGTTTGGAACAGCTACAGTATGCCCATTCTGAGGGAGAGTTTTGACAGATCTGCCTTTTCTGCACACTTACTTGCAATGGCATTCAGACATCGAGCCCTATCACCTTCAACCTGACTGCATGTCGAAGCATTGATGAAGACCACTATTGTATCTGAAAGGTTTCATCAAGTTGCCTGTCTGCAGTGGGGTTCTCCTCCTACAGTGAAGAAGGTACCGTTTACCACCAATTGACATCAGCACCCTGTAGTCTCATCCGTGCTGCTGGCATGTAAGTAGAGTAACTTGGAAATCTGACAGCAGCTTTGTAGGAAAATGCTGATTTGGAGAAACTGAAGTAGTTTGTTGAACACAAGGTGGCAAGGTTCCTTGAGTTCATTGTGGTTCATAAAGTCCATCCCCTGTTGCCCATATTAGAGTCCTATTAAATGCTTATAACCAGAGTGCTGCAACTTAAAAGGAGTTTTTTTTGACCCCTCTGCATGAAATTGGAAGTCTCTTTCAGATCTTCATGGCTCTGCTAGTTAGACACCATCTGCCACCAAAATTAATTAATGATATACCTATTCACACACGTACCAAATATTTCTTTTGGCTTCAGTATATCTACTCTGCCTCCTGACTTTACTTCACTCATATCTGTGGAGACTAATCACACCCTCTTTCCAGATTCCCTACCAATGCCTTGGCCTCACTTCTTGGTGATGTGCTTAATTGAATCGGGTAATTCTAAAAGTTAATAGATTCTGGACTCCTTTCAACCACCAAACCCTCGATCTTGGAGTCTGATGACTTTTATGCATTTCCTAACAGCCTGCCCAAAAGAGAGCTATGAAGTTCTGGCTCCTGAATTCTGAAGACATTCGTCAAGTTTCCAGTGCCTCCCAGCTCCCAGGCTCTTCAGTGCCTTGCCAGGTCAGCCTGTGGGAAACCACAGAGACTAGCGAGACTAAGAAACATATTTCCTTTTCAAAAACACCAAATGGTTTCTACTGTTTCTTATTTTTAAAGGGAATACTGTGGAATTTCGATTTGGAAAAAAAAAAAAAAAAAGGTTTTAGGTTTTGCTTTAATTCCAGGTGAAGCTTTAAAAAAAAAAAAATTATGATGTTGAAACACAGAATTCCCTCAAACATAAAAAGGATGCTTACAGATCTTTAGTTTAAACTAAATGGTTTGCTAGACATAAAGACCTAAACTAAATAAGGTATTCTGACATGATTAATGGACTATATTTTTGGTGTAGAGAAACTACTAAATATGTAACTTGCACTGCAGAGAAGTAGTATTTTTCTCTCATCATGTAGACAGGGATCTTACCAATAATTTAAAATTCCTTAAAGGCCTATTCAGTTCATCTTCTATATGTGTTGAACAAAATAATATTTTTGTTTGGCAAATTCTAAAAATAATGCTAGAAATCAAAGCAGTCTGTTATTTATTGGAAAATACACCTATACATTAAGTTAAGGAGGTCCAAGGCTTGGAAAAGCATGAATAAATTATCCCATTGATCTTTCTGACATAATTCTTATTTTTCTATGATTTCCTAAAAGCAATCAAAAATTGTTACAGTGTTTGTTTGCAATTATGTCTGGTTACAGAATTAACAGTTTTAGGCTTCATGGATGCTGATTTTGATTCATTGGGAAGACAGATCCAGAGGATGTGTCATATCGAATGCTTTAATAAGAGCACATGGGCTTCCTGCAAAGAGGGAATTCTCTTGGGGACCACTTTTTCAGGAGGTCGTTGCTGCTGAATGCTTGTTAGACTGAGATGGAGCCTTGCACAGAAGGAAGGAGGAGTGCTTCTGTCCTTGCCTCTGAGGAGGAAAACCAGCGAAGAGTATAGGAAATGAATCACCAGACCTGTCTCTTCCTGTCCCATTAGAGGACTGGAATAATTACTTTTTAATTCCACAAGGACCAGAGGTCTTCTCAGAACCCTATGTTTCACAAGGCTGGATAAATCAAGCTGTGCAAAAATAGGTTCCACATTGGAAAGGAAACTATAGTGTTTAATACTAGGCATGGAAAACCCAGCTTGGATCACCCTCATCTCCTGGAGAAATTAGTCCAACACTTTGGCACTAGGCATTTCAAGCTGTTCAGCATGAAGCAGCTAGACACCCATCTGCCTGGTGGGCACGCCTTTTGGTGGCTCCAAAACCAGCAAACAGCCTGCCAAGAAAGGTTAGTCAGACTCTGAGGGAAGCAGAAATATACATTAAGCACTTCAACACGTACACCTTTCACTAGAAATTCAATTACCTAGTAGGGAGGTGTGCTTACAGCTTGTTACCTTCTGATCCTCCCTCAGCCCTCACCAGCACTGATGCTTTCAGTAGCTTTCCCTTGGTGACTGTTGCCTGCTTTATGTGACTCCTCAACAGCAAGGACATCCAACAGCATCTGCAAGCACAAGTGGTTCTTCAACAGCTATATGATAAAACTTTTGTGTGGCTGACCCCACTTTGTTTGTCTGAGGATTTCCTATTGAAAAGCCAATGGTGTAAAATGCAGTGGTGCAGCAGATAGCATCCATCATCAGTACCCAGGGCTAATTCTCACTGACTTTGCACCTTGATGTATCCTAAGCTGGCTCTGGATGATTCTAGAACTGTTCCTTTACAAATATCTTAACAGCTTAGTAGGAGTGGTTTTCTCAGCCTTGCCGTAACTGAAAATGACACAGAGACCTCTTCCAACAAGTGGTGAGCTTCAATCAAATCATATGTATGCATAGCTTCCGGATTAATGAAATACTGAGAGAAAAACTGGCTTTCAGGTCTCCCTCAACAGCTGCATTACAAGAGGAAGAAGGAGCATGGAGACTACTTCTACTGGGGTTCAAACTCTGAGCGCAATCGTAACCCATTGCTGACACAGGCTAGACCCCAGTGCCACGTTAAAGCTGCAGGAAAAAAACTCTCAAATGCCCAGCAGGGTGGATTAGCTAAGAAATCCTGAACTACAGTCTTGTCAAAGAGAGGAGTGCAAATATGATGGTCTCTCCATCTGTCCTTCTCTCTCCATAGGCTGATCTGAAAGAAAAAAACACCGTATCGTGCTTATCAGCAGGGGTTTGTGTTCATTCCAGGTGGGGCCTTCCTCTTTCAGCATTCTTCTGCCTAAGCTAGGGGCAGTGTCCTGCAAACACACTTTCTCTCCAGCATCCTTCTAACAACACAAAAAGGAGGAAGAGCATGACTTGGCCCTTACGTGTATTCGCCTATGTATATGCAGGTGCACATCTGCACACATCTCTCAGTCAGAACAGAGCTGAAAAGGTGTGAGCAGCACACAAGACATGACGACTGAGTGGCAAACACATGTATAAACTAGAAACTATATTTCACAAGAAAACAGTGAGGCTGATGCTAGTGTCTTGACATTTGAAAATGCTCCCCCCCCCCCCCCCCCCCATTTCAAACTGCTGTTGGTAGGTTTGTACCACCTGTCATTGCTTCCTGAGATATCTCTACTGCTACATAATTTAATCATTCCAGCTGATGTGTCAAGCAGTTAAATGTATTATTAGTTAAAAGTGGATAGCAGTTTACTTTGAAATAGAAGATTTAGGTTTAGGTTTTTTAACTATTAAGCATGGAGGGAAAATTACAATGGTTGTTTCATTTTAGATAGTCAAATTTCCTTATCTGCTGCCTTTCAGAAAGATGTTCAAGTATCCACCGGCTCGTTAGTAGTGCATGTAGACATAGAGCTGAAAGCTGTGAAATGTACGTTCCTGAATAAAGGTGAACATAAAACTATGTATCTCTCGGTTAAAGTCTTACTTGAAGCCCACGTGACAACTTCAAATGTAAATGGCAGAGTGCAAAACACCCATACAAGACTTTTCAATTAATTAATCAAGTGCAGTAGTGCAAAGAATACCATTTTAGGAGTGGGCTAAGGCAAATAAATATTAGTGCGATAAAGGATTTTCAGGCTTGTTCTATGAAACTACTCCATGAGGTTCCTAAAGAAAGTGACTCTAGGTGATATATTTAAAAGTGGTGCATAGTGATTTAGTGATTTATACTAATGGGAGTCGTGTGGCTAAATCACTATGTATTGCTCTGAAAATGCACCCTAATGACTTCGCTTGGCTGATCTCCTTCAAGGTTGTGTCTGCTCTAATCCAGCTGTTTCCAATACCATGCAGAAGATTAAAAACTATTTTAAGCTGCAATGGGATTCCTGTTGTGCTATTAAATCACATCAGCCTATGCACTGATGCTAATATTTAATTCTTAAAAGAAAAAAATAAATAAAAATTCCCGGCAGGACATGTTAGGAAGATCTACACCTTGAGTAAATCTATGAATTTCTCAGGTGGCATTGCTCTCATCTTCTGAGACCTGAATCTGTTCCTGTCAACAAAAAAAGGAGGGGAAAGAGCCAGGGTTTTTGGCAGGCCAAAAATTTGCCCTGTTCAGGTGAAATTCGGCCTGTGCAGAATGAAGTAAATCCTTTATTATTTTTGTCATGTTGATCCAGTGGAAGAGCTCAGTTGATCTTCCAGTAGAAGATGGATACTTTCCCAGGAGGAAGCCAAGAGGAAATGTTCATTCCAGCTTAAGAGGTCCTTATACACAAAAGTTGTACCGTTGTAATATAGGCTACGAGAATGCTGTACTGGGATGCACACAGCTCCCTGCAGAACACTCCTGCTCCCGTGCAAAGGTCCTTCCTTTGCTTCAAATTACAAGCTCAAGTTTAGTGGCAGCTGCAGATGGTTTGGGCCCCCTTCTCAAATCCCACAGCCTGGAGGACCACATCCACACAGCTTCAGACAAAGCGTTTGCAGCTGTCTACCTCTCTCCCTACCCCTTCTTTAGATTTGGGCTCCACCTGCCCTGATTTATGCTGCTCTGGAAATTGCTTAAGGTACACTGACAAAAGCTGCTCTTGTTTCAGAGGCTTCATAAAGAAGCACGTGCAGTTAAGAACAGAATTTTAATTACATGATTATTATTTGTTATACAGGGAGGTTGTAAGTACATCCCATTGTTTAAGCGTGCCCCTGCACCCAGCACTGACACCTTGCCATTGTCTATTGTAACCTTGAAAGGTTTGTCCTCTGCCTTCTTTCTCACATCCCCTGCATGATTTTCTGAAGATGGAAGTACCGCAATTTGTATTTCTATTTGATCCTAGCCCTCATGTTTATAGTCTCTTATCACCCAAAAAAGCGCGGATGTTAACGCACCATTTTCATGATCTTGCAGTTTTCTCAGCCATGCATCCTTGATATAAATTGCCTCAGTTTTGGATCTGACAAGCTGCGTGAAGTGGACACATGCTGGATTCAACCCAGAACAAATCTCAAGGAGCTAAGTATGCTGCTACTGATACCTTTCACCTGGGACACCCTTCAACATTGAACTAGCAAAAGTGAAACAGAACACCTTCCATTTACCTTTTCAGTCTTTGGTAATTGGTACCAAATTTGTCTTTGGTCAGCTGTAACTACCCCGAGGGCCAGGTCTATGCGAGATGCTAGGAGCATATCTATGTGCATCTCAAAGAGCTTATGGCAGAGATGCTGCACTGCTGAAAATAACACATGTCCACCCAGTCACCGACAGCAAAGAGTATCAGGCACCAAAAGCAGAGAGGCAGCTGAAGAACTGCAGAAGAAATTGCTTTGACAACAAAAACCAAAGTGGCTGTGTGATGCAGCATCCACTGAAGTTCAGAAATAGCAGTATCGACAGATGTCTGACAAGGCAGAATCACTCTTCACTCTGAAAAGAATTCGTGTACCCTTATCTGCCTCCAAAATACGATTTGTGTATACTGCAATGGCAGGGTGTGATCTTTAATAATTACTGACCTCCTTCAAAATACCAAAATACGATTATGTTCTAAGCATGTTGGACACACAAATCAGGCATATTCAGGTGGTGGCATGCAGTGGCAGGACCCAGACAGGGCTTGGATTTGCAACCATGAGTGTGCCCTGAAAAACCGTATGAAAAAAGGAGCCATCGCTGTTTCTTTTCCATAATCTTGTTGCCTATCCTGGCTCTGAGAAAACTGTGGCAAGGTCTGGCCTTGATCCTTCAAATAATGATGTTGCTACAAAAGAATAAAAGAAATCTCTGAGGAAAGAGAAATTAAATTATAGCACCCAGACTAGATTTTGTTCTGGCTGGTAGGTGTGCAGCCCCTCTGTGGGCGACACCTATGCATTCACCACCTGACCCCGTGTTCTGGTTTCCATTAAAGAACATCTTTGCTTGCATCACTGGTAGTTTGGCAGCATATCAGATGGGTGCTCAGGACTCTGGTTCTGAAGGAACCAGAAATTCGGAGCGCGCCAAGGTACACAAGAAAAAGTGCACTTATGGTAACAGCTGTGAGACCAGGCTGGGCTGTAAGACCTTCCCAGCTTTCCAAGGGCTCAGTTAGATTATGTGCTGACTTCATGGGCAAGGCTGGATAGAAAGTTCCCTTTCATTACCCCTCCAGAAAGGAGGCTATCTTTAACCTTCGTCATTTTAGTGACCCAGTTTACAGTGCAAACACAAATAGTTGCGCTGGCAGAGCTAAGCGTGGAGGCAGGGGCAGAAAGCAAGGCTATAGTGTCTTCTCTGCTGCAGCCAGCAGCATGGGCTACACCAGGCTATCGTGGCTCTGCTTGCCATTGAATCCTTGCTTGGCTGCATCCTTAGACTCAAATATACAATAAATATATTAGTGACATCCCATCCGGTTTCATTTATGGTATAGGCAAAGTAATCCAGATAAAATGGAAGGTTATTGCATTGGGGTTGCATGTGTTTATAAGTACATACATCAAGAGCTACTCCGTCACAGCTGAGACAGAGGGCTGTTATCCCACACAGGGCAGGTCCCAGCAGCAGGAACAGGGTAGAGACTGAAAAAAGAAGTAAAAAAAAAGTGAGAATATACAATTTCCCCTAGCAATAACCAATGTACTATTGACAGTTGGTTCAGACTGGTATTAAAATAAAAGTATTTGCTTTTGATACTGAAATAAAGTAAAAGCAACAGCCAGAGCAATTCATATTACTAACCCCAAAATGGGGCAAAAAATAAACATATTGCAACTCTGGCTCTTGCATGGCTGGGACACTGAAACAAAATAGTGTCTCGGCAGTACTCTGGAGGAATGTGTACAATCTCCTGCACACGAACAACCTGTGCAGGAGTTTGTCCAAAAGGATGCTTGCTATCCACCCGAAGCACCCAGAGGTCTTCCAGCTCGGTCAGGTGCTGAGCAATGGGAGTCTACCGTGCTCAGCAGAAGCTAACCCCGAAGGGGACCCCGCTGGCCTGGAACATGAAGATAAACGTTGATTGAATAAGGCACGGTTCATAAGACTTTTGTCTTCACTCTTCATTGTGGGATGGTTGGTTTTATAAAACTAATTAGCATACATGTGGAAGTACTTTGTGGAAGCAGCTTAATCCTAAACAAATGTGAAAATAAGCCTGTATTGTTTCTAAGGACTGATTTACATTAATTATCTTCTACTTTAAAAAAGCTCACAGACTTTTTTTTTTTTAATCATTGTTTCTTTGTGGAAAAAATTAAGAACAGAACATGTCTGTAAAACACTGTACATGCGAATTTCTTGCATTTCCAGCAACGATGTAGTCTCCAAAGGCAGAAAGCATTTGTTTAAAGTCAGAAATGTTACTTCCCAACTAGCTAAACTCAGGCACTGCAGTTTACATCTAGTTACCTAAATTACAAGCTTCATTCTCAAAAAATTATGACCTTCTGAGAACCAGACTTATTTTAGGAATCTATACATGGATTTAGGTGCTTAAACTTAGCGACACTGTGTAAATTTATTGTTTTTTTTTTTACTTTGTTAACCATAGTGTTGCTCATTTGCCCACGTAAAACACTTCAATACAGTTTGTGATCTCAGGAAGACTAATCCACTCAAATTTAACCAGCAATAATACAGAGACTTCAGCCAGTGAACATCCTTAGTGGAAGCATATGGATTTTCAGGCTGTACGTCTGTGTTTAACTCCTGCTCTGTGCGTGGCCTTTTGCCAGATCCCAGTCCTTTAGTCATCCTGCACAGGCTAAAATGCACCCTATCTCTGTTCCGAGGTGGACACCAGGCATTTTTGGCAGAGCAGCTTGAGCCAGCGGGGGGGATGACCTGGTTCTCAGCCTAGCACAGATCAGGGACTCAGCTGCATCACATGGCTGGACCTGGGAGTTTTCAATTGATCCTACCTGCGGACAACCAGGATCTACTGTATCCCTCATCCTTCCAAAGAAAGTCTTCCTTCCCCTCTGGGGTTGGGGGGGAGGGGGGTGGAGCAGAGTGAGAGGAATGTTGAAGACATACATGGCTAATAACTTCTCTTTCATAGTATATCCTATACCAATATAGCTCAATTATCCACCTGATTCAGTATTAACTCACGGTGTAAGCTCCCACAAACTGCTCACTGAGTAAACAACCCAGATTGTCCCACTTTGGGGAATTTCCTTGCTGGGTGCTGCCTGGCAACAGCAGAATATTATACATTATGGACCTGCCTGCTGCACCTGCTTCCATCTTTGCTGTGAAGAAGAGCTAGGAGCATCCCACAGGACCGCTCCTGCCCATGCCCCCTCTGCCTCTATCCACAAGGGATGGGCAAAGAGCAGGGAGAAGCATCTGTAGATGTAAGCATTATCTTTCCCTCCTAGTGAGAAGGGACAGAGAGCCAAGACTCCTTTCACTCAGGTAGCCCTGACCAGAGTATATGTCTGGCTCTTTCATGTTGAGGAAAAAAAAGCTGGTTTTGTTTCATGACTGCTGCCTGTCTCTTTCTGAGTTGGAGGACACGGGTTAAGGAGGAAGGTGTACATTGGCAGCCTTACCTTGCAAGAACAGAAGTGCGAGAAGCTAGCAACGAAGCAAGAGGAGGATTGCAGTAAGGAAGACGGGCTGAGCCTCATGAATCCATGGTGGTGCAATGTGCACCAGTATGTCCACGGCTCCATGCTTCCCTCCCAGCCATTTGTGCCTCTGAGCCCTGGCACAGACACCTATGGCTGGCTCCCCTGGGATCTGGTAGACAGAGCAGCCTGGCTTGGCCACTGCTAATGTCGCAAAATAAATAGTTATGCACATCTTTTCCTTTAATTTTTAACTAACTTCTGCACGGAGCTGTGATAAAGGGTCAGCTTGATATGAGACGTGATGGATAAACCAAGCTTTCACACCCCTTAAGAGCAAACTAAGCCTTAAACAAATACTACGTGCCTCTATCCAGATCCTGTAGGAAGCTTCACCATAGCATTAAAACTGCAGATTTTTTGCAAGACACAGCGTTATTGACAGTTTAATGGTTTTCTCTTTGACGCACATTTTACAGAAAGACAGTGAAAGGCGTGGATAAACTCAGCTGCGGTGGGTCTGTGATTTCACCACACTGGAGAAGCCATCTTCCTCGCAGAGATGCTGTTACCTCTGCTAGAAACAGAGACACATGACACAGGGATTAAGTATGAACAAGATTTTCTTCTTGGAAAGGGCATATTTTGTAAAAGCCTTTCTTTCCCTCCCATGGGCGACTTTAACTCAAATATGAAATCCAGTTCTCCCTTTGACTTTCCCTATTGTCTCAGATCCTCTTTTTAAAACCAGAGCATAGCGTCCATGTTTATAGTTTTCACTGAGGAAAGCTTTACATTTTCCTCACTCACATTTTACCAGTCCTGAGTACAGAACCATCATTCTTACCCACTTCTAACAAAACCCCATTTGTTAATGGATTTTCTTCTTCATTTCATTTGAAGCACTACTGTGTTTAAACACTCTGAGCACTGAATGTAAAAATAGCTGGTGATCTCAGAAGTGAACATTTTATTTGTAATACAGGTGATTTTATCATGCGCCACAACATTTTTTTTCCCTCATAATTTATTAATGTTTTATATAGCTCATCAAAAATGAAGGTTGAGGTCAATAATTGCTGACACATAAAAGAACAAGGAAAAGGACGAGCAAGGACATTATCCAGAGGCCTGTACACTAGAAAAAAAACCCTCAGATTTTCTTTGTACACCTTGAAAAATGACAATTACTAAAAAGGGCCAAATCAAGGGGAAAAAACAAAAAAACTTTTTTTATTTTTTTTTAATAATCAACATGCTTTCTGGCTTCATGTATACTCACATGTGCTCCAGAAGGCATCTGGACTTTTATTGGTATCCCTTTCCACTTATCAGTTTCAGTCTGTAACGTCTACTTTGGTTTGGTGTTGGGGAGTCCCATTTTCCCGTCAGAGCAGATCGGTGAGCGCAAGAGCTATTTTCCACTTGGCTCACAGATCCATGCTACGTGTTATTGACATGACTGTGTTTAATAATAGTTCCTGCTGATTCTGTTGTGGAAAAACTTACTCTTCATAAACCGTCTAGCATGTGGTGCCAGTGCATGTGCGTATAATTTTTTTTTTTAAACGACTCGGGCCCTGGTTTAGAAAAAAATGTTTGAGCATGTGCTAAAAGCTAAACACACTAGTTCCCACCTTTATTCAGCAAAGCACTTAAGTATGTGTTGAGTCTGGCTGGCTTCAAAGGGACTTATGCACATGCTGAAGTGCTTGTTGATGCAGCGCCTTACAACCTGACCCTCTCAGGAATGAATCCCTAGCTCATATACTCTCTCAAGCCTACCTACAACTCTCTTCTGAACAGTGGGATTTATGCCTTGCACTACAATAGACTTATGAATTTACAAGTTATCACATTTCCACTGGGCAAATTTATTGCATATTTCAGAAAACTGTACTAAAGATAGGATCAAAACTACATCTCCAGAGCAGCCAGTGATCCACTAAATCTACCTTGCTGTGTCACTTCATAATGCAACAGCGGGCAAAAAAGAAAACTTAGTAAACCAGACCATAATTGTTATGCAAAGGATGTCAATGATTACATTTCAGTTATACAGCAGTTTTCCTCTAACATATAAGCCCTCCCTAAATATCAAAGGTGTTTCCACCTTCAATAACATAAAAAACAAGAGCCATATTTGATACGCTGTGTCATTTAACACATACTTTTAAAAGAAACTTTATGCCATTGAAGTATGAAAATACAATCCCCATCACAAACTTTTCAAAGTTTGCATCAGCTGTTTATAAAAATAAATAAATGTAAAACATGATGGGGTACAGGGGGAGTGTTGGGAAGTGGGAATTGGCTCAATTTGATCATGAGAATAGTTTAGGATAGTAGCCGAACCTAAACTGCAGCAAATGTTTTCCATGACATGATTCCTCTCTTTCCAGAACAGTCATTTCAAACAAGCAACATAAGCAGACTGTACTGCATTTCCTTAGTTTGTAAGCTCTCAGCATCATTTTATGTTGTCAACCTATTAGAAAGGACTTTTATAAACTGCTCTCATTAGAGTTGGAGCTGCCAGAGCATGCAGTGAAAACGTAATATTTTTACTCTAGGAAGTATGATTCTGTAACGAGCAGTAGGCTAGCAGTACAGTAGCAAACCTACCTAATACTTCCTTTTTTAAAAAGTGCTGATTTATGTGTGCATGTCTTACCAAGTGATTTCTCTTTGATTTTTAAATCTATTTCGTCAAAGATAATTGCAAACACCAGGTACATGGTTTTATGGCTGGGACGTCTGAGCAAATAACACTGCTGTCTCAAACCATTCCCTAGATACTACATAGGTATCAAATACAGACTTAAATCCACAAAAGGACACCAGGTAACTTGCAATCATGGCAGAATCTATAGCTCCATAAAGGTTTCTAGGTTCTCTATAAAACATATGAGAATAAAAGGGCAGGTTGCAATTTCAGTGAGGCAGCCGGAAAGGTCTTTGTCCCTCTCAAAAAAAAGGAAGTAGCTTAAATCCTGTTCCTTTTTTATGTTCTAACCCCATCTTCCTGAGCCTGCTGTTTGGCCGCTCTCCTAGGATTGCTGGAAATATCGGTGTGAGCCCGGGCATCCTGCTTGCTGAGCAATGCACTAACAGCTGTCATGTAACACATGGGCATCTTCCCTGCCACCATCGTCATCTTCCCTCTGTTTGGTGAGTGTGTTGCTTTGCAAAAAGTGCCAGCCTTGGAAGTAGCCTGATCCAGATCTGCTGTCTATGGGAGGGGTACCAGTTTTTATGTGCCCATTTGACAGGTTGTCCAATATGCAAAGTAATGGATTTCCTTCTTTTAAAGAACCTCAGCCTTCCCAGGTAAGCTCAGAAACTCAACATTGGTTTTCAGACCTGCTTTAGGAAATGAATCGCCTACAGTTTAACAATTGGTGTGTCCAACCGTCAGACACTTCCCTGCCTGACTGATTCCAGTCTAGCATCTTTGCAGAGGATGGATGGCTCCATGTGAGCACCAGCCTCAGCCTGCCTCCCTGGTATCTGGGTTAGCAAAACCTGACCTACTGCATTATTTTAGCAACTTGCTAAAAGATTCCGGCACTTGTTAGCAGGGTAGGTCGGTGGGAAAAGCCTCACTGGTACAGAGCCTGCAGAGGAAAAGGAAGAACAGCAGCGATTTTTCTGCATGCACATGTGTACTCATGTGCATGCAGTTAATAATAAGATGGTCCTGCCACTAAATAGCTATCTCGTGAAACATTTACATATACCAAACTGATTAATTATTCATTTACTCCCAAACTATTTTTCTGAAAGGACTATTTACTTCCCACCTCCATTAACAGAAGTGACCTAATTGAAAGTGAAGCTCGTGGCCCCGTGCTTTCTAGGTTTAGAAACAAATCTCCCTTCCCCACCCCCCCACCCCACCCCCACCCCCCCCGCTAGATCAAACATCACAATGTCAAATGCTCTGCAGACATTTCCCTCGGGAATCTGAAAGGCTAATTAGGGTGAGCTTCACCATAAAGAATACAGTTGTTAAAACAGCTTTTGTACACACTGGAGTAATGATCATTCTCTTACACACACGGTGATTTGTTGCTGCAATTTGCAGCCATATATCTCTTAGGAGCTAATTCGGATGTTGTTATTTATTGCACGTATGATTATTAATGATATCTTAGCAACTGCTGGAAGTAACTTATTTCACCTCAGGAAGTCAAGTACTTTAGGTCAATGTTTACAGATCTAAGGAGACATCAATTTCTGTAGAAAATCAGTTGTCCATTTGGCCTCCCCCACCTCTACAGTAAGGTCTGAACTGTCACTGTTTACAGATATTTTCTCATACTGTAAACATATTGATCATTATGAAATAAGAAAATAACTGTCAGTTCTTCCTTCTTATTGAAAACAGCTCATTCACCAGGAAAAAAAAACAACAGACAAACAAACAAACCATGAGGATTTTTAAACACCTCTGAAGAGGACAGAAAAGGCAGCATGCCCGGTATTGACAAAAGTTACCCGTGTAGAGTGTAGAACCAAGTTGTCAGATCACTTGTAATTTTTGATAGGGAAACAACAAGATGGAAGTACTGCTTTTTCATTTAAAAATGCTGCTGATGTGCACAAGCATACAGAGAAAAGGAAAACCTTGCAAGATCACTTACATATTTCACAGAGCCCTTACTCCCAATCGCTTATGCTTTTGTGCCTTATGCCTCAAAAATCATTAGTTTTCAGCTCTGTGATGTTCTATATGATTGTTGCTGAACCTACATTAAAATGGAGATCTTCTCTCTTGGTGTCTGTGGAAAAAAATGAAGCGTAATCAAGAAAGACAGATGAACTCATTCTGCCTAATTCTGATCCCATTTAAACACCGAGTTTCAAAGTGTGACTGTAACACAGGCTTTATTGGAGATGTGTTCCCTTTAGAAGAGGCTGTGAAAAATTCATGGGCTTTCAGACGACTCCTAATAAAACAAAGACCAGTGGGTCAGTCTCTTTAGCACTTGCCTGAAGTCATCTTGTTAGTAGCACAGTCTGGTCCAGGAATTTGCCCTCGGTGGGTGGTGGGAAGTCCTCTGGAAGACAGCAAAAATGGGCTCTGAACATGAGCTTCCTGTACATTTACTGGAAGTAAACTGATGAACCAAGAAAAGAGGTGACAGTAGTAGATTTTTCAAAGGAGAGAAAAAGCCTGTGAATTTTACGGGCTACACAAGGTCCACCTCTTCCTAACCACAGGTGTTGAAAGTATAATTGAAACACTATGTTTTACAGTTACATATTAACTGACAATATGCAATGCACAATTAGATATTAGGATATCTAAAACATATGGTCTTATATAATTGAATTTAAAATTCCCCTGGTTGTTTTAGCAAACCTTTCCTGACCAATATCAAATACCAATGCTAGAACAAAGGAGAAGAAAAAAAAAATAATATCCAGTGTGGATACCCTGTTGATTATAAGTTGCAGAGCTATGTTAACTTCATTTGTATATTAATATGGTAATACAAAATACATTTAACATTGTAACATACAGTTAATATATTACATAACTTACAATAGTTAACAGCAGCATACTTTCTTCATTTCTTTAAGGATAAGAGCGTATGAATAACTTGACCTTAGCTCCAAATGCTTTATGGCCATTTATTTTAGCAAAATAACTGAAAATACAACACTATTGATTGTTCTTCATTTGCTCTATAAATACGATTAGCCAACATTAACCTGAATTATATTACTCTAAACTAATAGTAATGTGACTGGAGACTATCTAACTTAGAACAGAATCTGGTTTAGGGCATTTGATGTGTATAGCTGTAAGTATTTGGCCTTTTTTTTTTTTTTTTAATTAAAAAATGGGAATTCAATTGGATATTATTCTGGGCCCTATCTTGTTTGCATGCTTATGGGTTTGTAAGGATTTGCATGAACAATGGAAGCTAGCTCACAAACATGTATTTGCATAAATGTGCATGCAGGCAGTATCACAGAAACTCACATATATTTATGCCTTTATCATACATATGTTGACAAAAAAAACATAGCCAGCCCATCCTCCTGTTCTGCAAAAAGGTACACAGTCAGGAGCAGTGCCATGTGGTCAATTACAGTATGGGCAGTCAATAAGAAAACTTTCAGCATTAGCAATTTTAGCAAATTGTACTTTAAGGATTCATGGGGTGATGCTTTTCTTCTGTAGATATCATGGCTGAACAATTTTCAATAACAAATGAGAAAAAATGTAAAATCTCTTCACAGATAAATCTCAAGCAGAAAAGGCAACAGATTTGTCAAAACATTTGTTGTGAATTGTTTATCTGAATGTGATGCTTAATGGTTTACTCCTTCAGTGTAATTTGAGAATCGCACAAAATCTCAAAGGTTTCTTTTGTTTGCATCCTGATATTTGCACACATAAACTGTACTTAGACATACAGCTGCGTCTTGCTGTTCTGCGCTTCGGTGCACAAACCTGCATGTTGGTGGGAAGAACTGTAAAATGCTCAAATGTCTTCAACAGGGAGAGGAAGGAGGCGAACAAGGATATCTGATGCATGTGATGCCAGAAAGTCATGACACTTGCCAGACTTTTCCACAGTTTGAAAGGGACATTTTTCGCAAGTAGTGCCACAGGACAGACACAAAAACCCACCTTGACCCAACCGCTTACATTGCAAAGGAATCTTTTACCATCCCTCCTGCTCTGACAGTATGCCATGAAATTGTCATATTTCTGTCAGAAAACAGAACTTTACATCTCGTGGTCTTACAGCTCCTCAGAGGATAAGGCTAGTGTATAATTTGCAGTTTCTTGTTGGGTCGTTTTTGTGGTTATTTTTTTAAGGAAAAGTAATGCAATGTTAAAATACCAATGAAGTACATTGTTCCCAAAAGACTCTGTAAAGATTTTGGGGCTGAGTAATAACAGAAAAACCTGCAGGACCGGCTGCCCCAGTATGACTGAGCAGACAAGACTTGAAGGAAAGCAATGAATCTGCATATCTAGAGACTATGAAAACAACATCAGATGAAACAAGTGAATATCAGGACTGAAAAGGCTGCAGGAGTTTGAAGCAGATGTCAAAAAGCATACCAGAAAACGTCAAGAAAAGTATAACAAGCACTGGTTGCAGAGATTAGGGTGCTAAATATATGCATGATGAGTGCACCATGCTAGGGCTTGCTGTCCTAGGAGCTGCTTTGCAAGCAACACTGTAAAAAATACCCCAAAGCCTCACCACCATCACCACAAAAAAACAAACAAACAAACAAACAAACCAACCCAAACCAAAAAAAACCCCACCAAGGTATCGGTGAACTGCCTGCAGATAATCTTGGAATCAGAACGTAAACAGGGGGTACTAGGCAAAAAATAGGTACATGGCTGAAACATGGGCCTGGAAAATCTCAGTCATTGGTGTTGTATCAGAGCCTGGGCCAGCTGTTCTGCTCTGTTAGGACGAAGAACAAATAGGCAGCAGTTTTCAAGAGAGTGCGATGGAGAAATTGAAGAAAATAATTACGGTGAGCACTGGCTTCGGAGATGGTTTCCTGAAAGGGTGAATAAGGCAGAAGGGGTTTGGAAGTGCAGAGCGCTCTTACATGGCAGGCAATAGCAAGTTTGTGTGTATGGTGTTTACATGGCAGCAAGTCATGCTGTTTCAGGAAGGGTGCTGGCTCCGAAGTATTGAATGACGCTAACGTTCTTCTGTGGAGGAACCACATGGTTCCAGGGGAGCACTTCCAACCAGAGGGATTGTTCATCCTCTCCCTGGAGGCACTGCAATGAGCAGAGATAACAAATGGCTGAAACACAGGAGCTTCTGAGCTGGAAACTCATCGAAATAACAGCAACAGAGAGAAAATCTTTAGGCGGTGTTGTAGAAGCAGCCTCACCATGTTGCCTGTGGCACCTATTAATTATGGGAAATGCTGGCTAGTCAGCAACATCACATTGCATGCTATGTCCTTTGCTCGCAGATACAAAATTAAAAAGGGAAGCACGAATATTAAGTTCTTCCTTGAAAACTGATGGGAGCAGAAGTTGCAGCAGTGTGAAATAACACCCTTCCTGGCCTCTGCTGCGTGTGCTGGACCACAGCTGTGGGGGAGCTCTGTGGAGCTGTGCAAAGGTGTAAATTTGGAGAGATGAATGCATCCTGCCCTTCTCAGAGAACTCCTATTGGGGCTGGCCAACACCTCACCCTTAGAAAATCAGTTCGATGCACAGAGCTTTCAGTTTCAGATTTTCCACTTAATTTGTAGTGACTCATCTTTGTTTGTTTATGGCCACTGATGTGTGTTCAGCTAATAGAAAACCGATGCCTCATCTCATGAGCAGAAAGCTCATGCTTCATTTCAAAACTGCCATATAATGGTCAGTCTCAGCATGCAATTTTTGTTTAACTAGTGTACTTGGCACTGCGATCACCACATGGAAACATTGATTCCCAGTCATCCATGTCATGTAGTGCACCATTATACAGGCTTTCCATAAAATAACTACAGGCTTCCTGTTCAGCAGTGCACGCTCCTAATTAAGTATCTGATTATTTATTCCACTGCTTTGTAAAACAACACAAGTATGACATGTAAATAAATGTGCATAGTCCCTGCTTAAAGAGATTATTTCCACTGGAAGAGGATGCACATCAAGATGGCACCTTATTTAAGTGCTACATGGTGAAGTTTTCTAGCATAAGCAGCAACTGTAGATCTGACCCAGCAAACATCTATTGTCACCAAGCAGTTCACATTCCTGTAGTTAGTTGTACTGAATTCATAGATGGCTTTAGGGAAACTCAAATGAATTTGAAGCATGGCTCATTTTGGTGAGTAAGCAAAACTGATTCATTTTGAATTGCCATGGTTTACAGAACATGAATCGTTACTGCAGCTCAGCTGCTCAGTGATAAGTTGCTAAATGCCAGCTGGGTTTGTGCCTTTAAACCTAAAATGGCGGATATCAAAGAAGATGCCAGTTACATCAGTTCAAGCCCTCCAGTCTTTGGATGAGTTCCTAATGAAAATACTTATGCCTTTTCAGGAGCTTACAGCAGAAAAACTCCCTGAGCCTTAGCTGGAAATCTTCGGTTCAGGAGACACGTGCAGGATGTTGGTGCTGCTGCTGCTGCATCCACCCATAGAACACATAATCCTAAAGGAGAAGAAATGGCATAGACTTGGCCCTGAGTGATGCACTAGACTTGCCACTGCAGTTGTGCAGGGAACAAGGCTACTGTTATTTTCTGCTGATATTCAAAAAAAGCAGTTCATTCCTCCAGCTGCAACAGCAGGAGAAGTATAGGGGTAGAAGGGTTTTAGATGAATGATGCTGTTTAGCCACCACCGTATTTTGATCGCCCAGCTTACTGAAACGTAGTTTCCTTTCCCCCAGTTTTTTAGCATACCTAACAAGGTAGGTCTGAAATCACAAGCCAGAGACCCAGCAGAAGGAAAACTTGATTAAAAAAAAATCCCAAAACTACACAACTTGGAGATAGTATGAAATAATAAGTTAAAGAAAGCTCTACATTACTTTCCAGGAATAACTCCTTTCATCTCTTTGGTGTGTGAGTTATGTAAACTTAGATTCCCCAGGAGATCAGCAAATAACCTAAAAGAATACAACTGATGGTAAGGAAGCCTGTGTTTGATCTCCTTACACACCATTTCTGATTTGGCCGGGGTGACTTCAGTGAGACTTTATATAAGTTTACTTCCACAACTGGATCCTGCCTGGCAGAGTCTGTCTCATTCTGGCAGTTTATTTTCCAT
Organism: Falco peregrinus; assembly: GCF_023634155.1. Taxonomy (NCBI): domain Eukaryota; kingdom Metazoa; phylum Chordata; class Aves; order Falconiformes; family Falconidae; genus Falco; species Falco peregrinus. Next base: position 5,346,441 of record NC_073739.1, read on the forward strand.
GGCCTATTAAATTTCCTAGTGGAAGCACTGACAAAAGCTGCCAAGCACTCCCATGTTTGTAAGAGTTGGTCCATACTTCCCCTCCCTCTATGCATGTTTAAAAAAAATGGAGCCAGAAAAGCATATCATACCATAATTCATTAAAAATAATGCCAACAAATAATTAAAATTTGGGAAAATTTTCCCCAATAAATACAAAAAAGAACAAAACCAATAAAACTGAAACTGTATTTTATTAAGAAATTACACTATTTCTAGATGACTAGTATATGCTGGCAAAAGGAAAAACGAGGGTAGTTAATGATGCAATGCTTGGAATCAAAGAACATTAAGTCTAACGTCGAATTAAAAACACAAAAAGTTGCTACAAGAAATGAGAAGCTCTGAAACAAATTGAACAGTCTGAAACCCCATCTTTCTAGCCAGGGAATGGTTAGAGGTCTCAAAAGATCTAAAATAAATTCCAAAAAGCTATAAAAACAAAAGAATGGAAACCACATGCAACATAATGGAGTCTCAAAGCACCAAAGAACTTCAGTCCAATATAGATAGATTACACGCATGTATATAGGTTACATTCAACTTGGACGAATTTGGAGCATTTCTATAGGGAAAGCTTTTGTTGTTGTTGTTATTGTTGTTTGGGTTTTTAATAAGTGATGCAGAACGAGCTTATTTGTGGCAGATCTGGTGAGCAATCACTCTTGCTGACCACTTTGTTTGACCTCCCAGCCTCAGAACTGAAACTGTCATGGAGCAGAAGATACTTCTCCATTTTTTTCCTTCTGTTTTTGATTTGTTCTCTTCTTCTCACTTCATATGTTATATACACTGCTACAGAGATAAACAGAGCATGCACAATCACATGCTGGTACCTGACATGGGAAGGTATTCTACACTTTATTATTCTGGTGGTTTAGTGAGTGTGACAGAGGGTGAGGTTTGGTTCTAATTTTGTCAGATAACAAAAACACTGTCAGTGCAGTAATTAAGGTGAATACGAGCAAGGTACAGCATTAAGCATCTTTTGATGCTTAACAACACTCCTCAAGTGTTATGAAAGGTAGCAAAAATTCAATAGATGTTCAAGAGATAATGGTTGAGAATCTGCTCTCACTGTTCCATTACCCCATGGGGTTTTTTTCCTTTTTTTATTTTTTTTTAATGGGAAAACATACTCAAAACAGGCACAAAATTAACAGCATTCCAGTCCAAAGTCACATAATCACCTTTATGAAAAGACACCAGCAGTGCATCTTTCCTCTCCCAGACACTCTCAGGATGCTTCAGCCCCAGTTCAGGAAAAAAAAAACACTTAAGGACTGGAGAGTAATTCACATTTTATCTTAGCTTTCCTGCTGAGATCGCAGACCAGGGTGTCTCATTTTAAGGAGAACACGTTGTGATGCCTGTACTTGTCCACTAAGGAGTGGACTTACCCCACTGGCCCATTTCATGTGTATTAAGGCACCAAATGGTAAAGGATTTCACTTAGTATCAGCATGAACTAGGTCTCAAAAGAAAGACAGCTTAAATCATCCAGTTCCCCATCTCAAATTTTGCTCACTCTAACTACGCTTTTAAACATTGTTGAATGCTGACAAGCTTTTATTTCATCACACAGGTAGAGGTTACCTGTTTGTTGTTATTGTAGCTTCCCACAAACTTCTGAAACTATTTTGTGACAGTGCATGAGCCTTGCATTTCACATTTCCAAAGCTTCCTCCTTGTCATAGGCATAGAGGAGTGTTATTCATAGGAGGCTGTACGTTCATGCTTTAGTCATTAGTAGAAATGGGCCATAGATCATGTCATGTTGTCTGTAACCTAGTTAGATTCTGACAGGAGAGAGGTACTAAAATCATAGGTTCACATTAGAAACCTTTAAAAACTCATTAGCTTCTGATAATTATCCTAATATCCAAAGCACTAAAAATCACAGAGCTCATTTCTGCCTCAGAACCGACTGTGAATATGTTCAGAAAAAGCTTTGCCTTTTCACTCTCAGTAACAAAAGAAATAGCTGCTCTGAATGTGAACGTTTGGGGCTGGTGCAGAAAAGGACGACTTCCCTTCCTGAGCGTGAAGAGTGAAATCAATTCATCCTGTAATGGAAACAGAAAAATTATGACTAAGTCTTAATTCATTGCTACACCTTGGGACATCTCCTTTTCCAGGCCGTCTCCTCCTGAACATTGGCATCTCTCTGCCAAACTCAGAAAACACTGCATTTCTCTAAGCTACATTTAATCAGAAACTTTAACTGTTTTGGGCGTTTTTTTGCAGTCATGGTAGAAAATGTTTCTGAAAGGCCACTGAACTTGATAAGCAGTATGCTTTTAAATACACCTTAGCGCTCAAGCCCTTGGTCAGGACCACGCTCTGTGTCCTCAGTTGTTCTACCATGGCTGAGTCCCAGTGGTTGCTTTATTTTGAACCATACAAGGATCCAGCCCATGTACTTTAATGTGTTTTGAGTCACAGAGTGACCCAAAGATACCTTGGCCCACTAGACATTAGGCAAAGGAAACATCATTCTTTTGGGTTAATTAGTCGTCACTGTTCAAGAAAAGCCCTGGATGTGATGGCTGGGGACTATTATGCTTTCAGTTGGAATGCTATTTTACAGATCCAACTATTCACTTTTGATCCCACTGTATGTGGTAACTGGAGCAAACCTTCTTCAACTTCATCCCTTTATAGATTTTAGCCAAGACCAGCCAAGGGTCTCTCTAGAGTTAATTTTAATAGCAAAATCAGTTAATCTCATAATAACAATGCTATAAAAATATATTACTTCATATTTATTACCATACTAGCTCCTGAAAATGGCTAGAAGTGGACAAAATCCTACTAGAAATTAAAAAAACCCCAACCAACCAACCAAACAAACAAAAAACCCGAACAAAAACCCAAAACAAAACCCAAAACACACACACACAAAACCAGCACAATGTCCAACCCTGAAAAAAGACAGAAATGGATTTAAAATGCACATAAAGATGATCATATTATTCACAGCCTTGTTATTGTGCCCCCCTTCTCATCACACCTGTTTTCCCTGGGAATACGTTTTCCATGATTTCTGGGATGTTGTCCTTCTATCTTTAGTAGGGACTGGGAACTGCCTTTGGCTGCTGCACAGGGCTAGCGCAGGAGGGTTGCAATCTAGGTTAAGTTTCTTCACTCAGATCTCTAGCGTAAAACAAATAACAATCATAAAATTAATTCTCATGACATCGTTTTTACACACCTCACCTAGCGGGACCTTCAGAGCTAAAAGGAAGATGATGACCTAGGAAGCAGGGACTGTCACCATGGCTACAAGGGACACGTTTACCTGTGTGGGTTAAGTACAGGGGTAGACACATAAAAGGCACTTATTGGCAATATTTGCTGCACAATAATAGCAGGGTTTGTCCCCAAAAGAATCAGTAATCACCACATTGCAGCACATTGAGTACTTTTATTATAGAGTTTATTAAAATGCCACTTATATTTAAAGAAACAATCACTTAGGACATTAGCTTCTATGCAACAGAAATTTCTTAAGCTACCAGCACTGCAAATACAATTCTGGCACCTGAAAAACCAAGCTGTGCTCTTTCAGTGGCGTACATCGTGGCTTGCAGTAACTGTGTCAGGATCAGAAAGCAGCTGGCCATTTTTTGATCTTTCCTTAGGAAGAGCGGGAATATTTCTGTGCTCTTTGGTGATGCGCTAACTTCACCAGCCCTTCTGATATCATACGTGGCCACTTCCTGGGATTGCTACGTGAATATTTCTGCCTTCATGAGTCAATTCAGTCACCTCACTGGCCAAAAATGATGGGAACACCTTTTTTTCAGGGTGACCAAGCTGGGATGTTTCAGGGGGGTATCCAGTTTTCAAAGGGGGGTGGGCAACATTTTCTGAAGATTGGGTTCAATAGCATATCTCCTGCTGTCCAACCAAAACCACATGATACCTAGCCACCCCTGAAAACATTAATTTAAGGTGAGTAACAGAGGACAGCATCAGAAATATTGTCTACATCAGTAAATTTAAACTTGGAAGCATAAGGACACCTAAAGTGTACAACTATACTGCAAAGAAGACAGTTTGACCAATAAAATGAAAGAAGTGAAAAAGTCTGAAAAGCTATTTTGTAGCTGCAATGAATGTCATATAAAAATGTAATTGTGGAGCAATGCTAACTATAACAAAGTAGTTTTAAGGAGAAAACTCTTTTTCCCTACATTTGACTGCGCCTCCATTCATTTTAGCCCTGTGAAAGCCTCCATTTGATGTGAGCTGGGGAAAGCCATACAGGTGGTGCTGCCTCAGCAGGAAACCCACTCCTTGCTGAGGACCGTCAATTATTTGCAGGGAAACTAAAACAGAAGAATAAATATTACATGCTGATGGATATTTGTCAGAAAAGATAGGAGTACTTTCAGCGGGGTTTGTCAGACACAATACGTTCAGCACATCTACATTTTCTATGGCAAAGGGAATAGAGCGCTCCAGCTGCTCCCCTGGCAAGCCTAAAGTTTTGTCTCGTAAATTTAAATTATAGATGACATAATGGTGGAATGGAAATGGATCGCACCTATAGAGATAAATCCAGTGAAAAACCTCGCACTTTCAAGAACAGGAAGAAAGAAAAAGGTTCTGACGTGCCACAGATCTTCCGCTTGTTGTGATATTTAGCCTCTCCAACTCAACACTTTGTAAAGCAATTTGTTTCTTTTTTTCATTTCCCTCCACCTCCATTGAAAGCGATGAACATTTTTGTGAAGCTCACAGAGAGTGCTAGGTTGCAAATATAACAAAAAGCTTGCCAATGCCTGGGAGTCCAAACTGGCAATGTTTTCTGTTGTGTCAGCATTTAAGTATTATTGTAGTGTTATCATATCATGGCATAAAAAAATAATGTGAAAGCAGTTGTGCCAAAATCTTAATGTTTGACTGAAAGCACACACCAAGTATCCAAAGGTACGTTTGGGTTCTTTGCCAAAACATCATTTTAATATGAACCATGCAATGGATCTTCCACTCAATCATGAGAAATTGTACTTTTTAATTTAAACCAATAAGACAAAAAGCACTGGCAGGTTTCCTGCATCTGATACTAATGAGGAATAAAAAGGAAATTGTTTGATAAACTGCAGTATCTTGGGACAATTTGACAGCCCTGGAAAGGAGACAGTCTCAAGCCTGGAGCCTGGAGAAGGTTCTGCTTTTTTTCCCACATACTGAACTTGTCACTTTTGTAATATGTGCAGAATTCCGCAACAAATTTATCTACCTGTGTCAATGATAAAGCCAAGCTCATAAGCAGAGACAGAGGAAAGAGCAGGGAGAGAGAGAATTCTCCTTGAGAGAGGGATAATTTTGCTCAGGAATAGGTAAAATGTTCTCTCTCTCCTTTTTTGGACTCAGTGAAAATGATATCTGAATGATCAATACAGGAAATTAGAAAAGTGCTGTTGTGTACTGTATCATTGGACATTAAACATTTTAAACTGTATCATGCTTGACAAGCTAGTGGAAATACAATCTGAAGTTAAAAAACAATGGAAGAATACACATACTTCAGACTAAATTCAGATCCAGATGACTGTTTCACTATATGAACGTACTAGGTGTGATGAATTGGAATTTATTTCTACAACTGTTATTAAGTAGAGTCTTGTCCTTCAGATAGTCTGGTGTAAACTCAGCCGGCCGCACTCTGACAGACACCAGCTCTTGGGTGAAGGTAGAAGTAACATTTGGTCATTTTTCAGACCCTTTGATCTTTTGGGTCCTCTGAACTTTATTACACTGCACAGTTTGCTAGCAACAGCTGTGCTGCTCTCAGCAGCAGCCTGGGACCCAGCAACAAAAGGTGGGACCCAATGACTTAAACTGTAGAAACAGCCGCTGGAAACAAATTCATTGGAAACAGGACTGGGTGTTCACGGGAAACAAATGGATTTTGTCTTGGAGGAAAAATTCTTCCAGTTCTTGTCAAGACGGACGTGCTGAATGAGATCTCAAAATAAAAGACCCGAATGTAAGTGCTGTATACTAATGGTGCCATATGTAAAGAGTTACAGCAGAGGTGGCAGCAGAAATTTGGCTTTTGAAAACGGCTACCTGCTTCCCGTGTTTTTTGTCTGTCTCTCCCCAGAGTGACCATTAGCTGTTCTCAGTCACTGCTGCAGCCTCTCATCAGGAACACGAGGAGCCAAAACATTCTCACCCTTAAGATGGAACTAAGCCAGCACAGAAAATAAACTGTAATGTGATGTGAAGGCAGCAAGGTGATATAGCCAATGTTCCCCAAAGTCTTTGCTATCAATGCTATTCATTAGGTTGCTTGCAAATAGTTGAATCTTCAAAATACAGCAAGTTTAATTAAAGGCTACCTAGCATACTTCAGCTCCCTGAATAGATAGGATCTTTCTTACAGAGAGGTTTCTGATGAATACAAAATCTGCTTTCCACAAATATTTTTCATTCTCACTTAAAATTTTGCTGGTTCTGCAAACATTTCTGCAACCAAACTTATTTGCTAGGATGTATGTGAAAAGCAGACAAAAAGGAAGTGCAAACACATTAAACGTGAATTCACTTAGAATTTAATAACAAAAAATTGCACAGCGATTTTATGCAGCATTTGCCTGGCAAGGGCTGTTAGAGCATAGAATCAAATCCAGAAAGTTACACACAGCTGACAGCAATGTGTCTAACACCTGATCATTCAAGATAAACACCGGAAAAAGTAAAGTGAGGACTATAAAGGATCAGATTTTAAAAGCATTATGAGACCTAATGCTGCAATTAGGCACATGGACTTAGGTTTTAACAGGAACTTTGCACGTGCCTATCTGAACAGATTGAGATGGATCCCACCTGGCCCAGGCACAAGCTGGTTCCAGTCTGGGAAGCCATATAACTGCAACAGCAGCTCTGCCAGGCACTTAGTCTGAACACACTAAGATATTAGTTTGGTCATCCAGTTTTCACACCTAAAATTATTTGTGTACCACCACCAAACACTCCATTATGACAGAACATACACCTCTGTAGAACTTCAGCTCCCTGCAGGCCAGATGAAACTGGTCTTCCTACAGCTAGGTAAACACTGCGCATTGAGCTGCCATGACTGTGCTTTGAAGAGACTAACTCCTGCTCATTTTTTGGAAGAAATTAACTTCTAACTCCAGAGCTGTGAATCCTAAACACAAATAGGAGCCTCCCTCTGGTGTAAGGCTTTGGTCTCTCCATTGTGTTGAACCAACAGTAAGCGCTTGACATAACAATAGAGGGTTTAATATTCTCCAACAAAGGTATGATTATTAAATGGGCAACTGCTTCAAAAATTCTTCATCAAACACCAGCCCACCTAATGCACTCGTGCCACAGCTTCCATTGGTTCAGCCTGTTGTATCTCTCCCTTGGCTTCCGCAGAGTAAGGCTGAAATGTGATGGTTGACACTGGAAGGAAGAATACATTACCCTGCCAAACTCAGGAGCGATAGAGCTCCAAAAGCAGTTAGCAAAGCTTCCTTATAGCCTCATTCATCTTCAGGCTTTGTCTCAGAAATCAGAAAACTCAGAGCACCTCCTGACATGCCGCAGCAGTGGCAGTCTTAGAAACAGGCTGTGCGCAAACTGAAAACCCCCAGAACTCATCTCTGAACCAGCGTGATGCTGCCAAAAAGAGGAATAAGTCACTGGGCCCTCAAGAAGGGGAAAACACATTTCAAACCCCCTAGAAAACCACAAGCCAGAGAGGGAAGTGTGCTGCTGGCCTACATGAAAAGTCATTTGCACCTGGCAGAGACAGAAGACCTAAAGAGTCATTAAAGCCTGATGTATGGAAGTGGTTTTTGTCTTGCAAATGGGAGTGAGGCTCAGAGTTTCGGTTTTCTTTGCCATAAAACAGTGAATCACAGGTTCCTGGTGTGTGCATCTGTGCTGGGGCACTGCTGTACCAACATATGCCTCTCTTCTCCTGGCTAGATTGCTAGAGGTGATAAAACTAGTTTTAAGGCCTCTCTTCTTTTTGCCCTTTTCCACCATGCTTGTGTTGCTGTGTCCTCCTCTCTGGTGTGAGATGACTAGTTTAAGAGAGAGAGAAATAAATAAACTATAGGGAAATTTTGTTTGCTTATTAAGCTTTGCACACTAATTTCTGACTCTGTCATTTCTCCTTTGACCATCTCACAGCAACTGTAATTCTAAAAGGAGTAATTATTATGTATGTATTGAGCCTAAGAGAAGCCTTTGGTGTTTCTGAGAATTTCCTAGCAGGTTTAGCATTACATAAACACAGTGGTAGCCAGCAAAACCTTGGACACAAGTATTATGACTTTTCAGCGGCTATTTTATCTCCAGTTCTGGTTTTCCATCATAATAACAAATAACTTAATAACATAATAACTTAACTGCACAGAGGGTCTGCACTATGACAACAGATGAAGAATTTTAAAAGTTTGGGTGTCTATGTGTTACAACACCTGCCGCTGATGTCCTGTGGCATTCAGTGAACAGTTTCTCAACAGGAACGTTTATGATTTCATTTATGCCGTACATGTCATCTAATGCAATGTCCCTCATCCATGGTCAGCTCTCTTTTTGAACAAAAGCAGCAAGATGAGGGCTGCTCCTCATATAATTTAACTTCCTGCCTTAAGGTAGTTCTGTGGGCCAGATGAACTCTTCAGTGAAAACACTGACTTGCACATGTTCTAGCACACATCTTTATTGCACTGTTTAAAGAGTTTGTCAGCTAGATAAAGCAAAATGGCACTGCATCTTCTAGTAGAAAAAAAAGGAATTATACTTGCCTGGATTTTTTAAAATGAAATTATTTTGAAGCTGGTTAAAGATTTAGGATGATTTATTTATTTTTCTAATAAGTGGATAGCTAAAAAGTGCAAAATGAGGCACAGTATTGCATCTGTTGTATTAAGCATGCCTATTCCCGCTGGGAAACACAACCTCTGCAGCTTACTGGTAGAAATACGGTTATTTTTTCAAACTGCAATAATCTCTGGTTGGGGTCTTCATATCAACTTATTGCCAGGAACAATACAAAAGCTCTGAGGATGTGAAGTGAAGAGTAGTATATCTACTCAAGACCACAGAGATGATCCAGATGCACACAGCAGAACTTGGAATGAATCCAGCACACAGGGGCTAACACCCCTACCCTCAGATAAAGTGCCATGGGATCTTTTCACAAGAGTAAATTGCAGACTGCAAAACAGTTACCTTAACTAGTTCCTGATGTGCTGTATCACACCACATTCAAATCTCCATCTGTGGTGTCTGCAGCTACTGTTCATAAAATTAAGATTTCAGCACAGAAATAAATATGACGCAGCTCTGTGATAGAGCCACAAAGCGATTTTCATCACGTCAGAGGCCCAGCCGTTTAATTTGAAAGGCAGTTTAAGCTTCTGTAAATCCCACATAATGCCTAATCTGGAGGTCTAGGAGAGTATGTGGACATAATTTTCAGTATTATCAAGTTGCACTCTAAATGTATTTCTCAACGTATTGTTCTTTTTTCCTGTCTTGTCACACCGGGTTGCTATTCATTATTGCAGAGCATCCATGTACTACCCCAGACATGACTGCATTTTCAAAGAATGAAATGCTTTTAATACAGCAGTATATATAGTACAAAGACTTGGATAACCACATGGTATGTCTATATCATACCACACAACATTATTGACTCATGAAGCAGAGACACAAGTTTGTGTGCAACCATCTTGCCTCAGGGCTTCTCTTTTGGTGAGGTCACAGACCACTGAATCCTTCCCCTCATTCTCAACTGTTTGGCTAAGCTGAAGGAGAGCAGCAGCAATGTTCCTACAAAGCTATCTAGTGGTAAAATCATCGCGAGCCAACCTTAAATAATACTAAGCCACCAGAGTCACTGGGGGGGGGGGGGAAGGGGGGGGGGCACAGGAAATCGTGTTGACTAGTAGCAGTTACAACCTACGTAGGCTGAAGCACAAGGCAGCCTGAGAAATGCCCTATCACCTTAGCCAAGAGCAGGAAACAATTTAAGGTGCAGTAAAGAAGCATTTTACTTTTCAGGTGGAGAAAAAAATAAACCCCAGGAGTGAGGGGTTCAACCAAGCAGGGAGCATCATCCTGACAGAAAAAGAGTAAAACAAAGTAGACATGAAACATGTTTGATGCGAATAAGCAGGGAAAAAAGACTCAGGGGGAGGAGAAAAAAAAATCTGTAGAAAGACAGACAATGTGAGAACTTTCTTGAGTGAAACAATGATAAAAAGTTTCAATGTTAAAAAGTTTCTGCGTGACCTTTCTGATGTGTCTCGATGCTGTCTTTAGATATACAGATGGTTTGTTTCATGACCAAATTTATAGCAATATCTTCTTATTTTTTCATTTGGATCTGACATGGTCATCCTGAAAAACTCAGAAAATTGGCTACAGGAAAGTGAGTCTCTTCTGTAACTGCAAAAGAAGTTGGAAGAGAATAATCTGACTGGCCATGACGGTTGCACATTTCTTTGGCCTGTTTGTATTGTATTTCTTCCAAGTTTCAAATATACAAATGGTAGACCAGGCAACAACCTAAATTTACAGTATCAATACCTTTCACTGTGACATAATATATTTCTGCAAATATACATTTATTTTAAATATGATTTTAAAAGAATTCTGACAATACTTGGCTAAAATTAACCCTGGTATAATTCCACTGAATTAAAAGAGGTTGCAGAGGGAGGGAGAGAATTTGCCTCCTGGTATTGGTGAAAAAAAAAAAAAAAAAAAAAAAAGAGTTTTATGTCAAGATGTTTTTTATGAACTTGAATCCAGTTTCTAATCATCCAGATTGCCCTGTACAATAAACTCTTGATTATGACTGCTGGCGTTAACAGTAATAAGACAAGATGATGTGCAGCACAATTTTCTTCATTCAGCTTTTCATTCTCCCACTGCTTCTAAAAAGTCTCCCCATCTTTCTGTTGGTTTTGTTTAAAAGTCATGTAAAATTAGATATTATCAATCAAGTCACACATTCTCAAGTGCAAAAACATTATTTTGTTGATTGCCATGTAGCTTTGTGGGACAAATCGGCACAGCTCTGCTCCTTGTTCGGAAAAGTTGGTGCTGTTGTGCTCATGTAACTTTCTGCTGAACTGATAGCACAAGAGAAAGCATTGACTTCCCTTTGCTTTAAAGCAGAGTTGTGGAGACTGATCGAAGACACTTATCTGCATTCTTTCCACTCCATAGCTTCAGCCATGCACACTTCTCTCCACCAACACTAATTAAACTAAGGAGGAAAAAAATTAGATGTTTGCACTCAGACAAAATTATTTGAAGAGAGAACTGCTTGCTAGAAAGATAATCAACAAAAGGCTTTCATTTTGAAATCAGAGTCTGGCTTTTCCCTGGCTTTCTTGTTTGGGCTCAGGGTTCGGAAACATTGTGGCCCTCACTTCTGCATGGTTTATCAATGTCAAGATTTTATTGTAGGCACGAAAACTGAAACCAGGCAGTTGCTGTACAAATCCTAGCACGAACATTATAGCTAACGGGGTGTCCCAGTATCCTGGAATTGTTGCTTCAAATAAGAAAAATATGTGGGGTTTCAGTCTTTGGGGAGTTTTTCCTCTCTATTTCAAGCTTCTTTCCAGTGTCTTCGCTCAGTCATCTAAATGACATTCTTCCCTGGCTCGCTGCGATGTTTATCCAAATTTTTTATTTAGTCCTATACAAAAATCTTCCATTTCTGTAATACCATAGACATTTATGTGGCTGATATTTTAAATGGATGTGTGGAAAACCTTTTTCTCTTCCAAATAATTAAAGCATCATAATTCTCCTCTGTAACAAAACAAGCTAAAGGCAGAGGCACAAATTACCAAGTGCAAGCTACAGGCAACAGGAGTAGATGGTGGGGGGAAAGGGATGAGAGATAAGACCAACAGGATTTGTAGTGGTTTGTGGTATCTAAAGGGATGCCTGCACCCCTGTGAGGTGTTGGTACGAACATGGCTCTGTCAACGATGCAGACTTTATGAGGGAATCTGCTTTAGAAGAAATCAGTTAGCTGACCAGAGCATGTGGGTCTTCCAAGCAGTTTGGTCTGATTTTTGTAAAAAGGAAAGCAAGGAGCCTCGCAGAGATTAGTCTTCCAGTACAGCTGTGCTGGTGAACCAGACTTGGAGGGAGGTACCGATCCATAGTCCAGCCTCACCATGATGAAGATCTACTGGTGCCACAAAGTGCTAAGGACAGTTCAGGGTACCCTTAAGATACCTCACATATTCTAGGAGCTAAGGAGAGGCATGACCTACCTGTGCCTCCAGCCGAGGCAGGTTTGCACCATTTTGCAGGGTCAGAGCTGGGTCCAAGCTGAGGAGCAAACAGCCATATAGGTTCCCCATGGCCTCAGGTAGTTGGGAGGGGGTGAGGAGAAGAAGCCACTACCCCTCCTGCATTTGTGTGACCTAAAACAGACAAGGTCCAAGCCAGTTCTCAAGCTAATTCTTCTACTTCAGTCTTAGGAAAGGTGTAAGCAGCTTGCACAAGGAGTTTTTTGTTTGTTTGTTTGTTTGTTTGTTTTGGGTGAAAAAGATGTTTATGTTTCATAGAGAATAAACAATTTTTCTCAAGCCAAAAGCATTGTCTACATAATGAAATAGCCTGGTTTCTAGCAATTTCTGTCTAACAGAGCCCAGAGAGGTTTAAAGCGGTATAAATGCCTCTACATTTCCGGAATTTCTGACCTTATGTCTGCTGTTTTGCAGAGGAGGCAGAGATTTGATCCCCAGCTGCCCATGAACTGTGGGCTCCCTTCAAAAACCTCTTTCTGTAGAGGATTGCAGACAGTTATTGCAACACTCCCTTTCAGTAAGTGACCTCATGCACATGGCATTTTATCTTCAGAGCTAACTGCTCATGCCTGATACACAATTCCCTGCACAAACAGTCCTCTGACATCTCCTCAGAAGCAGAAGCAGACACTGAAACACATGGCTGTTTTGCAAGATGGCTTATTTGCTTCACTTACTGCCTTGCCCGAGTCTTCTTTTCAGAGCTGTAGCTAGCACTCATCACTGTCTTGCCCACAGATGCTGATCGACAGTGATGGAGACCAAGAAGGAAAACAAAGGAATCTACCGACCCATGGCTTCAGGCACGGCTCGGTTCCCAAAACTGGAGCTGGGTGCAATGACTACCTCGTTGGGTCCAACAGCCTCCCTGGGTATCCTCTACGCCAGCTTTTGTCAGTGTTTTCTCTGCCCTGCTCCCTTAGCAAACGGCCTTTGCTAAATCTCTTTTTACTGCCTGCCACATTTTTCATGGCACGTTGCCACTTTTTAAAGATCTTATACCAGCCTCACAGAATGGAACTAACACTCACTGATTTCACACACTTTGGCACAGAAATAGATATTTTATGCATGCAGATAGTCCCAATGAGGCTTTCAACCTCAGTAGAAGGGATCGTCGTCAACTGCAGTCATTACAGCACCTGAATAATAATTACTGCTCCTTATTTGGCATTGCCCCACAAGCCAAAGAGACACGGCAGTGCTTACCTCTTCTACACAAACCAACAGAAATAGTCATGAAGCACAGCATATGCTATGTCTTGTTCTAACTGAAACACTCCAGAAGTTGGGGAGTATATTTTATCCACCATAGGAATAATGCTACAAGAGTCTCTGTTTAAATGATACATCACTGCACCGTATTACAGCGGAGAGCTGGAACTTGATGTGTATAACTTAGTGTGTGTACAATGTGTTTATTTAAACATGGATACATACACACAAACACATCTACAGACATACATGCATACTTCTGTATGTGTTGGGTTTTGTGCCAACATATACTCCATGTCCAAGTGGAGACCAGTGATGGGTGGCATTCCTCAGGGGTCCGTACTGGGACCTGTGTTATTCAACATCTTTGTCAGCAACATGGGCAGTGGGTTAAGTGCACCCTCAGCAAGTTTGCTGACAACATCACACTGTGTGGTGTGGTCAACACACTGGAGGGAAGCAGTGCTGCCCATGTGAACCTCATGAAGTTCAACAAGGCTGGGTGCAAGGTCCTGCACATGGGTTGGGCAGCCCCCAGTATCAATACAGGTAGGGCGGAGAATGGATTGAGGGCAGCCCTGAAGAGGACTTGGGGGTGCTGGTGGATGAAAAGCTCAATGTGACCCAGCAATGTGCCCTTGCAGCCCAGAAAGCCAACAAAATATTGGGCTGCATCACCAGAAGTGTGGCCAGCAGGTCAAGGGAGGTGATTCTCCCCCTTGTGAGACCCCACCTGTAGTGCTGCATTAAGCTCTGGGGCCCCTAACACAGGAAGGACATGGACCTGTTGGAGTGAGTCCAGAGGAGGCCACAAAGATGACCAGAGGGCTGGAGCACCTCTCCTGTGCAGACAGGCTGAGAGAGCTGGGGTGGTTCAGCCTGGAGAAGAGAAGGCTCCAGGGAGACCTTACAGCACCTGCCAGCACCTAAAGGGGCGGGCAGGGAAGCTGGAGAGGGGCAGAGTGAATGGTTTTAAGTTGAAAAAGGGTAGGTTTAGATGAGATGTTAAGCAGAAATTCTCCCCTGTGAGGGCGGCGAGGCGCTGGCCCAGGCTGCCCAGAGCAGCTGTGGGTGCCCCATCCCTGGCAGGGCTCAAGCCAGGCTGGACGGGGCTGGGAGCAGCCTGGGCTGGGGGGAGGGGGCCCTGCCCGGGGCAGGGGGTTGGAGCTAGGCGATCTTGAAGGTCTCTTCCAACCCAAACCATTCTATGATTCTACACATATATACATACATAGTTTCTATACCTATGTAATATATACATATACAAATGTATACATACACACACACACATATATATGCATGTGTGTATGTTTTTGTAAATGTAACTTTACTGGCCAATGAGAAGGAATTTGGTGAGCCGCCTTAAGGATTTTGTTTGCTTAAGTGAGAAGTAAGGTAACATATTTTGCAAAAGATGCAACATAGTTTCAGAAGTATAAAAGAAACACTGTTTTAGATCCAGAAATGAAGATTTGCAACTTGAGAAATGCAAGAAGGAAAATAACTAACTTCAAAGCCAGACTAATCACACACACACACACACTACAATTTTTTACTTTGCATCCTTCCCGGGGTCCCAAAAATATTATTAATGCATAGAAATTCCTCAGGAACAGAGAAATGGCTATGCAGTTAATCCTGACATTTCCTGGCTGCCACTATGAAGTAACTGAGTAATGCTATTTAACCACTGAGGCAAAAGCAGAAAGTGGTTAAAAGTACACTTTCAGGCTACTGCTGTTGACCTTCTGGAGACCACCGAGGTATCAGCAATCAATGTTGACATGGCAACCTCCAGGGGAAGCAATAGACTTCACTGGTGAACCCACAAGGCTGTTGCTTGGAATAAGAAGTCAGCAGTGACACCCATCAACCACAGGACGTAAAGGAGCGTGGGATAATAATATTGCACACTGAGGATGACAGCTGTGTGAAATGTCTAAACGTCTCAACACAGGCAGCATTACAAAAATACACCGCAACCCCCTCCCACCCAAATGCAGTCCACTTCTTCTCAAAGTGCCCTGGACCTACTGCTTGCTCGGGTGGTGGAGTCCATGCAGTCCTGGGATATCAACTGTGTGCAGACAAGCATGGTGTTTAATGAAAAAAACTGGATTTGGGTTGGTTTGCCTGTGTCTGTGCTCTCACCTTGCAATGGCAGGAAACAAGTCTTTAAGGACACAGTCCCACAGACTTTCTGTCCATCTATGGTCAGAAGGGCTTGGACCCCGGAGCTGGTTAAGAAAAAAGGTGTCACTTCAGCAGCTTGGATGGTGTTATCTTGATTTAAGTGAAGCCAGGACTTTTTAAGTACAAGAAGAAGTTCAAGAAGTTCAATCTTCATGAGATGCTCCATGTCACTTTACAACACTACTGAGAGGACACGACTCTGCACAGGCTACAGCACAGCACTGTACTTTATATTATTTGCTTTTTTTCTGTGTAATTTCAAATGCCTGAAGTAAATGTATTGATTTTATGAAAGTGGTTGGGGTTTTTTTTGGTTTTTTGTTTGGTTTTTTGTTTGGGGTTTGTTTTTTTTTTTTGTTTTTTTTTTTTTTGTTAACATTTTTAGTTCCCATTATCTGAATGCTTTAAGCTGCTTTGTTTGGAGGAGGGCCCTGCATCTCTTCCCCATGCCATACTGAGCACAAACACAAAGTCCTGCTGGCATTGCAAGTGCAGCTTTTTCTTTGAAAAAGGCTATTTGACCCTTCTGAGAACAGAGCCAGGCAGACAGTTGTGTTCAGAGCTAGGCAGACCAGACTTTTTGCAGAGGCATGTTTCTGTGGTACCATGCTTGTGGCAAAGCCCATCCCTGTGTGTCTGCTACCACGGGGCTTTTGCACGGGAGGAAAACACCGCAGCCAAAAGGGAAGTTGCCTATCATCTGCTCTCCTCTCCCCTACCCTCACACCTTTGCAAATCACAAGATCTCATTAGTAATTAGAAAGGTCACAGTATACCAACTATTTTAAAAAGTGGCCTGGTGAAAGAAAATACAACTGAGTCTTTTTTCTTGAAATCGAGAGGGAAAGACTTTTGCACAGCAAAGGTTAATATGTCATGGGGAAAGAAACCCATTGTCAGCCTTTTTAATGCTTCCAGGTGGATCACTATTTGACATACCACAGAAGACCCCCTTGTTTATTGACATTTACTTTTTCTTTGCAGGAACAGTCATAGTCTCCAGTCACTGGTTTTCTTGTGGCTTTCATGCTGAGCCTGTAAGAACAGGATGTTCAAGAGCTGTCCCATATGGTGGCATGCTGTCTATTGTTCGGATGATTGGCTTCAAGCACTGGCTGGCTTTCACTTTTTGCTTTGAGTTGGTTATGGCTGAAACTTGCATCAATTGTTGGGATGGGGTGGAGAAACAGGGTCCCAGCGAAGGGTGAATCCACAAAGGGGCTTATTTTCATTACATGAATTTAACACATCTGCTGGAGTTAGATTTCTTTGTGGATTAAGGGCATTATGGTTCAAATTAAAGGATATTTTAAGATCATAAGAATAGAATTCCCTTCTAATGCGGTGGTGTATATTTTTGGTTTCATTATAATTCTTATTTATTTTAACACATTTGTGATTTGTCCAGAGCTTAGGTTAATGTGCCTATTTATGTGTTTATTTTGGATGGTTGTTCCATGTAGATTTACTAGTAGATTTGATTAAGCCTGTTTTTCTGTACCCTGGACTGTTAAGAGCATTCACACACAAAACTCTACGGTGAGACAAAAGCTGTGTGTATTAAATGAAATAGGATGAAAAAACCTGAGGAGATCAGGTTGACTATATTTGCTCCTGTCAATAATTGTTTGCTTTCTTTCCTTTCTGTAAAAGGTCTTCCACATTCTTTCCCTGCTTCTGTCCAAATACAAAGAGAAGGTGCAATGTCATTACAGGAATCCATATAGAAAAACTATTCTCTGTTCTGGGTAGAAGAATAAAGCACCCTGAGTGCATCAAATTATATAATGCTAAGCCCAGATAGTAATGGTTATGAATTACTTTCTGACCCCAGCTGGTGACCACTCTCTGTCTTAAAGTGTAAAGATTGATGGTCCCTGCAATTTTATCCTGGTCATTGTAAATCTGACTTTTAGGACTCTCAGTGGATATTCAGTCTTGTCTACGTTGTCTGCTGCTGTAAACTAGTTTTAGCTTACAGACTTTCTAGTTTGTACAGCATGAAAAAATAAAGCACAGCCAAGATGGCAACTTCTGTGACAGGAATAAATAGGCAAATTTTAATCTATAAATCTCTTCCTTATGTACACCACACTTGGCAAAATTTGAGCAATATGGAGGGCTATCTGCCTTAGAGGGTCCAGCATGCTTGTATCCTCTAATTTAATACCAAACACTTGCTACTTAAAAACCTAGCTCTTTCAGTTAAAAAAAGATGGTTAAAAAATAATTAAAACCCGACCCCACAGTTGATAAATACAATAAAACACATTTGTCGTAACAACAAAACAACTGAGATATTCCCAATAAGATACACACAGAATATCTCACCACTTCAAAACAAACCCCCAAACACAACCCCCCCACCACAGCTGACAGCAGCATTTTCTTGCCAGATTTTTATTGCCCATTTCCACCTGCACATGCCTGACCTCTGGAAGCATATTGGATCAAACACTGTTGTGTGTTAGACCTGAACACCTTTGAAAGTTTGGTTGGAGGACACTTTGCATCCACAGCTGTAGCACCTGAGCACATGAAAATAGGAATGGTTTCACCAGGATGCGCTGGAACCCACACAGCAGAGGAGCATTTGCAGGCGGGAATAGTATTTTGCCACTTTCTAAGCAAGATCGCATTGTCTTCCCTAATCACGTAGTGGCTTTCTAGCCTAATTTATTCTTTTCAGGAAGGATTTTGTAGAATGTGTGGGGGTGATGGCATCCTTGCACCACAGAGCTCTGGCTGCCGTGCACTGGCAGAGTCCCAGGAGGCATCGCGTGCAGGTTTGGGGAGCCTTGTATGAACAGGACTATTAAGTACACGCTCTATTTGAGCAGGCGTTCACTCTGGATCTCTTTTCTCTCAACTCATTATTAATGGTGTGTGTGTGTTGGGATGGGGGGACTGCCTGAAATTACAAATGAGCTAATTTCCTTTTGCAACCCTACATCAAGGACTGAGAAGTTTGTAACACTTCTTTCTTCCCAGGCACGCTCCACACCCCAAGGAGCATTTTTAAGGATTTTCCTCCACACACCCCCTGCACACACACATGCTCTTTTTGTATCTCTCTTAATTCAGAATTTCAACAGTACTACTGTGGAGGGAAATACTTGCTAAAATAAAACGTGATGCCTGGAAGAGAAAGAATTATCCAAATCTAATTATTAGACACTGCAAGCATTTTGAGAGTCAGAGATCCTACTGAGATGGCAGAATGCCTCATGCAGCAGGCAGGTTTTATTTCATTTCTGGGAGAGTATTCTAGGATACAAAGAACCTTTGATAAGCATGCACATGAAGAAAAACCAGTATCATTTTGGTGACACTATCAATTACTAGTTAGCATGTACCACTGATAGACTTTGCTGCACAACACATGAAGTGTGCCCAGCTTGTAACTGGTATAATCAGGGAGTAAACAGCATGCTGATTAGTGGCATGTCGGCAAGTACATGGAGGAAGAGTACAAGAGGAAAAACAGTTCTAATCAAAAGTTATTCACAGAGAGAGGTTTTCCACAGATCTTGAGGAGGAGAAGGGCAACAGAGCACACAGTGGGCTTACAGACAACACCCTGCTGGCATCAGTCTCAGAAGGCTAGTGCTGCAAAATCGTGGCTGAACTTTTTAAATGGTGACAACTGGACTATGACTCACATTCAGCAAGGCCCAAAGACCTTAATATGAATGAATTAATTTAACATTTTAAGACAGTTCTTTTTAGCCTTTAGATAATTTTAGATTGAGGCTCTCATTAACTGGTCGATAGGAAGACAGCACTACATGTTCTCATGCATGGAAGCACGTACAAGTTTGATTGAGTGTGCTACAATTTCTTTAACTAATTTGGAAATCTTTGGGTTTAACACTAACAAAAGTTTACCTGTGCAATATGCACCATCTGAATTCAATTATCGCAAGTAAGGTGACTTCCATTTATTTTGATCCAATACTTTATCCAGCTCCACCTTCCTCCTGTAATATTCCTTCATTACAGGTATTGCATTATCAAGAGTGGACCTGCCAGTGGTCTGGTACCTACTCTCGTTGCTGTTCTGTGCTTTTGAGGTGCCTAACGTCACCTGTTTGGGATTTTTAGAGGAGAGTTGCATGGTCTGCTCCCAAACCCACCACTCCAGGAAAGCACAGCAGTAGGCTAATAATACACACTGATTCCTGGTGCTGCTATGGAAAGGAAAGACTTAGTGGCTGATGTGGTCTTTTGAGGGAGCAAGGCAGACGCAGTCAAACTCTAGATGGTATGTATGGTACTAAGTTAAACAAGTTACATGGGAATACAGGGCTGGGGGAGAAGAGTCCCTTCTCTCTCCTCACTGCCCTCACTCCAGGGGATGCAGTTTGAGTTCACTTCTTCAGGGATGCTGGAAAATATACAGCTGCCCTGAATGCTCCAGCTTAGGAAAGAGCTTACAGTGTGTTAGGCACTGGGATAACTATCTGCTAGACAGTGATCCATAGGAAACCAGACCGTATTGGCTCCCAGAGCTGCTCCTCCTGCATTCAGCTGCTGCCTACAAGACCTTTGGGATGTCAGATTCCCATCGCACACTTTTCTGGTGAGAGCTTTTAGGTTACTGAAGGTGTTCTGGAAGGAATCTTTGATTAGTGATAAAGACGTCTAATGATATACTTCTAGTTCACACTAATACTGATAAATTGCAATATTCAATACAATTTCATGGTACTGTTGTGAGTTAAAGTGCTCTCAATAACATAAAAATTACCAAAGTGCACCTTCACAAAACGTACTATTCATAATTTTTCAGTCAATTAATATGGAAAATGTAAAGGAGAGCAGATTGTTTTCTATATCAACAGTTCACTGAGAAGATTGTTTTAATTACAAGGCTCTCATGTCTTTTTATATTAGGTGTCTTGTTGAGGTTGAAAAGCCATTAGTGTCTCAATGTCTTGCAAAGCTTTCTCTACAATTGTATAACAGCTACTTAGCAGTTATATGAAGCATACCATTTAAACAAAATTTAAGTCCACAATTACTCTGTTAATAAAATGTAAATTTAAAAGTACATGCAACCATCATGAAGATGGAACATTTAATTCTCACTTAGCTTCCCACAGAATGAAGGGTTAATTTGGTAAAAAAGATAAGAAGACGGCAGTAATTGCTCTTATCTGCCGTTTCGTGGGTGAAAATAACTTCTAAGACTTTGAATTCTGAGGCCTAAATCAAGTGTTCATTTTACCAGCTATAACTCCCCTGGAACATTAGAAGGAACAATTAGCATAGATCTACCTGTGTATCTTAAGTTATGGTTAATGCATGGGAATGGTGTGCTTAATTTTACTGCTTTGAAAATATACCCCTGGAGAATAAAAGAAAGACTTTGGAGTTCTCAATAACAGTAAAAGGGGAAGAGCCTGATTTATTTACTTTTTCTTTTGTGATAACCTTGATCCTTCTGGTCCTAATCCTCTGCAAAGAGTATAAAAATATGAAAAAGTGATGAAAAGAATTTCTGAGCACCATGTGGCTTGGTAGAAATACTGCTCCAGCGTGTCTCAGCCAGAAGATAGCAGAGACACTGTGGGTTTCTTCTTAAAACTATTGTTTGATGACTATACTATGCAATGAGTCTTTCTGTGACCATCATTATTCTGAAAACAGCAAGAAGTTGGTCAGTCCAGGAGAAGCAGCAATGCCAGCCAGCATTTAGTATAAGCAAGGTCTTCTGATGCTGGAGCTGTCAGAGAAGCAGTTGCAGAAGGAAAATCAAGAGTAGATTTATAACAAGGAAAGAAGGTGACATTGACCAGAAAATGAAGGTCCAGTACCAGACGCTGTCAGGAACCAAAGAACAATATGAAAAAGAGAAGTAGCCTTCACCATTCCAGAACCCCACACTGACACTGGGGAATATTCCTCAGTAGGGAGATCAGGACCAAGTTTCCAAACAAAGGCAGAAAGAATAGAAAAGGGAGAACTAGAGGAGTGAGAATTAGAGGAGCCTAAGGGACTTTCACACCCAAAACCCATCAAATATAAACTCTTTTAAAGCTGCCTGAAAACCTTAGCCATACGAGTCTGTTTACTGCCTCCATAGAGGCTGCTCAGAAACCAGTAATTTAAATGTTTGTTATTACCCTTGAACAATGTATATATTGGGAAGTCACTTCTTTTTGGGACAGAACCTGCCCCCTTTATTCCTTTTCTAATGTCAGTCTCTCTTGAATTAATGAAGTTGCCTCTTTCATAAGGTGCACGGTCTAGATCATAAAAACATTTATGAACATGCAGGCACCTAACTTCTATCAATCACTTAAACAGGATTTATGAACCTAACTCATAACTGATCTGGTCCTATATGGTGTGACTGAAATGCAGAAGGTGAACGAGCTACTCACACAGTCAAAGGAGCTCCGTTTTAACCCCAGTTCTGCCTTTACCATTGTCTGACCTTCCCTATAAAGATTAGGCTGGCTAATCCCATCTCCTAAGGAGCTCACACCTCACATTTTAAGGAGGAATCCTTTTGTCAGCATTCCACTGGCTGAAATTTTACAGTGAGCAGCATTTCCTATTATCTTTCCATGCTGATCAGTAAATTATGGAATTCTGTCTCCTAACAAACCACAGTCAGAATGTGAGGCAAAACATGAATTGCCATGCAGATTGTTTCACTTGCCCATCCCATTTTTAATGCCCACTATCCATGCTGGAGGAGTTTGCATCTAGAAAGGAAAGTTGCTGTGTTTTTGCAATGTCTTATAATTCTACCATTAAAGGCTATGTCAAAATAATTCTGTAAAAATAATTTTTTAAAAGTGCTAAACTGGATTATTTCCTGTGTCGTCTGTATTATGGAACCTCACCCACAAAAAAATTAGCCATTGCTATTTTTTATGCACCACCATAGCCTATATTCCAGATCAGGGTAAACTCAGTAGGAAGAAAAGGAGTGACTGAACACTGTACGTGGAAAAAATAGAAACAGTGAAAACAAAAAGTTTACTGCAGTAGCTGGTCTGCAGTAACTTACAAATTACTAACAACTTATGTAAGTTTTACATGCCTATTCCATCTGCTATTCATTAAAAAAACACGTTGCCATGGTAACTGCCACATGCCATGGTATTTATGCTGCTTCTGATGTACAAAGCATAGTTTGTGTAGGAGTGTGTGTATGTATATGATGTGGCAGCTGTCGTCTCTGCCATTTTGTTGCTGCTCTAGAAAAAAATAAAGCAAGTAGTGGCTATGAATACTCATTTGAGTAACGATACTCGCGCCCATTTGACTAAGGGCCCACACAAAGTTCCACATGGTTATCATCTGACCAACCCACACACGGGGTGTTCTCGCAAGGGGGCAGAGCTGGGTGGGCTACCTTTAAAAATAACACTGCTAATCTGTCACAGAATTAACAGGCTGGAAGGCAAAAAGATACCCATATTTTTAGTGACACATAGAAAACAAAGGCTTTCAGAATGACCCTCTTCATCTTCCTTTTAAAAATATAAGTGGGAACCAGCACAAATGGCTGTGCCCTTTAGAGAGATGTGAATTTTCTGTGCGGTGGAAAAGGAAGCAACCCAAAGCACTACCCAACAGTCCTCTTTCTGTCCATTATTTAGGAAAGAGTACTTGCTGAAGATGGACAAGCCTGTAAAACAGAGACAAAATTTTGTCCAGTACTTAATTCATACTGAACCTCTTCTGAGTTTTAATAGTATTGTGACATTTTTATTCTGTTTGCCATCTATTTAACTTTGACATTTTGCAAGAAAAATATCATTCAAAAGGCTATTTGCATACCATTTTAACTTCATTTAACATAAACTGGTGTCTACTACAAACTTCAGAGAAGTGATCTCATGAGATGACTCATTTGCTACCTGCCTGAAAGAGACGCTTAGTTTCACATTTTTATCAGATAACTATCAGATAACTATGTAGTTTTCCAGCTTAAACCAACTCCCTTCGTTTTTACTGAGCTTCCTTGTCACAGGCAGTTAGCAAATAGGTATTTTAAAGCTCATGAATATGATCTGACCTCAATGGTGACCTGTTCCATCAGCAAAAAAAAGACCCCCAAAACTCTGAGCTCTTGTTGATTTTGCTTTCCTGTGCAGTGCAATTAAAAAAAAAAATAATGGAGAGAAGCTAAGGAAATTGGTTGCTGTACCTTCACTTACAATAATGTAAATAGTTGAGTGGCTAAGGGGAAACTGTTACTTAGTGGAATATGCGTACATGCATAAAATCAGAAAACTGACAACCTATCTATTCTCAGTGCCATGGAATAACCTGTTTTCATGAAAACATACCTGCAGACTGATTAATAACACGAGATGGAAGGAAGGGGCAACACCGATGATGCTGGAGATTAGAAAAGCAGCCTGGCTGTATTTATTAGCCTTTTTGCACACTTCTTGACAATGACAAATCAACAAACCAGATCAGAGTCCTGTATTACAGGAAATGAACTGAAGCAGCCTGTGTAGAGCTGTTGCCTACACATCTTCAGCTGACTTTCAGGTGTCCCAGATTCATCCATTTCAGAAGAACTCTATAGATCAGAAATCATGATATACAGCTGTGCAAAGATTACAAGGATGCAAATAGATGGTTTTCTTCAGCAGAATGTGTTTGCTCCTTACTGAAAATATCTCAAATGTGTATGCTGAGCAGAATAAAAAGCAAGAATCACTTATTCATGTGAAGGAGATATCAGGCCTCAGTCTGCATGGCTTTGCACATTATGGAATCATTTATAGCCTTAATCATAAGTGCTTATAAAATGCTCTTTCTCATCAGAATTTTCTTTTCTTACTTGCATACAAGACTTCAGGCACTTGCACAGGTGTAAATGACCATACAGCAGCCTGACAGTGTGCTATCATCAAGTATCAGACCCTGAAGTCTTTTCCTTTCACTTACATTCCAAAATGTATTTTTTTACTCTCAAGAATAGAGGAATAAAAGAACAAAACCTATAAACTGCCAAATGCGAAGGGAAGAAATGGAAGGGACTATTAAAATATCTCTCTCCTTACATTAGGTGACACTTGGTGGGCATTACAGCAGCCTCAGCTCCTCTGATTTTACCATGCCTTTGACCCCCAAAGGCTGTTCTTGCAGGCAGGGAATTAGCAGAAAGTCAACGACATATCATACCCTGACCCTGATAGAACAGCCAGAACAGGTTATCATAGGAGTCATTATAGCCTT
The DNA here is from genome assembly GCF_023634155.1 of Falco peregrinus. Classification (NCBI taxonomy): domain Eukaryota; kingdom Metazoa; phylum Chordata; class Aves; order Falconiformes; family Falconidae; genus Falco; species Falco peregrinus. The sequence continues at coordinate 5,371,430 of NC_073739.1, forward strand.
AAAAATGGAATCCTCAATTGGCTGGTTAAGCCTGCTTCGAGCTGTCAGAATGATGCAAAGCAGCAGCATCAGGTCAGAGAAACTTGCATTTTCAGGTTTTAGAGTAAAAGAGCGAATAGCAATCCTGTGACAAAGAATTTTAGTCTCCATCAGACATAGACCCAGTTCTGCTCACTTTCCTAGTGAGTTGTTGGCATTCATCACTAAATGCATCACACAAAAACTATCTCAAAAAAAAAAAAAAACAAAAAAACAAAAAAACACCACGAAACCCAAACAATAAACAACCAAACAAAAAAATTGAGTCCTGGGCATTCTACATTCCCAGTTACAACTAACTTTGCACATAGCTTTTAGGCAATCTGCTCCCAGACCGAAAGATACCACTTTAACCAACCTACATTTGCTTTTCAGTTCATGTCCAGCGTAAGGTATTTTAAGAATTACAAAATCCAGGGTGGGAAGGTTTTGTTCCAAGCAAAATAACTATCTTATTTGTTAAACTAGATTAAACTCACAGCACTGTGTGTGTCTAAATAATAAGAAAGTAGCTGGTAGAAATAACCGTGCAATTCCAGGAGGTCGATGGCATTAACCACTGCTATTTGGCCCAGATTGCTCCACATACTTAAATGGTTATATTTTATCTACCACTGCATTCCTTCCCTCTGTATATTCAGCTGTAATTACCCTATCATTCAGGATGATACCTCAGGTAGTCATGACTGTTGTGCTACAGGGAGCTAGGGAAACATCTTCAGCTTTAAAAGCTGTTACAGGTTTTTGCAGGTGTGTTTGAAACTAACATAGCACAAATGAAGTTATTTAGTGCAAGACTTAGACAATATGGACCGCATGCACGGAGGGGCAATTAGCACAAACAGGGGAATAATGTACGATAGTGGAAAAATAAACAGAGCTCTTTCACACTCAACCTGGAATCCCAATTACATTGCAGAACACAGATGTTAGTCCCATGAAATAAATACAATTGGCACCTTTGGGTTATGATTAAATCCTGCAGGCACTGAACAAAACATATACCTTTTCCCTTTATAACACATTTTCCTTTTTGCTCAGAAGCAAATGTTCTTTTGCACCCAATTCCCATCATAGTTATTTATATAAAGAAAATGATATTTAGTATCATTCCTTCTCTAGTTTATTACATACAAGATTCTCCTCTTCCCCTCTCAAGAGAGGGATAGCAAAACTAAGATCAATGATTCTGACAATATAATCATCCAAGCCAGGATTTCCCAGGAGTGCAATTAGTCTTCCTTGTCTTATCCTCATGTATAGACCTTATTCCCTTGCCCCTGGCTAACTCCAGACCATTTCAAGAAAATATGTTTCAACACATTCTCTGGAACAGGAACAATTATTCAAGATGCTTCTGAAGATGTTAAGTGATACTCAAATCTCCTTCTCTGAAGATGTCTCCTTGACATATTCCACCTCCAGAAAGTGACCATAGAAACAATAAAAGTGTTTTAGGTTGTCATGCATGCATTTTGAGAAGGCAGGTATTGGGTTTACAGTGGTTTATGGGCTTATAATGGAATCACACTGTGTAAAACACTGGGTGTCTACTTTTTTGTGCATAGAAAACACAGCACAATATACCTCCTGTTGCAGAGTAATGAGGTCTAACCTTATGGGATATTTCACATACATGTTTCTAAGAAGAAAAACAGTAAATTGCTACAAACTCCAAGGATAAAGCAAAGCGTTTAGCATGTAACACTAACAAGAAATCAGAGTGTTTTTTTATTCCTGTCAACCATACTGCACAAAGACCAAGGCAAACAAAAGGGCATAGTACAGAAAATGGTTGTTTTCTTTTACCTTTTTTTTTTTTAAATCTAATTAAATATCAACCCTCCCTTCCACTTCTGGGACTGATTTTCACAGTAGGGTTCCCATTTAGCCCTTATGCTCCAGTCTTTATAAAAATGATGAGCATCACATCTCTTGGATTTAGTGGGAATACCAGGATCTCTGAAATTCAGGTCTTTAATGTGATGTTTAGGCATCTAACCACCCAAGAGAATGCTTCAATTCTCATTTGGAAAGCAAACTGTTTATCACGGCTAATATGAGACATTCATGTACTGAACAAGGGCGTTCAGGACAGGCAACATGGCAGGTTTCTGTGCTTTGTGACACTTTAATCTCTGACACTCAAAATCTGTCAGCCAGCTCCATGAGTGAACAGCATTGCCCCAATTCTGTTTGTATAGCATACAGAATTGGGAGGCTTGGATAGGGAGTCACTACATCAAGCCGTGAGGGTCTAAACCACAGACCCCAAAAGGCCGAGAAGAAGGTGTTTCATGAGCAGTGCTGTCTGAAGGGGAAGGTTAGGTCTCAGGGAAGGTGGTGCTCAAGGTGTGAAACTACTCACTTAGACAACTTCCTATGGGGACAGAAGGAAAGCACGTAAAAGAACATCTTCCACTCTTTCTGCAATAGCTCTTGAGACCTCATGCAACCAAGAACATAATCCTTGGACTTGCCAGGAAAGGATGAAAAAGGAAGCTTGGGTCCAGGCAGGCGGCAGAATGCAATACTGGGAAAAGGAAGGTGGAGAATTGAGCTCCCCATCAGCAGCTTCTTTAATGTAGCATGTATGAGCACTTCAAAACCCAGCAGTCACCTTTCAATGGGAGGGTAAGGTGAGTATTCCTACACAGAGCACTGGAAAGATGGTCCTCCCTCCTGCATGATGAGACCTGCAAGCACACAGCTTTGCAGAGGTCAAACCTCCTGGGAACTTCAGGGCTTTCTGAGCCACCCTGGGAGCAGCTGTACTCGAGCTGCAGAGGGATGTTTTCACTAGCTTTGTGGATGTGTATTCTGGATAAGGATGGACTTTACTCGTTGACCTCATTAAAGCACAGATATGACACAAGGACTTCAGGAGTGCAAGAATCAATAGGTCTTCATGATAAAGGTGGGGGAAATCAGCTTTCCGCCACCACATACACCACACTGTAAACTCAGACCAATCAATTAGCTTGGTCCAACCTCACTGCTGAGAAGGAGCCTTAGCTGGGACCGGGGATTCACTTTCTCTTTCTCACCCTGCCAGGCTTCTATTACAACATCTGTTTTCTCCTTGTCTTCCTGTATCGGGTTTGCATAGCACATTTTTTGTAGCAAGGGGGCTACAGAGGTGGCTTTAGTGAGAAGCTGCCAGAAGCTTCCCCCATGCCCAGTGGATCCCATGGCTGCCAGCTCCCAGATGGGCACACCGCTGGCCACGGCCCAGCCCATCGGCCATGGTGGCAGTGCCTCTGGGATAACGTATTTAAGAAGGGAGAAAAACTGCACAACTGCAGCCAGAGAGGGGAGTGGGACTGTGTGAGAGCAGCGGCCCTGCAGTCCCCCGGGTAGGGCAGGGGGAGGCCGGGGGCTCCGGGCCCGGAGCAGAGCCCCCCCGGCAGGGCAGGGCCGGGCAGGGGGAGGCCGGGGGGGACCGGCCCGGAGCAGAGCCCCCCCGGCAGGGCAGGGCAGGGCCGGGCAGGGGGAGGCCGGGGGGGACCGGCCCGGAGCAGAGCCCCCCCGGCAGGGCAGGGCCGGGCAGGGGGGGACCGGCCCGGAGCAGAGCCCCCCCGGCAGGGCAGGGCAGGGCCGGGCAGGGCCGGGCAGGGGGAGGCCGGGGGGGACCGGCCCGGAGCAGAGCCCCCCCGGCAGGGCAGGGCAGGGCAGGGCCGGGCAGGGGGAGGCCGGGGGGGACCGGCCCGGAGCAGAGCCCCCCCGGCAGGGCAGGGCAGGGCCGGGCAGGGCCGGGCAGGGGGAGGCCGGGGGGGACCGGCCCGGAGCAGAGCCCCCCGGCAGGGCAGGGCAGGGCCGGGCAGGGCCGGGCAGGGCAGCCCGCGGGCAGCCCAGGGCCGGGCAGGCCGTGCCCCCCGCCCGGGGAGGGCCCCGCGGGGCAGGGCAGCACACGGTGTGTGTCAGGGCCGGGGGGATCTCTCCCCGCCCTGCCCTGCTGTGGCCGGCCCCAAAGGCCCCCGGCTTCCCCCGGCGGAGCCCGCTGTGCCGGGAGGGAACTGCCGAGCGCTCTCCCTGCCCGGGCCTCGCCCCACCAGCCGGGGGTTACAGGGGCTCTGCCCGGCACCGCGCGGGGGGCGCCGGCGGCCGGCAGCGCCGGGCACCGCGGGGCGGCCGGGCCAGCCCACCGCAGTTCCTTACGTGGCATTCAGCCCCTCCGTTGGTTTGGGATGAAACCCTGTCCTGGGTCCTTTGAAGCCACATGGGGCAGGAATGAATTTCACTGATGTCAACAGGACACAGTTTTTCTGCTTCACTTAGGTCAGAGAGCCAAAAGACAAGGAGATGCAGATTTTCTGTAAGCCGGTCAGAGGTAAGCTCTTGAACCCTTTCCTCTAAAACCAGCTTAGCCGGAGATCTCAGCTGGGGGAACAGAGACATGGAGTTAAAAATACAACACACTCTCACAGATAGTTTAACCTCTCTTTATGACAGAGACCTGAGCTACTCCCACCCTCACTTCTGGGAAGCTTCTTAATGACCAAACTTCTGTGTAAAAGGTTAGTACCACACACTAATCAGTGCAGGACAGCTCTAGTAAAGCATTAGTCAGGAGCTCATGAGAGGCCCCGGTATATGGATGCTTGGACTACTGATCTCAAAAGAAGGAGATACAACTTTGCTGAGTTGACTACTTGTTGCACAAGGAAAACACTAAGTAAGCCAAAAAACCATGGTTGTAGGCCCCCATGGAGTTTTTGCCTGAAACCTAGATTCTTAAGGTGTCTCAGTCTGAATTGGATTGGATTTTGGTTTTCTGACCTGTTGCCCTGCAATAAGTGTGGATGCTGTTAATCACCTGCTGACTATAACATGCAACTGAGATGGAAACCGTGACCAAGCACTGGAAAACAAGGGCTTAAGAGTAACTTTATACTTAAAATTTATTAATGTTGCATGAGGATGCAAGAGTCTGAGTCACGAACCTAGGTCCTACAAGACTAGGAACAACACAAATATGTAACTGTTCAACCAGAGCTTGTACTCTTGTTCTTATTTCATATTTTATAGAATCATACAATTCTGTAGGTTGGAGAAAGCCTGTAAGGTCATCGAGTCCAACCACTAACCCAGCACTGCCAATTACATTCTAGGCTATGTCCCTAAGCAACACATCTACGTGTCTTTTAAATACCTCCAGGGACAGTGACTCCAGCACTTCCCCAGACAGCCTGTTCCAGTGCCTGACCACCCTTTTGCTGAAGAAATTTTTCTTGAGCAGCTTTTCTGGAGCATCTTTATGCCATTTCACCTTGCCCTGTCGCTTGTTCTCTGGGAGCAGCGCCCGACCCCCGCTGCCCGCAGCCCCTGCCAGGCAGCTGTAGGGAGCGACCAGGTCCCCCCTGAGCCCCCTCCTGCCCAGGCTGCCCCCCCCAGCCCCCCAGCCGCCCCCCCAGCCCCTGCCCCAGCCCCTGCCCCAGCCCCCTGCCCGTCCCTGGACACGCTCCAGCCCCTCTGCGTCCCTCCTGCAGCGAGGGGCCCAGCCCTGAGCCCAGGGCCCGAGGGGCGGCCGCACCAGTGCCCCGCGCAGGGGGACGGGCACTGCCTGGCCCTGCTGGCCACGCTGCTGCTGACACCGGCCAGGGCGCTGCTGGCCGCCTTGGCCACCTGGGCACGCCGGGGGCTCACGCCCAGCCGGCTGCTGCCCAGCCCCCCCAGGCCCTTTTCCCCCGGCCCTTCCCAGCCCCCTGGCCCAGGCCTGCAGCGCTGCCTGGGGCTGCTGTGACCCAGGGGCAGGGCCCGGCGCTCGGCCTCCTCGGGCCTCCTACCGGGGGCCTCGGCCCCTGGGCCCGGCCTGCCCAGCCCCCCCTGCAGAGCCCCCTGCCCCCCGCAGGGCAGCACTGCCCCCAGCCCGGTGCCACCCGCACACGGACCGGGGGGCGCTCGGTCCCCTCGCCCAGGTTGTTCGTAAAGATATTAAATAGAACTGGAATTATGATCAATAAAGGGTTCAGGGAAAATTGGGGACTCATGAAATTATCCAAATATAAATAATGCAGCAGTTTGCATTTGGGAGACTTGACCTCTTATTCTTTTCTGTTAATTCACATTCTTTCCAGTCTTCTCTTGTCATTGTCTTGCTGGAGTTTTTAGGCTATTCCATGCTTAATTTTAGCCTTGTGGTTCATTGAGGCTATTAAGGTTCAGGAACAAATCAACTAATTACCAGCAAGGAAGCATGATGAACTGCAAACTGTCAGGTGCTTGTTTCCAGAATTTAAACCTTCATCTGAATGGTCTACCCTTCCACCACAGAGATGCAAATGTGCTGTGAAGGTCAGGATTCTCTCTGCTCAAAAACAAGCTAAAGTGGGGTGCAAAAGCTACCCGACCCCTGGACGATGGAATGTGAGCGTCAGCACAAAATTATGAAACACAGGTGCTTCTTTTCAATGTGATGCATTGCTGAAATGTAAAGATTTGGTAGCCCTTAGACCTTTGCTCCCACCTGTGCAATGGTCTGGATTTTATACTCGAGGGAGGCTTGTAAATATTGTAGGAATAATGGCTTTTTTGAGACCTCCTGGAGCTTTTAGCTTACAGTGACATCCTTGCTTGCATAAGTAGCAAGAAAGGAATGAAGAAACATGATGGGAGTCTGTTTTGTTGTTAGCTCTTTCTTTGCTTTTCTTTTGCAAAATGTATTCAGAAGAATGACAGGAGCCTCATAATAAAAGATCATTACTGAAGATATCCTCTCTTATTTGCAGCTCCTGGAGTGGAGTCAAGAGCATTGGCAGGCTACACTGGCTTAAAATTGTGCTATTTGACAGGTAAATATTTTATTGAGAGAGTTTTAATTTTATTTCTGCATCCTTTACATAAAGGTGTCGGGGGTGGGGGAGGGAGGACAGAAGGAGATGAAGTGAAGAGGCATTTATGCCCTGCACAAAAAAATCACAACAGCACGGTGGGTTTGCAGGGGAATTCCACAGTCCATTTATTGTTCATTTAAACTCCTAGGTTAACACAATGTCTATAAAAATAGGAGGTCTGTGGGATCACATAGGAAAGAAACCAAAGACTAATAAAAGGTAGGAAAAAAAATGGTAGCCATTAAGTTGGAACAACAACAGAAACAACTCCGTCACACAAATGAAAGGAATTACGATGGAAAACGTATAATGTAGAACAGCAAAGGAGACACGATAATGATTTACTGAAACTTTGGAGTAACCATGCGAAATCTGGCAAAGAGTATGCCCTCCGTATGAACCCTTTATCCCCACATCCCAGAATCTGCCTTCAGTAAAACAGCTTCCATTCATACAGATGCAAGCAAAGGTTTGGATTCAGCTTGGCCACGAAATAGCAGTGAAACTGGACAGGTTTAGGGAAAAAGGAAAATGTGGCCCATAAGAAGGAAAGAACAGTCCCTCCCTGAATCTGGAACATGCCCAGGCCTGAAGTGCCCTCTGTTTTTATGCACCCTTTAAAGACCACTAGTTACATGTAGATCTGCTCAATGTCCTTGTCCCATGGGTGATGGTGACCCACTACTTCTTTCTGGTATTACATTAGTTTAAGTGACAGTAGGCAACTGCATAGCTAAAGCATGTACCATAATGGTAATGCTCAAAATGAGACCAGAAATCCCTTTTTTGGCATTTTTTACCTTTTACATGCTCGCCGTCAAAACTTTGACATTCTTTCAAGCACACTGAAATTCAGGCATTTTCGAATAGCATGCAGCAATATTTTATTTCTTTTCAAGTCCTTCCCCTTGAATATAAGCCCTAACATAAATCTAGTCCTTAGAAAGCTGGAGTGCTTTTTTTTTTTTTTTCCCCATGGCTGGAGGAAGTATCTGCATTCAGCAAACATTTCAGTCCTTAAGGGAAGGACAGTAATTTAAAAAGGGAAAATGGAGGTAAGGGATTGTGGGCTTACTGGAAGTGAAACAGGAAGTAATAAGGAGCAGTATAGGAAAAATGACATTCAGCAAAAATGATAAACAAATGCACTGTTACTTTGCCCGTTATCCTACGCTTTCATTTCTCTCCCCTCCCTTCCTCCTAAATTACAGTCATGTCAATGCCTCTGACTAGTTGCTTACAGCCATTATAAGGATCCTATGTGTGTGACTCCATGCAGACTGTCAAATAAATGATCAGTTGTAAGCTATACTAAAGGCAGAGGGGGGTGGGGTGGGGAGGGAAGCCTGTCCCATATATACATCAGTCCCACAGGGACTCATTGTTCAAATAAGCTGGTGGGGTTTTTTTTTTTTGTTTTGGTTGGTTGTTTGGGGTTTTTTTTCCCCACAGCTACTATGAAAAGCCAGATTCTGTGAAAAGTGAAACTGAAAATTGCATGATTAGGAAAAAAAATGAAAAAGCTGTATCATGACAATTGTCACATTTTGGACCAGGTTCAGTAAAAGGATATTTGCTTTGTGCACTTGTTGCTTTTAAGAAATGCCATCCATATTTGCTATGATTTGAAAGTCCCATGGATAAATAATTCTGGGAGCAATAACCAAATGTTGTGATTTTAGAAACATATTTTGATGTATTTATATGCACAAGCCACTGCACAGTTTTAAATATTATATTCCACTGGATTCTGTATCTTCCTGGTTGCTATTCTGCTACAAATATCTGTGCCCAGTGTTGTCACTAGAACATTAATTTTAATTTTGACAAATGTAAATGCCAGTGCATTATGAAAGCTGAAATCTACCAGGATGAAATGCTTTGAGGACAGATCATCATAAGGCAAAGAAAAAAAAATATACTCAAGAAATTCCCTTTTCCCTTCTCTTGTAAACAACGGTTTGATGTGTGAATGACTTGAAGGAAGAGTGCCTCCAGTACACTGCTCCCTGCGGTTTGGTTCTGAGCGTCGCAGTTTAGGTCAAGAATTGCAGCTGCTGTTTGAGGGATTTTCCCAGATCTGTGTGTATCAGGTGTTGGTTGATGCTTCGAGCACTGAGACCTGTCATCACACTGACAGGGTGTGACATAAGGGAAGTTACAAGAAGCAGCAAGGCAGAAACGTGAAAGAAAACTCGTGCAGATACCAAGCAACATTTCAAGCAGAAATTGTTAAGAAAGGTTTAGAGTTCCCTGAATAAGAGCAAAGCTTTTTGGTCCCAAGCTTGTGATATATTACTATGCCATCTACTATATAAAGCTCCAAAAAACCCAACCCAAAAACAAACAAAAAAAAAAAGAAAAAGAGAAAAAAAGAAGAAAGAAAAAAAGCAATAGAAAGGGTTTTAGAAGTACTAAGCTGTCATCTTGTGCTATGCCATTAACTCAGGGGTGGCTCTGCCAAGGGGATGCTTAGTACTACATGAGTATTCTAGTCTGAAAAATGAGAAAATTTAATCCTTGTAGAATATATTAATCTTCACCCCAATTCTGTGTGACATTGTCAGCAGTTAATTTAACAGCAGAGCTTCACAAATGAAAGATCAATGCAGAGGAAGTTCCTCTGAAATCTTAGTTTATGCAATGAACATTGTCTAAAATCTACAGCCCAGACAGAAAGGTGTCTGCTGTTAAATGAACCAGCCAGCAACTAGAGCAAAAAGGGGAAATTAGACATGTTCATGGCCAAGTCCCAAATCCTTTACAGAGCTCTTGTTCCCAGACACCTATAGATTTCCACAGGAGGAAAATCTGATCAAACTTTTTTCCTTCTTTTTAATGAGCACCATACTTCCTCCACACCCTTGCACACTCAGGAATGCACCAAGTCAGAGCTGAGTATGAAGAAACAGTTAGAATCCAGCAAGAACAACAAAGCAACCCCAAAACCCTGTCATAAACTTAAATACCTTTCCCAAACCTAGAATCCAAGAATTGAGAGTGGGACAATGACATCCACAATCTATAAAGGCAGATTTTAGAGATAAATTATTGTCCTTGGGTGTGTCAAGCACAATTGGTGCAGCAGACCTGAAGGATAAAGGCACCAATGGCAGAAAATTTGCACACATCTATATTTTTGCCACTGTCACCCTAAAGAAGAGGATGAAAGATCCACTGTACAAAAGAAATCACAATTCTCACTTCATATATTTAAAGGTGTTAAACAACAGAAGACCTTTCTGACAGACGGATCATTTGCTGTTTACAGGATGTCCAAAAATACCAAACGAACAAAAAAAAGTCAAGCTTCCCACTTCTGAACATGCCACCATTATCTCTTCTATGTAATAAATGCAGCTTATGATGAAGTTTTGTCACCAAAACCAACTCTAGGTCATATTCCAGCTGATTTCTACCAAAACAGAACAGGTTTATTTATGGTGTCCTTTCCTTTAAAGCAATTGCTTCACCCACTGGAGGTTTCCAAGTCCCTCTGCAGGAATTAATGTGGGGACACATCAGTATATTTAAAGCCCCTAGTGCCGCTACATCACTGGAAGTACACCTCAGCAATGTCATTGATTTGTTGCTCTGGAAAAAAGAGGGTCTTATACTACTTGTCCTGAGGATAACAACTGTCTGGTTCCATCCCTGGTTTACACCTAGTAGGTACCATCACACTGTCCAGTACATTAAGTTCCATATCCTATATGCTACTCTGAAAAGCCAAAAATAAAACCTTAGTTATTCTTATATTCAGCCAGAAAGCAGTAAAGCAGAAAGTAGCTCAAGTCTGATGCAGTGAAGATGCAACTATCAGAGAAATGCAGAGAGGTGGGAATGGTGGCTGGAAACCACCTTCCTGCTCCTCTGACAGCAGCTGGCAAAAATACTGTGGAGAGAATTTACACACCGGCTTCGGACACATGCAGTGCAGCGATCAGCTTCCAAAACTGCTGTTGTCTCCATTGGTTTTGCACAGCCTTTGTTTTTCTGGTATCAATTTGCAAAATTCTTCTTGACCATGAGTACTATGAGTTATGCACAGGGCAAAAAGTCCATGGCCACCACAATTTCACCTCTTAACAAAAGTGGGACTACTGTAAAACCAGTTTTAACAAATGCATAAGTAAGAGTGATGAGCATCTATATTTGCCTTCCCAGCAGTCCTTGTCTCATAGTAATTAGGTTGTGTGTTGATTCTTCCAATTCTTTCATTTCCTTTTTAAAAATTAAAAAAAGAAAAGGTTTGCCTATCTGATTAAGAGTCAATATTTTCCACACACTCAAGCTTTCATCTGTTGAGAACAGCAAGACATAGTTTTCAGATATTGCTGAGGATGCAACATGTGGAATTAACTAGAATAATAATCCATGAAGAAAGAATCTGTGACATTGATTGTCATGTCATTTGTATTAAGTAAGGTGGGAAGATAGCTGTGAGGAGTTAGGATGATATTATGACTTGCTATGAGAATACTGCACTGTGAAAGATTTGCAAAAGAGCAGAGTGTTTTATTCTTAGTTTGCTTTGATACAACCTATTCAGCGGCCAGTAATAACTATCACCTGGTAATTATTTGGTGCCCTGAGCCAGATGTATCGACACTGTCAGCAGATTTTAAATCAACTATTACTCGTGACACAGAATCATCATGGATGGTGATAAATGATAATTAGTGCTCCTTTGCAGAGGGATATCAAAAACATATGCCAGGCTTAGACCTGCACAGAAAATTAAGAAAAGCTGCTGTATTTTTTTGATGCAGGCAAGGAGAACTACTTTTGCATTTTGGGGGAGCCAAAAGTGTACTGAAAATGCAGATAAAATGAAGTATACTGAATGTAGGCAGTTTTATACCTGTTTTTTCCAATAACTGTGATGGTGATGATGGTGTCATCAGGGAAATGACAATTTCTCAACAAAATCAGTTGTGATTACTTGAAAAAGTGTTCTTCCATATGTGCTTTATACTTTTAATAAGAAAATAGGGCTGCTGTATCCATAACTAGATTTGAGAGCAGATATATGGCATTAGTGAAACTATACTGTGTAACTTTCCTATGGGAAAACAAAAGAAAATAAACTGAAAAAATAAAGAGGAAGCTTGAAGCCTGAGAATATAATTTAATAAAGTCCAGACATGAATCATGGTGTTTAAAATCATTAGTATCCTTGATCCAAGTAAAACAGAATGCTGAGCTAATTCAGGTACTGTACAAATAAAAACCTTCTAGCTGTATTTAAGACAGACTTTGAGAGAGAAAGAAATTTCAGCTCATACCAGCAAGATAACAGTATAGCAGTGTTCTGATAGCAGACAAAGATCTACATGATACATCAAAAGACTGCAAGGGACATCTAACTATTCCATTTTGATCATTTATTATACATCGCCAGGAAATCACTGTATTTTTCTTAACTGAATGACAAAAAAAAAAGAAAATCACACAGCATTCCCTCTGCTTCTTATAGATATTTTTTTTATCTACTGAATTGACTCGATCTGCCATTGATGATACAATATCAACGTCAAAATGCTGTACCTGCAAAAGCAACCCATCAGAGACAATCCACCGAGCTGAAAAACAGAACCATGCTTGGAGAAAAAATAAAAATGTCTTGCTCCCACCTGAAACAAGTGTTTCAATTGAAAATAGGGCATGAACAACTGGACAAACATGTCTAGCAGTGCGCAACTCCCAGTCCTGCCCAGGTGCCAAGCACGGTTTGGAAAAGTGTGCTTCAGCCACAGCATGTTGCACTTGCAAGCTCAAGCTCTGCACACACAGGGAAACGAAGGGAAGATTTACGGGCAGTCTTGAAGCCATCCTCAAATCACATTCAAACACACTCTTGGAGGTTTCCCATCATCACTGCAGTGTGAAGTGTGGCGGTATAGCTACAGGTCACGTCTTCGCTCTATCAAAACACAGGGAAGCAAATGAGTTTAAGACAAGCACCTCTTCATGCTGATGTTCTTGAGTTTTCTTCCGTATGTGCCACATGAATTCCAATGTTTTTTGCAAGACGTGAAACAGCAGAGAAAACTTAATCTTAAAATTTAAATCAACAGCCAAGTGATGTGAAATGTATCATGAATTAGCCCATAGCAGCTCTCCTGTGAGATGATTAGCTTCCAAAGTCCATCATCTAACTATAGAAAATTTGGTGAAAAGCAAGTCAAGATTAATCAGTCTCATTTAACAGAATTATAAATATTTCCTACAATCATATCAGGATAGCAGTTGGCCATATTGCCAAAAAGAACCTTGTAAATGGAAAAGTTATAAATAAATAGATAAGCCTTTTGGTTGGTTTTCTTCCTGCTTAGAAAAAGAGCATGATTTTTTCATCAGGTTAAAGAAAGTTCAATAATATATTTAGACACTAAAGTGAAAGAGTAAGTTGAGACTAGAATCAGGGGAAAAAAAAAAAAGACTGATTACCTGTTTGGTTGGGACAAAGGGGGTTGAGGCATCTCAGCCTAGGGGCTGAGATAGCTCTGGCTAAATCTCAACTGCGTGACCACAACAGTCCAAGCTCTAAATATTTTCATTATCCTCCCAATTGTTCTGAAAACACCGGGACAGAGGCTGGAGAAGAGCTGCAATGGAACTGAATTTGGGTTGTTTTTAGCAGGTTCCCTTGGACATTATGGTGCCCACTCTTCAAATAACACTTGTTCTGCAACATAGGCATAGCCAGAGAGACCAGACGTCTGCAGTACAGTGCCAGGGATCTGTGGACATATGAGATTAACTATGTTTTGGTTACCTTTGCCTGGAATTGTAGAATTACTCTGTCTTTTCACATACCGTTTTTGGGGGGGGGGGGTCCCCACAACAGTGTTTCACCTCCGTGTCTGACAGGAGCAGAGAATGAAAGAAATGCCAGTGGTTGTTTCTTTTCCACGAGAATGCTATCCATCCCCTTGGTTTGCAAGCCCCAAATGACTTTCCTATTTTGTGTTTGTGCTTTCACAGTCAAAATGCTTGTGTTTTCTTTCTTACAAGGTTCTTTGAAATTGATTTTTTTATGTTTTAATTAGAAATTCATCAAGATTTTTTTTCTCTGAAGTTGAAAAGGGAGTTTCATGGAGTGATTAGATCCATTCCCCTAAAAATTTCCAGTTTTTACGATCAATCAAAAAACCAAGCATTGACAATCTAAAATATGAAATATGGTTACTTTAGCTGCCAGCAATTGTACCAAAATGACAACACAAAGAAGAAAAAAATTATTGCATTTTTAAGTACTCTCAGATGAAGTAGGCATATATCCTCAGAACCCCAAAGCTGCACATATTCCCAAAAGAAAAACAGTGAGTGCATGCCTTCTCCTTGAAACTGCTATGGAAGTCACAGGAGGAGCGAGACCACCTCGTTTCTTACCTTCTTGTCAAGCCGAACTGAAACTGCAGATTTACCCTAATGCTGAGACAGAGCAGTTTCCAAATGGGAAAGTTCTGAACAGAAATTCAAGAGCTGCAGCTGTGGGAACCAGCATCAACCAGTTCCTGCACCACCTGAACCACAGATACATGAGGTTTCATATGTCAGTGTTTGAAATCACTCATTTTAATAACTCCAATCTAGTAATCAAGCAAAAGTATTCTGATTTTTATAGATAGATTTGTAGATACACATCATTCTGAACATGTCCTTAATTTTCCTGCTCTAGGCCCTTACTTTTTCATTGTAATCCTACATAAAAGCAAACTGGATTAAACACCAGCATAGGGGACATTGTTCCTACCATTGCAATACTGTATCTTAATATTTTATCACTGGAGAGTTTGTAAAGTTGGCTTTCAAGTGCCATGACAACCAAAAATACATACATATGGTATGGACAGGAGAAAATCTCATATCTTTCTCTGCTTTCCTAGCTGATAGTTCTTGTCATCAGAGCTACACTGTTTGATCATGATGTATTCACAATGAAAGGAAGGACATCAGTGTCGTGAAAATGATGGTTACTAAAGTGTATAAGCCTACACGACTTCAACAGACACTGACCGTCCGGGCCAGTTATCCAAATCACTACACCCAGGGTTATTTTCCAGTAGCTCCTTTAGGTGAAAAAGTCTTGATGACTGCATTGTCCTCCACAGACCAGGACTCAGCGGGGCATCTGCGAGGCCCATGGTGCACAAGGTGGATTGCTGCAGAAGGAAGGGAGAGGAAAGACTGGTAAGTTTTGAGCAAGAGATGAGGAAAGGTATGACTCTTGAAACACCTTTGTTGTTGTTTGGATCTCAGAAGGACTGGAAGGTGCCTCTGCCACAGCTTCTGTTTAAGTTCTCAAAAATCGGCATAGAGCATCTCAAGAAGTGAAATGAAAAATGCCTTCTGGTTACATCTAGCAGTTTTGCCCATGCAAGAGTGTTACTTTCACAGATAACAGCCTTAAATATTTCAGGTACAGAGAGAAAGCAATAGAAGAGAAGCAGTTTGCAATTCTGCCCTGTTTCAGAATCACTTAAAATAAATGCCAGAAGCTTTGAAAAGGCTTTGCTGGCAGTAGAATATCTGAATATAAAACTGAAAAACCATTTTGAAAACTCAGAGAGGAATTGTGGTCCAATTGGATCAATAATTTGGAGCACAGGACCCAACCATTGTGACCACACAACAGAAATAATTGCAATCACTGCTAAAAAAAGTAACATATCTCAACACAGCTGAGATCAGGCTAATGATTCACTTTGTTTTAAATGTGAATTATTGAAAGCAGGAATCAGAAAGTTCAAGGATGAAATTAGCCTCAAAACAAATTAATCTATTTTAAAAGTTTCAGAAAAAAAAAAAGATCCCAACTTGTACAGTACTGGGAAAAAAAAAAGAAAACCAACAAAAAAACAATAACAAAAACCACCAAACCAAAAAATCTATGGAATACAACTCCAAGCATCCAAGCTCAAAGTTAATCTGATGATATATCTGAATACTGATAACCCGGGCACAGATCCATCTCCAGAGAGAGATATGCCTGCTATGATTATCTCTCTGGTAGCTGTCAAACAAAGAGATGTCATTCTGTCTACAGTTAAACAACAACAGATGGAACAGACCCTCAGCCAAGGTAAGTAGCATCACTCCAGTGCTTTCAAATGGAGCCTTACCGTGGTTTGCACCAGTTGAAGATCTGTTCCAGATCTCTTTTCCAAGGCTAGGGTTAATCTCAACTCTAATATAAGCTGAGATCATCATTGAAGAAGCTACAGAAGAAACTATGTCTTTAAGGCACAACCTTATGTTTGCGGTATCATTATGTCATGTACCCTCATCAGTTAGGCTTCCCACTTGCTTTGGAGGATGCTTATCTTATAAAGCCTCCCAACTTCAAAAATGCATGAGCTCCAGCATCCTGCAAAAGCATGAAGTCTTTGGGGTAGAAGGTGTACCATCTCACCTGATTTTGCATATTGTCTCTGACCGGTTGCCTGAATGGCTTTTACAGCATCCACTGAAAGAAACGGGAATTTTTGGACAGCAACTCATTAGTTGTAAGGGGCTTGCTTAAAATTGCTCAGATGATCCAAGCTCCCTGCAAATACACTTCTGCCTCTGTTGGGTATAAAAGCACATAAACAGCTGGCACTGAGGTTCTTATCTGCCCTGAAGTCATTTACATAAAGGTGAGATAAGTTCTAGACATTGTGCCCAACCCTTTTTTATGTGTAAGAGTGAGAATTAATGGACAGAACAATCCACTCACGATTTCACTGAATCACAGTTCTCGTGCTTTCTGTAGTATTATAGATAAATTAGGGATCCAAAATGATGAGAAACATGATTTGTAAAAAATGTATGGTGATTTGAGGCTATTTTATCCCCAAACCAAACTAAATGACCTACCAAGAATAGTTGTAACCTCTGCATACCTGTTTTCTTGTACAAAAGAATTTCTTAGAAAGTAAAGGGGAATAGAAAGAATGTTCCACACTTCCCATTCTTCATTCCAAAGTTCCCGTAAGACTAATAACATTCAATATCTTGACCCAAGACCATAGTGTTTTGGCTAGAATATAGTATATAAGGAAATTAATTTCTGTTCTCTCAAGTGATTTAATCTTGGAATCACCCTTATCCACCAATATTCATAATGAAATGTATTTCAGCTTGGTCATATGTTTGCCAAGTGGTTCTGTAATACTGGTCTTTAAGATATGTGTGTTGGAATTGTGATTCATGGATATCAGAAATGGAAAATGTCTATTAGATGAGCCATTTCTGCCAGTACAGGCTTGTTCTCCAAAAATATTTCCTTGTCTTTTGTCCAGTCTAATTTCAAAGTCCATCTGGGTGTATAACTTATGCTATTATGAGCAAGTATGTTATTAAAATGTGTGATGTGTTTTGGCTGCATGAATTTTAGCCGAAGAGCTCTCTTTATTACACAATGTGGGGGAAAGAAAAAAAAAAAATACCTCTTTTGTTTACTTTTGGTCTGGAAGGGACCACCCAAAAGCCCACTTAACACGGGACCCACATCAAATGGTATGTAATAGTCTGAAGCAACCGCAGTGGCTAAGCCTCATGCAGAGATAGCCAAACATGCCTCATAAGCTTATTATAAGTGCAGCTACAGCAAACTGGAGTTCCAGGCCACCTGCAGAGTGCAGTCAGAAAGCTTTATAAGCACCCAGATGGTGAAGCTCACCGTCAGCCCCGTGCTGCTGCAGGTACATTACCATCAGTTGAGTGCTAATGCTGGTGTCTGCATATAAGCTGCAATGACTCCAACATAAAAGATGTATCTAAAAGGATACGCCACATGACAGAAAAATGGTATCATAAGGGATACAAGGGCATTAAAAAAATGCGGTGGCCAGAAAGAAGAGCTCTTAAAATATCTGTTCAGACCAGCACATCCTTCTGAGATCACTTGCAAGGCTCATGTAGTAAACAGGCACTTTGCTGTACACTAGAACTGCGATTGATTTCTATTGATCTTATATTAGACCAAGAAATGCTTGGAAAGAGAAGGAAAGGGCTTTTATTTTACAGTGTAAGCTAAATGCAACTCTCTCAATTTCAGTGGACGATCCTTCCTTCTTGCATGACCCCTGTTACTCTGATATCTAAGCAGCATGTAGTGCTTAAATGGTACTGTTCTACCTCAAATACAGTCACAGTTACTGTTAGTGCAAGTCATCTCACCATGATTTTACAAGCCAAAACCTCAGAGACAGAGTAATATAAACATAACTCAGCACCCAGCCCCAGCATACAGTTCCCAGAATCAGGTTCTTGACATAATAAAAATCAGATCCAGCTTTTATTCACAGCAGTCAACCCAAACAAAGTAAAAATTTTTTTCTCAAACCCTGCCTGTCCTACCTAAAGATATCTGTGAGTTCAGCATCTCCGCAGCTTCAGAGCTGCAGATCTGGGACTGGACTAAGACACCTAAAGCAAACATTCAAATACAGAAAAAGGATTTTTTTTTTTTTCTAAAGGTAGAAGAGGACATAGCAGGATGGCAGCAGATAAATATTTAGAGCACACCTACCTGGAAAGCAGGAGGTCTAGGTTTCAAACCCTAACAGTGAAGGAATAGAGGAACAGGACACAGTGCAAGATGACCCAGGAGAGCAGAGAGCAGGTAAAACAGGGTTTGGTTAGAACATAGTAAGTACAGTTTGTGGTCCAGGGAGCGAAGAGTTGAGGGCTCTGATACACAAATGAGCAATAGACATAGCCCAAGCATGAAGTCAGGAATGGCCTTTTCCCAAAGTTCACCTCAGAGGGGAGGTAAGGAAGTACATCCAGGAGTAGATCAAACTTAGCAAGAGTTGTGATTAGACAGTCCATACCAACCACAGCCCAACAGGCTATGCCTGGCAAAGGCTTGTCTTCTCTGATTCTTTTCTGTTTCTCCACAACCTCAGAAAAGGGCTCTAAGATCTTCCTGTCCCACAGCATAACACCCACTCTCTGATGTTTTGCTGTGAACCCGAAACATGTCAGCACCTTGATTCAGGGGCAGTTTCCCCACATCGTGCTGCAATCGTTGGGTAAAATAGGTAAACGTTTTCTGTGGAAGCAGAAAGCAGAACCAAGAGCTCTGTCTTCTAACCACAGGCTTTACTGTTACGTGTCTTGTCCTACATGTGTGATTTCTCCTCTTGTAAATTTCGATTATCCTTCCTGCACAGAAACCCACCTTCCACAATAGGGACAACAGTTATCTTTGGTTATCCCAGAGTAGACCACAGTAAGAAGCAATTTTAAATACTACATACTGAAAAGAGCCTACAAGCCATTTCCTCCTACTTCTCAGAGGGGTATGTCTATTGAGAGGATGTACAAGAGGTGGACAACAGGTCTTCCTCCTTCCAAGCCTGAAAAAAATACATATGAACATTTCCAGAACTACCACATTTTGTGCTGAACTCAATGCTCTTTACACATCCTAGGCACTCAGAGAACACCTAGCAGGCCAGCACCTTCAGGGATATAACCAATTTGCCATTTCTAAAGAGACTTCAAATGAGACTGTTATACACAGCCCATCTGAGGACAGTGGTGCCTTTGAACACATTTAAATGACCTTTGTCTGTCTTTTCTTTCCCAGCCAAAGCCATGGCATCCATGTTCTCTCAGGCACCTAAGCAGGCTGAATTTTCATGGAGCGCTCCCCTGAACAAAGACACCTAAATTAAGCTTGAGTTACACTTTAGGTTCCTAAGTGCTTTTTTGGATGTCAACCAGACTAAGAAACTTGCCCAAGGTCATGCAGGAAGTCTATGGCAGAAAAGGAAACTGATCTGGGGTCTCTGAGGTCTAGGACTAGCATCCGCAGCACCAGAACATCTTTCTTCTCTCTGCTGCTCCTATCAAACCTAAAATGACACAAACGACCAGAAAAGCTAACGACAGGAATGAACATGTTGTGGAATCAATTCATTTCATCTACAAGACTCTGAAACATGATCTATACTTGCTTTTATCCATTTATTACTTTCTTACCCTCTGCAGATGATTGCCGAAATGCCAAATCCATCTATTTATAAAGCAGTGAAACAGTCAAGTGTTCTCTCATGCACCACTTCCAAGTGAAAGCAGTATATACTGACCAGCTCATAACTCTTGGCAAGGATTCACACACCTGTTATGATTTCAATTTATCGAAGACAGATGTATTTATATTTATGTCTATGGCTGCATGCTCATGAAATAGGAAAGGATGTTAAAACAACACTAGTGCTTTAAGAGAAGCCAGGATACTCAGAGTTAAGGTTTGTTGTTCTGTCCTTAACTCACCCGTGCTATGCACGGCACTTATATATGCATAAGAAGCAGCCTACGAACATAGCTGATACATGAGAGAAAAGAGTCTGAGGCAGAGACCAAAAGTCAAATCCAACTGGAAAAACACCAGTTGAGTTCACAGGGCTCTGGAATGGCCATGCTGAAATCAACCAACCTTTAGCAAATGTCAGAAAAAAAAGCCTGAATTGTACCTACCATTGTCTAGACGACGTGGTGTTCAGATTTGGCATGTTTGATTTTTCTTTGATTAATGAAGGAGATAATACCAGGCTTACCCATTTGAAGACTGTTAATATTCTTCCCGCATTATAATGGCCCCAAAGGATCTCGGGGAGCGTACAGTCACTCCCACTGATTCCCTGCCGTTTTCTGCAGACTCGGTGCAATTTCAATAGACCCGTTTCTTTCAGACCCATTACACTCATAAGTGATACACCCCCATTATCAGCAGATCATTGAAGTGATAGATAGTAATGACTCCTTAGGAGGTAGACTGTATATCAACCTGCAGCGGAGTGTGTTTTATAGACCAGGTATAAATTCCGTAAGAAATGCTGACAGACCCTTGACTGAAACAGTACCTAACAGCACCACCACTCTGCAGTAAGAGGTTAGGTACTGCCCTGCCCTGGCTTCACAGCAGAACTGAGGTTAGTGGGAGCTGCACACCTGGAGGAAGAACAGTCTCGGTACAAAAGTTTAGAAAATAATCTTTTTAAATATTTTTTTTTTCACCCCTCAATCATACTGCTTTTTTAGTCAATGTTAAAATGCCAATAATCTGTTTATTTAGTGGAAAGATTGATCAGGTCCTCTTTAATTTTGATTCTTGTCTTCCACCTTGTCTGAGTGGCCAGCATTTTCTGAAGCTAACCCTCATGCAACATCTCATCTATCTCCATCCCTGGCAATGCATATTAGTTTCTACCCCTAATCTTCCTAACACCTTACCATCTCACCAAAAAAGTTGGTCATCCACAGGATGCCTTATCTGATGATATTCCATCTCACAGTATCGTTAAAATTATTACCACCGCCTCTTAAGATGATTCCAAGATGGGGACACTTCATTAAAGAATATTCACCCTCTCTCCTGGCTGTCAATTCTTAATTTTTTGGGTCTGCACTGCAGATACCTCAGAACTCATCCACCACCCACATAGCCCACTCTTTGAAGGGACCACCCAAAGGTATAGGGGTTTGATATAGCACAGTCGGTGAAGATGAGCAAGTTAAACTTTGTGAAGTGAACATAACAGCACCTCATGCATTATCAGGGACTGAGGAAAGGAAAAGGATCCAAATAAATAATTAACAACAGAGTACTATGATGCAAAGTATTTTAGATGTATCAGACAATAATGTAAAATGTAAGTATATCTCTAACTTATTTTAGGTAAAGAGGCATTAGTCCCTTTTAAAAAAAAAAAGTTTAATATTGATTATTGTGCCATCTAACAAGTTTCTGAATCATTCAGATATATTGTTCTAATATTAATTAGTTGTATCTTATAACTAAATATGTAAGACAAAATAGCATCATTTATGACAAGTAAACAGATAAAACTCATTGTAATAGCACCTCCACAGTTTTTAAATTAGATGATTTATTAAAGGTATAATTATTAACTGACAAAACTTGAATTGTATAAACAACACAGTGTGAACAAGAATTACTCCCACTCTCAGACTTTATCATTTCTCTGTAAAAGTCTTCTCATTTCAGTTACTTTCAACTCTAAAAATTT
The DNA here is from genome assembly GCF_023634155.1 of Falco peregrinus. Lineage (NCBI taxonomy): Eukaryota > Metazoa > Chordata > Aves > Falconiformes > Falconidae > Falco > Falco peregrinus. The sequence goes on from NC_073739.1 coordinate 5,393,337, forward strand.
ACTTTTTAGGATACAGGCAGTCTTCTTCCTGGAAAGACTGCAAAACCTGTACAGCAGTTCTTAACCAGGACAATGAAAACTATGCCGTTCTCTTCTAAAAAAAATACTTCAGTAATATTTGACTGGCTGAACAACCTGAACACCTAATTTTTGTTGTTGGAGGGAGGGGTTCCAGGTACACCTGTGTACAGTTTATATAACATACTTAAGTACATTCAATTTTTACAAACACGCCCTGATATAGATATAAAATATATTAACTTACATGCAGTACATGTAAACACATGCGAGTAAGACTAACATGCTAGAGAAAGCTAATAAGCTGTATGTTGCCTGTATCCTATTTCTAATTTAGATCTCAACAGGAACTGCTTGTACTTCAGCCACTTAAGCAGACAGATCAGAAAGAAATAAAACTGCAGTGACTTGTGTACATTTTCTGAGTCATGCTCTTTATATTATTACAATCGCGTTACCTTGCTCTTCTCCCAGCAAGTCAGTTTCTGGTGCTGTGAAGAAAAACAAGTGCACACATTATACTCAGATTTGTGAATTTCCTGGAGTCCCATATAACTTTTGATCTAGCTCCCATGGCACAGTCTCAACTGTAAAGCAAAGTTTGGCAGTCTTCGAATTTCAGGAACAGTTCAAGAAGCATGCACTCAAAGGAAAATGAATTCTAAATTGCAAATATCCCTGCTATCATACAGACTTGGCTCACTTCTTGCCCCAATCCCTTTACTTTCATGATATGTCTCATCTTGATTTAGCTCATTGCCAAAGGGCAAGTTTACAGCAACTTTAAAATGGTTTATATTGGCTTGAGGGAGTGTTGTCCAGTCAGGGTTTAGTCAGAAATGGTTTATGTTGACATGACTCAGGTCTGGGCACTCACATGCCTTCATTTTCTTTCTACTTTACCACACTTTCAAACTCAATGACATATATCCTTGCCTGGAGGTAAGGTGTTTTTTTTTTCCATAGACACTTGAAACTTTCAACCATACTTCAGCTTTTACTTAGGTCAAAAACTTCAGCAGTTTCATGGGAGAGGGTAGGTGCTGATACAAAAAAGCATGTCACAGAATAAGCTTAAAACCCAATGCCTTACAGAAACCCTATACAAATATATAATCCAGTGCAATATAAGTAAAACAAGTATTTTAAGAAATCTTTTGTAGTCAGAATGAATGTTTAATTTAATATTTCTGGATTTAAATATAACCAACAGACTTGAAATAGGAAGTTGAATAAGCAGTTCTTTTAAGAGTGACAAAAGCGTCCTTCACTACAGTAGAGGCATACTGCGTGGAGGCTCTTGACAGTCTGTCTTGACATCAGCAAGGTGCTAAACCCCAAGTTTGTCCTAAACCTCTCTGGCTGTGCAAGACAGAAGTATACTTACCCACTGTTCCCACTACTTACAGTTCTGGCTTAACATGTTCCTTTGGAAATTGTCTGATAGCAGGAAAAAACTGAAATACTTAGATATTTAACAAACCTTCTAAATAAATAATACAAAACTTAAATACTTTTTCTTTTAATCAGTTCTTTATGTCTTTTACTTCACTTATTTCTTGTTACCCTGTTGTCTGTCCTTACTACCTACAGCGTCTATGGGCACTTCCCTGAGCCTGTCTAGCTCATGCAGAGGAAAAGGGAAGGTCTTGCACCCTTTTGTGTGTGTTATCTCTCCAGTTCTGTGGTGGTTGCTCAGATTTCTGCAGAATGCAGATAGTTCTTCATAAAAAAGCTCTACACAGCTTTTTCTAAGCTACTCTGGAAGGTTATTTCAGCCTGTTCTGAAGTCAGTAAGCAACAAAAGTGACATAGAGTCACTTTTACTCACTTTCCACTTCTAAACTGCACTAAGAGATGCTGGTAGATTTAATTTACATGTGAGATCCAAAGTTACTTTGCAACACAGAAGTATCTGCAAACTCCGGAGAAGCTGAAGAGGGAAAAGCAGGTTTTCTAAACATTTATTTTGACCTGAAAGCCTGTCTTCCATGCTTCAGGAAAAGAAAAACTTTTTTACTACCTTTATTTCTATTCCATTTCTGGCAAAAACTCAATTTATGGCAGACTCAGCTGGTCAGTAATGCAGCGACAGCTTTTGCTTCCATCCAACCCATTAACTTTGATAGTAAAGAAAAATGAGTACATCTGGCTGTTAGGGGCAATGGTGAATGACTCAGTGTAGCCAAAGGTGGCTTTAGAAGAAGCACTTAGAAAATTGCTGCCTTCCCATTAGCACTGCCTGGTGAAAGGCACACTCCAGGTCACTTGAAATTTCAGCTGTGGTCACCCTTTATCCAGTAATATGCAAGAAAAGAGAGGACTCCTTGGAAGATCTTTGCCATCGTGCATAAGCAGTGCCTTGTGTCACATCTGCTGCCTATTTCTTGCCTTTTCTGCAAGCTCATCTAATGTCAGGGGAGGACGTAAGGATATCCCTGAGACATACCCTCTTGTTCAGGTGTCCAGTACAACATTGTCTTTATGTCAAGCTTATAAACCTAACTCACAACTCTTAAATCTATTTGTAGCCTGTACCAATGCATTTAGCCCTGGAAAACTCATGTTTTCGCTAAATTCTGCTCTCAAAGGGATTCACCTCCTACTTATTCCATATAGCTCAGTGAATTTTGTTTTATGCTTGTATAGAAAATAAACACTAGTTTTTGACATGTGAAGAAGCACCATAAAACTGCTGCTTAACAACATTTGCTTAAAACAGTATTTGCCATTTACCATAAATATATAATGACCCATTCATCCTTTATTTGCAGCTTCCTTCCTAAACGTATTTGAAGACATGATGTTTTCCACACAGTCAAAAGCACTGCCAGCTTTCACGGTGTATTTACATGACGTTTCCCACTAGCAGCTGTAGCCATAACAGAAACACTGTTCTTATTCCATGGGGCCACAGGTGAAGATAACGCATATAGATCTTCATGGATGATTATGTTAGGTCTAAATGGAAGAGGATTTGAGAGAGTTGGCCAAAATATCCTTTAATTCAAGCTTCCCATTTTGATCTTTTACCTTTCCAGTACTTCAGGGAGGACTAGAAGGTGAGGCACTACTAACCATGATAGAAGACACTACCACCATATGTGAAATCGCCTCATCATAGCGCAGGGCTTGTCATGTCATGCTGCAGAAGGCTAAATAACATCTTGATTTCATATGTTAATGTGTGCTGGCAGAAGAATACTATGGGTTACTAAAGCAATGGTAACTTCACCCTTTAGATTATGGAAAAATATCAAGGAGGAAGAAAGACTAAAATCCTGATATTTTACTGAACAGAAAGTTGGTCATTTTGTAATCCCAAAAAAGTGAAATCCTATTTATAGCGACAGTGAAATCAAATAGTATTTGATCACTCTGAGGTTTGCAACATTTGACAAATTGTAATTTTGTTCTTCACAAACTCCTAAACACTTCCTGCTAAGTGACAACAAGCATCAGCAAGTCTCAAGAAACCTTCTGCAGCTTCTTTATCTCACTATAAAGAACAGATGCCGTTTTGGGGCTGCTGTGAGCTCTTCTGTTCTTTGTGTAATATGCACTTGTATATGAAAGTGCACATCACATGAAAATGTGATAGCCAAGGCCCATCTTAAATGATTTTTCCATGGTGCACAGTAAGCAAACAGCTGGCTCCAGGCAAGGATCTTCTTTCTGTCACGGCAAAAACATGAGCCACATGCAATTTCATGGCAAAAGTGACAAAACTTTCAGCATTAATAACAAAATAATTTGGGCTATTAAAATATTCAAAGATGCTCCCACATTGTTTTCTAGTACATTTGTGAAAATGACTGTCTCTGCCCTTCACTAGTGGCAAGAGGGAAGTATCACAAGTACACAACTTAAATAAAGCTAATGCTCGCAGAAAATAATTACTTTCAGGCTATTGGGGTGCTTTTAAATCTCTCAGCAAAGAGCTTCCCATAAGGCAAGGAGCCCAATGATCTGCAGATTTCAGGATGGTAGGAATTTCACATCATGAAGGCAGAACAAATGTCATGTACACACTAGAACACTGTTAAGTAAAGCTTTGAATGGCCAAGCCTTTGCCAGTACACAGGGTTTTTTTTCCATTTTGGGCTCCTTTATAATAAGGAGTGAAAAAAATAAACTTAAGAATTCTCACTAAGTACAAAGAAAAAGAGAGATTCCTCATAAAGTGGAGAAGGGACTTGGGTTTGGAAGACTGGAACATTCCTGATGGAGAAGGAAAGCAAGAAGACACTCAACTAGTGAGGGGCATAACATCAGAAGCAATGCAGGAAGCAAAACTGAGAAGTGAAATGGATCACTTTAGTGAGGGGAAAGTAAATCAGCAAAGTCACAGATATCCAACTTAGAGCAAGTACAAGTGAATTTATAAAGAAAGAGTATATCTTAATAGAAATGTGTCTTGAGACAAGCAATGCCAATTTACCTTACTCTTAGTGGGTAGACAGTTGCATCATTACACCAGTGCAGAGAAAGCAGGAAACACAGATGTTAGAAGAATATGGTGTCTGCCCTGCAGTTACCTTGTTATGCCATTTTTTCCATACCGAGTATTTTTTCCAATTCAATGTGCCCAAGTTTTTCCATTTATAAAGTATCATTGGAAAATGTCAATTCATTGGCACCAGAATGTGTAGGGGAGAACACACCTGCTGCAGCAAACACAGACTTTTTGTTCAGGAAGACTATACTATGCCTATCAGAATAACCAAGAGGCATGGTGACAAGAGCATCTTCCTGGAGGCAGGAGACCCAGGTTCAGGCTCTGCGCTCCTGGAGTTAGAGCAAAGATTTCAGCTTCAGCCTTTCCCCAGTAAGCCCTCAAGGCTATCCATTACTCTTGATGGAACATTTTCAATCTCCACTATTAGAGCAGCTCTATTTTGTACAAATTGTATTAAGTATTCATTGAATTTTGGGCTTCAACACCAGGGGTTAGTGCCCTAATCACCTGGCTGTTCTAGGAAGACATGAGGCAGGGCAGAAAGTGTTAGGAATCATATAATAAGCCTCAATGGCTTTTATAAACTTCCTCCATCAAGCTCCACATGCCATCCCTGCTGATCTCCCTTCTGGGAGTCCTGACACCTTTGCAAACCTTCATTCCCCAGTTAGGTTACAATTATGTCAGTGGTAAAATTGATTGAGGTGTCTTGGGCAGCCCCTCTGACTCCTTTTTTACCCTGGGAGAACGCTAAGGGTCTTGGGTCTAACGTGATAAGGCATAGAACAGTCTAGAAGTAACAAAACACTTTGTAATGAGCAAATAACTTACTGACCAAGTGTAATCCTAAGGATATATTAAAATAACCCATTTTTACTTTACTTAAAAAAGTAATTTAAAATAAAACAAGCCAAAACAACATGAAACCAGAGAAGGGCAAAAAGAAATTATTGAATGCACAAGTTGGCGGGATTGTTTAGCTCCACACATAGTTATTTTTTTGAAGCAGAGATGTAATTCCAGGCACCTGTAAAGAAAGTCAGTGGAAAGTAAGGATAAGGGTGTTTGTTTTCACAAAGTATAATTTAACTGTAAAATACTAACATCTGAAATTTACAATTACATCGGAAAGCTTCACTTTGGAAAAAAAACATGGCGAGCCATTTACTATTGTTGCAAGCTTCATCTAATAATGCCTTTAGCTGCCACCACAATAAAGTTATAGCATTTACATACGTAAGTTAAATAGCTCAGTTAACAAGAATGGCAATTGACAAATGAGAAATATGAGAGCACTGTAAAGCACAGACATTCACACTTACTGACTTCCCTGGGCTTGTTCCACATTGACTACTCATTTTCACAGTTTGTACGAGCCAGCCTTCATCAATTCAGCCACCCGCCACGTGCGGCATTCACTGCACAGGCACCAGGTCAAACTCTTATTAAACAGAGGTAAACACGGCACTGGGCTTGATCAGGTGAAAGCCTCAGCAAAGCAAAGGCAACCTTCACTCTACACGGGTTTTTCTACGCATGCCAAGCAGAGAGTGAAAGCGTACAAGAGAAGACTCACCAAGGGAGGGGAGCAGGGGACGGTAAGACTAAAAAGAAGGGTCGGTTACAGCCTTTTCTTCTTCTTCACCCTGTCCCCAAAGGATGGGTTTTGTGGAACACCCATTAAACAGCTCAGGACCAGAAGCTGGCTATGCCACACTGTGGGGTCCTAATCTACATGACAGCTGGAAGGGGGGGGGGACTGGACTTGGAATCCCATGTCAATAGACAAGCCTGCAGGTATGCTGTAGTTCACAGATGGCATTTTCCAGTGCTAGGTCTCTCCAGTAGCCTCAGACGTAACAGGACCAAGGAAAGGTGTTGGGTCTGCAGAGGGAGGTTTCAGCAGCATTTGCTTTGAAAGCATTAGGAGACAATTCTGTTAGATACACTGCATCTTGTCAGCATTGTACCAAAAGTTAAAATTCATCTGTTATTTTATAATCCAGTTCATGTTCGTATTCTCCCTTTCAATACCAGGAACGATCTCGTTGTATAAAAGACACAGAAAAACATTGGTCTTGTTCTTCAGTACTTTTCACTTTCTGAATGGTCTTTTTGTGCTCTCATATTTTCAAAGAAGTAATTCCTTGTCTAACTCAATTCTACTTCTCACACAAAGAGCTCATAATAAACAAACAAACAAGAAAACCCCACAAAAACTAGTATATTCCAATCTCCTAAGATTATATAACATGGGTTATATTTCCAAAACCCTTGCTCAAGCAAGACCTTTGGGTTTATGGGATAGTGTACACAAGGTCTCAAAATCAAATTAAAACCAAGCTTTACCATAAAGTCTTCCTTCTGCCACAAGTAGGTCAGTAATTTCCCCATCATTATTGTTAACATTTTTTTTCATTCTTGGTTCATGTAACTAATCCCAACACAGCTGTCACATAGATGAGTTGAAATAATAAAAATCTTTGTGTTGTTCCAATACTTAAGAGCCACTTATACAATCTAAAAATATACTTGTCTCTGACTTGTTTTTTAAATAATAAATTGACCTATCTTGATTATCCAGGGGCCTAAAAAGTGAAATCCTGTTTGAAAAGTGAAAAAAAAATGAAAAATATTCCTGTTATTATTCAACAAATCTATTCCACTTTTCTGTGCTTTGAAGGTAATTGGTATATGTGACAATGACAGCAGAGTTTCAGTGGGTGCAAGTGAAAGGTATATCTGATCTCTGACATCCGTGTGTCATCTCAGCAGTGAATGTTGTAAGAATTTGTCAATAGCTTTGAGATCTTCGTGCTTGTCAGTGCTTTGTGTACTGTTTACATTTTTTACTTTGAATTTCAATTTCAAAATATGTGAAAATAATCAAACTAAAAAAATGTCAAGAGAGAATACAAACATTCATGTATCACTGAGAATGAGTGGTACAGTGATTTCAGGGTTTAATTGCCAGGATAGCACACTGGCCAGTCTGGGGCGGGGGAAGGGTGTTTACATCAGGAAATGGAGCATGACAGTCATGACCTATGAAAAGCAGAATACATTTTTTAATCTTTAGAACAAAGAGCAATTTTTGCTGTTGTATTTTTGCTTGAATAGACACATTACTGAGGACCGTATGATTTGCAAATCTGGTTTAGTTCATCTGAAAAATCTCACAGATCAGGAATGTTCTTTTTCTCTCTTAATCATTTTGCTTGGTCCCCAAATTAAATGCAATTCAAGCCTCTCTATCAATATGCATTCAAAATCAAAATTTCCCATTAGAGCTATTTGTAACTAAGAAATGTGTGCCTGTTGACACAAGAGCAAATGACATGAATGAATCTGCAGACCTCAAGAGAAAAAAGGAAAATGATACCATAACAGCCACCCGTCTGGTACTGATTTCATCATCTTTCCACCCAAATGTTTTCTTCAGCTTTCTTTTTTAGCTTTCTTCTGGTGACATATTATACAAACCTGGTTACCTTGCTCTCAAGGAAAGCCTTTTTTGTGTGTATGAACTCAAAGGAAAACCAAGAAAAGCTTTTTGTGTGTGTGTGAACTCAAAGGAATGCCATATGTAGAGTACTTATAGCAACATTACACACAAAAGTGCTAATAGAACAGATATTGCAAAGCTGAGAAGCGCAAGCACATATTGAGGTTCACAAAAAAAGAACATGGTAAACCACTAATGATCTGATAATTTCATAGGTCTTACTCAAGTTCAGGACAACATTAAGGAGGCTACAATTATTAGTCAGCTCTCATGCTTTCAGTCACAGTGCCTTTGAAGACTGAGTTAGGGTCAATCAAACCAAAAAACTTATCAGCATCATAAAGTGGCTGATTGCCATAGCATCCGATTTCAAATTTAAAAAAACAAAACAAAACAAAAAAAAAAAAACCACAACAAACTGTTTGGGGTCTGGGAGACTTTGGGTCTGTGCTTTCTAGCTCTTACTATCCTCAGATTGCTGTAGATCTTTCCTGTTTCTTTCTGCTCCCATTCTGGTGCTTTCCTGTTTTTCACTCACTCTCCCTTGTTTTTAATCCATCGCAGTCTACCCTAGCTTGCTTCTACCTGCAGCTCTAATCTAATACTGTTCTCCCCACCCCCTTCTATTATTTTCTCTGAGGAAAAGGAGAAATATCAATTCTTATCCCCAGCACAAGAGAGAAAAGAAGTGAACAGACACATATTACATATTCTTTACCAGGAGAAACAGAATTGTGAAACGGTCTGATAAAATCAGCATCCATCTCATATGTGCTAACTACCAAATATTTGTAAGTGACTTGTTTCCCAGCAACAATCTATCCTGGCAAGCAATGACGATTTCTTTTCTTTTCATGATTCAATATGAAATTTTACTAGCTCAAATGAAGTTGCTCAGTCTTTGTAATAAAATACAGAATAGAGGTAGAATAAAGCCGAGTAAAGTTTAGAGAAGGGGAGAATGATTCATTTTGCCCTGGCTACAAAAAATGACCACTGCAGGGTTTGTTAAAATTTGGTGTGGATATCATTACTCCTTAAAATTTACTCCCCTGCATTCCCTGTTACTCCTAACACAGTGAGGTCGAATGTAAGAGTAGCACTTAATAAACTGTCTGGCAAAATTCTGCCTTCAATTGCAAATTCCTGGCTCACCTGACACCTATGCCTGGGTTTAAGCCCGCCCTAGGCACAGCCTACAATTTTGCAAATATATATTCTTAGACCTATACCTGTGCGTACACAATGAGCAGTCCCCTCTGTCATTTCACATTCCACTTCCAAGCAGAGTTTCAGCTCTCTGGCTCCTAGCAGGGGAAAGGAGACCCCTCGAGACCACTGCTCCACAACCCCCCCACTTCAAGTACCCAGGTTGATAACTCGCAGATGAGAATCTCTCTTCCCACCATGGCAGCCCAAGCAAATGGGAAGAAAAAGAGCCATGATCTGTCTCCCACTTGAGGAAGGAGGTGAATAAAAGGGATGAAGGGATGGAGACAGAGGCAGGGAGCAGACGTCTAACAGCTAGCTGAGATCCAGGCTAATATGGAGAACAGCAAAACCACCAACTGCTTTTTCAGTGTTTGCAACCCCAGGGAGGCCAATTCTGAGATCGTATTGTTCAAAAAATGGATTGATCGGCATGCTCATGGGCTGTGAACAGGCCAGCTTGCGGTGGAGAGGGGGGTGGTGGGGGAACAAACAAGAGATTTGGAGCGGTAGGGAACCGGGAGGGAGGCCAGCCAGGCATACTCTGCGCCATCAGCCCTGACATGTGGCCATGACTGCTTAAAGAGTAAAAATGCGGAGGAAGAGAAGTTAAGTAAGGCCATGCCAGAAGAGTTAGCTCAGCTAAGATCTGTCACGGGGAAGAAAAATTATTCTGAGGCAGAAGACAGAGTGTCTGGGTAGGAGCTCCCGTTGGAGTGCAAGAGGCGCTGTGCTCTGAACATAAGTTAAACACCACGGAAAAAACAGTTTGTATGCATCTCAGCCTGGGTTACCCCAAAACCATGAGCATCTTTGGTTTTGATCTCCCTCACTCCCTTTAAAAGTTAATCAGGATTTTTTAATTATTATTTTTTTTATTATTTCACAGCCTCTATTGTATTCTGTACAGCCACAGCACCAAGCTTAAACACATTAACTTAAAGTTTTACTGAGGGAGTAACGTAAGCGTCTGTGCTCTGTCAAAAAACTTTTTATGTTAAAAAGTAACAGGGTGGGTATCAAGGTAGAAATAACTCCACATTTGACTCCTAGACCTACTGCAAACTAAGCTGAACAGAAAGCCTATGAGGAAGAAATTTGTTTCCTGCAAAAACATATCAGCATTAAGTTTTGTGGCATTTCAGAAGTCAATCATAAAAATACATTCTATTTCAGAGTCCAGGTTACTGTGCATTTATTATCCAAGGCTTCATCAAGCAAAAACTGCAGAGTTGTAGTAGATCTGTACTACAGTCATTGGCTTTGAGGACCTGATGTATGCACTGTATGGGTTTCCTGGTAGGTGACTTTGACCCAGCTGCAATTTTTGACCACTACCAAATCAAAATGGACATTCTGTGGAGGGGAACAAAGATCACACACCACTGTACAGCTGAAGCAGAAAAATGTTTTCTGTCTGAGGCTCTTTCTTTTAAGGTACAGGACCACACACATGAAAGTCTTCCAGGCTATAACTTCTTACGAAAAAAGCACTGACAGCAGCAGAGAGTTATTTAAACATTTATTAAATCACTTCACAACAAATAGTGACACATCAAGTGGATCCTTGCTTGTAGAAGTCTTGTTTTAAGAGGGAAAATACCAGCCAATTTTTTTAAGTCTTGAAGATATTAATTTAGTCAATATCTAAGATACAAATTTCTCTAGGGCTTTCCTAGCCGTTCCTTTACTTTGTAAAAATGTCAGGATACAATATATCCATATATATAAATACTGAAATTAATAAAGATCTTTGTGATTGTTGAACTATCTGTATTCCGTAAGTGAAGCAGTGTGTACATCCTCTACTCCATTGGGCAGTCAGGAAAAAAGCAGAACACAGACTGGTAGTGTATGCCTATTAAATTCATGGAGGACTCAGATTTCAAAACCTACATATTAATGTGTGTCATGAATTTGGGTGACGTAAAAGTTGATACATTCAAGTTTATATAAAAAAAAAAAAGAAAGAAAGAAAGAAAAGAGAAAAATACAGCCTTAAAGCCTTTTTTCTCTTTTTCATGTTCTTGCAAAAGTTAAACAGCTATCTCTCAGGCTCTTTTCCCTCAATTTTTTTCACTTTGCTAAAAAGCTTTGACAAGACAATGATTTTTTTCCCCTAGTTAAACACTTCCACTTCTTACTCTCCCAGCTCTCCACCTACTGTGAGAAAAAGTATTCTGTAAGCAGTGCCACAGAGTATGAACAGGGAGATATTTTCATATATGCTTTAACTGAAATGTCATGTATTTTAAACAACAAAAAAAAACCTTAAAATATTATAGCTTATTCTAATATTCACCTTAGAAACTTTATATTTTGCACCCAGTGATTCTTCTAATCAAGTTTTGCTGCCCTTTTTCTTCACATGAAAACTCAATAATCCCCTTCCCTTCCCTTCCCTTCCCTTCCCTTCCCTTCCCTTCCCTTCCCTTCCCTTCCCTTCCCTTCCCTTCCCTTCCCTTCCCTTCCCTTCCCTTCCCTTCCCTTCCCTTCCCTTCCCTTCCCTTCCCTTCCCTTCCCTTCCCTTCCCTTCCCTTCCCTTCCCTTCCCTTCCCCTCCCTATGCTTCTTTCCTCTTTTCTCCTCTTTTTTAACACAATATGGATACAGAAGATGAAGTGCAAATAAAATCTCCAATACAGACACAGAACTACAGCAGAACAATCTGTTGGTGTGGTGGCCAGTGGCTGCCTACCTGCTGTACAGCAGAAGACAAACTACTTCCTGAATGTGGAATGAGTAAACTCCACTGATTTACCTTTGCCACTGACCACACCACTGAGCAGTGATTTCAGGTCACCAGAGGGTGGGGGAGCTTCTCAAACAGGGGAGCACGTGTTTTGCTGAGGGAAACAAGGCCATTGTGGGGAGAGGAGGACAAGGAAGCTGGTGTGAACGGCAGCCCCAAGCAGATGCCAGTTGACCATAACTGCTTTTCTCTTTCTTCTTCCCTCTCTCTTTTTTAGCACCAGTATGAAGCATGTGAGGGTTATTCCAAGCTTTTGATCAGGTGAGCAGGAGATTTTTTGGCAGGACAGGGACCTTACTCCTTCTGCCCCATCTCTACCTTTCTTTTTGTAAAGGCACATGAATGTGAAGAGGCGAACGATGTTGGTGTAGCAGTGTGATGGGCCAAGGTGAATATCATCTTCTGGGACCCACGGCAGAGCTAGGGTAAGCATTAGGTTAGGTTGCAAACTGCAGGAGGTTGGGGGGAAAGAGGACCATGAGGTGGTGAGGAAAGGAGCCCATGAAGTGCCTGAGAACCCAACATCCCTGAGCCCTGCTTCTCAAGTGGGAAAATACCTGTCAAGTGCAATGCAAAATAACCATATTTCTCAAGTACAAAACAACAAATTTCACTCATTTATTATTTCACTAATTCAGCAGTATAACCCAAGGACTTCAACACTACCGGTAGCCAAGAAACCATGCCAACAAAGCCAAAGATTAGTTCTATAGCATTGTGAATAGCTATTACACAGGGTATAGGTACAAGGAGTCTAAACAGATAACACTGGCAATTCTTGCGAATGCTTGAGTTTGTCATCTTAATGCCTAGCTTTTTTGTTGTATTAACAGCTAAAAGTTCATAGCCAACTATAAGACAGAAAAAAGCTCCCTACTTTATGAGTTTTTTGACGAGAAAAGACAGAACAAAGAAACATAAAAAGTATCTGTAACTGTCTGATGTTGATTTTCTTTTACCATCCTTTGAGTTAATTGTTGCAATCACTGTTAAAAGGAGGAGTAAACTGACCGCTTTATTATTAAATGACCTCCTTTATTCCTCCTGTAGGCAGAGAAGCTTGCACATTCCCTCAGCTTCTTTTATTTTTTAATCTTAGCTATTTCTTGACCAATATTAATAAGCATGCTTGAATACCAAGTCGCTATTGAACACTCTCAAACCGCTCACTCACTGTCCACAGAGAGAAAGAAGTTTCCAACCAGATTTGAATAACAAATTCAAGGATCAGGTGAAAAAGTGTGCATAGATAATTCTATGTGAAGTATTAATTTAGGTTTCCTGGGAAAGGTATTTATGGAGTACTCTATCATTAACAGTAAAAGGAAATAAAGAGAAGTGGAGATATCACAGTTTTGAGAAGTACTCAGAAAAGCCAGTGTGTTTGGGGTTACATGTGTGTTTCAACACCAGTTTCCGTGCTTTGTTTAGCAAAATACTGGTGCACAGATGTTAAATAGATATTCTGGTTTGGGGCTGAGAGCCCAAGACTCTGTTCTTCCAACTAATTACTTCAATTTTACAATTAGAGCACAATGCTCTCTCATCCCTCCTCCAAACGCTCTCTCTCCCCCTCACTGTTCCCATAAGTAAATCCTACATGCTCGGCTCCATCAGCCTGCTATACTCTAACTCACTTGCATGGTCCCTTTTCTCCAATCAGGCAAATAATTTTTTTGGTTTTACAGAAAGAAGATGCTTGAAGGAGACAAATTCACAATCTCTTTTCTGTTTTTTTCAGTAGAGTTCAGATTACAGTGAATGGACCTTTCCAATCTACAGGTACACATTTCTGCATTTTGAGAGGAAGAACAGGAATATTTTAAGGGGCAGGAAGGATAAAAGCAGAGACAAAGTTACATTTTCTTACCATTATGGAGCACAGAACATAGCAGCAAGACCAGACTTTCCAGTCACCTAGCTATACTGTACAGAAGCAGACCAAAAGGGCTAAAATGTAGCTCTGTATTTCTTTACATATAACAATCTTGTTAGAAATAATCAGTCACTCCCAAGGTGTGCCAAAAATTAAGCTTTTTCCCCCCAGATGATAGCTTAGATGTGACATGGGTAGCTTTTCAAAAGGCAATTTGTGCAAAAAACCACTGCAAGTTTTGCTATCAAACAAGCAGACGCCAAAAATCATCTAAGAGCAGGCTTGCATGCAGGGTAATAGAAGCATCTTAAATTTAAGAACAAACCATTTTTTCCAACAGTTCTCCCTGGGCCTGACGAGAGGTGTTTTAATTATGGACATTGATGGCTTATTTCAAAAAGTTCCTCTACAACTTCGACAACTGGAGTTTCCACTCTGTTGATATGAAGCTGACTTTTTTGAAGGTAATGTAAGTACTGTGTAATACATTAAGATAGATTTGACTCTTTAATATTTATAAGATTAGCATTTATATTAGACCATAATGAGCTCCAATTAGTATCATTCCAATCTAACCTAAGGTCTATAACCCAATTTTCTTACATTTCAGACATCATCTTCAAAAGTAAGATGGAAAAGAATTGATTGATTCATGACAATATTTTTTAGGGTCTACTGGGAAGAAGAATTGCTTGAATGATTGATCAGCATTTTTTCATTTGTCGCTTGAGGTATCTTTTATGAAAAATACCTTGTAAAGCTATGAATTCACTGATAATAGCAAGTATTTAGAAATTAACTTTTTTTTTTTTGCTTGTTCAAAATCTAAACATTTCCCTTGCTTGTCAAATAAATCTTTAGTTACATTGATTTCCCGTGTTGCATCCTTTTCACAGCGAGATTGTTAAATCACTTGAAACCTCAAGATGTTGCCAGGGTGGCATCTAAATAAACTTATCCTGTATAACCCCTGCTGACACAGTGTGCTCTGCTCTAGTCAGCAATGCTGTGACTGATCCAAAAGGTCTTTTTGTGGGATTTTCCTTTAACATATCCAGAGACCCACCATCTTTTGATTGAACCTAGTGCATCCATCAAGAGGTGTGAGGTGGAGGAAACACCTCACCCAGGCTGGAGAGTGGCTGCTGGACATACAGGGCTTGTGCTTGATGGAGAAGACATGGTGAATGCCTGTCGCAGACAGCGATGGAAGGTAAAATTATGAAAGGGATATTAACCTCAAAGGGATGCCAGAATGATGAGCCCCCTCTAACTTCAGGAATCAGTAGGCAGATGAAGATAAACTTGTGAGGATAATTATAAACTATGGGATTTTTCATAAGGTTGTAAGTTTTCACAAGGCTAATTTTCGCTTTATGCGTTTCAGTCAAAATAAAGCTAACTTTTTTGGAAACATTTCAGTAGAAGAGAGTCTTAAATCAGATACGGCATGGGAATTGTCGTGGGAATAAAAACACAAGAGGTGTCAGAACCTGACACATTTGACCAGCGATGATGCAGTAAGATAAGGCTGAATAAAGATGGATCTGTGAGTGTTCAGTGCTTTGTGTGCAAAATCCCACACCTCCATCACCTGGCCTCCGCAGCACCTCCTTCCTGTGAGCAACCCTAGCAACGGATCCTGTTTCTTCTGAAGAAGGATTACACAGAAACAGTTACTTCCACACCAAAAGAAAACATACTGTCCCTAGCGTTCAGCCTACCTAAACCACAAGTAATTTATCTGTTCATATCCACAACGCAGGTTAGTGTGCATATACAATCCAATTTATGCACATTTCTTCAAGCAAGGTTTCCCACCTGCTTTTAAGGACTCTCCCTTTACCGAGTATAGTTCCCTGGTAATGTACACTAACCCCTTAAAATCATATGCTTTTGTACATGCTCCCTATTTTAGATTTTACTATATGTAAGTCTTTGTAAACATAAATCAAATAAATATAAAATCTTTTCTTAGCACTCATTAACAGATGCTGCTTTGCCCATAGAAATGCTATAATAGGTAACAATATTCAATGAAAGCAAAGATCGAAATTGCATTCAAAATGTTAGCCTTACTCTCAGTTACTTTAGCCTGCCATGTCTTTCCAGAAGATGTGCATATTCTCTTGCACATCAGTCACTAGGAATGACCGTCGCACTGACACGCATTACCAGAGCAAACCATGAGCCCACCATGCTGCACTTCACAGCTTCTCCCCCTGAAGTTACAAGGCTAAGACCTTATCTCAAAGCCTGTTTTCAAGGAATAGTTCCCCAACAGATATGTTTCATTTCAAGTCATCTCATAAGTGATGATCTGTATTCTTCCTTTCCAGTAAAAAGAACAAAATCTGTCTCATGTGCCATGTGAGCTCCAATAAATCATTACCTTCTTCTAGTAACATTCATCTTCAGTTCAGTCCATATTATCAAATGCACCTCAAAAAGTATTCAGGTCACCTCATAGGCAGTACTCCATCAGTGCTTATAGAACATTAACCACCTTGTTTCATGTTTCAGTTTTCTCAGTATCTGCAGAAGACATTAAATAGAAGTATTTGGAAAACCGTAATCCTTCATTTGCTTGTTTCATGAAGTAATCTCAGTGATCTCTGGACTCTATTGCAGCTCTTCCCCTTTCAAGTAAAATCTAGTAACTCTCCACATCGGCTGGCACTGCATCGTCTTTGCTACTTTTTACACTTTTATACTTTGCTACTATTTTATCCTTCATGCCCAGAAATTGAAAAATCAATTTGACTGCAGCAAAGGAGGATATGCAGGGATGTGAGTGAAGGTCCTGAAACAAAGATGCCTCTTAGACAGGTTGCATAATTCAAGAATACTGTTTCTGTAAACCTTCCCTGCTCCAGCGACATGCGCATGTTCGTCCATTAAAACCTTCCCTTGTATGACCCACCAGCTTTCAGGAAAATGACCTCCTTCAATATATCAAATGTGCTATAAATGTTCCTGCGCTCTTGCAACTGAAAATCAACAAAGCAATGAGAAAAGGTGTTGCTGTTAACAGAAATGGCAATAAAAATAAAATAATAATAACCACACACACACACAAAACACAACACAAGGTAAAAAAGAAAATGTTTCAAGACTGGAAATTAAATGAAATGAAGTCTTAAATGTCTATGGGAATTACGATTAAACACGGTGCATGCAGTATATTGAATTCAAGCTAACATGGTAATCGGATATTTTAATTGTTTGGAAAACACTAATTTGCAGTTACTAAAGTGCTTGGGACACCAGTTCTCCCTTCCATGCTGTACTTCCCTCTCTATCCTAAACTGATAGGGGTACCTTAAGCTGTCTTTTCAGCTGACATTACAAGAGATCAGAATAATGAAGATGTCCTGAATTAGAAAGCATCTTGCAGTGAAATCCTGCATCAGCATCCAGTGTTACAGGCACCACTGTGCAAAACATCTCAAAATAAGGGATTAGTACCATACTATTTCATTTATGCCTACACTCTCTGTTTTAGGAGTGAAAAAATAAACAGAAAAAAAGAAGAAAAAAACACATTTGTTTGCCCTACCTCTTTCTGCATCATCCATGTTGATTACCAATGTTGTTTTGGGGCAATTAAAACAGTGTGACTGATGAATTTGAGTACCCATTTTTATATTGACTGTACAGCACTGGTGGGAGACGAGGTAGTTAGCTAAAAACTCATTAAGTTATGCATGCAGACAGAGAAGCTGCACTGAAAACAAACATAGAGGAAAAGCATTTCTGGATCAGACCAAGGGTTCATCTCGCTCAGCAGCACGTTTCCAATAGCAATCAGAAGCATCTGCAGGGGAAAGCTGAGTACTGGGGAGCGCATAAAGCTTCCCTTAACACACCCTCAGTCTCCAGACCTTTCCATCGCTGGGTCCTCTGGAGCAACATGTGGCCTTTATTTATCTGGTAAGCTCCAGTAGATAGCTATTGCCCGAACCTCTGAAGCTTCCTTTTGCTTGCGTGTTGTCTCATCTCTCACATGCGGCTTTGGCAAGGAGTTCCATAGCTCATCTACACACTGCGATCACCACTTTCTTCTGCTGGCTTTCAACACGAGTTCCACAACCTCTTTATCCTCTCCAGAGGATTCGATAGAAGTTGCGCAATATTAATTCCTTCCAGTAATGCTTGTAATTCCTCCATTCATTCATTACAAGTACGCTTATCACCATGATGTCTAGGGGTTTTTCCAGAGCTCCTCCTGCTTTCCCAGGGAGGTAGCAACAGCCAAAAATGCTTTAATCCATCTGCATGCAGTCGTAAGTTTGTGATCTTTGTTATCTGAGACAGAACTCAAAGTTAACTATGCATTTGTGACCAGGAGATTCAATTGCAGCTGAGAGCTCTGCAAGGATTGCTCTCAGAGATCCCTGATAAGGCTCTGTGCAGAGTGTCAGTGATGTGGTAGATTTGATGCCAGAGGTCCACAAAGACATTAAGTTTCTCTCTGCCTACCATGCTAAAAGAAGGATGAGAGGGCAGGACTTAATAACAGGTATTCTCTGTGACAATGTTTAACACATTTTTCAGCTGTTTCTATTAGGGTTTTATTATATTTTTTTTGCTTTTCAAATGTTTTTTCTAGGATTTCCAATAGCAGATATTTTTTGCTAAAAATGCCAATAGTTAAATGTGCATGTACTATTTAAATACAACTAATAGATTTTTTTGCTTCAAGCAGGCTCCCTTCCATTAGAAAAGAAGACTGCCATGTTAAGCAAAATACTTTTTAGAAAACTAGGTCCATTTTCCCATTTGAAGCAGAATGCATATGGGTAAACCACCATGAGCCAACATTTTTTGAAAAATGAGTACATCTAATTTAAGAAAGGTCTTTGGGATCTGCTTTGAAAACTACTACATAGTAACTTACATGACTTGTACATCCCTTGGGATCATAAACTCAGATTAAAGATACAGAAAACAGCAGTGATTTGATCAAGGGTTTTTTGAAAAAATAAAATATTTGCTAGAGATACAATCACTTATTGGTATTTTTATATAAACCGGCAGTCTTCACTATTTCTTAAAGCCCTTTTGGGTATTTTGTCCAGAGGAGTATTTCCCAGAGGCTTTTATCTTGTCTGGAAAGGGGGCTTATTCATGGAGCATTATTTATAATTTGTCTTCAAGGTATATTCTATTTTCTGGACAGCATATTCTGTGGAAAAACAAATAGTTCAAGACAGAATACTTTTACCTTCAAAACTGCCTAAATTTCCCCATGCCACACAACAAATAAGCCAACCTCATGTCTTTTGCTGTAAATATTTCAAAATACTCAGCAATGATCTGATCTATGAACTAGGTCCATGAACTCTGGCTACTAGCGACTCTGACAGTAGACACAATACTTTTGCACCTTTATTCCGTGAAAAACAGGAGATCCTTATATGTCAGGCACTTGCCTGAATTGGCTGGGCTGCAGAACCAAATCCTGAAGAAACCTGACATGACTTCAGCAAGTAAATGGAAAGTTGTTAGCCATGTTTTACAGCAGGCTCATGATTTCTCTTCCCCTGATACTGGGCCATTTATCAGTGTGGACCAGCAGATATATTCCTGAATGCTGAGGGTTTATCACTCAGTGTATTCCACTTTGTATCTAAAGCCCTGGCATCCCTCCTTTTATCACTTCAAAGACTAAACAACTCATTCAGAGGAAAATCACTTTCTGCACCTTAATTCCCCAATCAGCATCATCAGGAGCAACTCAGTTATTCCTGAGATAGTCTTCTGGATATTTTTTGTTTCCCCCCAAGGACATTTAACTAAAAAGGTATGTAGCTACTGAGCTGTTTCTGAACTCGAGCAATAGCAATAGTCTACAAAATGAAAGCTATATCGCAGCAGATGTGAAAGGATGGAAGAAAATGGAGACACTGGAGAGGCTCAGCTGTGGTTTTGACTTTCTTGTAGGTGTACGGTGATTACCTAGCGGATCAGTCACACCTGCATATTCTGAAGAGGAAAAAGGCACTCATTGAAGCATCTGTTGCAGGCCAAACTGTTCAATGTAATTCTGACTGCAAAAGGAGAATAAATTTGTCCACCATTTTGGCATGTCTGGTACTATTTCACTGAAAGCACAACTGGGAATAATGTGTCCATCCAAATGGCTTGTTTGGAGCTGATGGCAATCTAATCGCTGTCTTATTTAGGTTGATAGATTAAGGGGAATAACAGGCAGTTTAATCAAGTCTAATGTTTTCCAGCCCAGAAGCTGTATTTCAGCTAGTGTGGTAGCTGGGCATATTTGTGCTGTGTTATAAAACTGTGCACGAGGCATTCGGTTACCAGCTTGGGAGCTGCATATACACCTGACTAAATACCTTCTAATACCTAATTTTATGTAAGGTTCTACATCACCAGATAAAAAAAAAAAAAATCTCTATATCAGCAGGATTAAAGGTCTTTTCAATGTATATGTTTTTCAAAATTAAAAGATGGAATTATGTGTTTTCCGTTTTCATTACTAAAAGGCTAGCTCCTCAAGCTCATTAGCTCAGTTGTGATTAGCTCCTATCTTGCATAATACTTTTGTTCCTTGATGAATAAGCAGAGATTTCAGGAGTAAATGAACCTTTTTGATGAATTTAAAACATGTTTTTCTCTGTATAATGTCATATGCCTGTTTAATCCAAATAATAGTGCTAGTAGAAATCATCCAAAAGTGATCCTACTCAAAAACTTTCCTCTTTCAGTCTTATTCCATATGTTTCTATAAACCCCTTTTGCCTATGAATATGGTAAAAGAAGACATGGGCAAGAGGATTATTGAAATTGAAGGTTAAAAGGTATTTCAGGCTTGAGTGTTTTAATAGTTTGTCCAAGCAGGATTGTTCATTGCTGCAGCATTTAGTGCAGTTTAGTTCTTGACTGTCATGATGCGTGACCAAGTAGGCAGATAATTTTTGTTTTGATTTTATGATTCCAGTCCAACTTTCACTATGAAGGGTATAGTGTAAGGACCATGAAATCAGCTTGCTAAGGTAAAATTGGTATTTAGAAGGAAAGACTCTAGCTCAAGAATGGATTAACTAGCTGCAACAAATGAAGCATTTATTGTGAGAAGTTGTAAGAATTATGTTGCCAATTGCCAGCTAAACATCCAGCGTTTTCATGTTAACTTGGAAATAGCAGTCTCCATTGAGAAACCCCAGCAGCTGAAATCCTGCTATTCACAAGAAAATAATAAGAAAAAAACCTCAAAAACCTTACTAGACAATATTACTTTGTATTATCTACCAAACCCTATGCATGAGCTCTTCTCTTGAATATCCCCACTTTGTTTCACACTGATTTATTTAATGGCCTCATTTGTGTATTGGTTCACATTTTCATTATATTTTGCCATTTAGCATTCTCCATGATTGTGTTTCATTGAACAGATGCACTACAGTTTCTCTGCAGAAAATTCTATGATCCATAATTAGATGTCAATATGTTTTCTTGTAATGCTATTGTGAATTAAACACATTTTTAGTTACACGGACATTAATTAAAATCATAAGCTGAATTGTTACATCTTTTCAAGCCAGTTAGAGAAAATATTTCTGGTTTACTTGAGTTCTGTAGAGCATTCCATTTTAATTCTTCATTAGTTACTGTACTGGAAGGATCTACCCCCATCCCAACCCAAATGACGCAACTTTAATATGCTTAACAAGATCAACCCTGCCCTGTGATGCGTGCATCTAAGCTCTAAAGAATGCCTTCAGTCATATGCACTCAAACTATGGATGAGGACACCCTCTCTGTCTAGGAACTGAGATCTAAGTTTATTGAGCGTGACCCAGAGCTTACCTTCATCCCAGGTATCGCTGCCTACACGAGAGTGTACTGGAGAATAAATGTATTACGGTAGGAAAAAGTGACCTTAAATGAAGGAAGAAGCGGGTTGACAGCCCCAAACTAAGAGCCTACAGGCAAAGTTTAGAAACCTGGCTGCTGTTAACAGATAGGAGGAACAGAGGGAACAAG
The DNA here is from genome assembly GCF_023634155.1 of Falco peregrinus. NCBI lineage: Eukaryota > Metazoa > Chordata > Aves > Falconiformes > Falconidae > Falco > Falco peregrinus. Next base: position 5,415,165 of record NC_073739.1, read on the forward strand.
AGTAGTACCAAGATCTTGCATAATCATTGACATGTTTTATATACTAAATGATGTAATTTTTTTTTGCCTGTAGGGGAATCAGTTTTGATGGGCAGGAGCTAAGAATTTTCTTTAGAAAAAAATCTATAGCAGTAAGTTTTGGAGGAGGTTTCAAGCAGGTCCCAACAGAATGAATGGCATAAGGCTGGCAGAAGATGTGTGAAATAACTGTAAACAGCTAGTGGGATGTGAGCTAGTGAGGAAAAGAGCAAAGAACAGCTTAAAATAATAAGGCGAGCCAGTGAGAACCAATATTCTTCCCTATTATTGTAGGTGGCACGTCCTTCCAAAAACACCCTTTTGGTTAGTATAACATTTATTTCTACTTCCTACTCACTGAGGGCAAGTTTTGCCTCCACTTTGCAGTTGCTAAAGTTTCCAAGACATAAAGGATGTGATTCAGAAGAGTAAAAGCAGGATGGAGAAGGGAAGTTGGGGTTCAGCTTCTCCTGTGCATGGTGGAGGTTGACTCTGTGGAATACATTGCTGCAGGCCGCACAGGGGCAGAAAGAAGCAGAAGAGGTACCCAATAAAGAAAGGGAAAACAAAAAAAACCCCAAAAAACCCCACTAGCTAGAACCTTTTTTAAAGGCCCCATGTAAGGCACAGTCAGTCTGAACTGTTCGAAGAGAGGGTTCTGTGCTGCCCCTTTTTTATTCTCCTGCTGTGACGCATCCCCTTTTGCCCAGTCCCTCTCTCCAGAGGGTTTAGTTACAGGTGTGAGTTTGATTCAAGAAGAAACAATGACCTAGATAAGAGCCCAATCCTGCTTTTCCATGCAGTTGCCTCATGCAGCACCATACCAACTTGTACTGCAGCATCTAAAGCAGCTTTCAAAGGACGAGCTCAGGATTTGACTAGGATGCTATGGTAGAATATACAGGGGGGAAAGGAAGAGAGATTAATCCAAGCCACTAAATGACTTCCTGTCATCTGTGGGGATGGATGTAAAGCTGTCCCGTGGCACTTCCCAACCCCACAGGTGTTTTGCCGCAGCGGGAAGCCATTACTAACTTGGGTACAAAAGCAGTTTTTTCTGCAGCTTTCCTCGCTCTCCTCCCTCACCCCTCTCCATATGCAGCTGTATAAGGAAGAATTATAACTAGAGTTTGCGGGGATGTGCCTTCAGCATTTTCCAGAAGATGCTAATTGATTAAAATTTGAATGTTTATAAGATGGGTATTTGCAAAATGAGACATTCAGAAGGAGAAATGGAAAAATTTTACTTCATCCCATTTCATTGTAATTTTAGTGAAAAGTTCAAATTTTTAGCTTTCAGAAGACACAGAAAGACTTATGTGAAAACAAAATACTTATAAATGACTGCCTTTTTCCAAGTTTTCAGCTTGTGAAAGTTAAGGATTGCAATTTCTCCTCCTGACTTAGCTCTATTTTCAGTGAGAGCACACGCAGTTCTAATGAGTGCCATTAGGTCCGTGACAAATTTTCTGAGTATCAAACCTACTTATGGTAAAACACAGACTTCACAAAATTAAAAATAGTGTATTGAGTTCTTAGGAGATTGAAAGGCAAACATTCTGAACTGTGAATAAGTCAATGTTTTAAAACCTGTAAGAAATCTCAAATTTAGAGAGGAGCTCAATTTGCATGCAAGATTTACTGTAAATTTTGAACACAAATGTCATTGAAATATTCACAGAATTAGGTTATACAAAAGATAAATTCTGACTGAAGACTCCACTATTTGCAAGTATCACATAGCCAAATAGCTAGAGCAGTTACGAGTATGAGTTTAAAGTCTATAGATCAAGGCTTGGATTCTCTGAACACATCAAAAGTCTCATAGCAGCTCCCAAGGTTCTGCTGATTAACCCAGTAGGATATTAATTAAGGAAACATCTGCCATCCATACTCAGCATTCTCTTTCACCAATTAGGAAAGATCTGGGTAATTCAGACTTCTGAAGCACTTTTTTTTTTCCCTTTTTTTTTCCTAGCGAATTAAGTCTATACAGTACTGACTGAAATAAGCCAGTTTACTACTAAAACAGGCTGTAATACCTACTGGAAGTAGCAGAACTGAAGGAAAAAGAAGATTATCATTTTAAAAATAGTTCAAGCTACCTGACCCAGTTTTGTGTAGCTGCTGGATTCTCAGGCAGACATCTTCCCGTGCCATGTACTGGAAGAACAAGGGGTTAGATAGTCCCTTCCCAGAGAAAAAGCTCTGAAGCAAAGCCAAACAACAACAAAAATCAGATGAACTCCACGAAAAAGACTAGTTAAGGAGAACAGGGTTATTGTTTTTTGAAGCTGCATACAAAAGGTCAAAGTTAGAAATTTGCTAATAGTTTTCCTTGCTCTATATCTGCCTTCTCATGGTCCTGGGGTACTATATAACACCAACGGTGGCATTTGTGTGACTACAGTCAAAGGTACAGTGCTGCTTCTGTGGGGCCTACTTTCCAGACGTTTTATGTATTTCACTTAAATATACACACCAGAGCACAGCAGATTACCAGCAGACCTTTTCTATCCTTCTTGCCAGTGAATAGCCTTGCCCAGTTCCCCCCACTTCCACCTTGACTTCTCTGACCAAAGCCAGGTGAACACTGAAGCCGGCCATGCCGACCCAAAGCCAACAGAGATCTATCACTCCCCCAAGGCTATCCCTAGTTCACTGCCTTGCTCACATTGTCTTTCTTGCAGTTTGCTTGGTTCCTTCTCCCTTCTTTCACCTGCTGTGATCTTCAGCTCGTGCTCTCACCCTGTCCCAGTTGTCTCTCCTCAAGTGTCAACGACTCCAACCAGCCAGTGGCAGACACCTCCTTCGTGCTTTGCCTCTTGCTGCCCATGAGAACATGGGGCTGCCTGTAAACATGAAGAATCACTTCATTTTCCTATTTCAAAACTAACCTTAAAAATTCTCCTCTGCCATGATACTTTAAAAAAATTGTCCATGGTTAAGCAGCTGGTGTGCCGAGACCACTGCCTACTGTGCCAGTCAATTTCCTCTTATTTTTAACACTCCCCATGCAGGACCAGCCATCTGTTTCTTGTTTTACCCTTTGATTGCAATCTTTTGGGGATGGTTTTATTTCTGTACATTCAGCACCAGCCAGACTGGGGTCAATGAACCCAGGCAGCCCCATTCAGTAGTGTATAAATACATATTATAGCCCTTCATACTGCAATTTCAAGCATTGGGTTTATTTTTCTTTTACCATTGGAATGGGAAGTAGTCCAATATTTTTCATTTAGTCGTGGGGTTTTTTTATTAGAATTCTATAAATGCATAGACATAATAATGATAATAATGATAATGATGATAATTAATAATAATAATAATATTAATAATATATTGTTCTTGTTGTTGTTACAGGTATGTGATACAGTAACACCAAGAATACAACTAATTGCTGAACACCAAATATCTGTGGTGAATCTTTCCCACACACACAAGAACACTGAATCCCAAAGCAATGTGTGATGCACTAGGCTTTGTTGCTTGTTTCTTAATTACCACTGAGAAAGAATGCATGTGGAACTGTGATTAGCTTTACAACAGAAGTGAAAGTGTACAAGAAGGGGGGGGGGGGGGGGGGGGAGAGAAAAAAAGATAAAATCTGGGAGTCTTGCAAGGTGACTTCCAATTTTCCTAAGGTACTGTCTAAAACGCCTTAATTTCAATAGTTGCTGTGCAGTAAGACCTGCTTTGAACCAGTGAAAGGTCTACAAACCAGAAATACAGAACTCATGTAGGTGGTGCCTGCCGTGTTGGTACCATCCAACTCATCGGTAAATTGCAGGCTGCACCAAACAGACACCAAGTTTATTCCAAACTCGCAGACTTCCCGGCCACCAACGGGGTGACTGTTTTGTCCCTGCAGATGTCTTTTCAAGCATGTTTTAAAGAGCCCTTGACATCTTGCTTTGCACGGTTAGGGGCATGGCAGGGTGGCAGATCATTTTGTGAATAGGCTTTCCTAACACAACAGCAAAAAGTGGGAAAGGCACTTTCACATTTCCTTTTTGCCTCAGGAAGCTTGAATGCATTTCACCATACAACCTCCTTAACTATTCACAAACAGGTATGTCTGTGGTGAAGCTACACCAATTGCTTCTCCTGAAGATATTGCATTACTACATGCAAAATTAAGTAGCTGTACCTCCAACTCTACTCCTTTTTGCAGCAGACTTATGTGTGCTGTGCACCAGCCCTTACACTTTCCTGCCAGTTGTCCAGAGTCTAGAGTATCTTCACAGTTAAGAAAGTGTGGGAATACTTGCTTTATAAATGTCAGAGGAGCATAAACATGAGTGAGTGTTTCTCAGAACTGAAGAGTCTTGTTCAGTATCAACCATGCCCAGAAAACAAAATTTCGTGTGAAATATCTCTTCTAAAAAAGCAGGCTGAAAGGATTTGGGTTTCAGAAGTTACATGCTGAAGAGGTGGGTTTAATCATCAGAATTTTGGCTGGAGGTGAAGAATGGTGATTAATCACCTAATCCCATAATTTTCTCTATCTAGTTATGCATACAATACACACCCATTTCTAAAGATGATCCTGTAGGAAAAATGGCAGTGCAGTTTAACTGGTACATAGAAACAAGAAAAGATAATTAAATCATTAAAAAAAGGAAAAAAGAGGGGGGGAAAAGTCCACCAAGCTAATACAGAAGAGAACACAGAGATGGAAAAAAACAGAACAGTGGTTAGCCTGTCATTTTATCTTGCTGTTGTTCTTGATTTATGAAATCTAAGATAACAAAAAAAAAAAAAATCTGTCCCTTGGATATTTGCTAGTATTTCAGGTCACACTACAAAAGCTGCCTTATTTTAAGAATTTTCAGAGGGTTACTTCTCCCATACCTCTGTTTTGAATTTGACATTCATGAAAAGGAGAGACTAATAAAACTAACCAGATCCACACTTGTACAAAACCATGTAACCAATCGCGCATCTACACAACAAACCTCAAAACACAAGGGCACAGTCCTGCAGGGTTTTGCTCAAGGAAGTGTTATTTCTGTAAAGGCAACCCTAGAATACCAGTATGTATTCTTTCACAAACACAACATATACAATACTTCACATCTGGAGTACTCTGGAGCAGAAGTTTAAATGTGCCAAGTTATGTGATGCTTGCTGTTGTAGCAAATGTCTGCTAGGGATTTATAGGGGAAAATTTTGCTTTGGCAATGGTGATAAACATGCACTAATAATACTTTTCCATCTCAAGCATTCATGTTTCTATGTGTAGATAGGGACCGACAAACATCCATTGGTGATCTAAACCAAAACATGAGCCCAGAGGTGAAGCCCGCTGCGCCAATAAATGATTTTTCCTATCCTGAATCCACAGGTTGCAGAATAAAGGAATTAAAGCTATCATTCATTTTTACTTGTTCCTAGTGTTGCTGTACGAAAACAATGGCTGTTGAGCAGCTGCATCATCCTGGTGCAAACTCAATGAATTTGCCCCAAAGTAAAGACAAACCACTCCAGTTATTAAAAGGAAAGATAAGCAGTGACTAGGAGAGGAGCTGATTATTCTGCCATACTATACTATCCTCTCAAGTGTCTTGATTTTGTTTGATTTTTTCCCCATCAAGTGCCAGAAAGAGCTGGCTGTCAACAACTCACAGGTTCCTTTTACAAAGCTGTAGATTTTCCAAGACTGTACACCAAACCAGAATTTGTGATGATTTACACCCACTCATGCTGTACATGCAGATGGAAATCTGAACAATGAAACAAAGCCCGTATATCTTTCCTTTTGTGACCTGCAGTGAGGGGCTTTGTATGGAGCACCCGAAAGGAGGTGTTTTATATGGAGTACTCTCTAAAGGTTACAAAGATACTACAGCTCACCTCCTCACCCTAAAAAAAAAAAAACAAAAAACAACAAAAAAAACCAACCCCTAAAAAACACCACACACACACGCATCCAAAAAAAAAAAAAAAAGCAGCAAAATGAAACAAAGAAAAAAGACCTGTTTTCTGGCAGTAATAGCCACAAGAAAGTTTCTATCCATTTTCTGAAGACCAAGGTGCTTTCCCACGTGCTTCACTGGCACCAAGTTTTATTTCTAAGCCATTTGTGTGAGGTTTGGGCAATGGAGAAACCACACCCTATTCTTTTCTTGCCCAAATTATCTGTCAGCATAGCCCTTAGTACCTGCAGCTGGCTTACCTCTGGTCAACAGTGATTAGGAATAAGCAAGGAAGAAGTCTAACTTTGCTTACATGCACCAGACTGGAATGCCTGGAGAGGGGAGAAGCGGAGCTGAATGTTTCCCTTCAGAATGTTCTCGGCTCTGGTTTTCATCAATTTTCAGTCAATTTATAATGTATTGATACTCAGAATGACCCACGTTGTTAGGCTTTTCCTTCATGTGATGAATGAATGCTGCTAAAGAATAAAGTTAAACCGTAAGTTCACACAGATAAGCCTTCAAAACTGGCAATAAATCTAAATGGATGAGAGCTTCTTAGCCAGCCGAATGCAGTCATTCAGCACATAACTAACATAAAAGACTCAGACTTGCCCTAGGCACTTACCTGGGGCATTTCTGGGTTTCTTGGAAAGAGCTAACAGCTTATTGTGTTTATTTCAGTCTTCCCAGGTATCTTATACCACTCCGTTACTAGTACTCAGCAGTATCACTACTTTTTCCATTTAGAGTGGCATCCTAACCATCTCATCTTCCCATCATCTCATCTCATCTCATCTCATCTCATCTCATCTCATCTCATCTCATCACAGATAACACTTCTGTCTATATTATTTCAATACCCAGAAGGATCTACCTCATATATATACCTTATGATATATAAAATATATGAACTAGAACTCATTTATTGTTTGTGGATATAAATAATTTGCAATAGTATTAACAACCCTTTTATATTACTAAAAAATAGTAAAACATAAAAAGCAGGCTAAATATTTGGATCTCTGTCAATGATTTGACTCAAATTTTCCTTTGGCTTGGGAAGGGTGGGGAGGGCCATATCTTAGTGAAAGGTCATAATGCAGTCTTATGTTACCCAAATTATTATGATGAGTAAATTCTATTGAAGACTACCATTACAACTGGAGTGAGCAAAATATGTAATTCTGACTTTAAAGTGACGGGCAGCTCTGTGTGATTTGGGCTGTAAAGCTCCCACTGTCAGACTTTGTGGTATTCATCAAAAAAGGTAAAAAAATTTGTATTTCCCTTCTATCTTCAAAATATGAAATCTTTTAAACTATAAAGTCAGGCAAACCACAGTCATTAAGGCATGTATGATGTTAATCTAGTATTACATCTAGTAGACTACATCATATACATCCAGTATACACCCAGTATAAGGCTTGTCAGTTAGCAAAGGCTGTGCGTAGTCTGTTCCGGACAGCTGTCATTTGACTGACAGATCTCAGGGTCAGCACTGCCTGTGCTGACATGGAGAACACAAAGCTAAGTCAGAAAGAGCCCAGACCCTGAAAACCTCAATATTCAGGTGTTCAGACTTCTGACCATTATTATACCAGATAGCCTATAAGCTGATGTTCCTCACCTGCGCTGAGTGGAGAGTTGAAACCTAATGTTTAGGGGGAAATGACTGTGTCAAAGTACTCACAGTCTGCACATCTGAAATGTATTTCGTGCTTTTGTAAGCTAGCTGGGTCATAAACGTATTTTGCTGGGCAGCAAAAAGGAATGGTAAATCCACAGTGTAGCTGGAACGGTTAGGAAGCGCACCAACACATTTGACAGTCCCAAAAGTCTCACTTTCTTCAAAAAACGATGGCCCAACCCTATAGACCATACACAAGTAAAATTTCTCAGATCTTTCTGGATAAAATTCCTCCCTCTCCATCTCCTTTCCTTCACTTGCAGTTCCACACGCCCACGCAATACTGGAGAAATTTGTCCGTGTGAGGAGCTGTGCCAGGAGGAATCAGTCTCTGCAGCTATGCTGCTGCAACAGGCACCCGCGCCCCACTGCACCTCCCGTGCTGGAGAGGGGCGAGTATCTCAGGGAAACCACCTTCCCTTTCCAAGAGCTGGACTACAGTTCATTTTTTTAATTATTATTAATTTTGCAGCTCTTCCTCGCCCTGCCCCCCCTGCTTTCCAGTCCATCATGAACACTGTAAAGGGCATTTAAGGGGCATTATTGCTTATTTATATGCTCAAAGTGCTTTTGACTCAGAGTTCTTCCTATAACAATCAGGATAGGGTGGTGGTTGGGTGTTTGGTTTTTTTCCATAGTTATTTCTTTCTGTCTGACAGACTGCTGTTAATCACATGCGTGACAGTATTCTGACCTATAATAAGTTTACGCAGTTTGGAAAACTGTTATGTACCCCTCTCTTATCCCTGTGCCTGTCACCGCAAGTTATTTTCACAGGTTGGTTTTCTGGAAGGTTGTTCAGTGGGTTGTTTGGTGTTGTTTTCTTTTGTGGGTTTTTTTTTCCTATCTAAACACATCTTTACAAAGCTGAGATTATAAAACAGAAAGGTGTTTTCACCATGTTTTCATTATTTGCTGACACAATCTACTTGCATTGAAAAGAATTCAAAGAACCAAAAGAAATTGGTAGAAGTCTACATAGCAATAACACACATGTAACAGGTAATTTTTCCCTGATTCCTGAGCAGCAAGGAAACTTAACCTGCATTGTGAATTCAGGCCTTCAGCATCTAATTTGACCAAAAGTCAATAGGACTTCGGTTTATGGATTTCTTAAAACTTTCAATACTCCTACACACCTCAACCTTAGCCCAAACTGAGCAAGTTCAGAAGGTTGCCATAGGCTTTCCTCTTGTTGAATGCAAATAATGAACTTAAATACATGGTGGAGAAGAAATGCACAGGCTGTTCCACCTCTCCTAACCACATGCAGCGTGTAGGGATGATTGTTAAGTTTCACACTTGTGTTTTGTTGCCTTTTTTCATATGCAGGTTGTAATACTTGATGAGAAGATGAAGTGACCTAATTCCATTTCATGAGAGCCTTGTTTATCAAAAGCCAAAGTTTTGAGTACTATCTAGACATCTAGAAGATGCAGTTAGGGCAGCTCATTATCAGCAGTATCGAAACACACAGAAGTGCCTCCTCCACCCCTGTACTGCTCTCAGAGCAGGAGATGGGAACGGCAGACATCAGCCGGCACTGAGCAGAAATCAACAGCCTGCTTTAAAACAGGTCAGGAAGACAGGGTTATTGATCAAATGAATCAGGAAAGCTAATGGAGAAATCCTTCCACTACTCTTATCCTTCCACCTTTCCTTGCAGTGTTGACCAGGAGCAATATGGGGCTAAAATCTGCACAAGAGAGCAGCAAGTTCCACTTCGTGAAGATTTTGTACAGGTCATTTGCACCCAGCCACAAACCTATGCCTTGTGCAGCTCCCAGTAGACATTTCTATTCAGTGAGTTCATTAAATTGAAAATTAAAAAAGAAAAAATGTTTGCCTCAGCTTCCTTTTTTATCTAACAAGGTGCAAAGGTACTATTGATCAAATTTGCCTCTTTTTCTAAATATGTTAGGTTTCAGTAGAGGATTCTTGTGAATTAAAAGTTGGCAATTGTTCTGATCTTGGCTTCTGAAAACATGTAATGAAATACACATTGCACAACATGAAAAGCAACTACACTGGAGGCAAAGCAGGGGAGGGCAACACGTTCACCACCATGCATGAATATGCTGAACCAGATAAATATGGAATTTTCTTGAAACAGCTCGTAGTTTCCTTAGGCTGGCAACAACGAAAATTTTCATCTCACTTAACAAAAGTGCTGAGGGAAGCCAGAGAAACTCGTATATTGAAGCTGGAAGTAGTAAGAGCTCTCTCACAGCCTTAATGACCTGCTCTCGCAAAACCAGTCCCTCTTTTAGGGATATGACTTCCAGTACAAATTGGGACCAAAGCAGCACACAGGTAAATGCGGTGGTTTGAAAACAGCTTTTCTGCTAGGAAGGGCCTGTTTCATTGCAGTTTATGGTGTATAGTAGAGCAATACTCAATAGTAATAGCACTACTACAGTTTGTGACTGCATTAATAGTAAGTATTTGAGGTTGGAGATCGTTTTCCCACAAGCCCTTGGCAGAGATCTTTCATTCATCAGTCATCATTTTACTGAGGAGGACTGATTCCTTTCCCCTGCCACTGTCACAGAGTGTGATGGTCATTAGGTATATTTGGCTCCCAAGCTTCTAAATTCCTACAAAGAAAAAAACTAGTTTAAATTGCTTTTCTAGTGCTCTGTTATCAAACACCACTGTGTTTTTGCAAACAGTAATGTCAATCTGAAAGGCCCCATGTTTTAAGCCAGAAAGCTCCAGTCTACACTTCTTCCTTTTAAAAATGACTTACAAAAACAATCTGCAGGTTAGGTTTTACCCGTTGAAAAGCCATACATCAATGAAAATCCTGGCCATTCCCAATCTTTAAAACTACTTAAAATGACAGTAGCAGGGGTATTATCCCATGTACTGTGCCAAATGTAAGTAGTTGTATTCCACCCACCTAAGTTCTTTCTTTAGTTTAATTGAACGGTTAAATTGAAGTGTTTTCATTTCCTGCACTAAAATGGTGTGCAACATCCCAGCTGAGTCTTATCCACCTTCTTTCAATCAGCAATATGTTTCCGTGGAAATGTAAACCATTCCGTTATGTATATAAACTCACTTGCAATCTCACATGCTATAAGACACTGATAACATGCATTATTTAGTCCCAATTTAAATACAGCAGGCAAGATCACCTGCTGGGCTGTACAGCTAACTGATGCTCCGTCAGACTCCAGCAAATGATAACTCAAAATAACAGTTATATGGAAATTTGTAAAGGAACCTTCAAGCCGTGTACCATCGCTTCACTCGTTTAACAGCCAAATGAATCAAGCAGATACAGAAACTATTGAAGAGGTTTGAGTGGAGAAGTGGGAGAGCCAGAATTGCTCTTGCCAGGCTTTGCCTGCCAAAAACATTAGGAAGCTTTCTCTATATCTAATATTAGACAGCAGAACTGGACCTCTAGTTACTGTCTCCAGAAATGCACCCAGCAGAAATGAATACATCTCCATGAGATGACATGAGAGCACATATGTCGTGCCAGGCTATCACTAAGCTTTGGGCAGGCTATCAGAGACGGTGCCAGAGGCTGGATGCTGCCGAGAGCTATGTGCTTTGCCCATAGAAGAAGGAATGTTGCTCCGACAGACCATACCCTACAACGATGCTGTGATTTTGAAAAGGCTCCTTCAGTGTCGTGGGGGACTTTGGACAGGGGGGGGAGGGAAGGCTATGACAGTGGCACATTAGCTAAGTCTCTCCAGTGTATACCAGAAAAAATAGTTTCTAATTAAAAATTATGCCAACTACAGAGAGAATGATCTGAAAATAACTCTTACTTCTTTTACTAACTCCACCCCCCCCCCACCCCCCACCCCCCATTTCTTCAAGTTTCTTGGCTTTAAGACTTTCCACACTCCTCTCTCTGCTTCCCCCTCTCCCACCTCTCACCTCCTCCCCCTCCAATCTGGCTTCCCCGCCTCCCTTGGCAGCCTCTTTAGCTTTAATTCAATAGTTAAAAGGCTGAATCAAAAGTTGTATAATCCATTTGAACCAACTTTTATTCCCTATCAGAAAAGGAGCAGAGGCTAAGGACAGCCTAGCTGTGATTTCAATTCCATGGGACCGAGCGCAACGAGTGAGTGGTATTTCCTCGTACCATGCATGCTTTATTTGCCTGGTGAGAAGTGGTACCCGCACAGCCAGGTGCGGCAGTCGCAACGGGGCATCTCGGTGACAGGCACGAAACAGCATGGGGCTGTTCCTCCAGCCCCTCTCATCTGAGACATCTCATCACGGCTGCCATGCAAAAAGTAAAACCTAGAAGCTGCTTTAGCTTCAGGGGAAGGCAAATTTCAAGAAGATAAAGGCAGAACAAGGCAAGGAAAAGGAGGGGGAAGACAGGAAAGAATAATAAAAGTATGAAAAAGAGGAGAAAGGCTGACCAATTTTACCTTTTTTGTCCAAAACAGGTCAGCGTCAGCTGAAATAGGGGCAGAGCATGCAGGTAGACACTATGAGAGCCTGCCTTGTAGGGGAGACCAGGAGATGCCTTGATTAACCTAATAAAAAGGATGACACCTGGTATGACTGCTGTGCCTAATTACAAAAAACAAGCATGAGAGAAGAAACTCAATGCTAGTAGACAGTATTAACACAAAACCAAGTCTAAGTTCACCATAAGTGGTTTTAGTCTGCAAATAAGGAATGATGGCATTAATGCTACGAACAGAATTGCAGGAAGAAGAGTTAGCGGCTTTCAAGGCGCAGGTCGGTAGGAGTCAAAGCAGGCATTCCATGCCTTCAGCATGGGGCACCTGGCAGAGTGGCTATGCAGAAAAGCAGTGAAGGAAAAGAAACGGCTTCAGAGGCAGGAACTGAATGGGTCTCAGCGCTGGCAGTGTCACAAGTGTTGTCAGCACACTGTCTTCTCCTGTCCAGCTTCAACACCCTGAAGTAATACACCACGATATGCTGAGACCAGTAACAGAGTCTCTACAGCCCTGGTAACATCAATGTCCTAGCCAGATGCAGCCTTGTCATGGGAGGGTCACAACCTGGTCTTGATCAGGAGTTAAGTAATTGGGTGTAACAAGGCTCAGATCCCATGCAAACAGGGATCAACAAGTGATGGGTGAGCAGTGCCCAAAGCTGCTGGAAGTGCATAGGGTGTTGCTGTGGGTTGATTTCAATAGTGTCCTGTCTGCAAACCAATATTAAGAATTTTGGTTAGAAAAATGGAGTAACAAATTTTATTTATTTGGAAGACTTGTGCTGTCTTTGGTTTTTAAAAAAAATTAAAAAACAAAAAAGAAAGAAAATCATGCTTCCTTCTACAACTATTAAGAGGAAGAAAAACATTACACAAAGATTTTTCAGCACATCATGGAGAGCAGAGACAGGCTGATTTTTCTCAAAGGTCAGCGTTGCACCATTTCAGTTTGGTTTAACCTAATTAACCCTGCCTGTAAAACTCTTAAATTTACTCAACGATTTCCTCTCACAAAAAAAAATCATTTATTATATGTGTTTGAGCCCAGGTTATTGGTTGTCTTTAAACTATTTCTTTTAAGGTAAATGGTAAAATTAGAAATCTAGATTAGATGAATTTATTCTGGCTGTCCTTGGTTTTTTCCCCAGCTATTTGAGAGTTTAAAAATAAACCAGCCATACCGCATTGCTTGAGAAAAAAAAAAAAAATCTTAGATCTCAGATATAACTTATAATGGGATTTTTTTTCCTTTAAATTAATCCTCATATTTTAAAACCTGCAAGAGCATATGGGAACTGCACACACATCTTCGCATGCACTGAAGCCTGACACTTGCGCAGGGGCTGAATTTTGGCAGTAAGTGAGCCCATAAGGACCTTCCACCCTCTGAGAAATGGGGCACACACCACAGCAGCAGTACGACATGCCTCCCAGATCCTCACCACACACAACCACATGTGTTTTGCAACCAAAATATTCAAATTGCATATACTTTACAAGTCAGGCTAAAGACTTCACCAAGTTGCTGTTAGTATCACTACTGTTGCACATTCAGCCATTTCTTCTCTTTTTATCTGGATTCTTTTACCAGCCTATCCTTGCTGCATGTAGGAACAAAATACAAACCAAAATTATTATTTCTTTGTGATCTAGGAGGAAAAAAACAAGCTACAGTAGCTCTGAAAACACCTGTAAGTTCAATAGTCACCACCACTCAAAGAACAATGCTACCTGGTTTTGAAGCAGCTGCTGAGGACACTGTTCCTACTTTTTCAACCACTTTCCCCCTCATTTCTTCTTAAACATGCTAAAACCAAAATTTTATTTCCATTTCTAACTGTTTAGTGGTAACAAAAACACAAAACAAAACAAAAAAAAAAAAAGAACGTACGTGAGGATTTTGATTATATGCTGTCACTACAAGTTTTTTTTATTGTAAAAAAGCAGAGATGAAAGTTACATTCATTTCGTCTCCTACAGTTCCTTCTCACATGTTGTCAGCTCCCCTCGTGCATGCACGTCCACCCTGCGCACAGTGAGTGCATACAGGACATTGGAATCGCTGTGGGATAAGTGCAGTATTAGCTCAGTGTGGTAGCTTTGATATGTGACGCTCTGCAGGGCTGCCAGCAGAGTGACAGTCTCCTTACCCTAATGCAAAGACCATTCTTCATCTATTCAGTTCACTTCTAATAGTCTTATATTGTCATTAGTGGCACGAAGCAGATTGTGCATCGCGACAGAAAGCCTTGCATCCCTGAGGATTAGCTTTTGCTTTTTGAGTGCCAGTTCTGAAGCATTCGACAGGTTTTATCAGGTGAAAATAAGGGTCAGATGCAATCAAATGAAATGAAGGGAAAACAAACAGGCCAAAATGAAATAAGGAGATAAGCTAGAATTCTCATTTCTACTACATTTTATCCAAAGGGAAGAACTTGATTTTTGTAGTGAGGCATTTTTGTATCAGCAAAGTGAGGACTGTATGCACTGCACTTTGAATTCAAATATACAGATCGCAGCAGTTAAACATTAACTGCTTTCTTCTGAAAAATTCATTGCAATGTACTCCTCCATGAAATAGATTTGGTCCATTTAAACCCACAAATTGTGCTAAATCTGGTCATCGGGAAACCATGAGAAATAACTCAGGAGGCAAGGGCACTTCTGAGTGCCTGTGACCCAGTTTTGGTACCAGTGCCCATGGTAAATAGAACTATCCTTTGAGTGGGTTTAGAGATTAGCAGGGAAGGTGCCACATACTTTGTCAAATGCCTCCTTGCAGAGGTTATGGGACCACTGTGCTAGGTGCTACAGAAAAAAACCATCCGGAAGGTTCACAGCACAGAGGGACCCAACACGACGGTAAGTGACTTTTCTCTAGTGATGCAGCGACTCGGTGGTAGAGCCAAGAGCAAAGCAAAGATCTCCAATCCCAGTCTAGCAGCTCCCTCCTCCCTACCCCGTCCTCCACCGTGATATTACTTACTTTTAAGGATTAATTTTTAGGGCTGCATTACCTGTGAGTGTGGGAACATTTTGTGTGGAGGAGTGCTGGTAAAAGGCTATTTAAAAGAACAAAAATACCATATGCTTCCTGTATTAGTTTGGAAGCCTCATTAAGGTCAACATAAAAGACTAAGATACACTTGTGATTTGGCATGTACTTTCACTTGATCGGAGGGATGGTATTTTTGTAAACAAAGTTGCTAATTTCACCCAGTACAGAATAAACTTGTGTGTAAATATCCTGAGCTGTAATAGTGCTGTACCTTGGGAGGAAACACCCTGAGTTGATGTCTCTCCCTGGTTTTGCTGATCCTAAGTACTAATGGAACTTTGTTTCTGAACACAGCAGAGAATAAAAAAAAAAAACATATTATCGAGCATCGTGTAAGCAGTTTGCTACTAAACCAGCAGCCACCTGTATGAGTTGATAATTTAAACTGAGACAGAGACTGCGCCTCTATGTGAGAAAGGGTCTGCAAAGGACTTGTGTCTGTTAACAGCAGGTTATATATTAAATAAGTCTAACACACTCAAATACTGTCATTTAATTCTTACTACTAGCTATAAGAAAAAAAAAAAAAGTGGGAAACAAAGGCTGAGATTCTGCCCTGAAATATTACAGTGACAAAAATCTTAGTCCCAACAGCAATGAAGAGGAAAAAAAAAAACAGACCAAAAAAAGTAGTAATGTATTAATTATATCCACGTAAATCCTAAAAGCATAATTCTACTCCAATATTGGTTCTGTAAACGGAATAGTATTGATCTCAGTGAACACATGCTAAATTTGTTCAGCCTGGAAAAAGAAAAAATATTTACTTTCAAACTGCTAATCAAAAACCTAATACTCCATTCTGAAAGCTCTGATCTGACATTTGTTTTCATTTCAACCAAGCATTTTTTATTTCCATTGACCAATCGGGGGGAAAAATGTCAGAAAAATCAAAATTTCTAATCTTACAGGGTCCATTTCCTTGCATAACCTTATCCTAAAACTAACAGCTTTCATTATTTGAAGAACGGCATTTGCAGAAATTTAATTTAATTCTACAGGTCACAGAACCTGGTTTGATACTGAAGAAAGAGGTGAGGCAGGACACGCTTGATCAGACTGAAAGTGTTTTATTGTCTTTAACACTCTTCACTGAAAACATCTTAATATTTTAATCTTTAATAGGCAATTGAGACCCACTGATCTAAATTTTCTTCTTTAAAATGCAGACTTCCAAGGTAGGAATCACAATAGCAAAGGGCAAGGGCTGACAGGGGATGAAAATAAATTTCATATAAGGGAAAGGAAGCAGACTGGCAAAATCATAAATACAACTGTTCAGCATTTCCAATTTTCAGGTTTATGTATCTAGTTACAGTTAATTTTTTATGAACACCTTTCCTTTAAAAGAAAGAATATAAATGCAGATTTTTAGATCTAAAACAGACTTTTCTTTCAGTTTAAAGGAAGCTGAGTGACAAAAATCTTTGACTTAAAAAAAAAGTAACAAAGGTGAAACTTCCCCAAGGAACATCTAGATTATGAATATTTTTTAGAAGATATATAGAAAACTTTTCCATATTTTCCCACCTAATTACTTCCACTGATGTTAATCTAGGATAATTCCATTTACTGCCAGAATTTGTACCCACAGGTCAAAACCGTCCTCCTTCAGTAGCAGCAGAACGATTTATTCCACTGTAAGATACTTAGGTGAAATTCACTTACACTGCCAAAGGAGGTCTGAATGCCGACGGGCCCCCAGAGAAGTCCTTCAGCAGGCCAATCCCACTGATGGCACACTTAGGTCTATCAGGTCCTTCTAAAAGTCCTCTGAGGTGCAATTCAGAGTGCATTGAGACAGGTGCTGTGGTGGCACCTTCAATCAGCCAGTCACGAAAATATAGCTGTTTTTATATAAGCATATATTTAAATTCATAAGGCTGAATTTAAAACATCAGGATGCGCAGTGTGGAGTCAGTGAACTGCCAGCTATGTCGTTTCACTATTGGAAAGTTAATAGCAGTAGGAGCTGTGGTGGTTCAATCCCTCTCCACCAGTACAAGCCAAATTTTCCCCCACCACACACGGTACTTGCGCCAGATCTCCCACCTAAAGGTCTTTGATGACGGACACTGCCTAGAAACACCATGAAATCTTTTCCAGTAATTCTCTTTTCTGCCAGCCTAACCCTAGCAAGCAGTTTTTCTTGCTGTAGTTTAAATGTTGGGTTTGGTTTTTTGGTTTTTTCACCTACTCGTTGGCCACAGGGAAACTTGTCACCTTTCTCACGGCAAAACTAGAGCTTTATTAAACCCTTTGCCACCAAGATCTCTTTCAAACCTGCTTAAGTCAAATTCATTCAGTCTTTCCTAGCAGATCATATTTTCTGGATGTCCAATCACTCTCTTTGCAAAAAGCCATAGAAAAAGCCAATAATCCAGACTTCCTTGGGAGAAGGCGAAATAATTGGACTTCCCTTCAATTATGATGTCATCAGCCAGAAGAGGACGGTTTCCTCATCCCTTATAGACAAACTTTGTTTCAGTATAGATACAACTTCTCTTTTTTTTTTTCTTTTCTTTTTTTTCAAAACAGGATAATGCGGATAATTCATTCCAGCTGTGACTGGCCCCACAACCCTGCATCTCACTCTCTCCAGACAGAAGGCATGTATAGATTAGGCATGTCTTGCCTAACATAGGTATTTGCATTTATTCTACTTGAATTGCATCAACAAGAGTCTTGGCATTACAAATCTGCCAAGACTCTTTTTGCTTCTGGACCCCAGCATCCAGGACTCCTCCAACATCCCATGCCATGCACAAAGCTGATCAACACAACATGTGGTCATCCAGGATTTGAGTTTTCGTTAATACCAGATGAAGAGTGATTCTTACAGAAACTCATTTTGACAGAAATCCATTGGTAACCACTTTGAATGTCATTTTGCAAATAGATTTTTATTTTCTGCCTG
Source organism: Falco peregrinus (assembly GCF_023634155.1). Taxonomy (NCBI): domain Eukaryota; kingdom Metazoa; phylum Chordata; class Aves; order Falconiformes; family Falconidae; genus Falco; species Falco peregrinus. Next base: position 5,433,207 of record NC_073739.1, read on the forward strand.
GTGCTTTAGTTTAGATCAATTGTAAGGAACTGTCAAAAGCCTCACTATGTTCACGATGTACATCTGCAACAATTAATGTGTCTTTTAGTGCCTCTCCTCTAGCCAGAGAGTTGGCTACCTTACTATGGTTGGACTTGATTTTAAAGATCTTTTCCAATCTAAATGATTCTATGAATCTATAATTCTATGGAACAGGCAACCAGTGTGGAAAACAAAAAGAAAAAGAAAAAGAAAACCACTCCCAAACTATTTGCTAAATTAGCAACCTGAAATTGACAACCTTTTCTTTTCTTGTAAACCTGAAGAGAAAGGAGGTTTAGGCAGAAAAAAAAATTAATTTCCAATAGGTGCACACTCTTTTTGTACCTAGAATGACCAGGGTCTCTGCAAATTTGAGGATCCAGAAAGGTGCTGATAACGCCACCACAAGAAGGGACATGCAAAAGAAGCACTCAAAATGCACACGAAATTGCACAGAACAGAGGAAAAAGAGCAGGGGGGGTTTCTAATTGAGCATGTTCCAACAAATGTAGGACAAGCTCATGGTAATGGGAGGTTGGCAGGAGGGAAAAGAGAGGTGAGCAAACAATTTAAATGCCATACATCAAAGAAAGGCAAAACACACTACCACAGCATGAACAGGCAATGCCTCACAGGAATGCTTATTTCTCTATATGTACCTAAAACAATGAATAAATACATGGAGAACAATAATCATTTCAGCACTAAAAACAAGAAGAAAAAAGAACAAAAGCACAACACACCTTGCAGCAGTCTAGTGCCCTGATCAGTCAGTACAGTAGCAAAAGACAAAAACAAACAAACAAGATTAATCAGCAAAAACCTCCTAAAAGTATAAACAAAGAAAAATTATTTTTAAAACACAATTAACACCTATTTGGGCATTGCTTTCAAATTTCTTTTTTGATGAAAGATAAGCGAACATGAGGCAAGACCTAATTACCTTTTCTTTGTAGGCAAATCCCAAAGCCATTACCAAGCCTTGTTGGATTTAGTCTGCATCAGTTTATAAAAGAGTAGCTCAGAATACCGTGTGTTCCCCATCTCTACACCTGCTCAGCAGCGTGGGAAATCACCAGGCACCTTAGTCCTTAAATACATTGGAGGATGTCCTACGTACACATGTGTAGGCAATATTCAGAGGCACTCTGCATGAAGAGCAGGCTCGGTCTTGACCGTAATTTGACTGCAACAGCCACATCCAGTGGACAGCAAGTCTACTGTGGACTTTCTTTCCAGGATTCCACAGTTTACCCCCCTCCACCCTTTGCTCTGTGTAATCCTTCCTGTGTTAATGTTGGTGGATTTTAATGTTCCTTGGGCCATTGACCTGTAATTTTTGCAAGAAAGTCTTTGCAATTCCCTGGAGCTACATAAATAATTGACAGTAATTAATTATTATTATACCTGCCCAAAAAGTGAAGACAGTGATCTATCACCAGAAGTGGAAAATTACTAAAAGCTATACTTTAGCCAAGCTCTCCAAAAAGATGTGTTCTGTATTTTCCTCTGTTATATGTATTAAACGGTACCTTCTGCATCAAAAATTTTCACCAATTTTCAGAAGCACAAGCAGCAATTAGTATGCCACTGTCAGTAGGCTGCTGTTCAGGACCTCTGCTGTTAATACCAAGCACCATTCAGAGCCTGGAATGATGCTTCTTATTTAACCTGTGAGGAGCATCAAGTCTAAAGACACCACACAATCTCACGGCCATTCTCACAACTCCCCGCTAGGCATGGGCATTTTTAAAATAGATGACCACGCACAATCTCTTTGCAACAAGAACTTTTTTTCTGTTTGCGTAGTCCAATGCAAGGAGAAGCTATCATAAAACTAGAGCCCCGAACACCTCTAGTAATACAAACAGCTGTGCTTTACCAATAGGAGAGAGAGACACGAGCACCCTGAGCCTGCATTGTCATTCTCCACGTTTGCTTGCCAGCACCATTGCAGTCATCCAGGTCTCAGCCAAGTGGGACTCACAGGAACATCTCAGACAGTGTTTTGTGCTTTGCAGTGCAGCACAGTTCTGGAGCGTTACACACCGTGGGTTTAATCTGCCATTTTTCTGCTGCAAGAACATGATGCAAGCCGTATTGTGTTGGAATGAGAGCTGAGTTGCTGTTAGATAAGCCCAACACTGTGTGCTGCAAGAATAAAGCAGAATTTATAGGTAGTCCAAAACTTCAACTTCTAGAGCCTCTTCCTTTTCTAGTCAACTGGCAAGCCAGCTCTTGCAAGTATGGGTATGGATGGCATGCCTTGCACAGGGCAACTGAAGTTTGTGGTAGACCAAGTCCAAGGTTCCTCAGTGTTTTAGACAAAAAAACAAGTGTATTCTCACCACTAATACAACACAAGAAAAATACTCGTATCTCCTGGAATATTTTCCATATGTTAATTTTGTGAAGTCCTTGCAATCCTTCGGCACTAAAGACTAACAAAAGATAGATACAATGTTATTTTAATTGCTATGAATGCAGCAAAAAGCCTTTGATTTCTTTAAGGGTTGGGGAGTGGGGGGGTGGTGGTTTTATTTTTTTTTTGTTTGGCTTTTTTTTTTTTTTTTGTTAAGCAAAATTTCTGCGTTGGTGTAAGGCAGATTTTCCAGGCTTCAACAAACCAGATGGCCATCCAAAAATGCGATATGAAATTTTTATAGGAAGCTAAGAGCTGAACCCATCTAAGGGAGAGATTTTTCAGAGATTCCAAACTTTTAAAAATAAATATTACTGCAAGATCTTAGGTATCTACATTTGAACTGTAATGAGTAAATAAATAGCCACAGTGATAATTACCTAAATTCTATATTTAGAAGGAACAGAACACGTGCAATAAACAATAGCACATTGTGATATTAATGAAGCGCTTGCTTCCTCTAAATGTAGAAATTCAGCAATTATCACCAGAATTGGCATGTATAAAGGTGCCGGTGACAATTTTAAAAAGGCATATTGCTTATCTGATAGACCAGAATGCATGCTTTGGACCTGATGCATTCTGTTATGAAGCATTCAGTGACACAGTCCCACACTGAGCCAAGCTTATGCTCGGCACAGCAACGGCTCTGGTGGGGAGAAGAGGTGATTGCAAGCCTTCCTTCTGCTTGCCCCAACTTTGCGTTGGCCAGAGGCCAACTCAGCCATCAGCACAAATTAGAGCTGCTATAAAGATGTTCTACTTTACACCAGCAGGTTTGGACCCCTGAGGAGTGCACTACTCAGACATCAGAGCGTGTATTGAACTTCAGACCTTTCCCATCAAACCTCTGTCAAGCTCCTTCCCCGCTAAAAGGTGTCTCCTTTATGCTCTCAGGCATTTCGCTCCATGCATTTAGAGCCTGTCAGGAAAACTAACAGAGCTGGCCACACCGAGCCGAAACATCTCTGAGTCGCAGCGGTTGCCCTCTTTGGCTTTAAGGTCTTTTTTGGTAACACTGCTCTGTGGCCAAAGGTTTGGCCTGGGGACCTTGCTCAAGACGTACCTGCCGGCAGCTTGTTTTTTCAGACCGGCATCCCTGTCCCAGTGCACACACGGAGCTGCGCTGCTGCCAGCACACCATGCTGCGCCTCTCCAGCCTGCCTCTGCCTCCTCAACTTCTTCCAACTTTCTTTCCTAAGTGAGAAATACCCCGTTTCCAGCTTTTCATTAGGCTTCTCCATGCAGCCTAGTTTCCTGTGACTTTATTCTAATCCCCTCGCAGAAAGAAAACACGGTTAGCAGAATGTGGGAAGGCGATAATTTACCACCTGGCTGACTGCGGGGTCCGAGTTTTAGCTTTCCACCCCGTCGCTGGCCAAGCAAAGCTAGTCACAGGGCAGAGGGCTCAGGCAGTGGATGGAGTCTTCTCTAATTCTTTGAGCAATGAATGCTTCACACTCATCCATCTCCCTTCCAGCATACTGGCAGGAGGCACTGCTGACCTGCTAGGGCAAATTTCCTTAAAGGGGACTCACTGGCCAAGGAATTTGAGGCAGAGCGCATGAGAGTCTGGCCACACCTTGCAGCAGTCAGAAAGCTCTCCTTCTGTCTGGGAGCTTGGCACAGAGTATACGAAAAAAATTAATTACTGAAGGGGTATAGTAGCCGCATTTACAAATTACACAATTCAGCTGTTTGGTTCATTCATTGAGCCTTCAGAATATGTTTATTCTGCAATATAGATGTAATTGCTTATGGTGGCTTTGCTCCTGCAAATGCCTCCTGAAAGGTGAACACCTGTCCCAGCAGCAGTGCTAAAGCTCCGTGCATCCCCTGCACCCACCCAGCTGGGTGCAATGACTGCATATCAACCTGATGGAGAGATGTCAGAGGCTGATCATGCTCCTTCACGCTCCTAACGCTGACTCCACCTTTGCCTCAGGAAACGTCTCCACAAGTTGGCTCACCAGGCTGCAGGAACCTGTTCACACGCAGAGGCTCCCAGTCCACAGGAGGTCACAACTATCATGCACTGCCGGGGCGGGATGGAAAACTGCTGCATGCGTTGGAGCATCATGGCCGTGAACATACACAAGATCAGGGGAAAAAGATAACATACAGTGAAGAATTCATACACCCGCCATGCAAAAAAAAAAAAAGAGGTGACTCAAATGACCGCAACTCATGCCTTTCCCGTCTGAGAGGTAATGTTGCCAGAGGACACGGGCTGCAGAAGGCTCTCCGTAGGTAGCTGCAGAGGCATCCTAACCAGCTTTCTAGGAATAACTGCGCTGTTTCTACAGAAACTTTCAGACACGATAGCATACGTGACTATATCCACATCACTGAGACTTTAGATACCAAATCTAAATATTAATTGGCACAAACTGCTCACAACAACTGATCCCATAGAATAACCTCTCAGAAGCTTACAGTCTCAGTAACCTGACTCACTCAGCAGCTGTGCTGCCTCTGACTTCCCTACCACCACCATACACTGTCCCTCTCTGCAACGGGCCAAAGACACGAGGGTGAAATCATTGCCATGAGGACAGAAGAGATACCACTTCTCAGGCTCCTAACTTTTGGGTAGCTGCCTGACTTGGCAAAAGTAGTTGAAGTATGCTAGCACAGGTCTGGGAGCGCTGGCCGTGGCAGCCAGAAAGGAACCACTCCTCTCACGCTGGGACAGATCCCTCCATCTGCCTCTAAACGAAACCTGGGGTCTCTTCTCCTACCAGTCTTGTGAACTCCTAAAAATCATGTACTGTAGCATCCCAGTCCAATAAACTAATAAACACGGGAATTACTGGGTCTCAGAAAACATATCCTTCCCCCGTGCCTTCCTGTATGTAATGACAAAATACCTGCCACAGGGGCAGGTATCCTGGCTCTTGGTGCTTCTGAGATATATATGCTTCTGAGATATGGACCTATGTGGACCTGAAGCCAGCATGCGATCCAAGCACACAGCTCGGCTCTTCTGAAGATGCTCTTTGCTCGCACAGGCTCTTGTTGTGTTTTCCAGCCAGCAGCCCGATGACTGTCTACAAAAACATGTAGTTATAAATGAGCACACAACTGGTTCTCAACACGGAGCAGAACAATCAGGCAGTGGAATGCACTGGGAAATTCCCCGTTCTGCGCCTTTTGTTCCAAGGCTGCTAATGTGTTTTCCATGAGAATTTCTTTTGCAATGGAAAAAAAATAAACATCTCCCCGAATGTTAGGCAAACAATTTATTTATTATTAGAATGAAAGGCAGAAAGGGGAGTTTAGCAGAACTTTAAATAGAGATTCATTATGTAGACTAAATATTTTTAAGATGCAGAAATGTGTTTCAACAATAGTCGTATTTGATAAGAGCTGCCACTTCAAGGCCTTACAGTCAAGCTCTTCTGAAGTGCCATTCAGATTAGCTAAACTGCAATCTGGAGCAATGTTACATACATGCACAAAGTTGCAGAACCAAGTCTCTACCACTGGCTATGTGACTGCACCATTCCAGGGACTCTTTTCATGGCCACACTCACTGTCCCTGTGAAGTTGGAGACATAGATCTAGATGGAGCCAAAATAAATAGGACAGCACACCTCCAAGCATGGTAGGCTACATTTAGCATGCTCTCTGCCATGAACATATTGGTGTTGCCCCTGTGTGGTCATCCGTCAACTGAATGGCATCAAACTGGATCATCCAGTTGATGGATGACCTCCAAATCTGAGCTACCTAGCGCTGGAGTAAACTCCGAGCAGGTCTCCAGGAGCTGTTGCAGCAACATTGTCCAGCATACTACCTCTGAAAATGATACAGAGAAGGTAAATAGGAAAAAAAGGGAGAGCTGAGGAAGAAAAGGAGTAATGACATAGCTGAAATGGAGTAAGGAGAGAGGAAATGCGAGGCAAGAAAGAAGAAATGGGGAGAAACACAGGCAGAAAAGAAGGATGGGTAAGTGCAAAGGAAAGGAGTGGTCAGGATAAATTCTGCTGCTAAGTCCTACTGTTCCATGTGTTTTTCAAAACAGCCCTCTCGTAATAGATAATCCATGACATTTGTCTCTTAATCCTCTCAGCATGCCTAAGCAGCACTACGGTCTATTGACTGAAATGCTGCGGCATTGACCATAATTACAATACGAACTGCTACCTACAACAGCCATAGCCTATGTAAAATAAACCCCCCACATACAACAGCTTGCACAGGAGAATTAAATTTCAAACACCAATAGATCTATAAACATGCTACGGGTTTACACGTACCTTTCAAACAAAAATCTTTTCTGCAGGGAGCGCATAGCTGAGGGCCGCCTAACATCTTTTAGCCTTTTCTTGGTATTTCTGAAGTCGTTTTCTCCTCTGGCTATTTTCCTAAGGCACAATCTGTTTTTAGGCTATGCAAACAACAACATTTTTGCCTTTTTGTTCGGGGGAAGCAGGGCTTGTGGCGGCTGAAAGGGCAGCTGAGGTGAGCATGATTGGGCCCGTCTCTTCTGTGGTGGCATTGTGGTTTTTCTACAGGGACCAGCCAAATGAAATAATTGTGTGTCTTAATAAATACAGCCCTGTGTAATGCTCACTGTGAACATGTGTACTGGCCTTATGAGTGAGAATAAAAGGGGTGTACACTGCCTATAATTGATTTTCTTGTGCAGTTGTCCACACTCCCCTGTACCCCAACCACACATCCTTCTGTAGCAACCTTGTGTCTTGTAACTGTTTATCATGCGGGTTCAGCAAACCTATACACAGCTGAATTCTTGTGTAAAACTTGATTTATGGTCACTGAATTCATTTTTAATGAAGCCTTTCCCAAAATATCAACAGTGTGTTTTGATTTCCAAGAGCAGTTAAACAGTGAAAAAAAAAAATGAAGGGAAAAAAAAAAAAAAAAAAAAAAAAGAAAGAAAAAGAAGCCCCTTCTTGCTCCTTGACTTAGGAATGCCACAAAGGCTACATTTTCCTCCAGCTTTGGATGTTACAGCTCACAGCATCAGCTTGCACTAGTATACAGAAAAGACTACCTGTATGTTTAGCGCAGCTACAGCCTCAGAAAGAAAAATCTCTCCATCTTTCCAGCTGCGAGGCAGACACAGAAGTTTTAAGGGTGAAAGGGTAAGAGGTACAATTAAGGACTCAATGACTAATAACTCAAACTTTTGCCTTGCAGGGTGAGTAGCCTGTCAAAGGCTGCAGAGGCTAGTTACTCTCGAATATATAAGGTCACAAAAATATCACACAGCATTTTAAATTGCACTTAAATAGTGTAGCGAATGCTGAACAGCAGCTCTCCTCTGCTGTGTTGCGATACTAATGGTCACACAGTCATGGGTAGTACCTTTAGGTCCAATAAGGATCTTGCGTGCTTGATAGTACGTGGGCTTGGTAGCCTGCTTTCTCCCCAGGGACCCAAAATATGGACGAAGTTAATCAGAGTCCTCTCCAAGAAAGCTAGCTTGTTCATAAGGAAAAAACAACTTTTTCTTCTGCTTATATTTCTCATGTAAAGCAAGCAGAGTATCACTATGCTTCAGGAAAAAAAAAAAAAAAAAACAAACCCAAAAAAATAGTTATTAGGAAAACCAGTAATCTCACTGGTTAAACCACCAGTGCATAATGCAAAATTCATCTTGGTTGCACCATCATGCACAGATGAAATAGCTCAGCCTGTTTAACTGCTCAGTCCTGAAAAGGAAGGACCTTCTCCCTCTGTCTCACCTCTGTCCTGTTAGCAGCGCCTTGCCCCTCTTGTGCTGACCTGGCCCTTTACCTGAGAAATCTCAGCTCTACTAAAGTCACAGAATGTTAGTCTTCTGTGTTTTGCCACTCTGGTGAATCCAGTAGGTCCCTGGGATGATACAACACTGCAGAGGGTGGGAGCACGCAGCTCCAGGCAGGGCACTGGGGAATCTCTGTCCGCAGCAGTAAAGCTTTCCAGCTAAGCACCAGAGTTCTCTCTCCCACCTGGCCATTTTCATGTAATTGTCACCCCCACTCCCAAACACACCGAAAACTAGAGGTGTTTTTTAATGTTTTCAGAAGCATTTCCACAGGTGAACAATCTCTTTACACAAGCTGTCCTCACGCACCGAAGGGCTCCCCGCCGCAGGCAGCAGTGACCGCTGGTGGCTTTGAAGCGAGGGAGGGAACTGAACCCCTGTGAGCCACCTAGGTCCTTTCACTAAGTAAACTCTTCCCAAATTCTGAAGCATCCTGGCTGACTGCTGAGTCCATACACTAGTAAAAACATGGTGGAGAGGGTCCAGGAGCGGCAGATGTCCCTAGTCCTTACCATGTAACAGTTGAGTATGTCATGGCAACACACTGTCCACCAACACCACGGACCAGCAAACAGAAGCCCCTCCATCTGTTAGGATAGACCTAAATGTTGAGCTAAGCAACTGCATGGTAAACTCAGCTCATGTGCAAAGGGAGGTCTGGCTTCTCTTACAGCTCCACTGCAACCACATGCAGGTTTGCCCATTGACCTTCATTCAGCAAGGACCAAATTACCATTCCCTAATTAGACAAATCAGTAATCATTATGTGTAGACCTTGGCAAAGAAGCGGGCAAAGAAAATAAACCCAGAAGTTAGAAAAGGGCCTGGAAGAGGTCCTTGAAGATACTACTGCTAGGCACTTTCTCCTATGCATAGTAGAGTTACACCTGCAATAGAGCAAACATTCAGCAAAAGACTTGGCAATAACTATTATATACTGGATGTGACTATGTCTCGTTGAGGAAATATGAATCACCTTTGGGCTGCAAAGCACAGAAACAAGTTTGTACTGAATTAAAATTATCTGCAATCTCAATAATAAAGCAGTCCAAGAAGGAAAACCCTATCTTTCCCTCTGTGTTTGGACAGTAAATCATTATTTCAAAATTCTGTAAAAGAAGAGTTACCTTGATTTTAGAAAATACACAGAGTCTTGATACAGATGTTTTGCTGGTGGATCAAATAGCCAAGAATTACAGACCATCATTGTACCAAAGGAGATTATCAAAGGATCCATTCACAGAAAGTGGATGGTTCTCATGCATGGGAAAAATAACACGGCATCTTTTAGCCTCCTCTCTAAGGCATGACATGCAGTCTGCAGGTCTTTCTGCAAAGGCAAGAATCACACACAAAAAGCAGAGAAGCACAGGAAAAAATGAGTCCATTGGGATATTTTTTCCAGAACTAGCAGGATGAAGACGTCTGAAGGAAACCCGGATTAAATACAAGAGCAATCTACAGCTTCCTTATATCTCAGCCCCAGTGGTTTTTACTCTCCATGCTTATTCTTACCCGTTGACTTTGAATTTTTAAATTTTTTTCTCTTTTTCTTTTGTTGTTTTTGCTTGCTTGTTTTGATAAATGCCATAACAATTCACGTGCTGAGATTACGGCATTTAAAACAGAAATAGCGGCACTATTTTAATACCTGGGCTCTTTTCTGATGCACAGGAGTTTTGCATTTGTTTGATATGTTGGAACCTGGATTGTTTGTTATAAAAAAAATGGCAAGTGTTTAATAAATAATACAGTTTAAAATAATTTTAGCACATAAAAATATTTGTATATAGGTTTTAGTAAGCATAGTTTAGGTAAAAACAAACTCTTGAGGGCTTGGGTGCTTTTCATTATGTAAAGCCAGTATTGCAATTGTGGACAGGTTTTGCCATTGATCTCCTCTCCTCTTCTGTTGTATAAAACAGAAAAGCAATATTTGTTGTATAATTCTCTTACACCTGGTGACCCAGGCAAAGGCAGCAGGGATTTGTGACTTAGCCTGGCAGGGACTAAAGCACTGCACCCTTCTCTTTGCAGTCCCCTAATAAATGCTTGTACCACTAGCAGGCTAGGTCTGCTCTTCATCGTGCCACAGCCTGGAACATAACCCCGGTTTCTTGTCCCCTGAAGCTACTTCTGTCTTCAGCTCCATTAGTTCAGGAAATTTTGTGGATTTTCATCCAAACACAGCAGATGAATTGAAGGTTCAGGCCTATGTTTTTGAGATCAGCTGATGCTGTTTCATTTTCAGACTAAACTGAAATTAGCTCAAATGTTGGGCTGATGAATAGGCTGTGAATTAAAAAGAAAAAAAATCCTTTTGGAAAGTATTACCATCTGAACCAGTAAAAAGTTTCAATATTTCAGCTTCTTGTCCCAATACAGAAACAAGTGTCAAAATACAAGGGTTTCCTGAAAGGCAGATATCCTACTTTTTATCAGCACTGTGGAGGAATAAAGCAGGAAGCTTTTACTTTGTTTCCCTTCATTTAATTTAAATAAAAAATCTTTAACAGAGGAAAAAAAAAAAAAAAAAAAGCACAGTTTCAAATCCACGGACTCAGTATTTTATCCAGTCTATTGTCTCTATGGGTAAGGATTAATTATAACATTCAGATTAAACTCCAGAGGTACCATGAAATGTGTTTTTAAGCAGAAGCTTTCATTAAAATAAGGAAGTTACACCAACAATACTGCTTCTTCGGTGCTTTTGAGTCAGCTTTATTTTGCCAAAGGCCCTATTCTAGTTTCATTCAGGAAAGCCAGAAAGTTACATGTGGAATGAGAAGTGATTGCAACACCCAGAAACCCACATGCTGTTTACTTGCAAAGAGACTTTAAAATGCAAAGTGCCAGGGCTGCTTTTGAAAGTGGGAGTAGGTCATTAGGATTGAGACTGTCAGATATCTTTAAGAATGTATATACGTTTAAATAGCTCAGCTGTCAGTGCCTCTGAGTCTCTCTTCGATACTATGGTGCAGGTCCAGATCATGATGCTCAAACTGGCAGGATAACAGGACTGGGAAACTGACAGCTGGGAACTGAGATGTTAGCCTTCCCCTGTGATTTGCCTCAGTTTTTTACAAGCAAACATGTCTTACTCTGGATATGATTTCTATACTTCCGTAACCCAGAAGAGAAAACCTATTCCACGTTAAGAGAAAACCATTAAACAAAAAACCTTGACACATTTGAATTGCAGACATGGTGAGATCAAATCATCCATTCTGGTGCTACTGAGTAATTCCCAGCTTTGTCCTTCATACAGTCCTTCCCTCCTTCCTCTCTGCTTTTTTATTATAAAATAGTAATAATAGCAGTCCATCACCTGTACTGACAAGGAGAATGAGATGGTTTACTTTTCTTCACCTAGAAAGCTCCTTTCCCACAGACTGTCCTTCTGCTGGGTGACAGCAGAAATGAAGCACCCAAAGGGTTTATCCCTCTGCCCCAGTCAGACCCCCACAGCTCCCTGGGACGGTGTAATTAACTCTGTCCCATTAAAATACTGAGCACTCTGCATCAGCACCTCAACCCTGGTAACTTGATGGATCTGTCCCAGTTGTGAGCAGCCCTTCTGTTTTGAGGCACAATTACAGTCAAGCCTGGAAAAAATATTGTCAAAATCAACCGTTGCAGAAGGGTAAAGTCTATTTTTTGTGCTGCTCGCTATAAAGTACATAGTCAAAATACCAGTGTTACCAATCTCTTAGAGGTAGAAGTCATGACAGTCAGAGATCAGTTATGCACCATTTTGCTGCTTTCCAGCAAGATGATATCTGTATTTCTCCAACTTTCTTCCTGCAATATCATTCAGGAAAGAAGGGGGAGGGGGGGATACTGGGGAAAGAGATTTCTCTTAAAAGTCATTTGACCACAAAGCTCTGACTTATCTTAATATGTGATATAAAATATTAAAAGCCTGACTGTGCTATAGCATTTTCCAACTACCAGACATCATTAAAAAAGCCCTGACATTGTATTAAACTGGGTTTAAAACGAAAACAACAACAATCCTCCATACCCTCTACTTTTACCAGTTACCTTTTTGTATTTTGCTGTTTGGAAAGGAAGCAGAGCAAAACTAAGAACTGGGAAATATACGCAGTTTCGAACACAAAATGTAACCTGTTTATTAACAACAGGCAATCTTTCATCTTTGGGATTCAAGATCTGCACAGATTGCGGTGTCACCTCCCAGCATTCCCCACTGCGAACCTCAAGTTCGTGGGAATGACCAATACTAATGATCCCTGAACTGTTTCCCACAGCCAAATGACAGCTGTGATTCTTTAGCCCCAGCTCTCCTCCTTAGAGCTGATTCAGCGGTAAATTTATGGCACTTCCTCTGAAGTGTCCCATGCTGGCTTTGGACATTTATCACCCAACCTTAGCATCAGAAGATGAGTCTTCCCCATAACTCATAGTCAAGTGCCTACTTCACAAGACCGTGGGCAGCAGGGAAAGGCAGGTCTGGGTGTATTCTGGGAGCTATCCAAGGCATTTATCTTATCATCGTCTTTTTTCACTAGAGGAGGAATATTGGTGGAACTTTGTGCAAAGTGTGGAGGAAATGCATCTAAAAACATAGGCTTAGAGAAGCACTGAGCATTTGTGAGCAAGGATACTGATTAAGAAAAGAACCTCATTCAGGTTTGAGAGTTTTACACTGCCCACCTCAGAACTCATGGGAATTATTTATATCCAGGAGCGTCTAGCTGGCATGGGACCAGTAACATGCTGTAGAAGTTAAACAGGAATTATTTAGGTGTCACTACCCAATTCAGTTGCAGTTAATAGACACATCTACAAGCCAATCCTTTGCAGTTTTAACATTTACTGTTATTTTCCTTATCACTGCATTTTAAAGCAGATATCATTATCAGCTTCTCTGTGTTGGTCTTCCTAGCTGTGAAATTGATCCTTCAAGCCAGAATACGCTCCTGAATATACCGGTCAATTAATGATAGACAGTGTGAAACAAGATCTGCACCTGACAAGTTCTAATCCCTCCAGCAAGAGGACTTCAACTCCCAGCGCGTGCAATGGAGCTCCTCCGTTTAGCCATAGCTGAAAGCAGTATCAGTATGAAATTCTGACCAGAAAGGGACTTCACAAAATGCAAGTTTTGTCCTGACTGTGGATCATTCTTGCCAAAATACATGGTGGTGTTTGGCTGATGCAGGTTTTTAAACTGGGTAGAGAGGAACGCACTAACAAGAGAAATTGCTTCTAGGCTCAGATACAGATTTTCAAAGCCTTTCTCTTTCCTCCACAATCTCAGCTCTTCCAGGCAGTATTTTATTTTTAAATGAGGGCAAAACCCAGTGTCTTTAACTTCATAACTTCTTGTTCAGAAATTCTAGCAGTGTGTGATAGTCTGGTTAAGAACTGTTTATCCTGCAGCCATGCCAGCAAAGCAATGCACCCTTGATCTTTCCATATGAGCTGTTACACAGAGAGCAGGTTTCACAGCAGGTTCCATGGCACAAAAGACATCACGATGCAGAAATAATGCTCCAAACAGCCAGACGCATTCTCACTTCTACAAATGTCTGAGCAAACATCCGCATCTGGTATTCTGATTTTTGTTGTTGTTGTTGTTGTTGTTTTAAAGTAAGTAAAATTCTGAGGATTAGCTTTTGTACTTTGCCATCTAGGAGTGCCTCCACTGGCTCGAACAAAGAGTTCTTGCTTTGGATCTGGATGGAATTTGGTCACTGGATCAAGAGCACATCTTCAGCACGTTCTGTATGGAATAGACTTGAAGTGCAAGAACTGCTTTTTCCTCACGGTAGATATAGCTAAGGTGGAGCTTTCCAAAACAAGGCTATCAAAAAATCAGCATGTTTTTCACAGTTCTGTGGGCTACATATTCAAACACCATTTTAAATTGTTCCGAGGAAAATATTTTTTGTCCATTTTGAAATGTCACAAAAATTCTCATGCAAAGTGTTGCTATTCCATCTGGGTAGTCAAAATTAGAGAAGTAAATCCTGAGCAAACAAATCAGACTTTTGCACCTCACTCTGTAAAGACAAATATTAAAATTGCAAACAGTAGATAAATAGAAACATTCTAAAATGCAAATTAATTGTTACCAGCAATATAAGGCCAAGCCAGTAAAGCGCTCTCCTTAAGAAGCTTTATGGAGGCCATAGATTTAATTATCGGGGGCAGTTGTACAACTCGTTCTGACCTACTAGCAGCATTTTTGGTTTGCACAGATGGGCCATAGTGCTGTCTCTTTCCTCTGTCTATCTTTTCTGTTCCCCAGAACAGGCAAATTACTGAAATCTATAAGTATTCTACTCAGCAAAACTCTCACCCTTTACTTGTCAAGTCTTGAATGCAGCATGCTTTCTGCAGGCAGTAGAGGTGGGGACAATTTTCAAGACTGTGAAAATCTTGTAAGATTCGTTCCTTAATAATTATTATTCCGCAGCTGGTGAAGATAAATGCAGCCTGTTCTCCCTGCTCATTTTCTGCTAACAGCAGTAAGTGTCCTACATACTTATACCATGCATCGTGGACATGCAGGGTGGAGGACAAAGACAAAGCTAACACAGCTGGCTTAATAAATAAGGGGCTTCAAAAGTTTCACTAAGGATATGTAGGGTGTATAACCCTTTCCCGTTCACTCACCATGAAATAATGAAACTGGGGGTCTGCTGAAGGACACATACTACACTTCACCACGTTAGTTTTACAAAAGAGCAAACACTTGCCAGAGGCTTGGTCTTTTCTTTTTTCTCTTAGAGGAAAAACGAAACTGTCACCAGCACGTTGCTGAAAAGTCCACGACATAAGGCCCTGGAAATTTCTTCTATATACTTGTACAATATCTTGATAGAAAAAAAATAATCCTGTTTATTGGAACATGATAACTGCTGGATGGACTTCAATAATAAAGTGTGTCATCTGTGCTTCCACCCGGGAGTCCCTGCTCCTATCATCTTGGCTATTCCTTTGAGTAATCAGTTTTCTGTAACCCACATTTCTGTTCTGTCACCAAGCAAATGCATTAAAAGTTTACTTTGCCATTCAATCTTGGTAATACTTGCCTTACACGTTTTGGACCACCATCAGAAACAGTTGTCCATTCTGTGTCTCTGAAAAACAAAAACACAAAAAAAACCCCAAAAGCAAATAAAAAAATAATAAAACAAACAAAAAACCCAAAACAAAACAAACACAAAAAAAAACCAAAACCAAAAAAACCAAAACCCGAACAAACCTAGGTCTTTTCTCAGAGCAAAAATCTTGGATCGCCAACCCATACCTGAAGAGTGAAAATGTCTGCCTTAAGTTCCTTCTCTTATTGATGATAGACAATGACAGTGGAAAGCACAGCTTTCCTCTGCAACACTGTGTAACTGGATAAACTAATGCCTGACCTGATCATTTCACATGTGTTAAAAAAAACCACAAAATATCACCTCTAAATTGGTGCTTGAAAATACATTACCACCTAATGAATATATAGTTTTTTAGGGGGTTTTTTTTGTGCTGTTTAAGAGGACCTGTCTCACATTTGTCTTGACACCTTCCTTCAGCATGTCTGATCCATGGCTGAGCAAACGTTACAAGAAAGAACTGCCTGGACTCACAGCTTCTGACCTGTGCCACACGAAAAGTCAGGGCATCCTTTAAGGTAATAGTTTTCCCACAGAACCCAGTTGTGAACACTAGGCTTGCTTTTAACATACTTAACTTTTAAAAACAATTTTCTTGACATTGATGTATCCATGTACTTAAGCTACAGTTAGGATCACAGGGAGAATACTTCCTTATTTCCCAGCACTAATGTTCAATTTCTCTTTGAGGCCTCATAACTGCATTTTACTTTCACTGATCCTTGGTGCCAGCCAGCCCTAGCTTGCCTAAGTTTCACACAGTGTGGCTGCATTCACTGTGCTAATCTTATGTTACATACATTTTTTTGTCACCCCATGTGTTTCTAATTGGTTTCCCAAGCACCCGCAGCATTACAGCTGCTCTATTTGGCAGCTGCAAGTGCCCACAAACCCCTGTGTCTTCCTCTTCTACACTGTTTTAGGTATTCTCTTTTGGCACTAAAGTGAAAACAGTTGTAATCAGATGTAAAGTATAAAAAAAAAAAAATAAAATAAAGCATCTGGAAATCTTGTGGCTTTAATGCTACAAGAGGAGAAAAGTCTCTTCCTGCGTTATGCCCGCTGCCCCACCCCTGTCCATGGAAAATAGCATTTCTCTGTGTAATCTGGGGCTATTATAAGAAATTACAAGCGAAATAACCACAACCAGAGGATGAACGACCAAGAGCACACAAGCTGCATTTGGACTGGGCAGAGGCGAAGGCAGGGCTGATTACAGCATCCCTGGCTGGAGCCTCTCTGCACCACATGCAAGGCTGCCTGGCAGGGCTTAGCAGGCTAAGCTGTCCTCCCAAACCCTTCTCTGCTTCCCCTCCCTGGACAATGAAACACTGGAGGTTATTTCTTTACAGTGGAAAAATTAAATATTCTGTAAAACACTCAGGTTCTTGCACAAAAGACCAAAGAGATTCCTTATAAAGCACTACCTTTTATGAGTAGCATGGGGATAAGCACAGCAAGGTACTTCATAAGCTGCCTACAAACAAGCACCAGTGAAAAATGCAGTGTGGAAACCCATCAGGGAAAGGACTATGTCATCCTTACTGTGCGTATAGAGCAGATGGGTCATCACCTTGACGTCTCTGATCCCACTTGGGAAAGACGTGCAGCCAGTGAAAATTGTCATACAGGAATGAAGAGTGGAGACAAGCCCAGCACCACCTGAACCTAGGGTTTGAGGAGGTGTAGGTGTTTTAAAATCACTGCCCATACCCCTGAGCTGTCCTGAGCGCAGCTGTCCTGAGGCCAGGGGTGGGTTTGGCTGTAAGCATCAGCCCAGATCCAGAAGGAAACTACTCGTCCTGCACAAGGGCAGTTAAGGTTCTGTGCTGCTTCTGTGCCTGTCACCACGGTCTTCACGTACTGGACTAATTACTCTAGTAGGCCTGTAGCATGAGTTTCTGATAGCAAGTGAATCACTATGTGTAGAAAGGGACGGAGAAAAGTAATGAGGGAGTCTCGATCCCATGTTCATTTTTCGTGGAAGATCCCGGTGGAATGGACTAAAAATAGTCGTGCAGGACAGCAACATTTTTGCTTAATAAGACAAGGGTGCCCATTCCATACATGTAATCTTTGTAATGTTTCTGCTGAATTGAGCTTTATATGGGGGTAGAAAAGAACTCCTACAAAATATGCTGTTGCATTAATTATAAGTTTTCCATTTGACAGCTTAATTAGGAAAAGAAGAGTTAGTGTAGGGCTTGCAGAATTCATGATAAATCACACATATTCGTGCAGACTTCATTTTCATGTTTCAATTATACACATTCCTAACTGATGAACAGCAACATAGCATTTTCTGTTTAATAAATGTGATATCTGTTGGAATTGATAACGTTAGTTCAGTAATTACTGAGCCATTATTGTCAGGCATCAGGAAAAAAAGTGGAAGGATGCTCTGGTTATTAAAGTTTAGTATCAGCACTAAGAAAAGAAGTGTGGGAGCTTTACCTACAGGCACAATACTTAGCCAAAGTCAATGATAGAAGATGCCCATGGATCCAATTAGGAGACAAGAGAGAGAAGAACAGTAGTTTTGTGACTGGAGAACCAGGCTGAGGGTTAGGGGATCTGCATTTAATCCTTGTGTCTATCAGAGATTTCCTCTGTGGCTTTGGTCAAGTTATTTTATCTCTTTATGCAGCAGCTCCCTATCTGTAATAACATCATATGCAATAACACAATATCCCCTTCTACCACACTTTTGTCTATCCTTTTCTATTGGAGCAACTTACCGGTTGGTACTATTTCCTCTGATAAAATAGCCCTCCAATTTTATGGACTAGCATCAAATATGCTACCGTCATACCAATAACTGTTAATCTGATTGTCTTTTAACATGCGGGGGCAGGGAAACAAGCAAGCGCATTCTATGGAGACACTTAGAGCACTCACCTGGAGAGAAAAGGAAGCAAATATCAGATCAAGCATCTTTTGTATAAGAGTGTTTTCAATACACCATTTTGTATCCAGGCTTTCCAAGTAGAATTTCCTTGTTCTTTTTCCCGATATGGTAAGAAGGAACCAGAGATGAAGTGTAGAGACTACCTGCCCTGGCAGAGCTGACAGCAGAGAGCTATGGATGACAATTCAGACACATTCAGCCAAATACTCTGGCTTTGTCCCCAAAGAAAGGCTACTTTCTCTGCTACAGGAAATACAAATTTGCAAGAGGTGGGCACGCATAGAGGTGCCAGCGGTCTCTGTCTGATGGCTTTTTTCCCTTTGGCAATAAAGGCAGCCTGAAATCAAGTTCAGATGTTTATTTCTTTGGTGACCTATCTGAAGTCTCTTAGACTACCATAAAGGCTACTGCTTACACATAAAATAGGTTTCCACTATAATTACCTTTGAATGCATTCATAATTATCTCTAACAACATTACTGATCAAGAGCCTTGTCTGAAAGAACAGCTGGAAATGGCTCGGCTCCTCGTTCAACCTTCTGAAGAGCAGTGTATGCTTTATTTTACCTCCTTTTCACCAGAGACTGACAATGCACAAAGCACCTAGCTCCTATTTCCCGACTTGATGAGATGTTCTGTTTCATCAGGTGAAGCATAAGGACGTGGAGTATATAAAGGAGCTGTACGAGGGCATTTTGTATATCCCATCAAGAACAATAAAAATTAGGTGGTTTGACATTTCAAGGCAAACAAAAGTACTGAGAAGGGGATGGAGAAGATGGCCTCCCTCTGTAACCTACAAGTTTATGCCATTTTGTGAAATCTACATAGCAAACACAGAAAGAGATGCCATCAAAACACAAAGGATAATTTTCTCACCATTTCATGCAAGTATTTTGGCAGAGACAACAGAGAAGCATCGCCACAAGAGCTGAGTGAACTCTACCTCATGTGGTAGGCTATGGTGTTCAGCACAGCACTGTGAGGCTTGTCCACTGCTAGAGCTGTCCTTCAATTTATCATCTCGCATTTGATTGTTACTAGAAATGACTGCAACTGTTCCAGCTGAATGTTTTTGTTTTTCTTTTTCCCACTGGAAAATGCTGATTTGTCAAAATGTAGCTGATCCATGGGAACAGAATGATTTTAATGAAGTTCTGGTTGAAGCCAAGGAAACTGGCAGCGGTGCCAGTTTTGAAAATCTCTTGGTCAGGCAGGTTTCTAAAATTATCCCATGTGACTTGCTGCCTGTTCACCTGATATACTGCTAAAGAGACCCAGCTCCCCCAGGTCCCAGGATCTCAGCCACAGGCTGGCCAGACCCGGAAACACAGATGCTCAGGTGCCACCTCTGGAGTTTGCCAAGACTTGGGAAAGTTTGGGAAGAAGTGTTTTGAAACCATTGAACAAAATAGCACTTCAAATTTTGTTAAGCAGAGCTGTGGGCTTATTGAGGGAGACATTTTGAAAGCCTGTTTTTCTCTTGAGGTTGTTTCTTTTTTTTTTATTATTTTGAAATTTTCCACAGAATGGCTGAAACCCAGCAGAGTGTATTTCTTCTTCTTGTAGTTACCACTGCAAAGCCATTTTGGCCAATTAAAAAGAAGTACAATAGTTCTGGTGGGTTTTGTCTCAGCCAAGGTGGCTCCGGGGAAGGATTGACCCCTGGAGATGCCTTTGTCTTTCCCTGCCTGTTGAAAGACCTCCATGCCGAGATTAGACATACATACAACTTCAAGAGAGCTAAAATTCAGCAGGATAAATCCTATTCCTAAACATTAAGATCCCTCTGAAATTAGAAGAGGTTAGGTACACAGCCTACTGTAGCTGGATGAAGCAGAGCCTATTGCTTCTTTCTTTGGTTGGCCAGTTTGGTGCCTTGTACTAAGAATACTAAAAGCATATAATTTTGATGAGGATTATAGAGTTTGTGTTCTGAATTTAGTTTTATTCATAGTATCTGAATCTATTACTCCAGTTTCTTGGCTATTTAGAGATGCCAAAATGGCAGCTTTCATCTGCTTTCCCAAGGCCACCTAGGCATGGTTGCTTCCTATGTTAGATGTCACATTAGCATTACCGTTTTACCTTCCTCTTGTTTTTATTGTCCTGTTGTCCTGAGGCTTTTCGTGACTTTTCCCCTCCTCCCATTGTAGCCAGTTACCCTGCAATTTTCCCTTTTCTGCCCCCGCCTGGGACAAGTGACGTAGCTGGGGCAAAGGCAGGGTTTACAGGCTTCTGCTTTGAGCTGTGCAGGTTTTCCTCACTTTTCCCTTCCTGAAGTGGATGACTGCACAAGCTGGAAAACCCAGCTTCTTGTGGGATGCCTCACCTCTCCCAAGGTTGGATATTCCCAGTTTTGGCTCTTGCAACACCAGCAGTCTGACAGCACCTGCTGGTTTTGGTGCTGGACAGTGGTCGCTAGAGGTTTGAAATTCCTCATCTTTGTCACATCCCCTTTCGCTGAGGCACAGAGCACAACAACCCCAGACTGCCCATGTGGTCTCTCTCCCTTCTCCCAAACGATGTGCCAGAGAAAAAAACCCCCAGCTTTCTGCCTTCATTCTGCCAGTTCTGTTTTATGAGAAATATTTGTAATGAGATAATATGTTTCTAGACTTGGGTGGTCTGCAGGCCATTGAGATGTCTCAAACGACTGCGAACCCCAAACCTTTTCCATTTTACACAACTCATGTTCCAGCCTCCTTGGCCTGACCAGGCAGACCTGTTTCTTTCGGGGGCAGGAAAATCCTCCTCACAAGGATTAGCTGTCAAGATAAAACCACTGCACTAATCAGTTTACAGAGGTGTAAATTGTTTGTCAGAACACAATGCCAGCAAAGCAATTTTGTTTAACAACAATCTTAACAGCAAGGGTCCCTGGGGCGGAAATAAGTAATCAAGCAACCAGCCAGGGCTGAAACTTTGAGAAAACAAGGAGCCATCTCTTTCCAAGGCATCTGCAGTATAATGAGACCTTGCACAAAGCACCGGGATTCTCTTTCCATGATCCTGAAACCAGCGCTTATGGGACTAATCTTTATGCAGGGGAGCAAATTTATCCTTTGACATGAGAAAGGAAGGATGGGCAGGAGGACCAGGTCTTTGTCCAAGATTTTCAAACGTGCCCAGCACTAACTTGGTTGTCCTTGAACTCAACAGTTTTATTGGCAATCACAATGGGATTCAAAGAAAGTAATCAGAATCTAAGCCAAACCAAACAGTCCTGGAAATCGCATCCTCAAAGTACCGAAGATTCACAGCGTTTCATCCAGTCACTCTTAATTAAACCATCGCAGACATTGTAGAGACAGCAGAATCAAGCCATTCCAGTTTCAATGCCTTGGTACAGAAATTAGTTTTGTGCCTATGCCCATATGGGGATATGTCCATAAATCCCAGGCCTGAGGAATGCTGAGAGCATCTCATTTCCCCTTGCCAGCTCCTGCACAGATAAATCAAAATTTATTGAATAAAAGCTGCTCTCTTTCCCTACAAATTTTGCCTCACTTCTGTTCTTAGATCATCACAGGTCCCATCATACCATTACAATCAGTCAGCACACCGAAATGAAATGATTGAAAGGCAACTCTCAGCAGAACAGAAACAGCCCCTTCATTTTTTATTTCTTGCTTTCATGTGTGTGAAACAGGGAGAGAGAGCGAGAGAGAGGCTATTGAACTTTAAACTTCCTGATAAGCTGTATTGTGGGAAAGTGCCATTTTTAGGTTTACATGAAGGAGCTACCTCTGAGAATGGCCTTTTAGCCTGTGAAAAAACTAGAAACATCCCAGGAAGTCTCCGAAACATTGTAGCACTGTGAGAATTTGTATAAAAATAAACATTGGATTATTTCGGCCCTACTCCCTTGAGAAAAAGAGACCAAATTACTCAGAGCTACTGGCGTAATCTTGACAGAGGAAGGGGAATTAGCAAACTGATGCCAGGGTTTTTTGTTTTGTTTGGGGATTTTTGCCGCCCTCCACCCCCCAACCCACCCCCACCCCTTTTTTTTTTTTTTTTTTTTTTTTTTTCCTCTGTGTGTGTGTGTGCGTAAAGTAACACTTGGAAGAGGCAGCAAAGGCAGGTTAAGCATGTGATCAAAATGGGCTCAGAGCTGAGACCAAGCCCTGGAGAACAGCAAGCCAAGCCAGAAGGAACACTTTTAAAAGGTGTAAACTGGAATTCACAGAAACATGAGAGCTTGGAAAGCATCCACTGACAGACACAATCCAAAAGCAGACAAATCCTGGTCTCCAGAGTTCAGGGGATTTTTTAAAGCTTTTTGTCAAGCATTTTTCTCAGGAGAAATTAAGAAGTGAAAGGCACAAGGAGTCAAGCAGGGTCCCATATCACTGCAAAAGCTGTTTCTAAACCTGGTCAGGAAAGTCCTCCATTTCATGGAAAAGTTATTCTGATTAATCTGTCTTCCCATCAGGAAGGGCTGAGAATCCCACATGGAAATAAGCCACGTTTTATTCAGCATTGCTTCTAGGACCGGTAAAGGATGGTAAGAAGAAACATGAGCTGATGTGATTTCAGTAGCTACTAGTGATTGCTATAAACCAAGAGAAAGCTGTGTAAAGCAAGGAGAAGGAAATCTAGTGCAGGGTTATCTGAAGCCATAATACTGAAAATGCATGTGTAGGAAAGAAGCAGAATGAAGGCATGTCCTCCACAGGGATGTCACCACAGCTAAGAGCTGCTCAATGGTATTGACCAAGGCTGAGCAACTGTTTGATGGAGAACACACTGTGCCCTGAGGGGGTTTGTATGCACTCAGAGCAGAGCACAAACTTGCATTGTCCCCAGTTCAGAGCAACGGTTAAAAGCAGGGGCTTCGTTAATGGTCTGACACATGGGATCTTCAGATCTCCCCACCTTCCATGGCATGAAGAAGATGAGGAAGAGGGCGTAATATGCTAGAAAAGAAAAAGAAAGGAGGTGTCCTGCCTGCTGTCTTGGCTGACTTTGAATTCAAGAGTAAAAGAGAGTTAAAAAAACATAAATGTCTTTAATCTGAGCTAGAGAGCTATGTTGGTTGGTTGGTTTGGTTTTGGGTTTTGTTTTGTTTTTATTTACCTGGACATGTAACAAACTCATATTTCCCCGGGGTGAAACACAGATAGGAACCCCCAGCAAGCCCTGAAAAAGTACTGCAGAAGCAGCCACTTCTACCCACATCCCTTTCTGCAAAATTAATTCCAGGCAACTCAGGAGCGGCAGCAGACACGATCCGGTCCTTTTGCTGTCAGACTGGCCAGCAAAGGAAAATGAAGGCAAGGATCTCCAATAAAAACAAAATGAAGGCAAAGGCTTCACAACAGGGAAAAAATCAATACCTCCGGAAGCAGGAAAAAAATATATGATACATTTTTAACTTCACTGCCCAATCAAGTTAATAAAAATACTCCGAAAAATCACTACACAACTGTATGATATCTACAGTGAAAATTCCATATCTACTGCCATTAACAACATCATTAATAACAAATGTCTGTTTAATTACTCTTGCTAAGATTATAAAAGCCATTATTCTTGTAACTTGAGAAATTCATTAGCCGGAAAGTCTGTTTAACGCCAAATGCAGCCCCCTTAAAGGCACAGGGTTTAATACTTGAAGGTATTTCTGACATTCAGGCTTGAAGAAGCACTACCCAGCTGGGCTGAAGTTCATGCTGTGACAGCAAGCAAGTGCCGCTACATTTCAGAAACTCAGATGAAGCTACAGGATGTGCAACAGCACTGCCTTTCCTCCAGAACAGTTACCAATGCAGAGGGACAGAGACGGGTTCTCAGAAGTGCCTACATCACTTAGGACCCTTCATCTGTATGAAGAAATAAATAAATGCTTCTGAAAGATGGGCTTCGCTAGCTATATCTCCCAGTGAGTTTTGAAAATGTTGCTGTACTATGTAGTCTGTATAAATCAGCTTTCTCTCCTCATGTGCTGAAAGGGTCTTGTATCACCTCCGCAAGCCCTGACTCTGTGGATTAGGCAGTGTGCACCTTCCATGACTGAATCCTCGTGACATCCAACACTCATGTTTGCCTTGCTGTTGAAGAGAGGAAAATGTAGCAAATGTGGTAATGCCTGTTAATGCAGCAGTTTGGCTGATATCCATTTTTTAATGGTACTAAACTCTTAATGCACATTCCATCTCCAGAAGCAAATGTGGTCGTATGAGCAGGTACAAACAGAGCAAATACCTCCTTCTAAAGCATGAAATGCTGTACTCCCCCTTGACTGGCATCCAGGGCAGGCAGAGGATCTGGTCTGTGGCACAGACTGACATGGAAAGGTAAACATGTTCCTCACCTCTGAGCTCTATGGATGGTGCAGAAAGGCTACAGAGAAAAATTATTGCAGTTCACAGTAACAGCAAATAGAGCTGC
Organism: Falco peregrinus; assembly: GCF_023634155.1. Lineage (NCBI taxonomy): Eukaryota > Metazoa > Chordata > Aves > Falconiformes > Falconidae > Falco > Falco peregrinus. Next base: position 5,457,869 of record NC_073739.1, read on the forward strand.
ATTTAGCAGGGTGATTCACCCTGAGAGATAAGAGGCTGCACACAGGAGTAGTGCTGCAGTTCGTGTGCCACTCCAGCTGCCCGACCTCCACATCATGCATGCCTTGCAATCACAGCAGAAGTGAGGGAGACTTGCTGAAACAGTGGTCAGAAACACAGCTTTCAAGAAAGGTACCCAAAATAATCGGTATCTCAAAAACTATGCTGAAAGCAGACTTGCTGCTTAGCTGGTTTGTGCACGGTTTCGATAGCCACAGGCTGTGCACCATTATCTGTGCGATACCTGTGCATTTTACAACAGCTGAACTAATTGTACAGTGTAACACCTTTCTAGTAGTGGCTTGAGGCGCATTACAAAATAGTAAGGGGCATTAGAAAAGTCTAAAAGTGTAATATTTGCCTTTGAGGCAAGGGCAGCAACTTGTCCCCTTTCCCCCATTTTCTCAGAAGATGGTAACAGTCCTGGCCGCCGTGGTCATTGACATGATGGTGACAGCAAACCTCGAAGATTTGTGTGGCTGCTTGATGCAATACCAGGACAGCAAACTGAGACTGAGTCCTGCACATGTTATTGATATCCTAGGTCTTAAGAAGATCTCAGAGCCAGTAGCCCCACTTCTTGGGTACATTTATTCTGGTTTTCTGCTTCTGGCAGAGGTGTCTCCCAAAACCAGAAGTCCAGCCTTTTTGTGTTGTTGTTGCTGTGGTTTTAACCTTTCAGCCTTTCTCTCCTGTTGATATCACCCCCGATCCACATCTGTTTGGAGGTGACTCCATTTTCCCCACCGTGCTGCCTAGGGAACTCAGCTACAGTGGAATACAGGCAGTTCTCCCTAAAAATACAAGCTCGCACTAATAATACACTGTTGATTAGCACTTACAGCTCAGGAATAGTCCTACCATGTGACACACTGGATGCTTTTACATAGTGAAAGCAGAATGACTCCAAATTTTAAGGAAGTAGATGTCAGGGGACCTGAGCAATAATTCTGAAAGCCCTTAAGTTTGGCTCCTAAATATGAACCTATTTCCCTCGTCCTACTTACAGACATTCAAAAGCCTTGTCTTTTACAGTCACTCTCCAGCAACATATAAAAGTGTCTCCTTCATTGGGCACCAGTATATGAATGTCTACCACAAAGTCACAAACATCTGTTAAAAGAGCTTTTTATAAGCACTTCTGCCCTGTTTCTAGGTCATGCAGGAAGGTACACTAATTCAGTGTCAAGGCTCGTGGTATTGTGGGCCAATAATTATGTTAATACAGATAATGATATGTACTTGTATTACAGAAGCTTTTTCAGAGTTAATTTTACAGTCAAGCAATTGCTTTGCTCTGTTTAGCTTTGCGTTTGGACGGCAAATGAAATAAAACAACAACAGCAATTTTGGTCAGCTGGGTGTGCTGCATGACAGAAGTGAGGGGCTGTCTGTGAACAGAGGGCATTAACCACTTTCCTTCTGGCTCAGCTTTCTACCCCCTTGCCCCACTTCATGAGCCTTTAAAGGCTGGCTTTGAAATTACATACCCAGGCAGCTATACCTTGCTTGTCTGGGAAATGTTACATCAGAAGCAAGGATTGGGCTTGCCAAAGAGGATTGCAGATAACAAAATCACTACAGATCAGCTACAGTGGTGAACTGTCTTCTGAAATAGAACAAGCTTTTAAGAACATATCTCAGACAAAAGCTGTAAGGAATGCTGGTGTGTTGCTTAGGCCCAGGTGAATGGGTAAGAGCATCCATGTGGCCCAATTTGTTTAAAAATGTGTGTACTGTGTGCAGTGTGTGTTTTAATAAGTGAGCAGGTAGATCCAGCAGTGGTCCTGAGCAATCATTCAGCCCTTGCGTCCAAAATGGCAAAGTCAGGCTGCCTGGGCTTCCGTTTTAATTTTTAGAGCTTAAACCCTAATAAGATTAGTAGACACAGAATCTAACTACATTTTTGTTAACACCCTCGGGCAACTAACCGCCTGAAATGTGTGTAAGGGTAATATACACGAGATAAAGCTGGAAGTGAAAAAGTTTTATATGTGTATAGGATCACTACACCCTTTTTCTCCGGAGCAGTATGATTACTGTACCATCCTGCTATCATACACTCTGGGCTAAATTAAACCATGGTACAAACACAACCAGTTTAATTGATATTACCCCAGGGGTCAGTTTGGCCCATCACATCCTAATTGCATCCCTGAAAATTAATACCTTTTTTTTTTTTTTGGGGGGGGGGGGGCGGGTTTAAGGTAAATAGTCTTTTCTAAAATTATTTTTATGGAAAACAGGTTTTGTTTGTTTTTTCAAGTAAATTACATATTTGCCGAGTTCCTAGACTTTTTAGGCTGCTACAAGTTACATCTGGTTTTCTCCACTGGTGTTGTCCAAGCCAACTTTAAAGGTAAAGCTAATCCAGAGCAAGCCAAAGATCTGACTAAATTCTATAAGCCAAGAAGGAGCCAAGCCACAGAGAATATTTGGCCATGAGGCTCCTGCCCACAGCCCAGCGCTGCAATCCTCAGGAATGCACGGCGATTGCTCTGCAACCTTGAAAAGCCCAGAGGCAGTTGCCAGTGCCTGGCTGTAGCCTCTGCTGCTGAAGCATTTTTTTCCAGTTTGGTTTCTTCTCGTCCCTGTCCAGGCCAGCCCCAAGCCGCAAGCCCTGGGGTAGGATTTCGGTGGCTCCCCGGTTCCCCTTCGCCCTGCTGTGGCTGTTCTTCACCACCCAACAGGGTTAGGCGGGAGGATGGACAAACTTCCTGAGGCTTGGGGCTCTGCAAACACTCGCTCTTCCTCCTTTGCAAAAATAGCTCAGGTCCACAAGCGACTCTTCTTGCAAAGCCAAATACCTGACCCGGCAGTGTGGTTTGGGTTTTTTGGGGGGTTTTTTGTCTGCTTGCTTATTTGTTATTAAATGGAAAGTTGAGCTGTGTATTTCCACTTCTTATAAGCTAGGCTGGCGGGAGGGTGTCATCTGGATATGGAGTGTCTAGCCATACCTCTGGTTCACTTCTTTATTGTATGTTTTCTTCTCTCCTAGGTCTTTGAACTATAATTTCATTGTCATCAATACAACTCGGGTCTTACTGTGGAGCCTGAGCTTGCTAAGCAAAATTCTGGCTCCAAAAATGGATTTTGCAGGTGACTTCAGTGACAGCAAAAGAAGTATAGCTATTTATCCCTTGCAGGAAGACATAATATTAACTATACAAATCTTAATATAACCTCTATGTTTATTTGCACTGATATGGCATGAAAACCACTAGTATCATCATAGCTGCAGGGCGGTATTCATATGTAAAAATCTTACTTTACCTTGCGATAAGAATCCCTGGCTCAGAGCAATCGAATATTTAGAATGAAAAATGGGCGTGTAATTGAAAGAAAGACTTCTCCTTCTGTCTTTCGTTCCTGCAGCTGTAGTGTTCAAACACACGTTTCTCCCGTCTTCCCTTCAGAAAGTAGATCGCATGCAGGCAAAGCTGAAACAACCAACAAAATATTTTACTGGGAAAAAGTCCATGCTGAAGTAGCAACAAGAATCAATTTATCAAACAAATGGCCTGGTGGCTCCTGGTCCCAGTCGCCCTCTCTAGTTACTTGTGTACATGTGTATGTGTGCATATATTACTACATCTCCAGGTAATGTGAGCATCCATAGGTATAATGTGGTATTGCACTCTGTCACCCTGTGGAAGATTTAAGCTTCCCACTGAAATGCTACCCCTTTCACCATTCCCTCCCCATTTTGCTCTCTAATGCTTTCCCCAGACTCCAGAAAACACAGCTTCCCAGCCTTCCCAAAGCTGTTGCAAAACCAAGAAGCCCACACAATCAGCTCGGATGGATGGAGCTGGTCATCACCCATCATATCCTGACCCATCCGGACACCACATGCTGCTCAGGAGCCTTTTCATCCTTCCTGTGTGTCTGCTCTCACTTCACTCTTCCTGGGAGGCTGTTCCTCTCCCTGTTGCTTTCTCAGTATCTCAGCAGATGTTTCAGAGTCCTTCCTCAAGTGTTTCCACTGAAAGAGGGGAGGCAGCATTTCTGTCATCCATGGGGCTTGCCAGGATGAGGTGCTGCCTGGACCCGCAACAGCAAGGAGAAACCCCCCGCTCCACAAAGCCCATGATTCTGCATGCCAGAGCCGGGGCTCGGTGCAGTGTTCCTGGCAGCTCACGGGTGGGTGGGTGGGCAATGGCCCTCAGCCTGGAAAAGCAGCTGAAGCAATAAGTGGGAAAGACACTATCTTTTTTTGAAAACTGATGTGTCAGAGAGCTACACCTCCCAGAGCTGCAACTACCAGATTTCCCTAAAGTAACCCTATCCCTTATGGACCCTCAGTTTTGGTGAGGCTACTCCCCGGGTACCTACATCTTCCCTTCAGGAGCCACTGTGTTTCACTCACCCCAGATCCCTAGGAGATCCCAGTTTAAAATCCTTTCTCCTCTCCTTCACTTGCAGCTTTTCTCTCTGCTCACCTTTCCAACACTCCTAACAGGGTTCTTGTGCAACAGCCTGCTTCCAGATACTGTCACAAACTACAATTATTTGCATTAACATTTTAATAGATTTTCTGCCTCTGACGTCTTCTACCTCCTAAAAGAAAGATTGCAGGGCTAGGACCGGTAATATTTTTTTAAAGTTTTTTTGGTTTGTTTGTTTTATGTTTGTTTTTTGGTTTTTGGTTTTTTTTAATGAATTGCTGATCAGGATTACAGAGCAAAAGTAACAACTGCAAAATCCTACTGCTTACATATGGTTTTTATCACTTTTTTCACTCACTCTTCTGGTGCTTGCGGAGTTCTACTTTGTGCTACTAGCCTTCTTGGTGGTTATCAATTTTGTTTAATTTGCAGAGAAAAGCCATGTTCTGTGATTCTCCTTTGTAATTTAAACAAATTGCAAACTAGTTATTCATAAACAGGACCATCTTTCATTTGAGAAAGCAAGAACCAAAAGATTTTGCCTTAAAGTGGCAGCTCCCTGTTTTGTTAAGACAGATGTGTCCTATTCCCCAGGGAAAAACAATAGCAAATCTGAAGGCCATGCAGTCTAAGCATCATTTTTCACACCATTTGGAGAAATAACTAGTACAACAGAGATGAAGAAAACAACTCAAATTTCAGGTGCATATTGGAAATATATGTCCCATTTTTAATATCTTAGTTTTTCCATGTTTCAAATAGATAGCTTACATTTCAGTAATCTTCTTCAAACTAGTTTTTCTTCAACTTTTAAAACTTATTTAAAATAGCATCAATAATTTAAAGTTAAGCCTAAATTTATATGAAACTCCTTCTGTGCCTATTGCATTCCAGTAGGGGTGGAGGGGTTTTGGTGGTGGGTTTTTTTTTGTTGTTTTTTTTTTTTTTTTAATTAAGGAGATTCTAGCAGTCATTTCTGACTGCTGTGGCATCTCTGCAAATCCTTTCTTCAGCTCTGCTACACTGAGGTTCATTTGTGTCATTCAAATCTTTGCTCTTTAAATATCCCCTTATAAATTTATTATGGCAATACATTCATATCTTTAAGTTTAATCTGAAACTTCAATAACAAGCAGGAGATGGAATAAATGAGTAGAAAGGAGACCAGATAAAAATTAAAATACTGTTCTGTCACTGCCCATATAAACTATTAGGGACACTGACAGGATGGTATTTTAATTTTGTCCCCTTGTCCCTCCACCCAACTTCACTCATCCGTCTTCAGCTTGTTACCAAAGCTTCGGGTTAAGCCTGGGAACAGGGTACCACACACAACATGCTGGGGAGGCCTTTGCAAAGCAGCATTATGAATGGCACTGGGTAGGCATCGGTGTGCTACCACCCAGCAGAAAGGGTCCCTTCTTCAAATGATGAGGTATCCAAGTGGTACTTGCAGAAAAAAACACCCTTATTGTCTAAATAATGATAAAACCCCAGCATCAATTAACCCTGTCACTCCACACACCAGCGATTTACAGTGATATTATGCAATCAATTGCTTTTTCCACAATCTGTGTGGCGATGCTAATGCAAAATCTATCCCCAGGCCCCTTCCCAACCCTCTCTAAAGCAAACAGTTCGGAAGTGCTTCCACTGTGTAACTAAGCATCTGAACGTTGTTAGATTTTTTAACACTCAGGTATGCCTGTTTTCTCTTTCCTTCAGTTAAGGGAGAAGAAAACAAGTCTTTTTTCAGTTTTCTTATTTGTTGAGTATCCAGGTAACAAACTACTTAAAATCAAGCAAACAAAACTTGATAATTGGCCCCCATCCCCATCTGAGCCACAAAAGGATGTAACCATGGCAACGTGTGGTTTAAAGCAGACCATTTCCTGTACCTTTCAGGATTTAAGCTTGTGAGAACCTATCCGTTCCTAAGTAGAATTATCACTCCAGGAGCAGTTTGTTCTTTATTTTAAAAGATGGTTGAAGCTGGGGCCAGAAATAGTCCTGGACAATGTGTGCAGGGGCGAGGGTGTGGGGGGGGGAGGGGGGAGGTGAAGATGATACAGATGCACACACAAAAAAGAAAACAAAACCAACAAAAAAATCCCCAAAGTTCCTCCGTGCCAAGGAACAAGGGAATGGACACTGCAAAAGATAATAATTAAGAATGGGTCAAGCACAACAGGTTGTCAGAAAATTCTCCTGCAAACTGGTTGTGGTGTTTTTTTTCATGAGCCACTAAGCTTGGAACAAAGTTAGTCATATCTCATCTCTAAGGTCCAGTGCCTCTTTTCTTTCTGTAGGTAACTCACCTTGTAAACATATGTGTATATATCATTAGAGAAGTATGTTTGTGGAAAGAAGTTACAAAAAAAACCAAATCAACACACCCAGGTTTGTGATATGGCAACCCCCTCGTAATCATGTGTATTCAGGATTTGAGGAAGCTAAATCAATCTAATATTTTCATGCCTTTTTTCCCCATTACATAAGGTTTCCAAGGGTTCTTGTCCCTATGTAATCCAATCATCCTCGTGCTTTTGCAGTTAATACCTCTGCAACATTACTGTGTTCACAGAGCTGTGCGTATGATTTTGCTTTCTTCCTGCATCTCACTAATTAAATTTTATTTTTTAATGTAATTAAGAGTTGGTCTTGAAATCCATCCTGCTAGTGTTAGTTTTTTGTTTTCCTTTTGAAACGGAAACTACAAACACAACAGATTGTAGCTGTCTCTTTTTACATGAGACAAGTCGCATTGTTTAACCAGAGCCTGATTAGGCAAATCAACTGACAGGAGAATGAGTGGTTGCACTGAAGAGGTAATGTGCTGCACAAGGCGATGCTCAGAAATATCTTGACATGGAAATCTAAAGGAGAAATCTGTACTCAGATTTGAAAGGAATTAGATTTGGATCAGAGTAAAAAATATTCTGAGTCAGAATGAAATATATTCCTGTATTCTCACTTATTATCCTATTACCCTCTTCAGAAGCACATGGAAGGGAAAACATCATGATATGTAAGATCTTTTGCAAGACCGGATATTCTTTAAGTGGGTAAATTCTATATTGTCTCCGGGGCCCTAAGGCTGGAGGACAGCTGGGTTACCGGCTGGAGTGTGTGATGTGGAAAATACACTGCAGGCCATGTAATACCATAAAACATAAGATGCACACAAACACTCTTATCTGACAGTACAATAATCAGAGCTAGTGCTGCTCACTGGGAGGACACACTACTTACCTTAATTAGCGCATTGCATGTCTCCTTATTTATTTTTTTCTTATTTTTTTGCAGTTGTTGGTACCCTAGGTATCTTCTGCATCTTTCTAAAGTTCAGTAGTTTTCAACAAAAAAGATATTTGGGGGGGAGCCATTTACAATATTTAGAGGTGGCTACAGTCAGGTCAGAGTTTCACATGTCTAAGATCATGTTTTGGACTTGCAGAAGCAGGTATTCTTGATGTAATTTCTCTAGCTTGAAAGTGAGACCTAAGATAGACCATCTGGTTAGATTATTATTGTTGTGCTCCTACCAGTCTTACTGCCATTACTACTGCTGCTGCTGCTGCTACTACTACTACTATTACTTTTTTTTTTTTTTTTTTAAGGAATAAGCAGGATTTTATTCATCAGCAAATAAATATTGCTCGCTGTTTAATTTTATCCTCAGAGAATTTTGCATCTTGCACACTTTGATAGAAATATAAGCTCATTAACAGAATATTTTTTAACCAGACCATTATGACTTCATTTTGAATCAAAGCTCATTAAAACAATTATAATCAAATGTTTCATTTTCTTTTTCCCTTGTGAGGAACAGCTGAAAAGGTTATGTTTGTTTTTCTTTATCTGAATCTCTAGGGCTATATAAACAGACTACATGGTCTTGGTTTTGCTCCTTTTTCTTTACATTTAAGAGTTTGCTTTGCAGAGTATGCATGAGTGCTGTTCTTGGGGTCATCCACAAAGACTTGGACCACAATGAGTCACCACCCAGACCACACAAAAATCAGTGGTAATTTTCAGTTTTGTGCCCAAGGATGCTGCCTCACCACCAAAAGTCCAAAGGAGAGTCATCTCTTCGTGCTACATCACTGGCAACCATTTGAGAGTGTGCACATCAGGGATGGGTTTGCAAACTGTTCTCCTTCCCTTGCTCCACTTGCAGGGACCAACACAGTGAGCAGGAGGAAGGGTAGGGTGATGGGGAGTGGGTGAGATGGAGAAGTTCACTGCCTTGGTCTGCTCTTTCCCACCCTTGTGCAAAACTCCAGCTCAGGTGGCAAAAGGTCCGCTGGGTGCTTTGGCTGCTGCACAGCAAAATTGCTTTCATCCAAACAGAAAGAACTGTGGATCATCGAACGTACCGCTCGTGTTTTGTGGGTCACAGGAATCACATTTAGTTGCATGTTGCAGTCACTTAGCACAAACCCCACCGAACATTTAAAAAATGTTGTGTATAATTCTTTGGTGCAAAAAAACGTGTCTTTTTCTTTCAACACAATCATTTAATAACATCACTGTTGTTAAGCTTGAAACTGTGCTTTCAGTAAAGCACATCTTTATTTAAGCAGTCCGTAATTCAAAACAAAAATTACTGATTCCAACTAAAAGAAAATAAATCTATACTCAAAACCCAGTAAAAGTATGTAACAATAAATTTAGAAATAAGGGTTTTTACTCTGAAAGAGCATTACCTTAATATGGAAAATGATTATTTTTTTTTTTCTCTGAAATAGCTAACTAGTACGCAGCATTTGAAAGCCACAAGAACAGCCCTCAGCTACAGTCCAACACCACTTATTGTAACAACAGTAACTGTCTTCCAGCCGTAAGACTACAAACTGAAAGCTGAACATAGGCTAATGGCTGAAAGCTCCATGTACACAATTTTGCTCAGGGAGGACAGCCTTTCCTGCTTCTCCTGAAAACATGAATCTTGCTACCCTGATACAGCAGAATTGCTGTATTAGCTCAGTGTATTCACTATTGCCCATACAAACTCTCAGCCAGACTGATGTACGGAAGCAGAATATGCACAAAGTTGTATAAAAACAAGGCATCAATAATGCAAATAAGAAAAAAAAAAGGGGGGGGGGGGGGGGGGCAACTTAAATTAATGCATAGTTTTGCTCCTAATAATTGATCTAGAAGTTGATGTCTAATTTTGAGGGAATATATAATACAACACAAATGGCTATATTTTAAAGTAAATAATATTTGAGCACTTTCTAGAAGCAAAGTTCTTTGTGACAGATATATTTCTGGGAGCCATATTTACCAACGGTAAGAGTAATCTCTTGGATTTATGGGTTGCCGTCAATGCTTTCTGGGCTGTAAGGAGAGCCTAAGACCCACCTCTTCCATCTGAGCATAAGACAGAAGACAGAAATGGGGACACCACCAGTGTTTGTTCAGCACCATGAAGGACTGAGTTGTTCACCTTGCTTTCTCTCACGTATTAGGTGTCCTTTTCTTATTTCCAATTTGTGGATCATTTCCTAGGGTGTTAGGCACTCACAACCTTGGGTTTGCACGGCCTCTCGGCAACAGTTAAAAATGGCTTTCACAAAATCTTCCAGATGACCATATTAGAGAATCACTTTGTCTAAGCGTGGATGTGCAATTCCACAATTCTACGTTTTAACTTAACTTTGAAAAGCTCTATAACCACATCACTAGCTCAAGCAAGAAGATGACCGGGATCACTGTCTTTGGGGTTTTTTTCTTCGGTTTTTTCCTTCTTCTTTTCTTCCCTACCTGCCCAACTCTCGAGCAAGACCAAAGAATTCCAGAAACACAAGCCAGGAATTTGTCTGGGTCTGCTTGCATATTGATGGAAATGGGAGCTCTGCTTTTTCTGGGTTGCAACATACCTGTCTTGTTTTCTACAGACCAATCTTCCACTGATGTCAGGTAGAAGTTAGGTGGGCAAACAATGCTATTATAAGTGATAGCAGATAAGGATTAAATAATGCTCCGTCTCTAAAAGCCCAGCTAATTCTTTACAATAAACCAGAGTAATAGTAAAAACAAACAGGTGTAAGGAAGGCTGCCCCTAAAATTAACAGAAAGGCTAGTTAGCAATTGCAGGTCATTTCTTCAGAGTGTTTCCAAGTGTAGACTTCTAAACCAACGGACATTAGATTTATTTCAGATTTAAATCAGTTTAGCTTTCAGGGTATAGCTGTCAACTATGTTGCCAGCCATCCTTAGCAGGCTGCCAGGGACGGAAAGGAAAACAGAAGGGTGGGGGTTGGAAGGAAGCAAAGAAAGAGGCATTTTGGGGCATCAGTTCTCCTGTCCACACCAGTCCTTTCCTGGGTCCTTCCCTGTTAAAAAGTTGCTTCCCAGAGACAAGAAGAGTATGAGATATGCAAGACACTGTATTGCATGATGTAGTATGTGAACTATTTTATTTTTTTTTAAGTCTGTGTGTTAGGAGGGACAAGTGTGACCCTTGTGTCAAGTCTGGTCTGCATCTGGAGCATTTTGCAAGGGTCAAAGAGAAGGACTGTTTCTCTCAGGACAGTGCTGCTCTGTCCACACTTCTCCAGCTCCCGTGTCATGGCTGCAGTCCTCTGCACCCTACTCAACGGCTGCCAAAAGCATTCAAGACCCTCTTGCCCGTAGAAAGACAGGGTTTTCCCCACCACAATGAGATTTGCCTGGAGGATCTGATTTTTCTATGAACAAGCCAAATTATTTTAAAATTTATTTTGTTCTGTTAGTTACTTGTTTTAAGGAAGGCAACAGACTGGAAGGCGGTGACCTACTCGTGGATGCTGAGATCATTTAAACTTGTACAACACAGGCAGTATGGCCAAACCCAGACATTCCAAACTCATGAATCAGGCCTCAGAAACCATGAGATAATCTTAAAATAATGATCTTTAAAGAAAGAAAAATGATGCTGAGTTCTCTCCACTGCCTTCTGGCTTTGTCATCTTTTAAGGTACCCATGAGATCAAATTTTCAAATTTTCCTCATCAAGCATAATGACCATAACCTTTTTTATTTTTATTTTATTTTATTTTTTTCAAAGGAAACCTGAGGTTGTTACTACACGATACGCTTTGGTTTTCAAGAAAAAATATCAAATATTACCACATTTCTGATAATGTCAAAAGAGCTGGCAACAATGAAAGAACATCAATACATTGCGATAGTCTTTCCCAGGCACATTAATAAAACTTACACATTTTATATTCTAGCTGTGCTTTAATTAAAACCAGTTACTTTCTTTTGTTTGAAATAGCTCAAACAATTCAGCACTAAAAAAAAAAAAAAAAAAAAAAAAAAAGAAAGGAAAGAAAATAGAAGAAAGAAGCTATCTGGATGGGTTTCTAATAGTGGGTGTAAATCCAGTCATAATCAAGATTTATTTGTACAAATCATTTCAGTGGGAAAGCAGAGCTTCTAAAGTATGCATTCAATTAAGTATCATACCAAACCTTTGTTATCCTTCTGTTAGACCTGGCTGGTGTCTATGTACATTGTTAGTCAAACATAACAATATCATAATCATAAATAATTCCTATTTCTCATGAAAAGCTGACTCCAGCCTAAACCATTGGGGCTCTGCATTTCTATTGGTACTTGTAACCGCCTGAAAACAAAAGCAACTTAATTATTACAGATTAAATTGCAGTCAAATATTAACTTATGAACCCTCTTCTGACTTCACAAGATTGTGCAGCATTTTTTGCCTGTTATCTGAGATCCTTAATAATGCATTAGAAGACCGAAATTTCAGAAGAATTTGTTTGAGATTTTTTTCTTTGGCTTCATCTGCAGTTCTCAATGAGCAATGCATCATCCAAACACATTATAGAAATTAGAGTCTGCATTCCATTATGCATTCAGACATTTATAGCAGAATGATAAACCTGTCTGTACCTCAGGGAGTTGGCTTTATAAATCAAGGCTTCCTGTAAAAAGATTACATTCCTATTAGAAATTATTGGGGTTCTATATCTTCTTTCCATATCATGTTATAATATACATCAGAAAAAGAAAAGAGAATGGAATTAAAGTGGGGAAAAGTGATGTTTTATTACAGCCAAAATGTGTTACTATTTTATTTTGATTTTCTAAAAGAAAGCTGAGATTCTGGAGTTTTTAGCTTTGAAGGCTTCAGTGTTCTGGAGCTTATACAAAAAAACCCTGATCTCTCAATCTATTTTTGAAATATATCTGCTTCTGTAGTACCAGAAAACCTCAGAAGTCTTTCATGTATTTATCATCACTGAATTCCTCTTAGGGAGGAAAATACTGTTATCACTATTTTAGAGATCAGATGTTAAAGCACAACTTCTCAGGTCTTGCAGGCAAGCTCTGACAGTGCAGGGGACTGAGCCAGTGTCTCCCAACCCCAAGGTCACACAGCAGGAGGAGGAATGGAAAGTGAAGTCACAGGAGCATCCCTTCTCAGCAGGTGGGACGTGATGGGTCAGAACACACTCCCTGCACCCATTAGCAATAGGAAGAGACTTGAATAGGATATTTTCTGGTGTGGGGGTCCTAGAAGCACCGTGCTATGGTGCCTCCAGAAGCCATGCAATCTGTCCTGCAGTGAGGTGCTCCTGTCAACCTCAGCATGTGAGCTGTCTTAGTAAACACAATGAGAAATTAGTCTGCTAACTTGTACAGAAAACAGAATTTTTAGGTTCACACAGGTTACTTATGACCATCCCTATGTGCTCTTCCACCACACATCAAACACCCCCCTCAAGCCTCATCTTGACGTTCCTGAGATGTCTGTCTGGAAAATTATGGTCAATACAATGGCAATGGTCACACAATACTAGGTCATTAAAAGTGTAGCAAGGCATATTTTGATGGAAAACGAAATAGGTTTTCTCTACGAGGTCAAACAACCATAACGTCCTGTAAAAAACACTCAGTACACTCTAAGTTAAGAAGCAGGTACACATGGCATGGTTTCTTGGGATGAGGCACCTTCTGGCAATGATGTGCAATAGGAAATCTTAAGAAATGTAAGAAATTAGGGAATATAAGAAATAGGTTGGAGAATGTGAATTTATCTATTTTATTTTTCCTTATACATGTTATTACTTCATTTATTTTATAAGGCAGTAAATTTGGTAATTCTATTCCTCAGCAGACCTGAATTTCCACAGAGAAACTATCACAAAATACATTGTTAGTTGTATCCTGGGCATGTTCAATAACCAAAAGGAAAGGGATGTATTTCAGGATGGAGGTGAAAGAAAACCGCAGTTTGGAGGTAGGAGAACACCAAAATGTGCATGTCAACTGGCAAACAATCTCAGTTTCGTCATTTAAAATTTGGTGTCTGAATTACCGAGCTTGGACAAATGCCACCATGAAACACTCAGCTAAACTGAAAAAGTCCTGTTCTCCTAGGTCAAATCACTTACTCCAATGAATCCTTTTAAGACAGTAGACTTAGGTCTTCTGGGTCTTTAATTTATACCACAAGAGATACCCACAGTGACTTCAGCAACTACACATTAACTTCATTTAAGCCACAGTGACTTATCATCTATGCATTAACTTTATTTTATTCACTGATTTGAACGGAGCTCTTTAAGGTTAAAATGCCTCTTGAGAACTGCAGGTTACATCCACCCAAAACTAATTGAAAGGATCCATGGATCTGAAAACCACCAAAGGACACTGGTGCGTTCATATGGCACAAAACCCTTGCCCTGAAAAAATAAAAGCTTCTCATATGCATGTAAAGGCCACCATCCTTCCTCTTTGCCCACCCCCGACCCCCACCACCCAACACCCCACAGAAATAAGATGTGGTTCCATGGTTTCACTGTGAAGCAACATTTTTCATTTATATTTTTTTACCTCAAAGCAAAGGTTTCCATGCCCCATGCTTAATCTTCACAAAACTTGAACCACTTGTTTATTGTACAGCACTTAGCTATTCCAACTTAAATGTAAAACATTTGCTACACTACCATCAAAAACCTACCCAAAAGCTAAATCTGATAAGTTATCTGATCAGAAAAATTTATCCAGCATTGTTCACTTAATCTTGGAATTAGACTCAGGAAGTCGTGGAAGTAGAATCTGCAAGATGAATCGTATTTTACAATCAATAGTCCTTACTCTTCACTAGTTTGTTACAATTAGAGATGTAGCACAATATATATAAGGACTCAGGAAGTTTAACATATACAGTATCGATTCCTTTTTATGCTTGTTTTTTATTTTATTTTTACGTTATAAAATACTCCCAAGAGATACAAAGCCTAAGGAGGCCAGACATAGATGCTGTACCAGCACTACAGAACAAAATAATTCAGTGTATGCAATCTTAAAACCATAACCATTAATCTTTTGATGCAGTGCATCTCTGATTGTGGATTCATAAAGTATATAATAAAACACAGATATGCCACAACAATTGAAGTCAAGCCCTGCCTTTTCTCAGCCATGTGACTAACAACAGGAATGAGCACAGGGTAAACTAGGGAAGCAAACAACCAAATCACTTTATGCTCTTAGCTCTTAAATTCCTCTAACATTCTGAGTTTTGCAGTTGGAATATAAAACTGCCCGTTCTGTGGTGATGCTGCATTTTGGTTGAGTGACGTTGTCCACTGTCCAGCTGTCAGTTTCACTGTCTAAGAATGACAAAGAACTTAATTGTCTGAGTGAAACTCTCCCAAACTATATATATATGTATATATATTTATACATATATATATATATACACATATATATATTATTTCTGAATGGGTTTACTGAATGGGTTTACCACATCTGAGGTGCAGCTAATGAAGAAATAAGCTTTTTTTTTTTGTTTTATTTTTCATCAAAGAAATCACCACAGTGTTTTCTCAGAAAAGCTGGCATTAGTCAGTTGCTAAGGAATGCAATTGAAATTTGCCAAAGGTTGGCATCTGAATCATGTGTATGGCTTTGGTTGTTTCTGGGAAAGTGTACCCAAATTTATAAAAAATCACAAGCCTATTTCATGGCTCACAGCTGCAAAGGAATTCTGTGGAAGCTGTTTTAACTGCTGGGCAAAACTAAGGCAACAAAAACAACAGAAAACTTCATACCTGACCAGGCATCTCTTTGCCCCATGTTTGTGTGGGATTCTTAGCTGTAGCTTTTTATCCCCCTTTTTCATGAAGCAGTGATGAGACCCACACAAGAGAATGTTAAAAATGTAATTCATACTGCTTTTAGAGCAAGGCTTTAAACAAAGCAAAGGGTGACATATTGAAGAAAGGAAACAAAATATCAGATATCTCACCATTAAACACCAACTATCCTAAGCACTAAATGAGATAGTAATCTTTGAAAAAACTAGGGTGTGACATTATAATTTAAGACTGAATAACCAAGTGTGGGCATCTTCTTTCTGCTATTTCGTTACTTCCAAGTGCCTTGCTTTGTGATCTTTTTAATGTGGTCTCGGTGACAATTGTGCTGTAGTCCTCGTGAGCAAAGGTGATAAGAAAAGCTGGATCTCTGGGAAGATCATGCATTTCATCAACCAACGTTTGGGGAGGCATGCCTATGAACTGTTTCTCTGATGCTCTTCAACAGAGTATGTGTATGATTCGTGTGTGTGTATCTAATATATAAATAATATAAGAAAGGCACGGTTCATGTGTGAGAGAAAAATCCCATTGAACTATAACATTCCCAGATGTTATTTTGCTAGTACAGTGTATACCAGAGAGTATCTTCCCCTTAAATAGCTTGCAAACCTCCCAGTGCTGCTCACTGTACTCATTTCAGAGCCACCAGAAAACAGCCAGAGCAGCAATATGTACTTGCTAGGCCTTGCATGTTTGTATATTTTTAGTAAACATAGTTATTTGGTACCCAGCTGTGCCCCTGTGGTTTTTTCATATTGTTTTTGTTGTTTAAAGATCAAAAAGCACAGGCATCCACTGTACGTTGTAAAGAAAGGAAATGAGGAGCCAAAACTTAGATAATTTAAAAATCTCCCTGGCACATCTCCAAAATGTAAAATACAGCTCTAGAGATATCCTTGAATATTACATTATGTACCTTGTGCAGAGTCAGGGTCTCTGCACTGTTTGGTTTACATTACTTAAATTTCCAAATAGTGAAATTCTCTCGGCATTGGCTTCCACAAGTTCATTATCTTCTGTACTATCAGCTACAAGGGCCTCAAAGAAGTGATTTTTAACTTTCAAATGTGACTAATGCAACCATTTAACTCTAAAAGGCCTTTTGTTTCATGTCAGAATGTGAAGATGTTTTTCTTCTAATCTTTCCTTGACAATAATGTGAACTGTTTCTCAGACTGCTGAGGACCTTGTCTCGCAGTGAGGGGTTGTTGCTGATTTCTCCATTTACTCTGTGGGATCTTAAATCACATGAAAGTATCTCACAAAGGGTGGAAAAAAAAAACCAATTGCTGTGTAAAGCCAGAAAGTGACTGAGATGCATAAAGGTAATACCAGTGTGAACTTCTCTTCATCTGAGCAAAATGGCAGAAGGGAGAAAGTTGCACTGTATGGCCACTGCCCAGAACTGGGGCGGTCCTGACCAAGGTGGTCCACTGGTGGTGTGGTGGCATTGGTGAAACCTCATTGGAGCCAAACTGCACAGACCCAAGAGTTTGGTGCGGACCGATAGCGAACACAATGAACTGGAGAACAGCTGGCTGCAGGAGGAAAGCAAGCCGTAGGAAACAGTGACGAGTTTGGCCTAGGGGAGAGGCCATCTTTGCACACAGTGTCCTGAAAAGGTAAAGTCCAATTTGTGAGCAAGGCACTTCTCTACTGTTTGTTTCTATTATGTGCCAAAACAGATTTTCTTTCTATTTATTATTTTTTGGGGGGGAGGGGCGTTGGGGGGCTTTTGGTTTTGGTCTGGGGTTTCTTTTTTGTAGAGTTTTTTGGGGGTTTTGGATGGGTTTTTTTTTTTTTGGTTGGTTGGTTGGTTGGTTTGGATTTTTTTTGTTGATGGAAACATTTCATGGCTTGAAATCTTAGTTATCACTTGAGCAAAAAAAACCCCCAATCTTACTATGTTTGAGTTTTGTAATTATTGTAAGAGATTTACATTCAACACAGATATGTGGTGTTCATATCCAGCCCTTTGTATTCTCTGAGACTTCTGTTTTAAGCCAACAGAACCAGCCCAAGCAAGTGAATTCTTATGCAGCAAAACATCCAATTACTCCTGTGTGTGCTCCACCTGAAGAAAGGCTTCTGGATGTGGGCATGCAAAGTGCTTTTACTGTCATATTCACCTCCGTTAGACCATAAATAAAACACATGGGCACGCTCTGATGTACTTCCCTAGAAAACACAAATGCCACAAGTATTATAGATTATCGTACATGGATCCTGGGAAAAGTGTTTGTAGATCAAGACTTTTTCCCAAATCTCTGAGCAAAAGTCTTCCCTCTAGATGAAGGTGAAGTTCCCGTTGACAGCAAAGGGACCTGAAGGCACACACCATCCAAAGGCAAGGTCTGGGCCACAGTAAGGCCACAGGAGAAACTAGGTTTATCTAAATCCATAAAAACACTAAGCAAGATATCAAAGTATATAGTACGAGCACACAGGGAGAGAAGGAGATATGTGAAACAGCTGTGGAGCAAGTGCTCTGGAAGAAAGATGCAAAGTGACATGCTAGAAAAGCAAACATCTGGCATACATGGAAACAAACGTTTTCTGGTTGAAGTGAAAAAGCAGTTGCTCAAAAAGTGACTGGAGGATTATGCATAAACTGGCATTTGAAATTCAAATGAGAGGGCAGTAATTAAAATCCTCAAAAGTAAAGGAAGCTTTTAAGAAGCTAAATTCTAGGTGGGTCAAAATAAGCACTGATGGAGTGGAGTTGTCTGGGTTTTGATTTAGAAATCTACATAGAGAAGAAAAATGAATGAAATGCATGTTCACTTAAATCACATCGCTTCTAGATATCTCCATGTACCACATAGACACATCTCAAGGGGACTTGTATTTCTTTGGATATCTATCACCTTCTAATATAGATATTAAACTAAAGAAAGACAAAAAAAATCCCCATATTTACTTTGAATTCCACAGAAGTGAAATTGCCTTACTTGAAATGTGGAAAATTATTTAGAAGACGTGTGTGTATATAAGTGTGTAATAAAGACTGATGGACATATATATATGCATGTCAGCAGATATCTATGAGTTTCTATCTACAGCGGTTGTAAAACAGAATTTTAAATTCTGTCTTACGGTAGCATTTGAATAATATATGTAACAATACATGGCTTTTCTGAAATACCAATATCAGTAGTATACTGAGTCTTTTACCTCCGGTAGATGAATTCTGTGCAGGACAACTGTGAGGCTCTCAGGCTTGTTACTGTGAGAGTTCATGCATAAACTCATTTTTAATCATTTTCTTCCCAATACCCTTTCCAGGGAATGAATGTCCACATTCAAAAACCATCTTCACTGCTGCCATCAGTGCTCTACCAGGGAAAGCAACCTTCATCTGTGGACCAAGGACATTCAGAGTAACTGCTACACAACCTGCTGCCCACCTTACAGGCCTGGCCCAGCCATCCCAAGAAGGACACAGCATGAAATCAGCCAGCAACACATATTTATGGTTTTAAGGATAAGCAGAAGGAAAGCCAAGGGCTTTGGAAAGAAAATTTCACCTTCACCCACAGCTCTTTGCCTGTTTACCTCCTTCACATCCACACCGCCACTCCCATGCCAATGCTTGTGAGCGCAGACTGCCTCCAGCACCCTCAGAGCAAATGCATTGCAACTCCTACCCAAGTGTTCCCACAACGAAGCACAGCATGGATGGCTGTCCATTTAATGAAACACACAAATGC
Source organism: Falco peregrinus (assembly GCF_023634155.1). Taxonomy (NCBI): domain Eukaryota; kingdom Metazoa; phylum Chordata; class Aves; order Falconiformes; family Falconidae; genus Falco; species Falco peregrinus. The sequence goes on from NC_073739.1 coordinate 5,477,134, forward strand.
CTTCTTCCCCATATCATTCCGACTTCCTGGTTCAGTTCCCATTGAATTGCAGGCGGCAGGAGCGGACCCAGGGTCAGTGTGAGTGAAGGAGCCAGGTCCCTGCCTGTGCCATACTCACGGGGGGGACTCTGATGTGGTGGCACAGCTCCACATCACACACCTCATGCAGGGAAAGGACCCGATGTGTGCACATGTTTGGGAGATTGGACCAGCTGTGGTGCACAGTGCCCTAGCTGGGGGGCATGTGGCCCCATCTGCACCACCCATCCTCCGGCCCCCAAATCTTCCCCCTGCCCTGAAGAAACAACTGAAGAGCAAAAGCACTTTAATGCCAAAAGTGAAAGAAAAGTCTCAAACTAAAAGGGATCGATTTTTTTTTTCCACAAGACATTTGTTTTCAGACAGAAATGCCTTTTCAGCTAAACAGACAAAAACATAGCCCTCTTTTCAAATAAATTCTATCCCTCAGACAAAGCTTGAAGATACAAAAATGTTTCTACAAACATTTTCATAGAAAAAATGTCCTCATGAGCTCTACTGCTGATGGTTTCAGTGGGTTTATCCCCTAATTTTTCAGACAGTAGTACCCTTGATCTTACTTCTCAGTAAAGTTTCAAGATCCAGCCTTAGAAGTTTCATTTTGGCCCTGCCACAAGGAGCATGCATAGATTGTTTTATTCAACACACACAAAAATGCTTTGAAAGATGAATTTTTCAAATTACTCTCTCTCCACTCCCCAGCATCTACAAGTATTTATAAGCTGAAAAACAATAATCTGTTTTAATATAATCTCATGTACTGAAGGAAAGAAATATAGTTTCCTTCTGTCAATTAAAATGTTCACTTGAGGTGAACAGTTACCTTGTAGGTAATTCTCCTTAATCTCATTGCTCAAATAAAGGCAAATATATATGCTTGACTACAGTGAAAAAAATCCACAACCTACTCCGTACAGCAACCTACATAAAATAAGAATGGTTATTTACAGGAGGTTTCAGTTAACACCACCCTTATCATCTATTTGTTTTAAAGATCCCTATGTACTCTTTGTAAAGAACAACAGATTTATTGTTTTTAAACTTTTATCTTTTTATGATTTATTTGCTAATGCAGTATTTAACTTAAATGTGCCACATTTTCTCGAGCCTCCTTACAATAAAAAGTCTTCCTTTAATCATTTCAGACATTTTAGCAGGCAATCATTTATGTATGTATATATGTATGTTAGCAATTAAGGATACCTTTAATATTAACCTAATCAAGCTCCAGTTTGTGGTTAAGTAATCATCACTTTTGCTTCAGTGAGATCCTGCCTTTTATATATTTTATTTAACATATATACATACATACATAAAATAAAGTATAATAAAGGGCAGGAAAAGGTTTCTCTGGTTGTATTTTCTCCTTGTTTTCCTAAATGTATTTTCAAACTGTGAAACGAGGAACAACCACGCTCATAGCTTGCCTGTACTTGGGACTAAATAAGCACGTATGTTGTTTATTGTCTCAAACCTTATTTTTCGCTAACATTTTGTTCCAAATGCTAAATGAAATAGTGTGTTTCAGGAAGCTGCTGATGACTGCGCAGGAGAAAAACTCCCTGAAGTCTAGTCACACCACCAAAATAAAAACATGCTACCTCCACAACAGTGAGAACCTGAACCAGGACATCAGCAAGAATATTGAAATTGCCCCTCTCTGGTGACGAGTTCCACTCAGTATCTGCAAAGCCCTGCTGGTGCATGTGCTGGTGGAGGGAGGATGCTCTGTTGACCTCCGGTGGGACCACTGCTGAGTACTGGTGGAAGGGAAGTAAGAAGATCTGCAGCATGAGGGATGCTCTTACTGGTATGGGGAAAATAATCTACAAAAGTTACTGAGTTCTGAGGCGTCAAGGCCAGCATTCTGATTTGCCTGGCAGGCAGGGTGTACCATCAAGATGATTCTTCAGGGTGCTGGACCTGATTAGTGTATTTTACCTGGAAGATGTTGAGATGGTGGGTGTCCTACTGCAAAGACTTGCAGGAAATTCTCAGTTTGTTCACCTTCCACTGTGCTGCTTTCTTGAGATGATAGCAACACCCTTCAGTCACCAGATTTAGAGTTCAGAATAGCTTCTGATGCCCTCCGCAGATACAAGATCAGCTGTCTGAAGGAAGGTTTATTGGCAAACAACACCTCTGCAATCAAAAACCTTCCTACAGAAGGAAATGGGTCATTCCATACATGAAAAAAAAGTAATCTATTTCTTCCTTAAAATAATTAGAGGGCAGAGCAGGGAGCAGAGAGACACTTTAAAAGGACAGCATTATTTCATCATATAGACAATCACCTTGCTTTAATGCAATTTAGGAATTTCTGATATTGGACAGATAAATTAAGAAGATAAATTGCTGGTGACAGAGACAGGATCAGAGAGAGTCTAAGACCGTGGCATGTATGTTTTATCTCCGTGAACACAGATTTTAATACGCTGTGTTTTATTTCTGTACGAAATCAGGCTAGGTTACCTTTGCCTGGTAGACATAATTGTCTTTTATAAAAGAGAAAAATGTATAAATTCTGAGGGAAATGTAATATCTTTTGACATAGTTTTAGACCACCCACAAGGCAAGCTAGGGAAGCCAATAATCTTAAGCCAAAATACGTTTAAATCACTGAACAAAGCTTTTGCCTTTTTACACGTCCTGTATTGTCTAATAAAAACAACATGAGCTGGTTGTGAACTATTTAGAATTTTTGAGCCAGCTCTTTTGTCCGGTCTATGATGCAGTTATTATTTTTCCAAATATAAAATCCATTTTCAATAAAAATATACAATCTAATGTATTCTGAAAACAGGCCCCCAGTTTAGAAGGGAAAAGAATGTCATCTATTTTTAGTACTGCATATCTTTTAGTACCTGATATGAGGTCAAAATCTGCTCTGATGCAAAGGATTGATAAAAGAAAAGGATGCAAGGGTATATATACTTTTTATTGGAACCTGGTTTTTTTCTTTACCTAAATATCAAAATTACTGCTGACCTGATCCTCACCATATTTTGTGTTGATTTTAGAGATTACAGCTGCAAGAGAAGTCTCACAGCACTTAGTTTATGCTTAAGGGTTGAAAAGGGCATGCCCTGTGCAAGGTAATTACCATCCGCCCTCATTCGGGGCTGGCCCCTAGCAAGGGGACATGTTAGTAACTTGGGAGGCCAATTCAACACCAGTTTCCCTCAGAAAAGTATGATACTCAGCCAAACCCCCCTGAAAAACACTGGAAACACTGGAAAAGGTTACCCTGCATTCAAATGAGCCTTTGATTGGCTTCCTGTATGGCATGGGGGCAGCATCAACAAAAGAGCCTTTATTTGTGAATTTCAAGAATTTTGCAAAAATAGACACAAAACCTGGTTGGCAGACATTCACATTTATCCAAAAAGTTCTCAATGCAATTACCTAGAGCCAGAATCAGACGTAGTACCTTTCTGTGCAAGGAGTCCCACTGGCTTCAACAGAACCATTAATGGCAGAAGAAGCCAGTAGCTCCACACAGATACAGATTGAAAACCCTAGTGTTTTACTTCTCTGCGTTAAATGTTTTCTCTGTATTGCCCACGGACTATTTACACCCTTTAGAGCAGGCAGTTACCAGGGTTGAGGAAGGCAGCCATTTTCTTTTTCCCCTCATTTGTCCCTACTACAAGTAATATCGATAGTAACAAAAATATTTCCGAGATAAAGTTCCAACCCTGTACCTGAGGTTATTCTGGAAAATGTTTTTGCTTGCCAGAGCTGTGGCTTTGCATGTGGTAAAGGAGCCCTGTGCTCTCTGCACTTTCTCCACTAACAATGCTTTGATTCAGCCAGCCACCAGCTTGAGTTGAAAACAGTGATTAAGCTTGGCTTAAGTTGTGAGAATCCTATCAAATCTCCTTAAGTTCAGTCCAAACAGTGGAATGAAAACATATCTTTTCCTTTAATAAAAAAATTATGAGCTTTTTAAATGGAGCTTAAAACAAGTGGTCTGAATTAAGTTTTAGTTGTGACCTCAGGTATTGCTCTTTTTCCTTGTAAAGCCTGTGATTTGCAAGTTATTTGGCTAAAATTTCAGTGCAAGCTTGAATAAACCAGATTCTCTAACTCATATTTTTGCACAAGATAAAAAAAAAATTACTTAAGTGTGAAGCCAGCAAAACAGGCAGGAAAGAAGAAAGGTCTGAGAAGCAGCAGCTGACTTCAAGTGCTTCGTCCTTCTCTTCAGGTTTATTATTTTAGCACAAACGAGACAGCTACTCACATATAAAGAAACTGCATGCTGTAACAGCATGCCTATCTGAGATGGATATAATTCCATTTCCTGTGACTCTTCTAGCAATAAAAAATGAAGGCATCAGAACAAGTCCCCGACACGATCAGCATCATGCAGGAGAGGGATATCTAAACCTAACCTGGGTTCAAACGCTTGGCCGTGTGCCAGGAGCTCATCATCTGTCCCTCGCTTGCACAGAAGCAAGCAGACTGTCTCTCCCCAGGTATCCGTGCCTGAAATGCCCCCCGGTGAGCCCAGCAGTTTCTGTGAGCACCAGCTTGCTGCTGAAGAGGAGCAGGACCATGGGATGTGTTTCACTGCCTGGGGAGCAGCGTCCAGCCACGAACAGGACATTGCTTCTGTTAGAGGGGAGGGAGGAGGTGCAAGGTGGTGCAAGGGTGGAGGTGGCCTTGCCATGCTGCCGGTGCGTTGAAGCCAGGGAGAACAGACATGGGCTCTTCAGGGCAGCCCCCCTCACGAGATAGCCTGCTTCATCTCTAGTGGAAAGAACTGCCAATGAAGCAAAATGTCTCGCTCAAGGCAGATTTTTTTAAAGCTGATCTTCTGCTTCCTCTGCTTCTCTGTTCTGTCCTCTCCTGATGTAAGGAGGAGGTTGCTTCACTTTGTTTTTCCCCTTATCTGTGGTGTGGTCCTCATTTGTGGTATTCACAGCAAAATTACTAAATTACAAAAAATGGGATGGTTACCATTTTAATGGTTCCTATCTTCTAATATTTTTTAATTATATTAGCATTGTTTTGACCCTAACAGTAGAGGCAGAAACCCTGCCCATGCACTGCCAAAATCTAGATCAGCTTAGTTCACCTCTGTGTGGCAGAGGAGACACCCTTTGCTGCATATGATGTTTGCAGAAAAGCAGGTAAGCCTGCAAAAACTCTTCAGCTTTAGCTCTGAACAGTTAAGCATTTTACTGGGGCTGTTTGCATTACCCTGATAATGTGCTTAAATGCTTTGCTGGTCTGAGACTTTCAGGTGTATATATATACATATATGTGTGTACTCTTCCTCTGAAAGAGTAATCCTATGTCACTGCTAAGGCTGGTGTATACCTTTAAAACACTGGCAGCAGAAGGACCCGAAAAATGTTCTTTGCTGTAGGCTGCACCCATTGCATAGCCACAGAGTTTTGTGGCATGGCAGTCTTCAGTGCCATTTGCACACATGCTGCCTGACAGTGCATGCCTTTGCTCCCGGTAGGCAGGGGCACCAGCATGGAGGAGCTGTCCATGCACAGTTGGCCATGCACAGAGAGCCCAGCATAGCTGTAGGACTGAAGAAGCCATAGGGTGAAGTGGTGGCAGTGGCACCATGGACCATACACTGGGCAGGTTTGCTGGGAGGATCAGGAGGAAAATCTTCCCCAGCTATACCCTAACTGAGTTTGCACTTTTTATCACCAAAATGCATGGCTGCACCAAAACGCAGAAATCTGCAGCAGAACTAATGCTGATCTACGGAGGGACTAAAGGCTGCTCCGAAGTCTGATCAGGTCACAGGAAAAAGGTCTCTTTAATTTCAATCTACACGAAAATTTTTTCATAGGAGTTTTGTTAAGATGGAACAAGCTTAATTCTCTGAGGTCCGAAGAAATGTACCTGTCTGCAAGTAATACCTAACGGTAGAGATTTTAACATTAAAAACATCCCACCTGATTTCAGCATTTAAAGGTCTGCATCCCAGAGGATCCAAGTCCCCAGGTACAAGAAGTGGATCTAATGCAACAGCAGCTCCTCAAAGTTTAACAATGAGCAATCCACATCATCGCAGCCCAGCATCCCCCTCCCCCGGCGCACAGTGTGAGAATCTGGAAACTTCATAAATACAGATTCTCCTTTTCCAACTTTTATTCGCTGGTTTTTAAGTAACAACAGTAAAAATGTTGCATTTGTGTGCATTCCCATGGGCTCACAGGATTTAAAGCATTTATTTCACCAGCACATTGTAGTTTTTACCTGTTATTTTACATTTTGTGAAGTGGGACAATGCAGTGCTGGAAATGGTGAGAGTTTAGGGTAGAGATCTGTTGAAAAAAGATTTTAATATGGTAAAATCAATCTAAAATCTGTACTAGGCAGGGAAGTGGCAGGGGATAACATGAGCAAAGGGAATAAAAAGAGCTCTGAAGAGCCCATACCAGTTGCTAATACTTAATCTCTTTAAATAATGAATTAGCTGCTCATATCTACTGTCGCTGCTAAGAGAAAGCACTTTCTTTGTGAAGTGAAGTAAAGCTTGAATACCCATGAATTATTCAATATAAAGTGTGCCAGTTAAAATGCCTTGATATTGGAAGTCAAGTGTAAGATTATCTTTTTTTCTGTCAGAAAGCATCTCTCCCATGTTACTGAGACTTGAGGGGGTGGAAAAAGGGGCCAGCCAGCGTGCAAACACATCAAGAAAAATAAGGGAGGTATTGTAGTAACACAGAGAACCATTTCCACTTATGGATGAGCTTCAGTCATGTGCAGGAATTATTGTTGGGCTCTGTTCTGTTTACCATGTCTGTTCTTTGCCTCCGTGATCACTCCATTGTCTGCAACTCTGAGGGAATCACTCGTGATGCTGTGATGCTGCTCCATGGTTCCTTCCAGCAGAGACAGTATCAGCTATTGATCTGTCAGCCTTTGCTGACGTGGAGAAATATATTTCCTTACTCAGGTTTCTAACAGCTTCCAGAGCTAAACAATGACCTTTCCAATGTATCAGAATGTGTAATCTAGAAGAATGCGCCTTGCAGGAGAGTCTGGCACAAAAAATTATTGTTTCTCAGGAAGTTTTAGGTCATCTAGCCCTGGGTTCTGACATGAGCTTTCCAAAGGGCTGGGTAGTCCACTGCTGGTTTTCAACCTTCTTTTTGTGTGTTCCCTCCTCATACAGTCCACATTGTTGGAAGCACCTCCAGGTCTGTCAAACATTCCTTTTATTTTATTCAATTTTCTATCTCTGTTTCTGAATGCGTTCCAATTATTTTTCATTTTTCTTTTTGTGATTGCAGTGAAGCTCAAAACATCACAAAGCCCTGAAGCTGCAGAGAAAAGCAGGATGGTCCTGTGGAGGACATTTTTTTTTTTTTTTCCAATCCCTCTTTCCCATCCTTCTCTCTCAAATTATCCCAACACTCAGGATCTCTCTACCTCACTAGTGCCTATGTGGTGCCTTTTGATTTTATGGGTATATGATTTGTGTTTGGTGATTTTTCAGGTACAGCACTCCAACATTAGCAGCTAACCCACAGATGAATCATACAAAATACTACTCAATAAACTCAACTATCTAACTGGACTGTATACAGTTTTTCAATTAAAAATGCCTGATTTGAACATCCTTAACATCCTTACTCTTCCTTTCATCAACCACACTGGCAGCCAGGATCTGGCAGCTCTGAACAAAGGCTGATCTCAGTGGGTCATCACGACACTGAACTGGAATGCTACCATAGATGGGACAACTGCACTGAGCATCTCTAAGGGGGTCGAGTGTAGTCCAGTGTAACACTGAACAAGTTGATAGGACTTAATCATTTCTGGACTACTTTAATTGCCATTATTGTCCATGATCTAGTTTTTTATTGATATTGACAGAAGTCTTTATCCAAGCCTAACACCTCTCAGAAATCCAACCTTGGACTTTGAGGTGAGAATAGAGAAGAGTAAAGGTACCTTGTGTCTCTGGATCACTGATAACACCCTGTGGAAGACCGTGCTAGTACTCCCAAGGATGATGTCTGAGGACTATCACTTCCATAATCATCAACTAAAAAGAAAAAAAAAAAAAAAGTTGAAACCGAATACTGAGAAGTATCCCAAGGTGTAACAAATGTCATTAAAGGGACTATACTTCGAATTGACTTACTTAAACTGAAAAGAGATAGAAGAGTTACTGTATACTTTTGGGGAAAAATGTCAAACTGTTCTTTCTCTGTATTTAAATAAGATTGCTAGCACTATTGCTCAGTGTATGTTTGGGTAAGTTCCTCAATACATAAAAGTGATTTACCTCATTGTCTTAGCACAACCACCCATCCCAGATCTCTTCCCTCCATTTTCACGTTTCTGCTGAAACCCAAAGACCCAGACTTTATAGCCAGACCCAGCCCAGGCCAGAGAAAAAGCTTGTGTTCAACTATTTCACCTGTACTTCCCATGCATTAATAAAAAAACCCTGTACTTCCAAACATGTACTATTTCTATTTTCTTAGCCACCTTTCTGCATGTTGAGTGCTATTCATTTTTACTTTTAACAGCTATTAGTCAAATTGAGCAAAGGTAGACTAGTTCTCTTTTCTTCAGCCTCAAATGTACCCCATGAGAATAGACTCGAATCAGATCATGAGATGAAAGGGCAAAAAGAAACCAAAATTAGATTCCAGAACTTTTTATCTGGACAAAGACAGTTACGTGATTACATGGTTAGAAGACATTTTAAGTCAGATTCTTAATGCAACATCGATATATAATTAACATAAAGAATCTAACCTTAGCAAGAAGACTCAGAATTGGGAAAAAAATGCATTAATTCCCTTGTTTTAAAGGGAGATAGTTGCGTGATGCCTTTTAAAATATGGCTTGCAATGTTCTCATTCAACAGATTTAGAATATACAACATGTTGCATGACAAATCAAGGCACAGTCTTTAGAGTCATTTAAGATTGATGTTTAGCAACAAATGAAAACCATTTACCATTCTCCCCAGAGAAATTTTGGAATGAAAGATTAATTATCCATATTATTGTGAAAGCTAGATCCAGAAAAACTCTCTTGGTTTACATCTTTTGTTCCAGAAATTAATTTAAATGTCTTGAAAAGATTGCTCAGAATTTATATGGTGCCTTTCCTCATTAAAATCCATGGATATAAATTTCACAGTATTTAAAAGTACACAGATTTTAGCAGGGAAAAATTAGAGGCCTGTGGCCTTTCAAATGTCAGGGACCAGATTATGGTCTCAGTTGTATGCATCTAATTCTCGCCGAAATGAATAGAAGTCCCACATATACACTGTCTTCATAATCAGAACCAATTGTTTTTCTGCTTGCACAACTCAGGCTGGGTGAATGAGAAAACATAGGAAACCAGGCATCACAGGGTAATACTATTCTTTGGCTCTCAAAGTTTGCAACACACTAGATCTGATTTCACTCACTTGTGGTTTAAACAGACTTTTTATTAGATCTTCCATATTTTTATAATGAGAAGAACCTCCATCATTTCATATAATTCACCACTCTTCATGTCCTGCTCAACTATTCACGTTTCTTATTTTTCTTGCTGAATAACAGATTTTCCTTAGCTAACATAAAAGAACGTGCTTTTGCGCTTTTAAAACTACAAAAACACAGAAAAAGCCCATATATGCTTACATTCCTTACCATGGTGTTTGGGACAAGGCATGGTTTGTTTCAGGTGTGTGGCACATCTGAAATTTATCCTCCCAAGTGCCTCCAGCCAGTGTTACAGATTTTACTTCTGAGCAGCCCATGATCTATTTGCAGTATGGAGTTTCCTCTTTTGGTTTTAGGGTTGTTGGGGTGCTTTTTTTATTATTTATTTTTTTTAAAACGACAACTGTTCCTGACTATTTACACTGCAATATGTATGTCTGTTAGAGTGACCTAGTTCTTGAAGAATAATGCCAGATGTCCTGTGCTCAAAAATACCTACACTAATGCTACAACCACCACTATCAGTTTTTTTATGTAGTAATCAGCTGTCATGCTGGTTTTTATATCAGTGCTCGTATTGTTTTGGAATGAGGTCTAGAAGAGGTGGAGGAAAGCACACAACTGAATTCGGCCACATGTACCTTTTAAAAAACATTCTGAAAAATGTACTACCTGCTGAAGAGTCCAGATACACTTTTAAGATGCTGCGTGAACACTTAAGGTCCCTATTTCACAATGGAGGTTTGCAATGTGGTTGGTTGCTGGTTTTTTTTCCATAGGCAGGCCCAAAGGTTAGATATCTGGGTTTTTCCCCAATACTTTTTCTTGGCAGGCATAACTTAGATGGTTGCATACCCACCTATGGGCAGTCAGGAGTTGTTCAGATTGATGGATTAGCCAGACTTTTTTCCTCTGTTGGCTGATCTGGCTGACTAGCCCATCTCTGTTGACTCCTGAGCTGTAAACATAAAATTTAGAAAAAATCTTTCAATAAAAAAAGTTTATTCTGGGAGTTGGAATGAACCCATAAACGAATTCAATGTTATAATAAACACTGTGGTTGGAGGAATACAACAAGGGACAAAAATATTCCGTTGCCCCTCTCTAAAAAAGCAATTGGAGTTCTTAACCCAGATCCTCTCTTCATAATACCTTCTAAACATAAAAATCTTAAGAATTAGGTAATAGCCCTGAGTTCTTCCTGTGCTGGCATGGAAACTCAAGAATTGTCGGTGAATAAAATGTTTCACTAATCTAAAAAAAATGTGCCTCTCACAGCTAAAGCTGTGTCTGCCACACTAGCCTTATCTGTTGTTTTATACATTATGTTACCTGTAATCTCTACCCAAATAAAATACCATATCATTAAATCCTGTTCAACTTTAGGACAGTTCTTGTTTTGCTAATAGGCAAGATACTAGTGTTGTCTTTTCCATCAGTCTATAAATAGATGTAAAATACTCCAGTGTAAATCTAGTTTGCTGTAAGTACAGCAGGTTGGACTTCTTACCCCGTTCAGCAAAGATGCTGTTATATGAAGAAAAGAGGGGTGGAAAAATTACCTGCCTCGAGAAACTAGCCTTCAGATTTTCAGATTCAGAGTGGAATAACATTGCACAAAAAGGACTGATTCTTTCCTTACCTACACCAGGTAACTGCGGTGCTTTCAGCAGTTTCATTCATTATTTTGGGGAGATCATATTATGAGCTGACTCAAACAGCTGACAATTCTCCACCTTGCTTCCTTCCTTCCCCTCTTTTTCCTCCCTTCCTTCCTTTCTTTCTTCCCCTCTTTTTCCTTCCTTCCTTCCTTCCTTCCTTCCTTCCTTCCTTCCTTCCCGCCTTCCTTCCTTTCTTCTCTTCTTTCTTCTTGTCTATGTTTCTTCCTACCCTTCTTTCTCCCCATCATCTCCCTTTCCCCCTTTCTTCTTTTTCTGTCTTTCAAAACCCAACATATTAAACCAGTAAATCAAGGAGGAGACAGTAAACATGCCCACCCCATATAGCAAATAACTATTTTGACCAACCAGCTGCTGGCAGGTATAAAATCTGAGACAGCTGGTTAGCCAACCCCTTAGGGCTAACTGCTCTAAAAATCACTTCTTTTCCTCCTTCCTTTTTTTTTTTTTTTTTTTTTTTCTTTTCATAGCACATATCCAGATACAGAATCTCTAAGCTAATTATCAGGGCTGGGATTCTCAACTTAATCATCACTACTGATTCCCTGGAGTACAGTGGCATCTAAGAGCTAACCCCTGCCATGCTGAATCACAGCCACACAGACGAAAAGCCAAAACCCACCGAGATTTTCAATGGAGGACTTCTGTACACATATATAGTGTAATACTGTACTTTACAATTGAAGTGTAAACTAGGAAACACTAGCTGATGAAATGCAATTAAAAGTTAAAGATGAATGTTATAGATTATTAGTTTAACAAGGCTTCAGGGAAGAGGCAGTCCATCTGTCTGCTTTGTCTAAAAGCAATTCTGTGGTGGGCTATCTGTAAGAATTAACTCATGGCATGTTCTCCATGAAGGAAAAAAGGTGGAAAGACAAATAATCAGTTGACTAAGTAGCTGTAACTTTGCACAAAACATTCAGCTTCTGGTTAAATTAAGAGAAGAGAAAGGTAGATTGCAGAATTATTTCTCTCCATCATCCTCATTAAATTTCATTTCAACAGGGAATGGTGTCACTGCTGCTTTAGTTATCTATTATGAATTCAGCCCAATATTCAGCTTGAGTACTTTCTAGATGTTACTGCCTGTATTTGCAGGTACACAGAATGGCATGCAGTAACATGATGCCAGTAAATGGAAGGTTTAATTGTTTTGTAATTATTCCATGAAATCATTTATTTTGCATGAATAAACACAGATGCTTATATTCTCTGCTGGTGTAAATCGAAATCATTCCACTGACACCAGTGCAGATGCACTGATTTACATCAGCTGGAAATTTGGCCCGATTATTTGAGGACCTGAGCTATTTGGCAAATGCTCAATAGGCACAACTGAATTGTGAAGTTTCCTCTTAGGGCATTTCAGCAGTAAATTACATTTTATACAGAAACTTCAGCTAGCTGGATGTAAAATCTTCCAGGACTAACTGCGGTAAATTAGTTCGTCTGTCAGATGCATGCTATTTGCTACACCACTTGCAGATGCTCAGTCCTATGTGAGATTTCCTTGATGCAACTGCCTATAACAAGACATATTTATCACACTTATAGCTGTCTAACCTTTAACTAATGCTGCTCAGACGGAAGACAGTTTTTTACAAGAAATCTAAACTACGCTATTATTTTTTGTTAAGGTTTGGGTATCAGCAGCAGCTTTACAACATCATCACTGGCAGCTTACAACATTATTGTTCATAGTGCACTGTTCGGTGCGTTGGTGTGGTGGTGTAGCCTTAAAGGCTGTAGCTTCTGGAGTTATGAAAATATTAAAGAATTTAAGCTTAAACTTTTTAAGCATAAATATCTTTCTAGCAAATAAACAAACAAAACAAAACTAACAAAAAAAAAAAAAAACCCAAACAAACAAAAAAAAGAATATGTCCTGAATGGACATGGAAAGTTCAATACCCCTCATTTTATAAACTTAGTTCCAGACATTTTTTCTTCTTCATCTCACTATGTTTACAGCAATTTCATAATTTTGGAGCACCTTACATATTGCTTGATTTGTAACTTCAGCAGCACTACAGTAATACACTCTGTTTTTCACAAAATTATAGTGGAAGATATGAACATTCTTCCAAGAAACCATGGTGTAATTGAGTGTGATTTCAAACTGAGGAGAGCAGCTATACATACATTGGCAGGATCTTGCACATTTAAACACAAGATCATTAAATAAATTAAAGTTTAAAGTTTAAAGGACATGAAAGAGACAAAGGAGCTCTGCATTTTATTCTCAATACTGCCATAATCACCCTTATTCACCTTTTGATTCTCTTTCTGGCCAAAAATTAAGAAAAACATTTCTCCATCAATGTTACTTTGTTCAGTTTTGGAGAATCCTCCAGGATGGGGTCAGTCGTACAAGTGTCATAATAACTACAAGAAGTATATAACAACTCTGTAACCTCAAAAACCAACTGTTTCTCTGCATGTCTTAAGGACATAACCTTGTAATTCTCATTGTTGTGTAACAAACTTGTCCTCAACTGTTGCTAAACACAGTTCTATAGCCAGATGAGTTCTGCAGCAGTCAGATTAAACTGCAGGAACACTTGGTTAAATATCTTTATATATTCTTAAAAGAAAAAAAAAAAAAAAAAAAAAAACCCACAGGTTTATTCTATTATTTCATTAATCAGTGCAGTATGAGGTGCTAAACAGTCAGAAGGAAAAGCCTGGATAGATTATACTAATTTTTCTAGTATACTTCTAGCTCTCTGTAAGGGTATGTTCCTCCATATTATATGCAGAGATGCTTTTGGGTGTTTGGGTGTGGGGTTTTTTTGTTTGTTTGTTTGTTTCATTCCATCTGCTGGACAATCCTGGTCCCTACCTACATTTCCCTTGGAAGCAACAGGGGAGGGGAGGCATCAGTATGATTTTTGTGTCCTTTTTCTTCCTGGGCACATACTAACAGTTCAGAGGTTTTCTTCCATATTACCCTTGGACTAGGGGGAATTTGACTGGGCAGCTTTTTTTCTGTTGCGTGGTGTTATATCACAACTGACAAGCAACAGGCAACCACCTTTAACAGACGACCTCCCCTTGGTTATTCTCGCCCACCCTCAGGCAAACTGTAGTAATAGGAGCCCACTTCTTTAACCATATAGACCATATCCTGAAATATTTACGTATATTTATATAAAGTCAAACATCTCAGGTGGTTCTCAAGAGCTCTTTGTCAAGTGCTTTTGAAATTCTCCCTGTGAAAACATTCCTACCTTGGCTGACTAAGTGCCTTTACAAAAACCAGATCCCTGATCTCCCGTAGCGGACAGTCCCAAAGGTGAATGCTTTACTATGTGCTTGGTTCCTCATTCGTATGTCCCTGTGCACGAAGCTGAACTAGGGAGGTTTTTTCTGGTGATGCTGGTGCTGTTAACTGCACAATTGTATGCACATGTATTACGCACGGGTTGTCCTTAGGCATTATGCACTGGCTGTCCTCACCCTCATTACTTCATGCAAATGCTATCGCATTCAGAGAATGGACTGGTGATTAAGAAGTCTCCTTGGGGGATTCACATAAGCTTAGAAACAGGTTCATCCATTTAAACATATCTTCCAAGTCTTATCTTCCTATGTTACGATCTCAAGTTTATATCTTTTCATGGATTTTCTAAGCAAAATAAGACGAATGTGCAGAATTTGGCATTGGACATCCATGACATGAAAAATCGATTTCTACACAACCTTGGTAAAGTGAGTTCTAGCACATATCTTTTAGCTGCATTTTACTAAAATTCCATTACAGTTTTCAGTAACCTCCTGCTTGAAGCACAACCTGCTTTGCTTTCTTCTGAAGAAAGCCAGTTGCAGCTCCAGTGTCCAAATAGCAAGGATGGACACAAACTTACACGTGCTCTGCTGAGGCATGTTCCCTCTGGGGAAATCCATCTCCAGGTCCTCCACTCCAAGATGCTACTGCATCTCAGTGCACAGGTCCCTCTTCACACCCATCAGGTCGGGATGTCCTGAAGCACTAGCTTTCTGTACGGCAGGGAACTGCACCAGGTTTCACAGCCGGATTTGAGGGCAACTTTTCTCTAGCCATTTTGCATGTTTATAACACAGGCTTTTAAGAATGGACAAACTGCTCCTGCTTTCCTTTCATTTTCACAGTGGACAGCACTAGCAGTCATCTCCGTTCCTGTAACGCCTTGTCTTCTAATGTTTTATACCACTTTTGCAGTATAAACTTCATACGAGGCCCGAGGAGGCTGAGTGCCGGGCCCTGCCCCTGGGTCACAGCAGCCCCAGGCAGCGCTGCAGGCCTGGGCCAGGGGGCTGGGAAGGGCCGGGGGAAAAGGGCCTGGGGGGGCTGGGCAGCAGCCGGCTGGGCGTGAGCCCCCGGCGTGCCCAGGTGGCCAAGGCGGCCAGCAGCGCCCTGGCCGGTGTCAGCAGCAGCGTGGCCAGCAGGGCCAGGCAGTGCCCGTCCCCCTGCGCGGGGCACTGGTGCGGCCGCCCCTCGGGCCCTGGGCTCAGGGCTGGGCCCCTCGCTGCAGGAGGGACGCAGAGGGGCTGGAGCGTGTCCAGGGACGGGCAGGGGGCTGGGGCAGGGGCTGGGGCAGGGGCTGGGGGGCGGCTGGGGGGCTGGGGGGGGCAGCCTGGGCAGGAGGGGGCTCAGGGGGGACCTGGTCGCTCCCTACAGCTGCCTGGCAGGGGCTGCGGGCAGCGGGGGTCGGGCGCTGCTCCCGGAGAACAAGCGACAGGGCGAGAGGAAACGGCCCCAAGCTGCACGGGGGGGTTAGCTCGGGTAGCGGGGAAACGGCTTCCCTGCAAGGGGTGGTCAAACATTGGCTGCCAGGGGATTCCTGGAAGGATTTAAAAGACACATAGATGCAGTGCTGAGGGACATGGTTCAGAGGTGGGCTTGTCAGTGCTGGGTTGATTGTGGGACTCAATGATCTTAAAGGTCTTTTCCAACCCAAATGATTCTGTGACTCTGTGACTTTGATTGGGATTTTCTCACAAACAAGCAGGTTTGCAGGTACAATTCTGCTGCAGATTGCAACTATTTAATTTCAGCCAGCTCTGCTCTCCTTGTAAAGACATTTCAACTCAGTCTCAAAATGCATGCGTAGCTCTGATATATTGTATTGCTTCCCATTTAATTTGCCTTAAGCAAGCTAGTAATGAGTATCATGTAAATCCCATAAGAAGCACAAGGCAACATGTTTGAGGTAGCTCAGTTTGAGCTTTGGTAAGGACCTGTGGCCTCTTCCAATCCATTTGAGTCATTGACATCTCTCAAAACGGCAAACGAGCGTGTGCCAGAGGGTTTAGCAGACAAAGAATGGTGGTTGCAGGGCACAGTGGTAGCAGAAGTGTCCTGGAGGGCCTTGAACTGTTGGAAAAACAGGAAAGGTTGAGAACCAGGAATAACAAATCCTGAGAGCTGGGACCCTGTGGGCAGATAAGGGGCATGCAGGACCTTATGGGACTTCAGCTCGTTTAGAGAACCACTTCAGCTTCTGCTAATATCGCTGGCACCATTTTTCCATTCCCTTGTCTAGCTACAAGATGTCATGTTGTTCTTGTAGGCATAATTATCTAATTGTTATTTGAGTCCTCCTAAACCCTTTTGCTGTTCGTTTAGCAAGTTACCAGAGAGGCTAATGACATCAAGAAAATTGCTCTGAAAGGAGTTGCCTGTATACTGTGATGTATCATAAATATAGATGAATGCAAAGTAAGATGCTAGGCATAAAATGCAAATGAGCAGGGAATGAGATTCAGTTGTTCACCAGAGATTCAGATCTTGATGGAGAAGCCTCTGTAGGGCTACCAAGCAAAAAACAGGCTTATGTTTCAACTCCCCAGCGGCTGCTGAGTAGGGACCACAACCTGTCATAGAGCACTAATTGAACAGGATGCTGCTGGAAGGAAATATGTGTCAGTGCCAGTTCCCCAGCGAAAAGCCATAAGGCAGATTCATGGAAGAGCAACACACAAAGAACAGCTTGGGCCAAAAATGTAGCCTCGAATGCAAAAAAGTCAGGAGGGTAAGCAGCTACGGGAGAGCTCTCCTGTGGCTGAGAGGAGTAAAAGAAGGTTAAAAAGCCCCGAAGATTTAAATGGCCTCGGCTAGAGAAGCAGCAGAAAGACCGCTGAGGGGGATAAACAGCTGTCATGGGAGGCAGTAACTCAGTACAATACAACTTTATTTCACTTTGCATCTTTTATACAAACCATTGCCCATGCTGTTTCCCTGGCCTCAGCACCCCAAGACAGCTAACAACAGTGCAGGGCAAATGGCAGGAGGTGACAGAGGGTGAGCAAGGCACTGCATCCCTGCCAGCCCACCTTCCCAGCAGGCAGGTGTGCAGGGATGCCAGGAGCACAGACACTTCTCACAGCAGTTTTGGAAGTGCCACATATCCATGCACCTGAAAAAAACCTGCGCGTTTTGTATTATTTTAAATTAATATTATTATCTAGTTTTGTTCCAAATTAGAACCAGCGCCCAAAGCACTGAGGCCTCCCAGTTAGCCAGCCTGAAACACCTGAAAGGACCCTGAATTTCAAAGGACTTTCTATTTGCCTAGCAAATCTCACATATATAGCTGAACAAATAATTGCAGCAGTTTCGTGGTGACAGTATTAATTTGAGGTGGTGGTAGATTGCTTGCATCAATGGAGCCTGCAATCTTTGGTCAGCTTGAGCTAGAAATACCATTCCACAAATAAAGATATGAAATCTTTTTTCATACCTCCCCATGTCCGTGTCTCTATTTGGACATATGGGACACTCAATGGTGTTAAAGGCTACAGTGCATGAGCCACAGAGCTATGTAAAGGTTTGGAGAGAAGTGCACTCCAACAGCATCTCTGAAAAGCAGCTGTGGACAGCTTAGATGTGAGTTTGCTGTTACAGGAATGCAAAGCCTTTGATCAGCTTCCTTATTTTCTGAAACTAGTAATACTTGTGTTTCACGTTTTTTGGATACACTGTGAGTTAGCCCCTAGGTGAGTAACACCTAGGACCAGGATCAACATCTAGATCACCATTTCAAAGATTCTTTTTACTGTCATTTCCTGGTAAGTTAGGCATGCTTCTTGCGGTCAGACATGCTGTTTAGTTACATAAAATTTACAAGCTGTGGGGTTCTTAGCTTTAGCCCAGAATCTCTCATCATTTGCAGGGAAGATGATATTCTTGTGCAGTTTTTCTACCCTCCTTCCTCAAAACATCACCTGTAAGCACTCTCTGTATCCTCTGTATCCTCAGCTCAAAATGCTGAGCTTTGCAGTGAGGTGTCTGAAGGTCCAGGCACAAGACCAATGACAGTCTGATGAAACTCTCAGTTCAGTCCCAAATGTACACAAACCTGTGCTCATTTTTTCCACTGTTTCCTGCCAGATCCTGCATTGTACCGAAGTGAAAGTAGGAGCACAGCATAAATTAGGGAGATGTGAAGAAAGAGAAAAGACACCCAAGATAACAGCAAAGAAAGAAAACCTGGGAGCAGCAGTGAGAGCTGCAGGAAATGAAGGAACACAGAGACTGTAAAAGATGCAGATGGGGTGCTGGGAGCAGCAGCTGATACTGAAAGGGAAAAGGGGGCAATATGGGCAACGGAGAGCTTTGCAATCTTTTTCAGTGCAAAACCAAATAGTTCTGAGTTTGAAGCAGAGAGTTAGTATTATTGCTCAGATAAACAGTATTGCAGTGTCCACAAAGAGAGTCTGGTATTCCCCGAACAGACTTACTCTGCAACTCAGATAGTTTGTTATTACTAGCCATCCCTTCATTAATAAACCTTGTCTTAGAGAGGTCCTAGGAGTGGGTCTGCAAACCACTTTCACTAAGGGAAGAGATTTTGTATTTTGGATATTGTTTTCTGTTCCCTGAAACCTTTCCTGTCAAAAGTCAGAAAAGTTCCTGGAATTGCCTTTATTGCAAGGGTCCTGGGGAGAGGCCCAAAGGAAATCATTCCCATTCCAATAACATGGAAAAGAATTTTGCTGCTGAATCCTTTTCCTTTTAGGGGACAGCCCTGTAAACAATCCTATCTATATCTTGCAGAAGAAGAACATCAACCCTAAGCCTACTTGAAAGGGGATGGATACAAAGGAAAACTTAGAGAAGAAATATGGAAATATATTTTTCAAAGTTGCTGCCTTTTCTGAGCTAGCAGCTATTTGAGTATGACTGTTGTGCAAGAATACACTGATGTGATTTAAAATAAAAAGACTCTAGGAAAATACCAGTGGTTTTTATTATTTCTCCATTGGGAATTTCTGGCTTCTTAGTAGATTCAGACTTCGTTGTTAGCAGCCAAATGCTGAATACTAAACAAAGCATTTCCTCCTAAATTAAATGAAGCTTTTGAATTACGCAGCTTTAATGCTCACTCCTCTGCAGAGAAGAAAGGGTTAACAGCATGAAATATTACCTCTCTGTGAGAGAGGAGGGATTGAATTTCAGAAGGCAAGATCTTACAGCATATCCTGACTCAGACATGCTTTTACTGATTCAGCCATAGCATTCACTTGGAAAGCTTTACATCATGGCCTTGGCAGACTCCCAGGCTTTCCCAATGCAGGCTGCTATTTTTCCTTTAGCTTACCAAAAATAACCATGCATAGATTTAGTGTACTTGGTTTGCTGGTGTTTACAGGCGTGTAAGTTTTGTCAAGATTGCTCCGGGCAGGCAGAGACTATTGCAGGTTGGGAAAGAAAGGGGGAAATACTGATTTGCTTTGGAGGCAGAGCCACCCACCCTACAGCCTGGGACTTTGGAGACCTCCAAGCATCTGGCCTGTGCACTTGTCTTACTCATTGCACTGGCCCCAGCATCTGCACATGTGTCAGTGCCAGCCTTTCTGTCTGCTCACAGTAGTTTCCCACAGGTTAATTGCTCCCCTTTCTGAGACCCTTGGGGTACAGTGACCATCAGGGCAAAAATGGGTAGCTGCGACTTTCCTGCTGCACACCAAGGTGTGCCCAAATTCTGGCTTTAGAATGTTGAGAAGAGAAAGAAAAAAAACCACGTCAGTTGCTACACGGAGGGATGAGCATCACAACGACATCTCCGTACAGATTTGCTGACCTCTTTCTAAGTCCCTTTTACTGCAGCCGGGAGGACAGAGCCTCAGCTGCTATCACAGCTGTCAGGCATTACAGCTCCTGGGCGGATGGAGCTTCCTTCTGCTTCATGCACTGTGATGTGAAGTGACTGACACATCCTGGTGCAGAGGATCCTTGGGTATGTATCACAGAAAATTGTGAAGAAAGACCAGCAAGACGCCTAAACCAGGACAGCCTTAATGCTCAGCTGCCAACTTGGGCATCCCCAGCGCGTTCCTTGTCCGGGGGGCATGGCGAACACCAGCACTAGCATGTCGGCCACCCCAGGACTTCCTAAAGCAAGATATCTAAAAGGCAATGCTCCTGCCAGCATCCAGGCTCATGATGTAGACTGCAGTTTCAGAAGACACGCACAGTTGTTCCTTGACTGTAGAAAGCAGCTGGCAATAGCGGTTAACACTGAACAAGCTTTTTCCTGAAACAGGTTACCTAAAACAAATCACAGCATGAGTTACAGCAACAGGTTAGCACATATTTTTGCTCGAGCTCACCACCAGTCAGCTTCTTTAGCTTCCTAGCATGACTGCAGCAGGCTGTCATGCTCTGCGTCCAAGCCCAGGGTTGTAGCAGTGATCACCTCTGAAGGTGAAAGGACCTGACAATCTGGTAGCTTTTGGCCCAAAGTCATTCAAGAATATCACCTGAAAATCATCACAAGGTCTAGAAGACTGGTGAACAGGATAACTGCACAATGCTACAAGCTGTCGTATAGCTCTCTCTGCTGCATTTCTTGTCCCATTGGTCATAAGTACCCAACATCTGTGGCACAAATCCAGAGAGAAAAAAGACCAAGGCACCATGGCCATATGGTATGTCACCATAGTGTACCAGCTTCTCACTCTTCTCACCCCCACCAGGGAAATGCAGTATCAAGCATTAGTCCAAGATAGGCTTCAGCTTGAATCTCACTTGGAGAATGAGTCTTTTTGTGATAGTGTTAGTGAAAATGTCTCAGTCAGACCTCACCTGGGAAAGACAAAGATGCTGAGCAGGTCTGGGTCTGGGAAATGTTGGGGTTTTTTTTGATTGTATGAGCAGTCTAGCAGGGGTGTTGAGTGCCCTTTTTAGATACTAGAATTTTCTGTGGTTTCCTGTCCCCCACAAACAGTGAGGAGGAAGCTCACTGTTTGGATCACTTCATCCCAGGGTCTTTCCCTAAAGTTTTTCTGTATTAGCTTAAGAAGACCTGACTTTCCAAGTGCACAGAAACACACATACCCTCTTGTGATGCCACTTGTCCATATCCTTTCAATTGCATACTCTTCTAAGGGCACACTCTTTTATTTCATCATCCAAAACCTTCCTTTTTTACTTTTCTTTCTTCTTACAAATGTTGCTCATGGGAGGCAGAAAGGGCGTGATATCTCTGAAACCTGACAAAAGACAGTTTCTTTTACTTAATTCAAAATATGGGGTGGAAGGCTCTGTATGTGCATTCATCTGTACCTAGATACATGCACATATGTGTTTCTGTGTGTGTGTACGCGCATACTTTTTTTCAGAATCTTTCTTCAATGTACCCTTAAGCGCTGACAATGCAAAAGCAACAGGCCCATGCAACTCCGGCAAGTTAGAAAGTGTAGGTTGGGCAGCCAGCACCAACCTTAATAACCAAAAATAACTTCTTGGGTCTCAACCAAGTATTTTCTCATCAGTATGCAGCACCAGGGTGTAGGAGGAGGAAAATGAGGAGTGGGAGGATATAAAACAAACAGTAAAAAGGAAAAATGTCAACTGTGCTCTGGCCTTCCTTTCTGCTTCTCACAGCCCACCCCAAGCAATGCAGTTGCGGTATGCGACGGGCTGTGTACAGAGCTGGGGTAGCACGCATACAGCTGAACACATCTGGTGAGCAGTTGCTTGGTTTTGTGCTGTGAAGTCAGCCAAGAGCATCCACATTTCTAAGCGAGTCCTCTGCCATTGTTGCGGAGTGGTTTATGACTTAACTGTTCCTTTGTAATAGGTTCATTCCTCCAGCCAACAATACTGCTGTCACTCTTTCATCTTCACCTTCCCGCTCGCTACAGCCTTCATCCACACATGCATACATACAGTCAAACTCAGGGTGATTGTACAGGGCGGGGGGAGTCGTTTGCATCGGAGAATTTGATATGAGTACTTTATCCGAAATGCTAAAGACCTTTCCCTCCTAAGGCAGTTCCTTTCAAGGAAAACCATATTTATTTAGGTGTGTAATAGCAGTTTGCAGGCCTGACTTTGGCATCAAAGTGGAAAACTGTAACTTCAGTACTTCCAGGTACAATGTAAGATGTATGTAAAGGCTATTTTTTTGGGCAAGCTGTGGTTGCATGAGGAAGTGTAAGAAAAGGAAAGAAATCCCTTTTTCAGATCAGCCTCCCTCAGCCAGGAGCAGCACATCTGTCCTTTCCCTCTTCGCTGTTGCCCATGCTATCAGGAAAGTGGCTATGGGCAATTTCCTCCTCTCCAAGCTTTGATGTGATGTGGTGGAGGGGAAAAAATGCCACGGCGCAGGCTGCTGCTGGTAGCTATTCTCATTTTAATTATTTCTACTTTCCCACCCTGCTAAGAAACCAAGGTTTCAATGACACTGGAAGTTGACAGTAGTAACATGAGGAAGGTTCAGATAAAGAGAAGAAAACAGCTAGACGAGCAGACATGTGCCTGTGAGCTGGTCCATGCATAGCACAGGGAGAAAGGTTGGAGAAGAAACTCTCCCTGGGTGCTGGAGGTTGCACCAGACAAAGAACAGAGACACAGCCGTGGAAATACAGCTGTGCACATGGAAGATGTGATAGACTAGCAAAGTCAAATCGCTTCAGAAGCAAAATTATCTGTGATTACTTGATGCAAGACATCACTCAAACCAATCAAATTGTTATTTTGGGAAATCATAAATTTGTATCCAGAGTCAGTTTGTCACTCATTAAAATCTTATAAGAATGATTAGGAAATGATCTTAATAAGTAAATGTTCTCTTCTTTTTTATTTAAAAGCTTAAAATATAAGATGATCTCACCTGGCTCTTACATGACCCCTGACCACCTCACAGGTAATTATTATCACCCCTACTGCTAGGATTAGGCCCAATGTAGCTCTTTCTGGTGCAAGCACGGCTGAAGCCTCCTTGCCAACATCTTCATCTGGATGAGGACTATTGCCCCAGTATGGTACATCTGTAACACATTTATGCCAATTCATTTCTTGCTTCTCAGGGCTAAGGACAGAGTAATACTGCCACGACCACGAAGTTCGTGAAGAAGAAAAAAGGAAAAGGAATTCTTATGTATCCTTATGAAACAAATGAAACGGGTGTAATCCAGTGCAGCCTCATGATTCCTCCATTTAAAAAGGCAAATTATTTTGGTGATTACATGTAATACATGGAAAATGGTTACTTAGGCCACTTCCACCAGACTTTTTGGCTCACTTGAAAAGCTGTTCTTGCTAGGAAATCCCCTGCAGGAGGGACTTCACAGATCAGTTTGGTGGCTTTTCGCGTGTGCTGCATATCTATAGACTCAAACTGGGGTTCTTATTTTATTTAAAGAGCCTCCATGAAAGGCACCATTGTTAAAGATATAGAGAAGCAGACACAGTCATTATCAACATATCGTCTGAATTACAATTTGAAAGGGTGGCTTAGGTGCATATCATTTCTTTTGACTACACAAGGGCATATTTTGCCCGCAAACATATGTCATATTTCTGAGTGAAATATTCCTCTCTTTACAAGAATTACCCCTGTAAAATGATGGACTGGATCTGTACATGAAAGAAATACAGATCATTCTCTATCCTTAAAATTAACCATACTGGTGAAACCGTAAAACAAATTCTCCAGAACACAAATTTTAAAAAATACTCAAACACACCAAACTAACAGTTTTTTAAAAAGAACAGTTCCAAGTGCAAGCTACTGTAATACGAATGCAGCAGCGAATTCACTTTACCTTTAAATTTTACTTTTCCTTACATGGAGCTATAGGCAATTGAAAAGCTGTTGAAATCTGTACTTCTTAAGCCTCCTTTTCAATAGAATAACTACAGGAAACCCAAGGGATTCAAGTGCCCAATAGGTTAAGACCAGTTTTATTTAATACATTGTCCTGCTTTGCTGAAAAAGAATGGTGATCTCTTTAAGAGACCTTTTTGATTTGCTTTCAGCTCATCCCTGCTTCACAGTGCAATTCTCTATTTCTTTCTCTCCATATCCAGAAAAAAAATAATAAATGCCAGTGTGACACATTTTCAGAAAGTGACAACATGGTTTAGAAACTGTCAGTACCTAATGAAGCATTTCAGCTCTATTTTATAAGCTGTGATTATCATGATCATTTTACTGATACATATATGGATTTGACATCTGCAGCCCTTTAGCCTTTTAAATAATCTGGTCAGCAAAATTGCTAGTATGTAGGTCAATTTAACCATTTCTTTCTAGGTTTTCTGGTGGGGTTTTTTTTTTTTTTTTTTTTTGGTCTTATGCTCTTGGTATATTTTGCTTCTTCCCTGCAGGAAACAGAGCAGAGAAGACTTGGAAGAAATTCAACAAACTCAATTATAAACTCAGGAACTTCTTATTACTTACTATATTTGCTCCAGGCAATGCATTATGTAAGTAACACTGACAGAAAGGGTCTGACCCAAGAATTAAAGCACAGACCAGAACTATTGCTCCTGCTGCTCTTGGGTTATCAAAATGTTTGGTTAATTGTAACTCTTCTCATATAGATCTTGAGAAGACAGGACTAAAAACATGGCTGTAGGAATGGGGAGAGGAGCAAAAGGAAATAAAAACACAGGGATTAGGTGCTGGACTGATATTAGGAAAGATTTGGTACCATAGGAAAAAACCCTGTGCCTTGTGTCTTTCTGCCTGCCTTTACATCGCATTAGCTCCCATACGATCAGGTCTGTTTCAGTGGCAGGAGTTTAGTGGTCTTGGCAATGCTGAGTGCAACCAAGCTGCTGGTGACCCAGCGTGGGGAGGGGGACAGTGCAGGAGCCACATGTGCGAATCCAGGAGAGCAGCTGTGCAAGGAACACACGCCTTGCTTGTGAATGAAGATATAAACCAGTAGATACATGGAAAATCACAGAATAATTTGGGTTGGAAGGGGCTCCAGGGTCGATATTGGTCAGGTTATATAGGGGTTCATCCATCAAGAGTGGACTCTCATACTTGCAAATGTTCACTGTGGTGGCTTGATTTTGCTTTGCTTGGAAGGCAAGGTCCAAGTGTGACCTTATGCAAGTAGCCACGAAACTGAGTCGAGTGTTTGAATGTGTGATTCCTTTTAAGCACGCAGGTGGTCCTGGTGAAGTTCAGACGCCTTCAGAACATCCCCACAGAGATTTGTGCTGAACTGATTTCACGTGACAACTGAGCAGTCTGACATACAGCGTGAGTGGACCCCATCAGCAGTTTGTTATCTAGTTCGTAACAGAAACCCTCAAAGCTGATTAGGAAGTGCCCCCACCTCTTGATTACCACCAAAATTTTGCTGTTATATTCAAAAATAAGAAAAAAAATTATGCGCTATTTGCCTAATGATTGTATTTTCCTTGTTTTTGCATTAAGAATGCACTACTGTACTGTACTTCAGGCTAGAGACCTGTAACTAAATTTTCTTTTCAAGCAGTTTTGGAAAGCGTTTTTCAGACCAAGGTTAAAAGCATATTTTTTGTGTGTTTGTGATATTGTTGCTGGTTTTCAGCTTGATTCTGCCATTCTAATGTATTAAGTATAATCTTTTCATGGAAATAGGTCTGTCTGTTCTTTCTTACTTTGAAATCACTGGTTGCTCAAGCAGCCTGACACAAGGATTGCGGAAGAGGTTACACAACTCCAAGCCTGAGTGCAGCAGCATAACAAGTGCTGTAAACAGTGATCACAAGGTAAGTGCCACAGCCTTTGCACGCCTGTGCTAGATATTCATGCTGTGCGCGAAATGCCTTCCTAGACCTACACGGTGCTGACGGCAGGTCTAGCAACATGAGACACCAAATTCAAGTGAAAGTCAGTGATTCACATGTGTATGTGTCTGTGCCTGGGGTGTGTGTACACAGAGATGCTCGCACGTATAAGAAAATAAATAAATGCCAACAGGATTTTAACATCAATTTATAGGTAACTCAGCTTTCTGCAAATGCTGGCTTGTGCCTCTTCCTGGAAACCACCTACAGATAGCCAAGAACTAAAGAAACCTTGAAAACTGTCATAGCAACATTTCAGATTGCAGTTGGGAAGCCTGTGCAATATTGGTGCCTTGTTTCAAAACTGACATCCAAAAATTCAAGTTTAACATCCAGCACCTGTTCAGTGTTTTTCTGAATCAGGGCCATTCACAGTAACAGTCATTTGCCAGTGTTCTTACTGCATGACCAATTTTCAACCCGTGGGATGGTTTCTCCATAAAAATTGACCAAACTATATTCTCATTATGAATTGCCTTGTGAACTTTCCTGAAATGAAATATTCTCTCTTTCTTTCACATGAACCTATAGCATAATCTTCATAAAGCAGTACTCACCGATGGGAACTCTTTCCCCTTTTCAGTCTTTTCTGTAAACAGATTTTTCCTATAAGAAATTATGAGATGAAATTCATTCCTGGAACAGTGAGTACAACCCTGTGTCAGATTGTGAGGATCTTGTTTTCATTTTCTAGTTACTGTACAAATGAAATAAGCGTGAGTGCCCAGTGAACAACTACGCTGAGTCAGAAGGTCTTTTAAATTATTAACAGTTCATTGCACCACAAAATTTACTACTACCTACCACAGTTTAAGCAGGGATGTATGATAGATTAGCTACTAATTAAGGACTAAACTCTCAACTGAAGCAGAGACAGTGAAAACACTCTTTTAAACAAGCTGGTGGTCTGATTTCAGAGTTCGTAAATGGGTCTGTGTTCAAAGCAGCAACAACTTTTATTTTCAAGCAGCAGAACCAATGGATGAAGCCAGAAGTTCAATTCTAGTGCAAGACTGGAATATTGAATGTCACATAAAGTATACATTATACGCGTTGCCACCTTCAATAAAACCTCCTGAGTGTCTCAATCCCTATTTTTTCATCCCCAAAACCACTGTGACTCTATCAGAGCCCTGGAGAAGAGCTGTACATTGCTCTGTTGCCCTGCTGCAGACACTGCTTGTAGAGGAGCCAGCCCACCCGCCCGTGCACACTGGTACCCTCATGCCTGCAGCAGAAAGTTGTGGCCATGGCTCTGCTGCTCCAGAGAGGCTTGCACAGCTTCCCCGAGCACAGCACCCCTTCCCTTCCACTACCCTCTGCACCCAGAACTGCACACCCGGAGTCTCATGTTCATTTAGGCTCAGTGCCTCAGACCTGACGTGCTGCCCTTGCCACGCATTGCCCATACCTGTGCATCTGCAATATGTCCCTGTGCTGCTAGCTGTGCAAGGGTCAATGCATACAGAAATAAAGGCTCTTTCACATGCTTTCTTACTGTTCTGCAAGAAGTGCAGGTTGATTAATAAGGGCTGAGTGTAAGACCTCATACGAATCAAGCAATTGTAATATCTCTTTGCTTCTGACGGTAGATTTTCTATACTCAAAAGGCATCTTGGAAAATGCAAATTTTCTTCCCTTTGTTTTTTGGGGTTTTTTTAATTTTGCTTTGTGTATTGGCCCCAGTCATAGAGTCATCTCTCCATTGGCTTTCTGGCTAGCGTTTGTAAACCAGACAAAATGCTCCTCGTTTTTTCCTTGTCGTCTGTTTTACCTGATGTTCAGCCCAAGAGAGTGTAAACATTCATGAATGGACTTTGGACAAGTTCAAGAGAAGCTGGCTGAAAAGGACACAAACACTTGAAA
The DNA here is from genome assembly GCF_023634155.1 of Falco peregrinus. Classification (NCBI taxonomy): domain Eukaryota; kingdom Metazoa; phylum Chordata; class Aves; order Falconiformes; family Falconidae; genus Falco; species Falco peregrinus. The sequence continues at coordinate 5,505,222 of NC_073739.1, forward strand.
ACTCCTTTGGGTTTCTTCACCGCATAGATTCAGCTGCTCTCAGTTGGACTGGTTTAAAATTAGTGCACACGTTGTTTCTGTCCTCTTCTGTTGGCTGAATGGTTGCATCAACCCTATAAAGCATGTGTATCGTCTCTCTTTTCTGCCCTCTTTTTCTCTCTCACACAAATAAAAACACAGACACACACACACGCGCGCACACAGTCACAGCTTGTCAACAGCTTTAGCAAAGTAAAATACAAATGATAATTAGAAACATGTGACCCTAGAAAAGCAGCATAGAAACTATAAGGTCATCTTTTTTCCAAATGACCTAATTAGAAAAGCCTGGAGTGTTGGCTACAAAATAATGGTTTTACACAGCTTTTTAACATAGACTTCCTGTTTTAAAGCAGTGCAATTTAGTGGTCCTGAAAAAAATAAAAAAGAAAAAAAAAGGAAAAATGAACTGGCATTTAATGCCAGCAAAATTACGCCTCACAACACCACCTGCCTCAAGCAATCTCCAGCCTGTTAGATCTATCAACGGAGCATTGCAGAGTTGCCATCCCATAGTGACCATCGAGAAGCTGTCAGCTTACAAGAAAGCCTGGAGAGGCACTCCAGCATCACATAGAGCAAGAGGGGCTCAACGTACATCCCTACCTGTGACACCTGCCTGCACCATCCAGCTGGAACATCTTTGCTTTGACTGAGCCCAAGGCAATGTGTTGAGGAGAAGGGGTGACAAAGCAAGAAGGAGAGGAGGTGGAGGCATGAAGAAATGCAGAAAAATATGGGAAAGGGAAGGTAGGGGCCAGGGCACAAGGGATGGAATAGATAGGGTTTCTTGCCCCAGGTCATCCCAAAGAGACAACCATGGGGTGCACTTAGAGGATTTGCTGAGTTTAGTTTCACCTTTTCACTTCTCACTCCATGCTCCTGTTTAATAATTTTCTTTGTTCTGGTGAACATGCATGCCATTTATTTCTACAAAACTATTAATCCCAACTTACTCATCGTTTAGCGAAGCTATATTTAGTTTATGGCTTTTCCCCATAAATCAAACCCTGCAGGCTCCTCGATTTTGAACGGTTTAATTATGGCAGCTATTCCCAAGCTGTAGGGCATGTCCCCACCACGGTGGGAGAGCAGGGGGGCTGCAAGATCGACTCAGGACAGCAGCGAGGGGAGGATGTGAGCTGGCTCCCAGGCTGGAAGCAGAATAACCAGGACACCATGGGTCTGGCCCAAGCTAATTAGAGAGAGGGACAGAGTTCATGGAGGAAGAAAGCACTGGAGAAAATAGCTTGGGAAGTGCCGAGTTAAGGCCATTCTCTGGATTGTTGAAGGCAGCCAAAGTCGTCTTCTGTGAATTCAGCTGAAGAGAAGCCGTAGCTTCCACATGGCAGAGAGGCTTAAAGCCTTGCGGCCCTTGTAAAGGTGGGAGGGACATGAAGTTTGTGCATCCATGTCCCCAGGGGCTTAGAAGTTCCTCGCTCATACTGGTTTCATTGGGAATCAACGGCATTGCCCGTTTCTCAGGCAGTCTCCATGTCCCATAGGATTGAGCTGGATGAAGCAGCATGGAAAAATAATATATACCGTGCATGTAATGTGCTGCTTAATCATTTTTTCCAAACTTACAAAAGCATGTGATCTTCATTGAAAACTGTGTACATGCCAAGTTTAGAGCTTTACATTCAAACTCTATTTCAGAGTCATTAATGGGGCGGTGGGGGGGGGGTGGGGGGGGTGGGGGTGGGGGGGGAGGGGGAGAATACACTTACTTGGTAAAAAAATATAATATTTCCCCAGCTTCATTGTTCTGAAATGACTGCATGGTGGATTTTATTCAGCTGTTTATTGTTTTGTTTGCTCGGGATTGAGAAGAACAAATGTCATAATTTAGCCTCAAAGGTTATTTTACTATGAAAGCCACTGAAAACAGGGGTTGAAAAACAAAAGAATCATAACAGTAGTAGTGATAGTACAAAGGTATTATGTATTAATAATGGTTTCCTCCTTATAATACTTGTAGTAATAGTGGGTATCTCATCCATAATTAGACGGGGGCATTCAGATATACTCGGTGCTTACAATATACAATCCAGAATGAAAATAGAAGCATCAGCAATGTACCATATAATTTGTAATACAAGTTATGCAAACACTCAAGGTTAGGGAATGGCAATTTGCACCTTCCTTATGTTGCACTGAAAATATAGCCATTATCCTCAAGACTCTCCCTTTTTTCTCTCCATATGTGCAAGGGGTACCAAGTCCCACTGAGGCAGAATCAGGCCCTTGTAAAGCACTCACACCTGCATTGGGCTGTCTGTTGATCTGGGGAGAATCAGGTCACTGAGACGTACCTTTCAAAGACTGAAAGGTACTAATTTTATATGCCAGTAAATCCATCAGATCACAAGGAGACTGAGGAAATGCTTTTATCTTTAAAATGACAGGCATTAATAATGTTACCAGAATTTCCCTTATATATAACTTTAATAGTTTCAGGACTCTTCAATATCTGCAAAATGTGAAAGCTTCTGAAATATAAAAGGCAGTGTCCCCTTCAGAGTTACTAGCATTGCCAGCATGAATGTGGGAAGATGAAATATGTTCTCGGGAAAAAGAAAAGGTTGGACAGAAGAGAGGAAAACCATAACCATTTAAGGAGACATATATTACACAGACGCTCATACTGACTGCATTGTAGCTGGTTCTGTAAAGCGAAAGACCAGCTCCAGAGTGTGGTTGCAGCCACCGGTTCAAGCAGGGAAGATTTGTGCTGAATTCCCGCTCACTGGTGTGCGTGAGGTGTGCGTTTCAAAGCAACTATCACTAGCCAACTTGCAGAATCACTGGGAAATTTACTATCCAATTTAAAGTGAGGCCCACAGCAAACAGGCCAGAAAGCCAGAACTGCAAGCTCTAAGTATGATCTAGCTGAGAAATGTTTTGCTTGCCCGTTTGCTCAGAGCATCATAGCCTCTGCAGCTTCCCCTAGGCGAGGTCCTGGGAGCCAATGGCCAGAATGTGGCTACTTGAACAAAAAGTGGATGAATGAGGGACTGTATGGGGACTGCAGATCATGGTTTGGTAATCTCAGGTTAATGGGATGTCAATCTCCTCCCCACCCTAGGGCAAGGAAAAATGACAAAAACCCATTTCTTTTTATGTACACACCATTAAAGGAGTTCTGCATTGTGTACTTGTGATATACATGTGCTTGGACCACAGTGGTAAGTTCACGACAAGAACAAGATAAGCACAACCTACCTTTGCACTTACTCAAACCTCAAATAATTTCCTAGCAGGGTGCCAACATGCATCTCAGCTGGATGAAGCTGGAGTGAACATGCTGTGACTTCAAATGAGACTAAATGCTCCCTGAACTACACCCAGGATTAATTTCTGCAACACACCTGAGAATTAGCAGAGAGAAAGTACCCCATGGGCAGAATATAGTGAGTTGCATGAGCTGAGTGGACATCTTTGCAGGTAGTACTTACCGGCTGCCCCATGTACCAAGCATTTAGCAGCCTGTCTGGATCCTTACTTTTTTGCTCTTTTCTTCCCGAGCTAATGGAGTTCCCGGGAACGGTTCAGTAATGGAACTCTGCGGGGAGTTAGTGTCCCTGCTTTTTTGTTCTTCTCACCTTACTTAATCATCTACCTAATATAGGACCTATATTAGCTATCTCATATAGGAGCTGAATCTTTGCCAAAATATGGCAGAGCTCGGAGGGTGGGGAAGAGAGATCACAGAAGCAGCAAACCATACAACTTTTTGGTTTTGCAGTGTGAATTAGTCACTACTAGCCCACACCTGCTTCTCTTTAAAAATCAATGACTGGTAAACTGATACAGGTGAACAATCAGATTTATTTACTGAAGTTCCTGTAATCTGAACTTCTGTTCTTCAAGATACTTTTCATTAGTAACACGTTAGTACAGCATACTGAGATTTTTACAATGGCAGCAGCGATTCATTGCCTTTGTTAAAGGTTATTTGAAAGCGTGCGCAGAGCGGATCTATAGAAAACCTACAGGATATTCCATTTGGTTTGTACGATTCAAGCTCGCTGCAGACTGTACAGTCACAGCTTCCCATTTCTGCTGGAAATACTACAAGCTATTATATTTTTTTTTATTAGCTATAATGTGCAGATATGGAAACTGAAGGATACCCAGCTCCTTCCACTTCTCACTTCCCATCGCCCACTCTCTTTCTTTCCCTTTCACACATACGCTTCATTGATCTGAATTCTACATTTATTTTCATCAAAGAACAGATTTAGTTGATCACAGAAAGTTGCTCATTCCAAAATGGAAAGATTTTTGCTTTGTTTGGCAATGGGAAGCATTTTTAACAGGTTTGGGCTTTCAGAGTTCGCATTTCATAAGCTAACTGCGTGACTCGACTGAGGCAGCATGAGCAGAAAAGGCAATGGAGTATGCATAAGCAGCTCTGTAAAATAAGGTTCTTCTCATACCAGTTGCTTTATGTCCACAGTACCAGGTTTACAAAGTTTCTTAATTCACAGAAATCCCATATATGAAATAATTACTGGGTTTCCTTTCAGTCTAATTAATTTATTTGTTTATTTATTTTTACTTTGTGCTCCGTGAACACCAAACCAGACAACTGGCAGTGTCTGTCATTGCTCTCTGATTATTAACACAAGCTGCAGGGCTTACAGGGTCCGCACAAGGAACAAACTTGTTTGTGCCGACCTACCAGAACCCCAAAACACTCCTTCTGCATCAACACGAAATACTGAGCACCAGCTGTAGCGGCTTAAACCCCAGCTCCTGGATGGACTCGCGTAAGCATCCCACTTGTGACTGAGAAAGAAGGAAATGTTGCAAAGGTCATATGTGCCTCGAAGGCAACACCAGACCCAGGAACTCACATTTTTGAAGCTGTCGCTTGGGGACTGATGAACATGTATATTATGACTGTAGGAGTGAAGCTCAGAAGCGCAGCATGCAAGAAACCAAGTTCTCACTAGGGGCTGGGAGGAGAAGGATTCAGAAGAAAATCTTTCTCTTTTCTTTTTTTTTTTTTCTTCTTTACATAAGCAATTGAAATAGCTATATTCCTCAACTGCCGGGAAATCAAACACAGAGATAGTTCCCGGACTGTATAAAACTGGCACCCAGAAAGCGAAGGAAGCCAGTGGCGGGGAGCAGGGGGCCCCAGTTAGTGCACCCACGGGGAAATAAATCAGCAAGTCACTCCAGCAGCAGAGCCCTGTGCTGCTGCAGAAAAAAAGCTGCTTGCAAATCTACAGCGGGTGGGGGCACAGCTCTTGTCCAAAGAACAAATTCTGATCTGAGATGGTACAATTAGAGGCTGCGTTTTGGAAGGTTGTTGCAGGTTTCTCCACCCTCCATGGAGAAGGGAAGCAAAATGCTGGATTGTGGATGAGCAGATGGCAGCGCACATGAAATACAACCTTATGGGCATGCTGGGTGGCCGTTAGGAAATGGTGCCTGCACTGAGGCTCCCATTCCCAAAGATTTCAGTCCAGCAACAATAAAATATGCTGCTGTAATTGATCCCTGCAGCTATGGCCCCTCCGGTGGGTTGCTCCACAGCTTGAAGGAGCTGTGCCCAGAAGCACAGAGCATGGCACAAAGCGAGCAGAAGGCCATAAACTTGACTTTACCAGGGAATTTTAGATCCATAGAAAGACAATAAATAACAATAATTGGTAAGCATCGCTCTGAGCAGTCAGTGCAGCCTTGCACAGGACGGGTCAGCAGGACAGCGTATTACAGCTTCTGGAAGTCAGTAATTCTGAAACAAGAACTCAGTGTTGTTTTAGCATCAGTATAAGACTGAGAGGTAGGTGTTGTCCTTATCATCCACAAGGGTCCTGATATGTGATGTGGGGAGCCATGGCCAAAAACAGAGCCAAAATCTTTGGGCCATGTAGCTGGATAATCAGATTTTCAGGGAGCTGCCTGGTGGCACAGCCTTTCTGGGCAGTGGTTGGCATGGCAGGGACTACCAGCTACCCTAAACCCCTGAAGTTCATCACAGCCCTGAGAGTTCATCATAAACCCCTGAGAGGAGGAGGGGGTCCTATGCTGCAGCAGCACAGGAATTGCTCTTGTTTGTTTAATAAGTGGTCTAGAAAATGTGGCTTATCAGGGTTGTGTGGGGTTGGGCAATGCACCAAAGGGTTCCCATAGCCTGCTTGGGGCTGGCCCAAGCTCCACAGCGAGGACTGCCCAGAGCTCACCAGCTTTGTGTCCATAGTCAGAAATGACCCCGTGGAAACACGTTGCTCTCAGTTTAGGCACATTGGAAGCACCACAGCCTGCAGAAGTGGTGTTTCCATCACCACTTCCAGCACTGACCTTACGGCTTGTTGCTGAGGGTAGGGGAGAAACTGAGCTGCTCAGAAGCATCAGCCATCTGCCAGCCTAACTGCCTTCACAACCACAGACCACAGGCAGAGTTTTACAGCCAACAACTCCTCTGTAAATCCACCCAGGAAGTCCTTCCTCAGCGCTTACTTAGTTATATTTCAGGCCAGTCTGTGAGCTGTCCTGAGAAATACCCATGGGAAAAGGTGTACAGATGCTGAACAAAAATCTCAACCCTTTTTTTTTTTTTTTTGTCAAACATCTAAATTGTTTCCTTACCAGTATTTGGACCAGACAGCATTTTGCTAAGACAAATGACAGCTTGATGGAATGTGCCAATGAAACATACATGCCCAAGTTATGGCTTGTTAATATTAATAATGATATTTTCTTGAATGAGGGTCCTTGACAAGTGTACAACTTCTTGATTGCGGTGCCCCTTTGGATGGCTCAGACAGAAGCATCTTCCACTTTCAGCAGGAATTCAAGTTTATTTAATGATATCTCATGTCATGGATATGCAAGATTACCATCATATTTTACCGGAGGTGGCAACAATTTGCTAATTATCAGCAGCAGGTTGCTGGAAAACATTTTTTCTTTCCATCAAGTTTTTTTCTTACTTTTCCTCAGAGGCAGGACTGAATATTCACATGTAGATCAAATCGCTGTTAATTTGGCTTGTTGCTATTTTTTTTCTGATGGACTGTTAACCCATCATTTTTATGGCATTTTTACAACATTTGCTATATTTTTAGAATCTTCACTGGTCTGTTTAATTACTTGGAAGGTTGGGTTTTTTAAAGCTAAATAAAAATTTTGTTCCAAATCAAACATTTATAGATTAAGAGTCATACACACAGCCTCTTGTACCTGCATCTACAATTTTGTGGTTGCAATCAGCTGCACATGATAATTTGGCATGTGGGTTTTTCAGCATTTTTGAAACTTCAAAATTAAGCATCTGGCCAGTCGTGAGCACAATAACCCAGTCTGCACAAGTAATGGCAATATATCAATATGAAGACTTGGGGTTCAGTTCAGCTCCATTCAGCGTCACAGGCTGATGTCTACGGTTTCTATGGCAGGAGCTAAGAGTATGTAGCCACTCAACTCTAGTAACTGGATAAAACTTGATCTTTGAAAGTGGGACGTCAGTTATCTGATCTGAACTTACTGACATGCATGCAAATTATGAGTATCCAGGGCTTCCTTTTATTTTTGTAAACCTATACCATCATCACAAATATCTTTAGTACTACTTGCAAAATGCTAGAGTCCTGTTGTGCTGGGAACAACATCTGCAAAAGTCTGTCACAACACAAAAAAAAAATTATAATCTATATAAATTTATATTATTGGGGGTTTTATTTTCTCACCCCAACCCCATCCCATCTTATTTATAGAAGAGTTTAAGTCTTCATGTTCAGCCTACAGATGAGCGTAGCTCACTTTATTATATCAGTTAATTTAATGTTACAACCTTACCTGAAAAATATCCTAGACTGACTTTACATATAAGATAGCCAGGTATGAAAAATCAAGAGGTTTAGGTTTCTTTCTTTCTTTTAAAAGAGCAACAGACTGAACTTAAAAAGAGGGCATCTAAGTTAAATTCTCAACTTTGTCAGAAATTCCCTGTGTACTCTTGGGAATTAATTTCATTTCTCACTGACTCTGCTTCCCATCTTTAAAAGTGGCATAAAAATGTCTTCCTTTTTCTCTCCGATCTGTTTAGATCCCTAACACTTCCTTGGCCTCTTGCTGTTTCTAATGATCTTAATACTTCCAGATGCCAACATGATACAAGTAATAACCACAGGTTTCATACGATTCCCGCTGGGGCAGTGTGAGACAGACTAGGTCTGATGGGTTTGTCCCAAGGTCACATAGGGCTCTTTAGGAATGAGATGCTTTAGGAGAAAAAAAAAAAAAAAAAAAGAAATAGTATTGCTTTAGAAACATTTGTCAAGTCTTCAGCCAAAGCCCATAAACGCTGTATACCTTAATTTCTCTGTCTATACAGGGGAAAAAAAGAGAGAAAGAAAAATCTTTGCCTTCTAGAAGGACTATCAGTACTCATCCCCCTCGTCCTTATGAGGTGCTCTGTTAATGGGAATGAACTCCACAGAAAAAGCCCATCAAGAACAGATCCTAATTTTTCCATCTTGTGTATTTCAGACTTCAGCTGTAAGATTACAGTGCCTTCCTCTGTGATACTTAAATTTGTACTAGCTACGGTGAGACTTCTCAAAATACTTTTGCAACCGGAAAAAAAAATCAGAAAAGTTTAAATCAGAAAGTAAGGAAATATTCTTAGGATATCAGGAGGCACTAAAGGAAAAGAAACGGGAGACAGATTCACATTAATATGTGTGAGTTCCTAAAGAGGTTTTCTTTTAAAATTCTCCCCAAAAATGTTAGTCTGTATAATGAATTGGACGAGCAGGTATGCTATAAATGTAGCAACTACTGTAAAATGCCATTAAAATGATGGGTTAACAATCTAGATGAAAAAATAGTAACAAGTCAAAATAACAGTGATTTGATCTTTCATGTGAATATTCAGTTCAGTCTGTGATGAGAAGTAACATTAGCGATGAGAGGATATAACTGTCAAAAAATCCTGGGAAAGAAACTTAATGGAAAAGAAAATATTATTCAGACCCCAATGCTGGTAATAAGTAAATTATTACCAACTTTGATAAAATTGGACAATTAATACGTAGAAGTGCCGTGAAAGTGTGAAGAGTGTCTAGCATGCAACATGAGCTGTTGCTTAATAATAGAGGACCTGGTTTAGTCTAAAACTTTAATAAACAACATCTTTTTATATTGTCCTTTATATTGGGAACATTATCCCATTTTTCTTGAGATCTTTTCTTAGGGTGTTAATAACAGGGTAGAGATTTTCCGAGAAGGCTTTTCAGAGATAATCTTCTCTGACTGCACTTCTCATTTGATAGCAGCAATTTTACTTTTAACTGCATATAAGTTGCCCTTGACTATCATTGGGTGTATTAAGGGTGTAAATATTCCATAGGCACACATTTGTAAGCGAGTCTATGGGTCACATGAAGGGTATGCACAGGTTATCCACTGATATTCAGGACTGCTTCTGCTTTTATTCAGCTATATATTGAATTGGTAGCTGAGACACTGTCAGACATCTTTGGAAATGTACATAAGTGGTAATACACAGGCGGTGCACCGTATAGCAAAGCTGGTGCAGACAGCCTTTAAGGCATCTTGCTGCAGATCCAGAAACACTAATTCAAGCCATGCCCCAGACTCACTTTGCAGCCAGCCCTCATGTCTTATCACCCCAGCTGCAACGAGTTAGAGGTCATTTGGGCTTGAAAGCAAAAAGCACCCAGCTGTGAGCCTTTGCATGCCCCTTCCTTATGCACCTACTCAGGAAGACTTCAGAAACTGTCCTAAGGCACTAACCTCAGGTGAGACTTTGTTTTAATATGATAATGATGAACATGTTCTTACATGTTACAGGAGGGATATTTACAACATGAGAACATCTCGTGGGAAAATCTATTCCAGAATAGGTCTGTGCTGGGGGAAATGTTTTCCTACCTGCCAAAGGCTTGGTTTGCTTTCATAGCAAACTCACGGTCCACATCGGGGTTTACCCAGAAACAGCGTTCCCCAGGCAAACTCCCCCTGCCTTCACTTCCCTCATAGGACTGGCCCCAACAATAAGAAATAAACATTTTTCTCCCATGACCTGGTAGGTAGATGGAACATATAGAATTAGCCATAAAAACAGTGTGGTGAATTCCAGTGGTGTCCAATACATGGAGTCACCTAAAACATCTCAAGTAGGTTGAACTGGGATGAGATCTGATACTAAGCAGCTATTGAGGAAGAAGGTCCTCTCCATCTAGGACGTGCTGCCAGAAATGCAGTCTGCAGAAATTAAATGGTAAATGAGAAGAAGCCAGCACAGAAGTGACATCCTTCTGCTCCAGAAGGCTGTAGTTTGGGTCTATCCAGCATGTTGTTCCTCCTCGAAGGAGACCCAGCTAATAAAGCTCTACATAATATATTCAGATTCCTGTGGTAACAGTGGATCTTTCTTTTTTGCATGACATTTTTTCAAAGTCAGCTTTATGTATATGATTCCCGCCTGCCAAATATCTGCCCCATTTGAAATCTATATCTAGCCTGAAACATTGTGTTTTGCCCTCTGGTTGACCGTCTGCGCCAGTGAAAGACATCCTTGTGAAGAAGTGCCCCTTTGCTCCTGTGGTTACCAATACTGTTCCACACAGTTTCCAAGGGTGATGCTATTATATTGCTCCAGCCACTGTATGCACCCTATTGAGTAATTTATTGGCCAAGATCCTAACAGAGGAAAGGCCTGTCTAGAATCCTGCTGAATTTTAAAAGGTAGGAATATTGCACTTCATAACAAGCAGCCATTAATGATAACCAACAATATAATTCTTATGGAATTATGCCTTGCATCTGCATGAAATTCCCAAGAATAATAAAAAGCCAACCAAAGAAGTTAACCTCTTGTGTGCCGTGCTTCCTGGAGCATAATTATGGAATAGTGGAAAGAGCATGACCCCATAGCTCTCCAACATTATAATTAGCATTCCCTATACTGAAGCCTATTGTCTGGAGGACAGTTTTGTCTCTCCTCTGTTCTGACTTTTGCAAAATTATACCCCTAAATGTGAGTTCATGGCCCTTTCTCAAAGCCAGCCTTTTGTTTTCAGTATAGTCCCAAAATCAATGGACTGGCAGGATGTGCAGCATACACCCACAGGGTCAGTTTGATGCTCATTCACTAGATACATACGGTGCATTGTAAAGATCTATATGAGATAACAATGATTTTCCACTTTTCAAATGTAGCCACATGAGATTAGGGTATTCGGCAGAAAAATGCTGCCAACTCTTTATGTCATCCTATTAATGGTGAGTAGCAGAGTCTGCACGTTTTGCTTGGATTACAGAGCAAAACCTCTTCAAAAATCTTCCTGTTTCTCTTCTCATGTATAAATGAAGCTGTGCATCGTACCTCATTAAAACAAACTAAGGTACCTCATTAACACCCGCCAAGAAGTAGTTTGCATGTCAGAATTGGAAGTCTGTATAATTCTGACACAAAAAGTTTTACCAAAGAAAACCTTTGTTTAATTAAGGAAATTCTGACAGGTTTTAGCAAAACATTAACAATCAGAAGTTCAGGATTTTGCCTAGACTGAGGTCCAGTGAAATACCATGATCCTTACTTCAATATGTTTTTTTATCTTGAAATTTTCTGGCTGCTTTAATGAAGAGGGTGGTGAATGAAGAGTATGTTTTGGGGTTTTTCACCCTTCTGTCTTTTTTTTCTTTCCAAAGGGTATAAATGGACCTGCACAGGTACCAAGATAACTTGTGGGGTGACTGATCCTAATTTTGGCACCAAAATACATAGTTTGTTTTTCAAAATGAAAGCTCGTGTAAAGCTTTGACTGAGGTCAAGCGAAGGAAGTCAGCTAGAAAATGTTTCCGATAGATTCAGTTTATAAAGCTGTTTTCTCATGGGACCCTGACTGGCGCACTGGGTGATCAGCACTGTTAAAAATCAGGCATTTACTTAAGAATCTAACACTGATTTAGAGGCAAAAAGTTAAGACTCCTGTTCTTGAGAAAAATCTTGCATTAGATGTTCACAGAGATACTACATGTAAAAATGTAAATTTTTCTGCTGATTTTTGTTTTTCATGAAATAGTGGTGTAAGAAAATATAAAATTACAGCATTCACAGATCTCCCGTAATTAATTTACTTTCATAAATTCCCAGATAAGTAGGAATACTGTAGTCCAGACAAAAGCAGCCCTCTAAAACTGAGATATAACTGCTGCTGCCTGCCCAGAAATACTGGTGTTATGCGTGGTAGTGTACAACTTTATACTCGATTTGCCTTGGCTGCCTAGAATAGAAAATATCCAAGCCTAATCCAGTTTGAGTACTCTGAGTACCCATCAGCTCAATCTGTCTTGAATGAACTTTTTGTCCTTAGGAAGATTCAGGAGCTGGCAGCACAGTGAACTGAAGTCCAGCATTTATTGTGGCAGGGAATTGATGACAATTTACAACACGATCGTGTTCCAAAGGATGCTGAGACGGTGCATGCCACGGATCCGGGGTCTGATCTTTAGACCATGCCAAAACTACTTTGTAATACGTGCCTAGCGAAAGCCTGACTTTTACCTGGTATTTCCAAGTAGATGCAGGCAGTCTGTTAAAGGTAGAAAGCCAGCATCCAACTACTGAAGCTTTTCCCTTATATGGTGCTTTTCGACTCGGTTCCCGTCTCACTCATCGCCAGAGCCAAGTGAAAAATTCGCAGTAAATAATTAACACAACAAATTTAGCCTTTTTTCCTACTCTGCAAGCGAATAGTGATTTTTCAAGTGAACTTCTATTCAAATTTATTGAATGCATGCTGCGCAGTTGTTTGGTTACGTCGTAGTTGAACACAAATAGCTCTACAGGCGTATTAGGTGATCGACTTCTGAAAGGTGACCTATGCTGTTTAATTGTATCTGATTTACTAGTAGTTTTAGCCTTATTTTCTGTGTGATTTTCTAGGTAAAGGATCAGGAACAAGCTGTACAACTTTGCACCATTTTCCTCCTTTTTTCTGAGACTGGTGCATTACTAATTTTTCTAACTCCATGAGGTACAAGGAAATTAATTTTCCTAGGATTTATTTTAGGTTTTGCTCTGAAGAGTGAACCACTCGATGTGTTCTAGAATTTTTCTTATTATTATTATTATTGAAATAAGTAATTATATTTTTTTTAGTGTTCCTACACAGCTAATATCGTTATTTTTTTGTTTTCCATAAGGATAAGGGAACACATGGCACACACCACACTGACGTACAGCTCTCACGGCTGACACTAGACAAGAACTTTCACTATAAATTTATGTTCAAAAATTACCTGCTCAACTAATCGCAACAATGATTTCCAATAAATTGATCTTCATAAAAATATTTCAATTTCCTCTTGATTTGGAACCCAAGATTTTTCTAAGTGGTTGGTTTCTTTATTTCCTGTCAGTTGTATTTTTGTACAGTTAGACAAGTTAGATTCCTGTATTAATGACAAGAAAGTTAGTATTGTGAGCTTTTCATAATTTTATAATAAATTTATTAATAGTCTTAGTTCATGATTATTTTTAGCTATTGTATGCAGGGGCTTTTGAGTCATATAGCTAACCCCTCCCAGATTTGCTCCTTTTATACAGATGTATCCAAAGAAAAGAGCTGATATTAAGTTTGTTTCCATTATTCAGTGCCAACTAAAAAAAAAAAAAAAAAGAGGACCTCGAAAAAGAAAAAATATTGACCTGTTTTTTAACATCTGAAGTTCCCAGCCCAGTGCAGAAGTTAAATATCTTTGCTTTTCCACTGTGCAACGCAGAGAATGTGGTGGGAACAGAATAGCAAGGCAACTCAGCTGGAAAATATCTCAGATAGATGAAATATTTGTCAAGCAGTTTTCTCATGTGAATATGCCTCTAGTTGGTATATGCCAGTCACTAAAGCATGGCATTTGTTTTATCTTCTGTCCCAAGGATTTATTTTAAAGGAAAAACTGCTGTGTAAGGCATCAGAACTGTGGAGACAACAAAGCAACTCAAGTTTAACAAGAGCTCTATCTTTCACAAGGCTAACAGAAAGAGTCAAGTTTTAATATCCTCAAAGGTCCTTTTTTTCAGAGAAGAATTTTATAACAAAGGAATCTTAAGGCAGGTTCCCTTTCTTCTTCTCTGTTAGACTTGTATTCATTATTGCCAACAAGGCATCATTTTGCATTTTTTAAAGATGCAGACATCAAATATGATAGTGTTGAATTTAAAATGAATAACAAATATAGTATTAAAAAACATGTTTTCCCCAGATGTGCTGATGTCTCAATAGAATCTTTATGCAGAAAAGGAAACAAGGCACATATAAGTGTTTATCAGCTTTGCAGCTTACAAAACCAGTGTCCTGAACAAAGACAGCAACATATCCAGTGGGTGTTATCTGATCAAAAACATTCCACATGTACAAATCAAAGCTAGGGGGGAAAAAGCCATATAAAGATGAGATAGCTGAGAAAGCAGCCACATTAGGAAAGGGTCTCCTATTTAAACAGTTAGGCTTTAAAAAAGGCAAAATAAGAGCTAAGTGAATCCCTCCTCAGGGTTCATGTTCTCACAAATGGGTCTCTGAATTGGATAAAGATACATAATGATTCTGTTTTCCAGCATGATGTGGACACTAACCTCTCTGCAGGGCATATGTGAAGGCATGTGTGGACAAAAAAGAGACAGTTAAACCCAAAAAGCCAGGCAGGCAGTAATTGGATTCAATTAATATTACAATTAATATTACAAAAGGAAATAATATTAACATTATGAAAAGAAAGAGCCCTGCGGTACGCTAATGCATAATACCTGCACCATCCTAACTTACTGCGGACCAATATTGAGTAAAATCTGTGTCTGCCTATTTCTCATCCCCTGGATGATGCAGTAAATCAATGCAAGAGACAGGGAGTCTTTGCTATGTACTGATAAAATTTCCATGAAAAAGTTGCCCAGTTACCGACACTTTCCTCTCCAAGACAACTGTCCTGGAGATTGGTTCAGTTCTTATTTGTAAGTTATTTGTGTCTCTGACCAATAAATAAATTCAAACAGTACTGAATCTGAAGAACTTTTGCATATCATCTTTAACTTTTTTCATGCCTAAGGTGTTAATACCTCATGATTTTCCTGGGGGACACATACATATAGGAGCGCTCTCCCACCTGTATTTTGGGGGTCCAAAGGATGTCAGATTATGCTAATATGTGTCCCCCCTGGCATGATATTTAGGTGGTTTATTATCTATTCCCACAAGGTATGCAGATATTTGATGGCCTTTTTGTTGCATACTCTTTTGAGCTTTAAATTTTTAAGGTTTTACATGCAACTATTTGGTCCTGAAAAATTAGCAAACAAAAATTGCTAGTAAATTTATAATAAAAAGTAATTGCTATTATCACATGACTTCTGAGTTCAAGGCCTTTAAAGAACTAAAATTTGTAAAAGTTTCTATTCAAAATACAAAACAGCATTAGTGTTGGCAACACCAAGATAGTTCCCACATTTCACTTGCCAAAGCAATCTTCCAGGAGATGTTTCAAAGTAAAAAAAAAAAGTAAATTAAAAAAAAAATCCCTTGCTGGGAGGATGAAGAGGGAAAATCGATAAATGTGGGAGCTGAAATTAACCCTTAGTAATTCTTATTTAATCCTATGTCTTTCATTTGTACAAAATAATTTTCCTTTATGCTTTAAAAGAGTAATAATTATTAATCTCTTGATGCACTTAGGTAGAGGGGCAGAAATGTTATTGAGACAACTGAAGCAAATATGTTGGGAAGACCAACATCTTAGATCAGCCACCACACCGAACTCATCCATGGTTTTAAATGTGATAGGCATTACCTAGCTGGAAAAATATGAATCACAGAATCACAGAACCATAGCATCGTTTGGGTTGGAAAAGAGCTTTAAGATCATCAAGTTCAACCATTAACTCAGGACTGCCAAGCCCATCTCTGAACCATGTCCCTCAGCACCGCACCTACACATCTTTTAAACACCCCCAGGGACGGTGACCCCAGCTCCTCCCCGGGCAGCCTGTTCAGGGCCTGACCACCCCTGCAGGGAAGCCGTTTCCCCGCTACCCGAGCTAACCCCCCCGTGCAGCTTGGGGCCGTTTCCTCTCGCCCTGTCGCTTGTTCTCCGGGAGCAGCGCCCGACCCCCGCTGCCCGCAGCCCCTGCCAGGCAGCTGTAGGGAGCGACCAGGTCCCCCCTGAGCCCCCTCCTGCCCAGGCTGCCCCCCCCAGCCCCCCAGCCGCCCCCCCAGCCCCTGCCCCAGCCCCTGCCCCAGCCCCCTGCCCGTCCCTGGACACGCTCCAGCCCCTCTGCGTCCCTCCTGCAGCGAGGGGCCCAGCCCTGAGCCCAGGGCCCGAGGGGCGGCCGCACCAGTGCCCCGCGCAGGGGGACGGGCACTGCCTGGCCCTGCTGGCCACGCTGCTGCTGACACCGGCCAGGGCGCTGCTGGCCGCCTTGGCCACCTGGGCACGCCGGGGGCTCACGCCCAGCCGGCTGCTGCCCAGCCCCCCCAGGCCCTTTTCCCCCGGCCCTTCCCAGCCCCCTGGCCCAGGCCTGCAGCGCTGCCTGGGGCTGCTGTGACCCAGGGGCAGGGCCCGGCGCTCGGCCTCCTCGGGCCTCCTACCGGGGGCCTCGGCCCCTGGGCCCGGCCTGCCCAGCCCCCCCTGCAGAGCCCCCTGCCCCCCGCAGGGCAGCACTGCCCCCAGCCCGGTGCCACCCGCACACGGACCGGGGGGCGCTCGGTCCCCTCGCCCAGCCCGTCGGCACAGACATTACCCAGGGCCGGCCCCAGCACGGAGCCCTGGGGACACCCCCTGTGCCCGGCGCCAGCGGGAGGGGGCTCCAGCCACCGCCGCCCCCTGCGCCCGGCCGCCCCCAGCCCCTCACCCAGCGCAGGGCACCCCCGGCCCGGCCCGGGGCAGCCGCGTTCCCCAGGAGATGCTGTGGGAGACGCTGGCAAAGGCTTAGCTCAAGGATCATTATTTATTGATACATGATTTGGAGGTGCAGTATCCCAACCAAAACATAAACTGTTCTTCCACAGATGGTGTGGAAGAACCAAGGCAATGGTCAACAACTCCATTGAAAACTCAGTGAATGAGATGGTCTGGATGCACACTGTGCAAGCCAACGTGCATCTGAAAAAGCCTCTCAAGACATAGCCTTCCTTTGGCAATGCAACGACCATTTTGAAGCACGGTCGCTTGTGTTATAAGCAGGCATCTATGAATGAGGAGAGTCATCAGAGGCACACCAATGAAGTGTGGAACAGTGTAGACATCTCCACAGAGATGCCACTAATGTAGGACTGGGAAGCTGAAGGTGACCAGTAAGTCTATGGGAATCTCCCTTTTGCATCTGTCCCTGCAAGATAGGCACCAGATGATGATGACAGACTTAAGCAAAATTACAATTAGCAGTTTCATATCCTAAACCTCAAACGTGCCTCCTAATGTAGGAACTTTGTGCTATGTCTCCTTCATCTCCTGCATTCAGGACCTCCAGCTCTGGAGGAAGAAGATGAGTGTGGAATTACTCCGAGGCTTTCTGCACAGGAAACACAGACTGTCTATAACCCTTACATTATTGGTTTGATTTGTGTTTTTTTAAAGAAAAAAATAACTTTGAAGTCTTCATTCATCTCAGAAAAATATTTGCTTTAATTATACAGGTAACAGGGCAGTGTATCTACTGCCCACCCCATCAGTTATGATTTACTTTCCTGATGGCAAACAGGGAAGGAAAGGAACTGAAAGAGAGGAAAAACAGAGAAAAACAGAATGGCTGTTTCTGGGGTAAACATCCAGCCTATGACAGGGTAAGGGAAGGAGGCACCAGTTCTGGACTTTTTATACTTCATCATAAATTATTCTGCTTTGCTTGCAGACATGCCCATGACACTGCAAGTCGTCAACCCGTGATCCTTTACCCTAGACCCCCAGGAGCCTGGGGGCTAGTATCTTTTTCAAAAGTTCAGCTCATGACAGTTCCTCCTTCAGCTTGCTCTGATCTGAGACTGGGCTGGAGTTTTCTTTTACAATAACATTTGAAAGTTTATGTTTTCTGCCATCACCTCTTCCTTGCCTTTGTTCTCTAATACAGTGTAAACCATGAGTACCTTGGCATTTTAAAACATAATTTGCAGGGGACTCTGTCATCTGATGCTACCTTCATTTAACAGGCAGCATCTGCTGCCTGTGTCGGATGCCCCATTTGCTGCAAATAGTGTGGGCAGCAGAGCTGACAGCTAAGGTTCCCCGAGCCTCTGCAGTGCAAGACCTTTATTCAACTGTTTATAACTCTGCCAGATACATTTGTATTAATCTTTTCACTATGAAATACATTCTGTTTTATGTTCCTTGCCAGTGACGTCAGATGAGATGTCTGTTTGCACCTGGAAATCTTAGTCAGTCCAGTCACCTTTGATAGAACAGCAAGAAAAACCCTGAGTTTTAGCAAATGAGAAATACGAAGTAAGTATTATAACTGGCATCTCTTGTCTCCCAGAGGCAGCTATTACCTCCTCCTCCTCCTCCTCCTCCTCCTCCTCCTGCAGGTCCTCCCACAGCTGTAACCCCAGCCGACTCATGTCGAGCTTGGCTGGTAGTCAGTGCTGTGATACTCAATAGCTTTGGATCAGTGCTGATGACTGAGATAAGGCAAACTACATGAAATCCCGGGTATTAAAGACAGAACTTTTGCTATGAACATGCCAAATATTGCTGATGCACCTGTTTTATGTTCAGAGTGGGAAGACGGTCAAAAAGGAAGTGGCCAGCTTTAAAAGAGAAGCAGCACTTTCAATTTCTGAAAATAGCCCAGATACAGAACTGGGTAATAAGAATACGTTACTGAGTAAATGCATGTTTGAAACGTGCTTGGGCATTTTTTCATTGTCACACACAAATAGTATATGCAATGTTTTCGATGTATAAATTCATTTTCACTGGCCTGGAGCGCTTCTTATCTCCATTTACCACTGGCAGGGTTAAGATGCTGCTCGATGACAGTGGGCAAAGGTTTGCCAGAAAGCCTGCAGTGAAATCCATTACACGAATTGATTTGCCCTTTTCCCCTGATTTTCACTGCAGTTCTCACACAGATATAACGGAGAACACTGGGGATGTTAGTGTGCACAAGCTAACATCCTCTGGCACACAGATTTTCTAAATCTGAAGGTGATTTTTCTAGGCAACATATTAATTTCCTCAGTACTCAATGGGAATGCTGGCTGCAACTGCACTGCAGGCAGGGAAATTATAACAGGTCAGAAACTTGTAGGAGCGTTAGAGAGTAGAGGAAAATGTTGGTCATTGGTAAAAGAAACCTCCATTAGAACATGAAAGTGTGCAATATCCTAGGATGTTAGGGACGAGGAAAAAAGCATTTGGCATATGACATATCTGCTCTCCTTTGCTGGCTGAATCCAGTTAGACGGTACACAAAAGTGTCTTATAATGAAGTGAACAAAGATTTTCCACACCTACTAGGGTGGTAACCCTGGAGCTATGAAAGAAAAAAAAAGAATCTCTTAGAAACCACAGAACACTTGTTAGTACTTTAAAAGATTGTACAAGCCAGGAGAAAAGGTTTTTATGTTGGCTAGTTGAAAGAGACAAGAGAACTTACTAAGAAGTGTGATTTTTTTTAATATTTTTTTTTTTGGTTTGACCATGAGTCCCTCTGAGCAAAGCAGAATCTTTGCAACCTGGGAGCTTGGTTATGGGGGTAAAAAAGAGCATGAAATGTGCTGCACTCACACTTGAAAAGAAATCTTGATTCACTCCCACACACGTACAAAATATATATACCACACAGTAGTACATAATGGAATCACAGCATTTTACCTGTAGGTAAATACAGATCTATAAGGTAAATGCGGCGATCCCTCTGCCTTATAAAGCAAAACAGTCACAGAGACTGATTACTGTGGCGGGTGGACTGCTTGGTGCCGCGTTTTCAAGCCCACTAAGCCGGCAGGTTTCTGAGCCTCCGCACAGTACATGGGAACTGTGCGAGGGAGTGATTGTGAAGGGGAAAGGACAAACCCCCGGGGACAGCCCTTGAATCATTAGAGCTGTTGATCAGCATACCATTCACAGGGTAACGTCAGTGCTGTGGGACCGGGAGAAGGAAAGGGCTGCTGGTGGTGCCACTCTTCACTGCAGCTATTGAGCTCTGCTCAGGACTGAGTCCCGAGAAGATGAACGCACGGGAAAAGTGTGTTTTGAACAATCGCCTCTTGAAAACCTGATTCTTTTCCCTCTGAGTTAAAATCCTATTCAATTTGATATATTAATAAACATTCATTCCACATATGGAATTTAAAAGCAAGAATCTGCTTTCAAAAATACAGGCGGCATCTGGACATGCTGCATATAGAAAATCAAATAAATAGCTTTGAAGAAAATGTTTAATTTAAAGCAGAGATATGTCTCGTGTTTAGAGCACCAGGTTTCATTCGGGATTGTGTCAACTCCAGAATTTGCCATCTGAGGATTCCTCTGGTGTTCAGGACTAAGGGCCAAATTCAGGATCCATTTCCTTTGAGGATACGGGTAGTTAAACGCTGTTCCCTGTCTATGTATTTAATTTCCTATGGGTGCACAAATACTTTATGGCACCAAGAAGGCCAGAAGGCATTCATCACCCCACGTTTGGGAGGTGTTTGCCAGTCTGTGGGAGAAGATACAACACATGCAGCACCCCCCAACCACCTCAAATTGCCCACTCCCAGCACACACACTTTTTACTAAAAGGATGAATTTACACTTTCAAAGATCTCTGTGTTCTTGACATAGCTCCTCGGTTTGTTCTTCAGTGGACAGTGTTTGCTAAAAGCTGTGAGCAGGTGTGAGAGATGCAGAGAGTGAGGACTGCAGTGAAATTCTCCCACCTGCTTCCTCCAGCCTGTTACATCCATCCCTGAACAGGGTTCCCAGCTTGGCCCTGAACACTGTGCCTGTGGCATGCTACCCAGATTGCAGGTATTTATTTTGTCCAGATAGCTGGAAACAACTGAAATCTCTTAACTGTGCACTTGAATAAGGCTTTGAACATACTGGTTTTGCCTACATGGACGAGAAGCAACATAATTAATATGGGGAGGGGGGGGGTGGTTAAATTATGTTTGAATTCTTTGATTTCTGGACACTTTCAAGCCTTCTGTAGTACATGCTGAGGTGTGAGACCAAATGCAAGCTGGGTATTTGGGGACAGTAATGACCCACAGGCAGCGTCTCCATCTGGAACTGTAAGGAAATTGCACAAAGAGCCAGATCACCCATCCGTATATATCAGCCCCTTGATATCAACAGGGCAGCGCTGACCCACATTATCTAATTCCCCAGTTGTCCGATGACACTGAGAATCTGAGGTCTGAGATGCTTGGGTTTTGACTCAAATTAACCTTTCCCCCATAGTTCTCTAACTTTAGACATGAAGCTCATCTGCACTACTACCTCCAGCCCTCACACATATTTTTTTTTTAAGACTATCATTTGGAAAAGAATAAGCTATCTTTACAGAAATCTGAAATGTTAGAAAGATGTTGAGAGCTCTCGTTGTTGTAGTTAAAATAGAATCAAAGTAAAATCAAATATTCTCTCACTTACAAACACGGCAATGAGCACACTGATATAAAATCACTGCAAGTTTTTAATGTAAAAGGCTACAAGAGCCTAAAAAAGTTTTTGTCACTTTTAAGAAGCACGGTCTTCTCCAAGCCCTGAGGGACTGCTGAGTGCCATATAATTCACCAGCAGCCATGGCTAGCACAGCATATTATCAGGATTAGCTGCCTGCCTGTATAAGCACCTTGTAGCCTGTGTGCATCACACCAGCGACTTGCTCTGCCATAGGTTCATGTGCCAGGGTGCTGAATTATTCACTGTCTGCTGTCTGAGTGGCAGAGTTTGCAGAAGTCCTTTCAAAGAAATCATAAAGGGGAGCTGGTGAGGCTGGTGCAGGGGGAATGCGGGACAAGATCTGGTCCACAAAACACGCCGGGAGGCACTTGCAGATTCTTGAGTTTTAATGTGGTAAACAATCCTGGCTATTATACAGAAGAATAATCTTTAATAAGGATGATAGCTAGTTAATAGCTACACTGAGCTCAGTGAAAGGAAAAGTCGAGTGGAAAAAGCTGACTGTCTGCCTCAGATTGTTTATTTCTGGAAGCTACATTATTTTTTATTACATCTATGTATAAAATTCTTCACATGGAGCAAGTTTAATCCTCCCCAGATCTGTGAACAGTGGTTAGCATCAAGATATTACTCCAGAAAACTCCCGTGATACTGCTTGTTATTTCAACTGGGAAGAGTTCTTTTACAATTACACTGCAATGATGGAATTAGCAGGGTCAGAGGAGGTAGCATGAGAGTTGAGAAACAAGCATATGTGACAACCTCCAGGAGACGATTTACATGTGTGAAGCAAAATGTTTCCAAAACTAAGAGGCGTGCAAGCTTGACAAGCAAGTATGTAAGTGCAGTCGTTTTGAAAGCTGGGCTGCCTTACGCAGACAGGCAATCACCAAACCAGAATAGGGGTGTATTTGCTGGTAAAGGTCAGAAGTTAGACTCCTGTGGGCACTGGCAGAAGTGAGAATCTGAGACAGTATCTTTTAGGTTGGGGTCACTCCCAGATGCAAATTTTGGTCAGTCTTCGTGAAGGGAAGAGTTAATAGCTGTAAATGGCACTGGCATTAAAGGATGCTGGTGCGTGTAGCTGCCTCCGACCTTGACACGCTTGCAGCCTCCAGCACAGACTGCGATGCCGTGGCCAGTTTTCCAAACTAGAAGTCACCACGAGTGGTTGTGTTCAAAGAGGATCGAAGGTTTAGACTGGGAAAACAGCTTTCAGGCAGTCTAATCTCGTAAAGTATTACAATGTCCAAGGGCAGCGAGAGTAGGTGTTCACCTGTCAGTCTGCTGCGTCGAAGACAAGAGCCTATCTCCACTCTCCCATGCACTGACTTTAAAAAAAAAAAAATCACATGGGTAAAAAAAAAAAAAAAAAAACAGGGAGGGGGGGAAAACAACATCTTTGCTACAGAGACATTTTTAACAAGTATTCCAGAAAGAGCACCAGCTATCAAAAAGGCTGCCAGGACCAGAAGGAGCTATCAATCGAACAAGTTTACATTTCAAAGTTTTTTGAGAACAGTGAAAATGTCTTTACCCTCCTTGATGGGAAAACGGCAGTCTATAGGAAAGTAGCTATTTGCTTCTTCTTACTGAAATGCATTTCTCTGAAGGGGCCCTTTAACCCTGGGAAGGGTGGTAGCATGTATAGACAGACAGACACACATATATATATGTGTGTGTGTACATACATATATATATTTATATATAAAGTAGCTCTCCTGAGGGTTGTCAGAGCTGCTTTAAGACCACAGAGCTAGCCGGCTCTCTTTTCCCTTTTCATATGCCATTATTCAGCTCCAGAGCTTCTCTCTGATATTAGAAATGAACTGGTTAATTTTTTAAAACCCTTTCCTTATAGTATTTAAGAGATGGCAGAATGCATCTGTCTAATTTTGACATATATCAGATAATTCAGTCAAGTTCCCTCATGCGACACAGCTTTGTTCCCACAAAAAGAACCTGCTGCAAACAAAAGGCCATATTATATTGTACAGCATCGCTGCTCCCAGATGTTTCAAAATTAAACTACTAAGCCTCCCTGGCCTTGCGAAACCTGGAAGAGTACAAAAAATGGAGTGATTCTTAACAAGCTGCATTTTCTCTATCTGTGCTACTTATTTCATCTCTGTGCTTGATTTTTCTGAGTCATTTGAAAATGATTAGGCAGCTCAAATAATTGTTTCCTGGGTATATTAGCAGCACTATAATTGTCATGTTTAGAGCTAAAGTTGGTAAAGACTGTATTCTGCTCTGGAATATTCTAACTTCCAATATACAACAGCTCACAGATAAATATCTTGAAACTTTTATTACTAGTTTCCCTAGTAGTTCTTTTCTTTGTTTCTTTGACAGGACCCCAGATGGATTTGGTCTGACACTGTTCTTCATTACCCAACGGCACTGCCTGAACTCTGGACGGAAAGGTTGTCATCTAGCCTTTGGCCAGCATCTTGCAGTCGCTACCATAAGCTGGTTGTTGCATACTCTCCTCTTCTGGGTGGGAAGAGCAAACGGCAGGACCTTACTTCTTTGTACACGCAGAAAAAAACAAATATCTACCACAATATGTAATTTATGTGGGTGCAGTCAGAGCCTCAGACTGACTTATTGAAATAAATTATACTTGTTATAATTCATTGGGGGGGGGGGGGGGGGGGAGTTATCAGTTACCATGCCAACACTCTTTGTAAATACCATTGGTTCTCAATGAACTCCTTTTGACCCGCTGGTCTGAGGTTGTTGCTGTGTGATGTACATAATTCTCTCAACACTGGTCCATTACTTCTGCTCAGGGTTGGGGGTCAAGCCTGTAGTGTAAAGTCAAAGAGAATTAGCAGCACTATCAATAACCAGCTGCAGGACTGCATCCCAAATGATAGACCAGAAAAATACAAGGAAAGATGAATAAAAAGTGGAGGAACATGCGTGTATATTCTATAGTTTGAGCAGCTGCTGTGGACTATCAACATCATCAGGAGACCTCAGCGCATTAGCATAAATTCAAATGACAAATGCACAGTGCTATTCAGAGACTCATTAATTTGCAATGGGTGCAGTGCTCATGACATATTAGTGAAAAATTCAAATGTCTTTGTAGCATCGTGAGTTTAGTTGCGGGACCTAAGTTGCTAAAATGAAAACGTGTGCAGTTTTTTAGCAGTTTATTAAATTATGAAGTGTGATGACTATATCTGTACATCTTTTTAAGCAGATGAGGTCCAGCGTGCTCCAGCACCAAATTGCATGGTTTGTGTCGAAATCTCCCTGTCAGACAAATTTCGAGCAGGATCCGACACACAGGCTGGGCGCTCGCTGCTGCAGCACGCAGGCTGATATCTCCCCCTCCTGGGTGAATTGCATTGCCACCGAGAGGGAAGGGAAAGACGGCTGTTTCGTGGTTTGTGCTTTGTTACGCTTGTCTTCTCTGCCACTTCAGCCACCAGTTTTGTTGCGCGATGTTTATGGGAGCCAGCGATAGCAGAGATAAGATAATGCAGTATGATCATATGCAAGCGCGACGGTTTCCTCTGTCATTGCCTGTGCACACCCGTAGCCTTACATGTAGGGTAGCTTACACGGGTAGGATATGGAAAGCCTTAATTGCGAGTATCTTGTCTTAAGCAGTGGCTTTGTTTATTTGTACAAAACAGAGATGGGAAAGGTATACATTTTCATATGGAGAATGACCTGGCCATAGTACTCTTCAATAACGTCTAGGTCAAGCTTGCAATTATAACGTACAACAACTGAAATACAGGGCCACGGTGTTTATTCTTAGTGCCTCGACTCTGCCCTGTGTGTGCAGCTCCGACACACTGCCATATCTTTCCAACCTCAATGAACACTGCAAGCTCCACCTTATATTTCTGCTTCCTCTTGGATCTCTAACTGTATCATTGCCTGGCCCTGAGTTTACGTGTTTTTCTGTCCACCTGGCTGTCACGTCTAGTGTGGGTTTCCTTTACCGGAAAAATATGCTGCAAGATAATTGCTAGTACTTTTTTTGAGGAATAAAAGCCTGAGTTTTAAACTGCAGGGGCCACAATACCTTACCAGTAAAAATAACTTGCATTTTCAAAGTCACTAGAATTTAGCTACAGTCTCTGAAAAATTTTGAAGGAACCTGATTTTTGAAGACAGGGGAATCAGCTGCCAGTTGCATGTCCAAACCCATTAGTTGCTCTTGAACATTTGGGTGTCTCTGTAAAACACAGCAATATTTTATATATACACCACTCATTAGGTAGCACAATAATAAGAGCCTTAATAAGGTTTGCAGAATCTCCCAGCATATGTCACGCCTCGGAGTGAAAGGAAAGCCATTTCTCATTCTGGCTTCTCATCTGTGTCACGCCACCTGCCACGTAGGATATGGTATGTCACAGCTCAAAAAAAAAAAAAAAAAAAAAGACCAGAAAAGAAAATGATGGCATGCCTTTCCTATCCCTGCAAGGAGTGGCACATGCCTCTGTGCCCCCCAGTATTTGGATAATCACAATGCTCCACAGGTGACATGGGCTGCCCGTGGTGAGCTAACTGCATGTGGAAAGTGGTTTGCCCTCTCCACACAGGGAAGAAAAGCAGCCAGCACATCACCAAACTAAAACTGTAAGTCACTATAAACTGGCTTAAAGCTATCGTTTCCAAATTACACAAACGGATTAGGATGCTCATCTGCCCTCAGCTTCCACCTCTTCCAAAGTCTTTCCAGGTAGGCATCTGGGGTGAAACCACAAAAACTCTGTGTGAGCCTCCCAGTAAAATCAGCTGAAGCTTCATCACGCACTAACATCATTTACTTTCATTAACCTTGCCCAGACCTGACATGAACCTCCACATCACTTCGGATCTGAGTTATTGCAGACAGAAGACAGGAGTTTGAGAAGGAGAGGGCAAATGCGGCATGGTGCGATGCAAGCAAAGGGTGCGTCAGGGCATGCAGATGTCAGGATCGGCTCAGGGCCACGCCATTCCTTCCATCTCCAGGTTTCAGCCGTGGGAAACTCTAAAAATCTGGAGCAACGGTCAAGACGACCTACAGTTATTTTAGACACAGAAGGGCAAATGTTCAGCCACGAAGGCTGCTCCAGGGGATTGTATGGAAGGAAGAGCCAAGAGCAAGCAAAACCATGTCACCATGGCCCAGACCGATGGAGGAGCACAGCAACCACCCACTGACTCTCATTTCCCCTTTGCTGCTGAAAACCTGCTGTCAAGCAATAGAGCAGAGCCTCTAACACAGGCCTGTGTTCAAATATTTTAAGTACAGGGCTCTAGTTCTGACCAGAGTTGATGGAGCAGCTGAAGGTCCCTCTCCAGCAAAGAAAGCCTTTGGTGGCCTTCAGCTGGCGCTGGCTCTCCATTATTTCCTTCCCTCCCCTCCACTCAGGGTAAGACCGGAGCAAACAGTACAGTGCCATGGTTGATTGCCTAATGTGATTGTTGATGCTAGGAAGACCCTAAAGCTTAAATGACAGCCATGGAATCAGAAGAGCCTGCAAATGAATGAGTCGCCCTTCTCCTCCCACCACCCACATCAGAAGTGCTGAGCAGGAGCTCAATGCAGCTGAGGATTCAGACCATTAGCTAAATGTCACTTATACTGACTTCTGTGGTGAGATGAAATTTTATTTTCTGTGCATCTCTCAAAAGCCCAGTTAAAGGAAACAGGGCACGGGTCTTTTGATGTTATTTGAAAGAAACTATTCTGTATTTCCTATGAGGAAGAACTTTTCTTCATTAACAGGCAACACTGGACAACAGGGTTTGGTTTAAAATACAATCACCTAATCTCTGGAACCAATTGCAGAGGTTTCCTTCTATTTACAGCAAATGCACTTGAGATTTAGGCATCAATGGAGAAAGCATTTTGTACCTGATCAAGAGCACAGGCAAAAGAAAAACTTATTTGCAAAGAAGTTGTTTTCCATTGCTGCAAAAGGCAGGGTTTTGCTTTTGTTTCAGAAAAGCCCCAATCCGTTTTTCGTTTTGGTTTGGGTTTTTTTTTTTTTTGTTTCATTTGTTTTTAACATCACACCACTAGAGAGGCAAGCTGCTGTGGACACTTCATTTCCAGGGGTGATGCTAGGAACATGTTCCAAGAAGAGGTACCTTGTCATAGATATCAGGTGGCTGTCAGGCTAGCAACAGGACTCGAATAGGGAAATGTCGCATCTTAAAATCCTACAAAATTATTATTACCTGCAGCAGAATCTCAGCAGAGGGAGTTTGATAAGACAAATGGAAGATTAGATTGTGTCTACAAGCTGGGAGAACCAATGAACTCCCCCAAAAAATGTGGTCAGTGGGAAGAACTTTTCTCTGAGCTACACCAGTGAAAACCCAGTCAGTCTATCAACTTCAAAAGTAAAACTTGGTCCTAAGTGGTTAGGAGGAAGGAGGTGACGATATTATTAAGCTTATGACACTGTTTGTGTTAACATCTCCTTTTGTGCAGAACATGTTTGTATTTCAATCGGCAAAGTATTTACAATGAGACTAGATATACTCACCACCAAGGGCAATTAATTCAGGGTTATAAAGCTTGTGTTTCAGAACAGGCATGAATAATTCAGTGTTAGGTTGTTTAAGTGTGTTTTGTAAAATAGAGCTGCAGCTTTTGTTTTTCTTGAAAGCTTCTGGAAAAAAAAAATGTGATTTGGGTTTTTTTCATTTTCTCTTCATCCCTGGGGAGAGCAGTGGCCTTTTGATGTTCCACATTGACCTGCATTCCTTGCTTGTTTCCCACTAACTTTGAGAAAATACGACTTAAAATGGGAGGTTTGCATGTAAGGAGTAAGGAGTACAGCACTAGCCCTGGGTGTCAGAGCCTATTAAACAGGCTGAGGTGCTTCAGACTGCTTTAATCATTACCAGCCTTGCTGGACTGTGAATTTTTACGATGCTGATAAGCAGAAGTGCACACAGACATAAATGCAGTACTTGCTTTTGAGTGCAAGTCTAACCTGATAAATGAATTTACAGAGCTGAGGGGAAGGTGTCTGTGCCGTGTCTCCATCTCTGCTTCAGGCGTGTCACATTACCTTCACGCTACATCATGGGCTACATACATAAACCTGGAAACCCAGCCTGGGCAACCGCTGGCTGGTGACAGAATTTTTGCCCAAAACAGTCTTTACCACCCAGACTCAAGAGACAGAAAAAAAAAAAAAAAGAAAGAAAGAAAAAAAAGGATTTTTTTTTACAGCCTTTGTGAACTGTTGCTATACTCCAACACATACAAATCTTTTATAGTCCCCGTTAGAGGCTGGGTGGGCAGGAGTATGTCAGGGGAGAAGGTGTAACCTTCATTATGGTTCTATCATGTTCTTTAGAACTTCCATATTTGAGGGCCTTTCTTGAAGAGCAGAAAGCCAGAAACAATATGCCTGAGAGGTGCAGACAGCCTCAGTGAAGCATTAAGGCATCAGCTCAGATAATTGATGTCCATAATGTAAACCTTGCTGGACTTGGTATCTTGGCAGAGCTTAGGAAACTTCAGGGTCCTACCAGAAATGTTCTTACACATCCAGCAGGCATGGCCAATCACGCCAGCTTTGGTAAGTATCATGTTCTGAAAAGCAAACCACCTCAAATGGATAATCTGGGAGACAGCTTTGGAGTTTTTTTACTGTCTACCAAAAACCTCATCAAAGGATGAAACCTTGTGGTACTCATGCCATAGCTGAGTTGAGCCTTTCCAGGCTAGGCCAATAACTGCTAGATAGCTAGCTGGAGATAATCTCATTATCTGTCCAGACCTCCACAGCCGGAGGGCAAGCAGTCCATGGTGCAGCTGAAATGCTGGATTTTCACACTTTTCTGTCCAAACTCCTTTGTGTAAGCAAGCCATGAGACTTCTGAGAATGAAGGAGAGTGGGTACGTGCACATCTCTACCATCACTCAGACTGTGTCATGCTCACTTATGCCTTTTCCCAGGGACCTCCACGTGAGGGATAGTATTTGCTCACACAAGACCACAGCTCAGGAAGATTATAGAGAAATATTGAGCCTGGTAATTCAGTGTTTTCTAGATAGTCTTTCTTATTTCTATAATGAAAAAGTTAACATGGGAGTAGACAGGGCAAACTCCACATCAGATTTTCCCTGTGGGAAAAGGACAAACAGGAAAGTCAATATTGAATATTTGCAGTGAGTTGTGTAGCTTATCCAGGCTGTCTGCAAGGTTAGTGTGATTAAAGATTATGATTTAAAGGGAAACAAATGTGTGTCCCAAACCAGCATTTCTCTTTAGAAAAAAGTACATCTGTAATTGTTACCTCTCCAGTACTTGTTGTAAGGTTGATTTATTGTTTTCTCTAGAGCGATGAATCTCAAACAAATGCTTGGATGCTGTAGCGTACAACAGTGTATGGCAGATCTGTTTCCTAGTTAGCGTTCCGTATTTCTCCTCATTTGTGCTGCAGCACGAGAGCAGCTGAGTGAAATGTCCAGACCTCGTGCATCTTAGGATTGCTGGCTTAAGGAGGCATACACCAAGTGCTGGGAGACTGTGGGAAGGAAACAAATTGACAAACAGCCAATGGGAAACAGAGAAGAAGGCATTTTTACTGCACTGTGTTTACAACTTGTACTTTCTCAGATCCTAAAAAATCTGCTGTTTTGCCTACATGTCTGCAAGACATTATAGTTCGACTTGGTAAAAACCCATGCATGCCAGTGCACAGTTATTAAAGTAATAGCTTCCCCAAGCTACCATGTGCTGAAAATTCACGTTTAGAATTGCCTGCAAATTCTGGCAAAATGGAAGATTTAATGAGAGGATCTTCAAATTCCTAAACCTGACTAGTGTATTTGCAGCCTGCCCCTTCTTGCTGCTTCTGTTTCTGTATGACAGCATTTTATCTTCCAAAGCCACATTAAAGATCTCTAACCTGAGAGTGAGCTAACAGAAAAGGGAGAGTGGGGGTGTAGGGGGGTGTGGGTGTGCATTTGTCCTGCACCCACTTCTCAATTTTGAGAAACAAGTGACGTACAGAGCAGCCAGGAAACTGCAGTAGAGAGGCAGCTCAAGATATTCCTGGGTACGTGTATTAGGGGGAAAATAAAATGTACAGGGCTCTCTCCTTTTTTTCCTCTTTCTTTTCCCACTGAGGAATGGTTTGGGGGGGCTGTGGCAGGGTTGTGTGCCCGTGGCACTCCCCGTATCTCACTAGTTCTTTGGGGGTCACAGACCACCTGCATCCGTCATGGGAGGGGGACACAGCCAGTTTCAAACAGCGGCATCCTTTCTTTCTCACATTTTCAGACTTATTTTTAATGTTAGAATAAGGTCCTTAATGGCTACAAAAGGCATTCAGAAAACTTAATTTACACCGACACATCTCCCAAAAATGCATTTGTAAGTGACAAATAAATTATTTATCAGGTATGTTCGAAAATATTGACCCAGGGCTTCCTCAAAGCCCTTTTACTATGTGAGAGCTTGTTTTCATCCATCTTACTGTAATGTTCTCAGCCCTTGTTTCACTAACAAAGCCATTGTCATTGTTTTCATCATACCTCCTAATTATATTAATTATTTTCTGTTGTTCTTTACCTGTCTTTTGCTGTTACAAAACTCCTCTGTGGTTTGCAGTGTCACAGAATTGTCAGAAATTCTGCATGTTTGACTTGCTGTTGTCTTGTTTAATAAATATGAGCTCCCAGACAGTTTGCAATACTTCATTTCCCAGCCTGTAGAGCACACACAGTGAAAGAACTCATGTTAGAGAAAAGACTATATTTGCAATACCTCCGATAACAAACCTGGCACAGAGCTCACACCAGAGCCAATCTAAACATTACAACACTTAGTAAGTGAGCCACAAAACATAATCAGCCCAAAGTACACTGTACTATGGAATGCTTAGAGCATTTACAAGTTTTTGTAGTCCTGTTGCTACCAGCTGAGGTACTGGTGTAAATATTGAAAGTTGTTATTGATTTCACACTAGAAAGTTTCATAAAATAAATTTAAGGAAGTAAGCGTATCTTCAGTCTCATACAATGAGTGATGCCTATTGCTTTTCAGTTAACAAGTAATAATAAATCTGTCACTTGAAGGTAGTAAGAGGCACTACTTTACTGTCTTCCTAGGCTTGGTCTAGGTACTGTTTTTGTAGAGACTCAAAGGCGTGAGCCCACAAGCAGTTAGCCAGGAGGTGGGTTTGGGTTTTACTGTAAACACATCAGCTGTTTCACAGATGCTGCCCGTGTCCATGGTCTTACCCGCCTCACCCCTGTGCATGCAGAAAGGTTTAATGCTTTCATGGAGAGCTTGATCATCACAAAGCATCTTTGCTTTTGGATCTGAGCCAAGGGGATCACCCTGGTGTCACCAGGCTTTTGGTGGCAGATTTCTCAGTAGATGTTTTTTAAGAGCTGCATTCAGTTGCACTATCCCAATGGTGTCCAGTCTTTCTGACCAAACAGCACCTTCTTCCACGAGATGTAGGATGATGAATGCTGTGTTTGTTGACCCAGTGTGGAGGACAGTTAGTTTAACTAGCCTAAGCCTCCTTGCCAGAGGTTTGCATGGCCTCAGAAGGCAGCCAGGATGGAGATGATCTGGAGACATTGCTTGAGCTCAAAATTGAGGATCTCTGCTCTTGCCCATGGTGAGCTCGTGGTCCTGTGAGAGCATCCATGGACAGGTTTAACCTTCAATCACAGGTGAAAGAGACAATCTGGTCAGACCTAAAGACTGAGTGAGGTCAGGGGGGCAAGTTTGATTTTTTAAAAGGAATTCTAGTGTCATATTTTTTATTTTCCTTCTCATCCAATTCTTTTTGTTTGTCATCTTCAAGGCTGCACAATGAGTGTAAGAAGTCTGTATTTCATGCTCTGAAACGAGCTGACCCCTTAAGACAACCCTTGACAAACAAACGCAGGTGATGAAGATAAAGTTTGTATAAACTTAATCTTTGAACTTCATAGACAGGCATTGCCTAAAATAGTCTTATTTTCTCAAAAAAATCTCTACTCAGTAGTTTACTGATTTTAGTTAAAGCATTTTAAACTGTGTGTAAACAGTTTATTAGCCTTCCCCTGCCCCCCTTCTTCCCCACCCCCCCATTGTTTTTTTTCTGTTGTTGTTGCTTTTTCATGCATTGTAACTGAGGTGCTTTGTTTCAGGGAAGGAAACAGACAGCAGAGAGACACAAAGCTTCCTGAGCCTTATATA
This sequence comes from Falco peregrinus, assembly GCF_023634155.1. Taxonomy (NCBI): domain Eukaryota; kingdom Metazoa; phylum Chordata; class Aves; order Falconiformes; family Falconidae; genus Falco; species Falco peregrinus. Next base: position 5,538,101 of record NC_073739.1, read on the forward strand.
GTGGAATGCATAATTGTTCAGAGCTGCAAAATAGTCTAAAGGGACCTGATTATGCAAATACATTAAGCATCTCTTAAAATCTTCTGAAATTATACCATATTAGCCACGCAATTAAAGAAAAAACTAAAAAGATCATCTCATCTGAGTGTGCATGGTCTTCCCTATTTGACAAAAATATATTTCTCAAAAGAAAAGAATGGAAAAGGATCGTGATATAAGCCTGAATCCAGGTTACAAAGATGGACTGCTAGTTGTCTCATGAGATATGACCCAGTGACAATTGACATTTTGTCCTCTAACCTTACCTCAGCCTTCACACAGTTGTCTGTTCCCCTTGAGCCAGGCAGATCTAAGCTGTCAATTAATAGATAATGTAAGTTTACTTAGATGTCAGTAATGCTGTTATCCATGTGGAAATACATCAAATGTCCTAGTTTGCTCTAAAGGCTATGGTGCTTAGCAAAAATCTTCTCCCATGGGAAGCCTAGGCTTGACAAATGCCTGAGGATTAGTCATAGTCAGCCATCTCTTTGTGATGCAAAATGACATAATCATTGACTTTTTCAAATAGTATTACACTTCTACTTTCCCCAAATACAGAACCCAATTCCAGGTTTGCAAACAGTTTAGATTGTATAGATTTGTTATTGAATAAAGATGTCTTGCTAAATTTCAGGAACAGGAGAAACACAACAGCTCAAAGACTTGCTAATTTTTTATTAATTTTTGATAAATTCAAGATGTCTAAAATCCAGTGTTTTCTTTTGGTGTTTGCCATGGGTTTGTAACATATTGCCGCAGCACTAGGCAACTGGTAACTTAGACCATTCTCTCCGAAACCATCTTGATTGTGCACTGAAAACACCAAAAAGTTTGCAGAACGCAGGTTGATATTCCATTGTAATAACTGTGAACCTCATTTATGTTGTCTATCTTAAAGAAGAGCATCTTTAAATTAAAACTTTATGTTTTTAAAAGGCCAAAAATCCATTAAAATGCTTATTTTTCCTAAACCCCAACATCCAAAACATATGGGAAAAATTGCCTCTAGGTATTGAAAGTTGTTGCCTTTATCACACTGTGCATCTAAATTCCCAAGGGTGATTGATTTAACGAGGTTTGCACATTAAAAATCTTTTTCTTTGTTACAATAGAGGAAATCACAAGAAAGATTAATGCCCTCTGCATGGTGCCACCGAATTAAAATGTCTTTCAAATGTCTTCACTCCAGGAACACTTCGCTATCCAGGCCTGTACTTAGTAAAGCTTTTCTCAGTGTAAAGAATATATTAGTCATGGCTGATGATGCTGGTGTGCTATAACCTAAATACCTGGAATATGCATATATTAGGACAAACTGGGCATTTCTGAAGGCTTTAAAGAAGTCTTTATTTTTCAGGTTGTTATAATGGATTCCATGTCAGAAATGCATGAGGCTACCTAAAGGTATGACATTCAGTCTTTACATATTTTCTCGTTGCAGTGGTGTTATCTGACATGAAACAGAGTAATACTCTCCACCACCGCTTCAAATTTTTCTTATGCATAAACCTCTCAGCAGTATTTTCTTGGCCTGATATGACAACGTGTCGCCCTAGCATCTACTGCATTAACATTGTACAAAACCTTTTTTTTATTATTATTTATTTCATCTGCTCTTACAATTATGAAGAGTATGCTGCTGATCCAAGTATGTTCTCCATATTCATATGTGGATTCAGGCTCTACTGTCTTAGAGACCACCACAACAATAAAGGGACACAGACCAGCTGGAACATACGCTTCTTCCTTCAGGGGAAGAGCTTGCATCCATACTGCACAGTGACACATCAAAGAGCCAGAGCTTTCCTGTCATACCCCACTTTCTAACACACCCCCTACTTTTTTACTCGAGTGGAGGGGTGCAGAGAAAGGGTGGAGGAAGAAACAAGGCTACTGAGGTGGCTTTGGTGTTGGACCGTGTCTCCTGGCGATGATAACTCTGATGGATATAGCAAGTGCCATTCAATGTGTCCCACTGAAAGGCTGCTGCATTCACCCCCAGGCAGAGATTGGGACACAGGTGACATAGATGCAACATGGATGCCTGGAGAGTACGTCTCTGTGCAAAACAGGGAGATAATCAGCCTGGCAATACAAATAACCAGCTCAGTGTACTGGCTGCTTAGCTTTACATCTTCCTCAAGAAAAGTATAGGTGCTATCACATTAATTCTTTCTAGAAAAGAGAATTAATTCAATAGTTCCTTCAAGGAAAGTGCACTATACAGAAATATAACTGTCATGTCAGTATATTGGAAAAAATCATAGCTCTATTTAGGCATGAAGTCAGGGTATGGATGTGTTTACAGTGGGGAGGATAAAAGACATATAGAATCACAAAACCACAGAAAACCAGGTTGGAAAAATCTCTGCAGTTCATCACATGGAAGCTTTCACCAAAAGCAGCTCCTTGGATTAAGTTACCCAGGACCACATCAGTTCTCCAACATATCTATCAGGTGAGATTCCCACACTCCACTGGGTAAAACAGCCAATGTTTGAGTATTCTCACTGTGAAGGATATTTTTGATATCCAGGCAGAACTTTTGGCTCAGGCAGCTTGTGCCTGTTGCCTCTTGTCTCGGTACCATGCACCCTTGTGAAGTGAGGATAACTCAGTCTCCGTAACCACCTCTAAGGTATTGGAAGACTGTGATTAGAACCTCCTGAGACACCTTTTCTCCAGTCTTATCAAACCCAGTTCCTCCAATATGAAGTTCTCCAACACATTCATCATCCTGGTGGTCTTCCTCTGGGTCTGGTGGCCTTTCTCTCCTGAACCAAAGTGACCAAGGCAGTTTTCCAAAGCATGAACAAGAAGTGCCAAGTGGAGTGGCGTGATCACATCCCTGATCTGCTGTCTATACTCCTGCTGATGGAACCCAGGACACAGCTGGCCTTCAGTGCTGCAAAGTTGCACTTGTGTCCAGCTTGCCATCCACCCAGTCAGTCCCCTGCATTTCTGACAGAGATGGGTCAAGGAGGTGTTGATGTGACACATAACATGAACATGGCCTTGGGGCTGCACAGTCTTCTACTATGGGGCTTGTGCTTGCTCTTGTAGATCTAACCAACAGGTCAATGGGAACCAGCCTGCCACCATAAATTCAGTCCATGTTTTACTCACAAAAAAAGAACTAGAGAACCTTCCCGAGAGAACAAGAGAGCTTTTCCAAAATCTTTATGCAGTATTACAGTGAAAAAGCATAACCGAGAGAATAAATATAGTCTTGATGCAGGACAGAGAGAATAAAGAGCAAAAACATAGACTTGAGCCCAATACGCAGGCAAAAAGAAGTATCAAAAGAAGATTCTGAGATTAATAGTGTTGGAAAGTGAGATATCGGAAAAGCAGCTTAGAAATTGAGATATGCTTTCAACAACAAATAGAGTTCTTCAGACAATACGTGAGAATTGGGTGAGCTCTGCCATCTACTATAATTACTAAAACTCATTCGTTATTTCTAGTTTAGCAATATGTCATGAGTTCCACCCAGGCAATTTCCCATTATCCTTCATATTCTACAAACATATAGTAAGAGACAGCACCTGTCATGACAAGCCTTAAACGCACAAGGTAAAAGATAGGAGAAAACATGGAAATGAATCACAGAGAGAGACAAGTGATTAAGTTTTTTAAATAATTGAAGTGATTTCGAATCCTTTCACGTTTAATAACAATACCCTTAGTGACTGGCCCAAGGACAAATGGGAAGTCTCTTGTAGAGCCAGATATTTAGCAAATATGTTCTGAGTCACCACTCAGAGCCTTCAAAAAAGGCCCATGTACCATGAAAGACACTGGCCACGGAGCAGAAGTGCAGCATTACTGCCACATCCCTGAGAGCTTTTCTTAATATTTTACAATTCTATTTCAAGCAGGTGTTTTTTAAGCAAAGAAGACACAAAAAAATACAGCTGGTCTCAGAGGCATGGGATGGAAGATACCTGCAATCCCACCTATTTCACTATTTCTCAGTTTAAAAAAATCTTTAAAATATGGTTTCTGTTTCTAGGTTCTCCATTAAAAGAGATATAAATTTACATTCCTGTAATTAAAAATGTTTTAAAGAATGCAATGAAAACAAGACATAAACTTATAATGTTGCACATTCAACTGCATTTAGCTGGTAAATGTCAATTACAAACATTTAAAAAAGGGTAAAACCAGAGAAGACTGTCAATGTCAGGCAATAAGCTACTTTGCAGCCGTAAATAGGGAGAAATCTGCCTTTTCGGTATTCTTGTTTTCTGACCAGCAGGGCAGAAATATTTGAAGCGTTAAAACCAGCAACTGTTTTGGTCTGCTCCTTACAGTGGTACAGGAATGACCATCCTTGTGGCCCTTCTACCTGCTCCCTGGCAAAACCCATGCAATATAGAAAATACTGGATCATCTGCTTGGTTTATCTGGGACTGGAGAAAGAAATGATGAAGGAAAATGGGAACAATTTGTGCATCTTTTCTTCCCCCTCTGCATGAGAGAAATAAATGTACTCTGGAGCATGTGGTCATCCAAGAAGGAAAGCAAAAGGTTAGCAGAGAGTGGAGGGTGTGGAGGTGGGAGGATGGCAACCCAGCAGGACGTGAGAGTGAGGAGGAGAGGGAAGGAGGACATGTGGGTGGGTGAGGAGTGGACACAAGGTAGGGAGGAGATGGGGTGTTGGTGATGACCCAGATGCAATGGGTCATGACTTAGGGCAGAGGTGCAAAAGAAGTGGGATTTGGTCTCTGTCACAGAGGCAGAAACTGTCATTCCTGAGCTCTGGAAATGTGGTAAACTTGTGGATTGTTCACAAAGTTATAGTGTCACAGCCACGGAGACAATGGATTGGTTCCACAGAGAGTCCTCTAATTTTAATTAAATGCAAGCATGCTTTTTCCAGCACAGTGACGCAGACACTTTTGGGCACCACCAAACTGGATGCACCCTGAGCCAGCTACGGACACCATCTGCGAGAGCCTGTGTAAACCCTGGCTGCTCCGTGCTGTGTGTCCCCATAGTGAGACCCTGCGCATCAACGTGCTTGTGTTATCCCACGTTTCCCAGCCATGCAGAAGAGGAAGGTGGCAATAATTCAAACAGACCAGCCTGGCACATGAACGCATGGATAGGATGGGAGGGAGGCAGCACCAGCCCTTGAGCAGTCCAAAGCTCCAGTCCCCACTTTCTGACCACAGAAATGGCTTTCTTGGGACCCACCTCAGCAGCTAGATGATTGACACAGCACCTTCTACAAAACCAGTATAAGAAATGTCAGGTTTTTGGGGTTTTTTTCCAAAGACACAAGCCGTAATTCTGCTGATACACAAAGCACTGGAGAATATTTGGCATCCATTTCTTCAAAAATACCCCCCAGTAGGTAGTGGGAAGTCTTGCCTTTTCAGTCCTAACATAGGAGAAAGGAAATTGTGGTCATGATTCACCAGATGATTTTTTCAGCTATCCTTTCTATACTGATGAAATATTCTCTGTTCCCCTGACCATCTTTTACCTCTCCTTCAACTGCATGTACTCCTACCCTTGCAACGCATGTATGGCCATGAAGCCATCTCGTTTACCTCATTCTTTAACAAATAATGTCTGCTTTTCGAATGTTCCATTGTTTCAAAAAAGCAAAAAAGAAAAAAACAACATCCACAGTGTGCTTTTAACCATACCTCTAGTTCATATGCAACTGAAATTAATAAATGTTCCTAAGCTTGTAATGTCCATTAATTCTGGCTGTGATTCCTCTTCCTCCTGATGCTTCAAACACTTGGAAAGTGATGAAATGCATGCAATTTCTTGTTTTTCTTTTTTGTCTCCCCCCACATGTGGAGCACATCTTTTTTTTTGTTTCCCACCTAAAGCACACTTCCACTTTTTATGGAATTAGACTTCTGGTAACCTCTTTCTTGTCTATCATGTCTGCAGTATCAGAGCTCTTACTTATGTACACAGTAGTAAGACAAATTATTTTTTTCTTTTTCTGTCTGCCTGTCTCACTCCTTTTTTTTTTGTCCCACCATTTTGTTCTAATCAGTAGATAGCAGTGAGTTCTCTAAAATGGAAAATTGGCTCATCAACATTAGACTGTCTACAAATTCCTCTGTGTTTTTACCTTCTCCCTGCCTTATCTGAGTAAAGCTGTGTCATGTGCACTTTTTATTTTCATGTAGTAGGTTCTTAAGCTTTGTGACAGCTCTGCTGTTAGTAATTGCTGTCTTACTTTATGAAAAGTTTTTTGCCAGATGAAGTACTTCCAAACCAAGTCATGTTAGAACAACACAACCTTTTTTACTGCGCTCCTTTCCGGTTGCACCCCAGGAGAAGAGCTGTTCCTGCTTTCCCCATATATCCTCCATAAGTCCAGAGTGTTTTAGCACTGGTGGAACTGCATTTTTTTCCATCTTTCAGTCAGGGAAGGAGCAACTTCACTTTTTTCCACTCCTGGTCCCGTGTGTACTTCCAAAGTCACTCAAGCAGAGGAGGCCACAGGCGTGCATGCGGTAGGTGATAAGCAACGTGCAACACACATCTGTTCATTTGTACTGACCTTTCCAGCTAGGAAAGTGACGCCCATCCTATAATTTCCAGACCAGGAGCCAAGAAGCCAGCTGTGATTTCATCAGCTGGTGCAATATTTGGTCCAGACCTGAACTGAGCTGCCTGACCTGCTGTTCATCTGGGCGCGCTGGGTAACAAGGACAGTCCTGCCAGGGGCATGCTACAAACCCTGTGCCACCTTATGCAGCGGGGAAGGCAAGTCCCAGGACTGTCAATACTAGGACTATACAGAGAGAGGGAAACGTTTCCCCTATTTAATTGCTAAATTTAGTTCCCTGCCTTGAGCTGCTACAGCCACGAGAGCTGCAGAGCAGCGGTGCGGAGCACTGTGCCGGCATGGCAGCGGGTGCTGCAGAGGGTCTCTGCTAGCGGAGCAGCTGTGCCAGCTGGGAAACCTGCTCTGAGAGGTGGCTGGGCTCCCGTCCCCAGCTGCGGAGGGTCCTGAGCCCTGAGAGGTCTCACCCTGCAGCACCACCAGCTGGGGAGCACAGCTGGGCAGGGGCACGGGAGCTGCTGCTGCCACCTTAGCCCATGCCATACCTGGAGCCCTGCAGTCACCAGGGAAGATGTCCTAGCAGCTAGCGTTGCTGGAGGTGGGACCCTGTGATCCAGCTGCTCACCACGCCGGGATAGAGCTCCTCACCCCGAGGTCTTTGCTGCTGCTGCTCAAAAACCCAAACTTCGGAAAGAATTTGAATGCTATATTTATGTGCTGACAAATAAATCTCTCACTTGCCACAGATATACTGTTTTACTCAAGCTGCTGATCTTTATCTCTTAATGACTAAAATAACAACCAAGGGGGAAGCAGTGCTGCTTTCTCAACATTTCAGTAAATTTAAGGTTGTCATAGTATTTTAATTCGGCATACCTAATGTGTCATATGGAGTATATAGAAAATTGGGTTTGTATGTGCCTCCAAGACAGCACTGACCAGACAGCTTTACCCGTTTTGTCTCAACATGAAATATTGTCATGCCTGAACTAATTCTTTTAAGACAGTGATCATATCTAGCATCCTGATAAGTGAATATTTGTGAAACTAGCTCTTGCATAGATCCTCGTGAAGATAATAAATGATATTTATCTTTTTCAGCATTGTTGTATACCACTTGTCATTTTATCTGTGATGTATCTAGCCAGAGATCAATGAATCCAAGCATGACACTAAACAGCTAAATAAACCGTCATGCTCAGGGTATGACAAATCTCTGACTATCTCCTGCTTGCTCTAAGTCACAAATCTGCCTTTGTGTTAAAACTTTGCGTGCCTGGAAATCCTTCTTCTGAAGATGGATTTTAAAGCCTACTAAAGTCTGCACATTTCCATCAACACTGCTATATGATATAGACCAGAGGTAGAAGGAGGTTAACTCTTCTGTCTGGCTGGAAAACATAGAAAAGAGACCAAACATGTAAATGTAATAGCAGTAAAACAGCCTTCTCAGTAGACTGAATCATCTTCTCCTAAACCATGAATTTTGTTAAGTTCACCGTTCAAGTTTCCACTAATAGAAAGTCAGTTCATCAAATCATTCTGAAAGGGAGAAGTCCTCTAACTTGCTGCTGCTGCTTTTTTTTTTTTTGCTTTTTTTTTTTTTTTCTTTTTCTCCTTAAACAATGCTTGTTCTTAGCCTGGAGCAAGGCCAGGTGTGTTGGTAAAGACACTTTTCCTGTAGCTAAGAAGTGTATGTCCTCTCACCTCGCCAGATACTCAGTTAAGTCCTGAAAGACGTGATGGTAGAAAGAAGAGGGACATGTGTTTCTCTGCTGATGGCCTCACAACAAGCCCCAGATTTCTGCTTGTAAAGATGAACAGCTGATGCCACACCTGGAAATGCTGCCAGGTTAGCTGGGAAGGCAGCAGAAATATTATGCAGCAGCAACAGCTTGTCTGAGGAAGCTACCCAAAACTTATCAAACTGGTTTGGAGACAGGTTTCCCTATTACTGGTTACCTGTATGATATTCTGTAAGAGGTAGATAACTACAAAACTCAAAGTGTAAGTAAATAAATGCATTTCAAAGTGTCCTGTGGTAAAGAGGAGGTTGTAGGACAGACGTATGTAGCTTTGTCCGACCTGCAGGCTGCCAGCAGTCTCTTAATGCTCTCTTCCCAGCAGCTGAAGTTGTCCGCTGGACAAGATATCTTATCCGCTGAAGTTCTGCGGGCAAGCCTCCTCGCTCTTCCCTTCACCTTCATGCTGGAGCATCCTCAAGGAGGGTGAAGACCAAATATGAAAATTCAGATTATTGAAGAACCGTGATCGTGCTATGCTACCTGAGTGTTTAAACATGTGTTTTACTGACCCTGAAGTCAGGTCAAGCATCTTGTTGGACTGACACTGACGTGAGCAAATGCTTTTGCCTAATACCAGGCTTTACCTGCTCTTTATTCAGTGCCCAGTGCTCCTCCTTGATTGCACAAGCTTCTTTTAGGCTGGATGGGGTGAAGCTGGTGCGTATTTCTGCCATGTCTGCTGCACAGCACCAGCTGAAGCAGCATGCCAAGCGGGGTAATGGTAAGTAGGAATCCCTCCAGTAATTGTTCTGTGGTTTTATTCCCTTGCTGTTGACCTTTTAGCAATTACTCCTAGGCCACTGCCAAACAAACTAGGTATTAATGCTGCTGCACATGAAAGTAGCAAGCAATGAGCTTCAGAGTTTAACATGTTGTCAGTTTCACTTGAAAATGAGTCATTTGAATCTATTGTGATTAAATAAAAATAAAAATAAATAAATAAATAAAAAACCCAAACAGCAAAGCCTTCTGTTTGTCATAATTTGCAGACTATGTAAGAATCTCATCAAATTACACAATTTTCACTGAAGAGTGGCATGGTACAGGAGTCAGTGAGAGATGTTTGGAAGCTTCATTATACTAATCAGAAAAAATCTAGTCCTGTGATGTGTCAGCAGGGGACATCAGTATGTTTTTGTAGAGGAGGAGGACAGGGAGCAGACCAGACAGCTTACTATGATTTGTGTATGATCTCTACAGTATGATCTTATTATGGTGTCTGAGCCCCTCACAGAATTAAGTGTATTCTTACAATACTTTTCTCAGCTCGATTCTGGACTCTGGATTTATGAAGCTTGATCCCTAGACAGTCCCTGGCAGTCTGGAAGTGGCAGAAGGTTCATCCCAGAGCACAGGGCTGTGCTGGGATCGCTCTGCAGCAGCACAAGAGCCTGAAAAAGCTTTACCGAGCTCTGCCCTGAGGGCAGACCTCACTGCTTATAGCTCCGAGGTCATCTTAATAGGGGAAATACAACCCTTTCGGATAAGAAAGTCACTTTGTAGTAGATATTTTCAGCTTTTCCAGTGGTCATCAGAAGGGATGGGTCAGTTGCATTGGTTAGAAGAAATAACAATCTGGAAACTCAGTGAGGTTTGACAGAGTAACTACCTTTTTAAGTGCTTTTTTTCTTTTTCATTTTTTTTTTTTAACATCTGAAATGTTATGGCTCATTTTGAAAGTAGAAATTTTAAAAGGATCTAAGAATAGTTGTTTCCAACCAGCAGCAGTCACTACTAGACATCTCCTGAGATCTGGGTGGAAAATTTTCGGTCGAGAGAGGTTCTTTTTTACCAGAGCTTCATTGTCTGAATGGTGACTGCAAGATGTGTATCTGCCCAGAGTTTGCATAAGTAGGTTGGAAGAGACGATTCTCACTGCAGACGGGCACCTGTACACTCAGGCACCAAATCTGCAATTACAGGTGCAAATTTGGGGCATGGTTTATGTAGGTGGAAATGACCCCTTCCACCACCAGTGAGCCTTGTCACCACACCGCCCTCCCATAAGGGACAACGGAATCTCAGGAAGCCAGGAGATCCTTCTGGGCAGATCACCAGGTCCTTCTGGTAGAAGTCACACAAGAAGGTGTTGGGCAGAGAAGGTCTCCCCCTTGCTCCCCGAAGTACAGCCTTTCCCCGCTCACGGTGATTCATATTTATTTAAAAGGGGCAAAACTCCAGTTTGGCAGTTCTTTCAGACTGGTTTCAAAATCAAGTCATGGTAGCACACTCAGTATTTTTTTGGAGGGGGAAAAAAAATATAGCTAGTTTACCTCCATATAAGAAACTCAGAAAGAAAAGATTCTCTGTTTCATCCATAAATCAGCTTCTGTTGACCATCAGGTACCTGAATTTAACGCTGAATAGCATCGAACTGATCAGGACTGAGCCTGCGGGAGAGATCCTTGTGGAAACGACCTCCCGGGTATTTTGCTGAGGCTCATCTGTGCTGCCCACATTGGCAGCTCTGGCACGGTTGGTATAATCTGGGGAAGTTTTTTGTATTCTCTGTCTGCACAGCTATTCTTTGGGAGTAGGGAGGGCATTTAGATTTTTTTCTAATGCTCCCAGTAGAAATCTGTACCTACCCCCATGCACCAGTGTGCCTAGTCACTGGTAAAAACAGAAGGGAAGGTGGTAATTCCCCCCTGCCAGAACATTCACTGCCATAACATTTGGGAAAATATCAATGCCTAGGTGTAACCCATCAGTTCTTCATATTAAAAAAAAACATATTAATTATGGTTTGGTTCTTCTTTTTTTAAAAATCAAACTTAACCATAAAAACTCATCTCAACAAATCATTTTACTTTTTTCTGTAATTAAAAGAACAAGACGTGAAAGAGAAAAGCAGGGCCCTTCTCCTACCTCCTTTTTCCATACAAGGCAGGAGACAGGCGAGCCAAGGAAACTGGAAGATGTCGAAAGATATTTTAAGGCTGGAGGAACAGTCAGCTAGTAATGCAACTGGCATTAGGATAACCACTGATACAACAATAATTTATAAGAAATCACAGGTTGTATAATCCTCCAAAAGCTTCCTTTGAATGGAAAGCAAAGACTCTATAGTGAAAACTTCCACCCTTTTCAAGGGTGGATACCTCAAGGCAGGGTTCAAAGGATTTTCTTCACAGATTTTTTTGTTGGATTTCTTTTTTTTTTTCCTGTGGTGGTGTTTTCTCAATATATAATCTTATAATGATGTAACTTGCATCTCTGTAAATTATATTCCTTGTGTCAGAATCAAATGCTCCTAAAATACTCCCGAAAGACACTAAATATATTTCATACATTCCTTACTAACTCTATGTTATAAAGTAATTGATACACAGCCCACAAAACATCTAAAAATACTCTTTCAACTAAAGAGATGTCTGCAATTTCTTCTGCTGTGCATAGCTGTAGACCACAGAAACCAATCTGAAAATCCAGTTAGGGTAACATTCAGGAAGTTACAGAGAGAAAACAAATTTTCACAACCTGAGTATTTGCTTTGTTTTACACTGAACTGCCAGCATGTTCGCAGAGCTCAGAATAAATTTCCAGTACATCTTTTCCTAATGAAAAATATTTTTCCACAGTTCCTGACATTATTGGTCTTTCTACAGTTAATATTGTATAAATCTAAATAAAAAAGGAGATACAATTATATCTAAATTGCTATTGTGTATGTTTGCTTATTTCAAGCTGTGTGCAATCTATCCAGGAATATTAGCACTATTTCTAAAATGAATAGACCTCCATCATTTATTTTCTAAGTGTGCACAGGGTTGGTTTGTGCACGGGGTTTGGTTTGGGTTTTTCCCCTTCTTTGCAACAGTAGAAACTGTTGGTATGTCCATCCTAATCCACAAATATCAAAAAAAGAAGCCCATAAAAATGGATTCATGAAGGCTTAAAAGATGACAGGATTCCTTCTTTCCAGTGGTGGGCTCTTTTTATGACCTCTGCCAAAAATTTAAATAAATAAATAAATAAATGGGGGGGTGGGGAGGAAAAGAAAAGGTGAGAAGACTGAATTTACACTTTAAGATGTAGGAGAGGGGCAAGGGGAACGTTTCAGAGGTTCCTAGAGGATCCAACCCCATGGAGATAAGGTGGGGAGCATCTCCTGCTGGCAGCTGGTCCCTGCAGGAGCAGGAGGTGGGGAAGGAGCCAAGCATGCCCAGCAGGGCTGGCAATGTGCATGGGTACGGCTCTTCCAGTGCCTGCAATTACTCGCTTCACCACCGTTGAGTGGTGAAGGCCAGTGTGAGCTCAACGTCCATCACCTTGTCACTGCTTCTCTGCTCTGGGAGCATCACCGCACCTGGATATCACAGGAGGGAGGACACAACTGCAGTTGTTACTTCCACATTGGCATTATTGCCAGGATCAGATCGTAAAAGCGGTAAAGAAATAGGGTGAAATCACATATTCTCAAAAAAAAAGAGGAGAAAGGAAAAACGTTAAAAGAGAAAAAAAACCCAGAGAAAATAAACGTTAAAAAGTTATTACCCGTGACAAATCAGATCAGAAACAGAACCCCAAAATCATCCACCCAAAGAGACTTTTTGGTTGTGGGTCTGCTGCAGGTGGGGGTGGAAAGGTGAGGGGGGAGGAAGGACCACCACACACCACCCAGGGTGGTTGCCTTCACAGGGAGCAGGTGGGGAGACTAATTTCAGGAATGACCTGGACTTTCAACACCACTAAAAGCAACAACGGCTAAATAGAAAATTCAGTGCTTTAGGGAAGGATTTAGCCTATGTATAAGCATCATTAGTGGGGCTCCAGGGGCATCAACACAGCAGCAAATCACAGGAGGGTGTGGTTTGCACTTCATTACTGATTATGTCCTTATCTGACATGCCAGGGATTTAATTTTGATATTATTTTTTTTTTCCTCCCCAACAGGCAATTGCTCCCCTCTGCTTGTACAGCGCTTAACATCCACTTGTGCAAGCTGATGACACACTGTCTGCAATGGATGCGGCCCAGACTGGTCCAGTGGGTGAAAATCACAAGTCTACACACACTTGCAGTCCCAGCCGAGTGATGGAGCTCCACCAAACCGTGCACGGGGAGAGCCACAGCCACCAAACACGCCGTTTCTGTGCTCACCCCTCCCAAACCACCGATGAATGGGAGGAGGCTTATAGCTGCATGTACAAGCCTTTGTTCCCTGGAAAAGAAAATACCTCTTTCCATCTCAGGGAGAAGAAGAAGTCAAAAAAAAAAAAAAAAAAGACAAGACAAAAAGTCTTGACTTCTTGCTTTCAGTGACAGCTTTCCGAACCTTTGCGAATGGCTTGCTGAGATTAACAGAAATACACAGCTGCTCTCTTCACAGAAGGCCTTAAGGTTCCTCTGTCCCACAAAGCCACATTTTTTTTATTATTGTGAGAAATGACTCAGTTTTGGGGGGTTGCGCCCAGGAACGATACCCACATGAGCTGGCAGGAAGCTGACAGTGTAATTTAGGCGGCCAGCTGTCCGCAGCATGCTGGCCTGAGCCGGATCTTGGAGGTGACCAAGGAATCTTGACTAAACTGGGGAAACACTTTGTGTTTGACATTTGGGCTCTTTGTTTGCTGGAAAATAAGAGTGTTTTTAAAAAAAAAAAAAAAAAAAAAAAAAGAAAATGCAACTATAAACTTACATAAAATACAGCTGCTGTGCAATACAGAGCAAAAACTATAAATGAATAGAAAGGAGAAAAAAAAAAAAACCAAAACACTAACTTCAGGTAAATGGGTAGAGTCCTATATTTTAAGCCCTGATAAAATATTTAAGGTCATATTGAATGGAAGCACGAGGAACATCTCAGGGCAAACTGTTGTAAAGCCATCACGTAAATGGACAGGCACAACCACTTGCCCAAAGTGGCTTTGATACATACTGTTTTGAGAAAACTGTTTTGCAGGCCCATTTCAGATGACGATGTGCACTTTCTTAGGAAGACCAAGGTTAAGAAAGGCTACTAAATAACCTTTCTTGGAAACTAGCTGCCAAACTGTCAGGGAGCAATATGGATGGGCTTCACCTGGCGTATGGAATGCACAGCTACTGACCACAGGAGAGCAATGAATAAACACAGAACAACTGGGAAGGGGAGGGAATAAGCAAACCTCGTATCTT